>NC_139567.1:17540924-18269713 GCF_965112155.1 Podarcis liolepis | reverse complement strand
AAATGATCTGCACTTTTTAATATTCGACATCTGACTGACATCATAAATTCCTAATCTCTTGTGCATCCTGAATAAGTAAATAAACGTCCCTCTAACCAAAGTAAAGCCACAACGTGGTGCAGAAGGGATTATGGAGGGAGACACACACCGTGGAAATCTCCTTCTGCTTCAAGAGAAACCAAGTGATCCTCCTGGGGAGGTTTGTGCCACAGGTTAATACAAATGCACAGGTGAAGACAATTCTGCTGGACTGGTGCTGAACAGGCTGACACAAATAAATCAGCCCCAAACTAGCAAGTCACCCATCTACAAGCTTTGCCTGCCATTGTTCTAGCAGTTGGAAATTTGGGAGTCTTTTTCCTAAACAGCACAGCAGATTGCTATAGCTTGCACATGTCCCACTCTTAAAGGGGGAGAGTCAGAAAGGTATGTTTTTATGAAGCCCATCATACATGTATATTTATCAAGCAAAGCTCTAGAAGTAATACTACTAATCATTTAAGACTCCAACTTTTTTTAACCCTTCATATCAAAGTCAACCAATGGGGAAGGGCCATAGAATCAGGGGAAGAACATATGCTTTGCATGCAGAAGGTACTGGGTTCAACTGGCATCATCTCCAGGTACACCTGGGGGGATGTACCCTGGAGAGCTGCTGCCAGTCAGTGTACACAATACTGAGCTAGGTGGACCAATGGTCTGACTCAGCATAAGGCCATATGGTAACTGAAGATGGTTGAGGCTTCTACTGAATTACGGTATGCTGGTTTTGTGAATGTGATCCCATGTGACCAGACTGTGCACAGCTGAGCATATCCTGGGTCAAGGGGGCCATGCTAGAAAACAGCTACTGACTTATCGAATCATTCAGAGAGTCCACACAAAAAAAGAGCCAAGTCATGTGAGCTAAGTGGTCTTCATTCAGGTTCTGAATACTGTCACCAACCACCTCCTACAGTGGCCTCTATCTTCCCTCAACTGCCCCCACAGGGGCAGAGGGGAGGGGAGAAGAAGCAGTAATATTGATATTATCCATTCTACTGTAACATTATATATATCACAAGAAGATCAAACCTATCAATTCCTAAGGAAATCAGCCCTGAGTGCTCACTGGAAGGACAGATCCTGAAGCTGAGGCTCCAATACTTTGGCCACCTCATGAGAAGAGAAGACTCCCTGGAAAAGACCCTGATGCTGGGAAAGATGGAGGACGCAAGGAGAAGGGGATGACAGAGGACGAGATGGTTGGACAGTGTTCTTGGACCAAACTGCAGGAGGCAGTTGTGACAAGAGTGCCTGGCGTGCTCTGGTCCATGGGGTCATGAAGAGTTGGACACAACTAAACAACTAAATAATAATAACAACAACAACCCACAGCTTTAGTTCCACCTGAAATATAATTGTGAAGCGGGAGGCAATGCCTACAGGTGAATACATCAGTGATACATCCTTTTTCTATGCAGTTGCCAATTGTATGCAGAAGGTCTCAGGTATGAAACCTAGAATCTCTTCTCACAGGTAGAAGGGTTGGGAAAGTCTTCTATCTGAGACCACAGAAACCAGCTGCCAAGATACAAAGCCAATACCGTAGTCCTTGTTTGCTAAGGCGACAAACCTGGACTAGGAACAATCCAGGAACCTAGTCCTTCAAGCAGCTAAAAATTGGACAGTGGTGCTCATGAAAGTTCGCCTTTCCTCACTCTCCCTGTGGAGCCAATGCCAACGAATTTGTGGTGGACTGTTGGCTTCAAGGAACTGGATGGACTTTACTTCAACACTGGGAATATTTAAGTAAGCCAAAGCCCCAATTATAGATGGTGGCTGGAGATCTTGCAAAGACAACCTACTCAGGAGAGAAGTTATCTCCGAACAACAAGCATGAAGCTCTTTAAACTATTGAGGAAGACCGGAGTTTGTGGGGGGAGAGAATTGCTGCACTCCTGCCTTCCGCAAAGGCCACTGGAAAGAACAAACAATCAGACGCTGGACTGGAAAGCAGGGGGCCTCTCGCAAGCAGTAGGTAATTAAAAAGGCCTGTAAAATCTCCTGCAAAAAAAGAGAAAAAAAGCAGCACTTCAAAGAGACCGTAATTCCAGCACTGACCAGTCAGGACTGTGTGGTGTAAAAATTATGAGTTTTCCCAATGGGGTGCTTTGTGTGAAAAGGCAAAGGGGATTGGTGGCAAGTGATTCGGCACCACTCGGGGAGAATTTTATGTTTGTGTGTGTACAAAGGGTGTGCGCGGGCATTTGTCAACGCAGGCCGAATCCACCCGCACACAGGAACAGCAGGGGGGCCGGAGAGGAGAATGGCTCACACACAAGGCCACACTGCTCACTCGGGCCTTTGTTCCAGCCAAGCCAGAGCAACTGCTGTTGCTTGGGCATTGCTGCGGCAGCAGTTGTTAACCCAGGACGGAGGGACATGGAACGTAAGGGCAGCCTGGCTAGGTCAGGCCTACAGAGGCTTCCCACATGGAGTGGCTAACCTCCTGGAAACCCGCAAGCAGGACTGAAAAGCAACACACATTTTTCACTCCCCAAAGGCATATGCCACCACCCCAAGGCAGATTTCTCATATATCTCATATAACCATAGAGTTGGAAGGGACCCTGAGGATCACCTAGTCCAATTCCCTACAGTGCAGGAATTTGCAGAGGTCCCTTGCGGGGATCGAACCCGTAACCTCGGCGTTATCAGCACCACGCTCTAAACAACTGAGCTATGCGGCAGGCATGGGAATCTAACTTCCATGGACTTCTTCAGGAATGGAAGAAACTTCCACCTTCAATTACTCTGATGTGATGTTCTTTTCACCAATATATGCATTTGGGGGCACATTTTCACCTAATACACTCACTTTTGTACACATTTTTCAGGGGGTCGGAGACCTGTCCATTTCTGAAGCAACCACCAATACATTTCATTGAGTGACCTGAAGTTCTAGCATTACACAAGAGGGTCACTGGTGATGAGACACCTGATTTGCCTGCAGAAAGTTCCATCCCTGGCAGAATCTCCAAATAGGGATGGGGATGTCCCCTGTCTGAAACTGTACCAGATTGATGCCAGTCAGTGTGGACAATCCAGAGCTTAGAGGGACAGATGGTCTGACGCAGTATAAGTCAGATTCTCATGTTCCTAACTTAAAAAAGAAAACAGGAAACAGGGGTTGACAACTTCTGGAGTAGCATTCCTGGGTTTCACGTAGGAGACAACCCCAGTCCGACCTGGAGATGTCAGAAATTGAACCTGGAAACCAACTGCATGTTAAGCAGATGCTCTTCGAGTGAGCTTTGGTCCTTCTTAAATTCCAAATAAAAATACTACTACTATATAATGCCCCTCTTAAAATGGGGGGGGGGGGAGAGAGAGAGAAAAGGGGATCACTGGGGATACTCCTGAAATGCCTGAAATTCCAGACTTTAATGAAGAGGGTTTATAGATACAGTGGTACCTCGGGTTACATACATTTCAGGTTACATATGCTTCAGGTTACAGACTCCGCTAACCCAGAAATAGTACCTCGGATTAAGAACTTTGCTTAAGGATGAGAACAGAAATTGTGCTCCAGCAGCGCAGCGGCAGCAGGAGGCCCCATTAGCTAAAGTGGTGCTTCAGGTTAAGAACAGTTTCAGGTTAAGAACAGACCTCAGGAACGAATTAAGTACTTAACCTGAGGTACCACTGTATAACCTTTTTTCTCTCCTTTGGATAATTTATGCTGCATTTGTTCTTAGAACCTGTTGCATGTACTATGGACAATGCAGATTATGAATGCAACTATACAAAGGTTACTTCCCCACAGCCACCTGTTTGCAAGCCAGAGTCAAAGCATTCTCTACTTTTGCTTGAGACAAACCCCCAAAGCAAAACATTTCCCATCCAGTAAGTGTCAGAGTCATGGGCAACTTCTAAGACGAGCCAACTTTGTCCATCACACAGGAAGTGTGAGCTCTTGCTGCCTTCTCAATCCTGTGTCAGAATAGCGGTGGCTTTCCCCATTTGTGCAAAAATGTGTTTATTTACATATTTATGAGCCACACTTTTATGGGAAATGTAGCAGTGTACAACATGAACATTAATACTACTACAACAACAACAAGAGCAGTGTTGCTAAAAGCTTCAAGGGAACGTCAGTAAAACTGGCTGGTTACAAAAAGTGGCCTGTCTGAATGGTCCAGTTTTTGAAAGATATCTAAAAGAAAGCTGATGCAAATCTTTGGTGAAGTTCCCAGTCTAGAAGTGGGCCCCAGTTTGCTGCTGGCCTTTAAAACCAAAATTCCTTGCATCAGTGAAACAAACTGAGACTAGCTGACTATGCAGGCCCCAAGAAATCAGAAGAAATCAGCACCTCAGAATTTTCAGTGCTGTGCAATAGATGTTGGTGGCACCTGGAAAGCTAAAATCACCCCTGACCAGCCTTTCTAGGTTCCTGGCCTATTACTTTGGCCAATGAAAATTGGACATTCATTTGTCCCACTTTATTGACCTTTCTTTCCAAGGAGATATACCAACCATCCCGTTTTCTTTGGTGTTTCTTTTCTCTTAGGGATGGGTGAATTTCTGGGGGTTTTTTTGATTTCTCCTTTTCCCACTCTTGAGTTCTCCACATTTTCACATAATTTTGTACATTATTATTGTTTTAAGTCCTCATGAAAATTCCATCAGCATTTTGGGGGAAATTTCTCTCTTAATATACACATTTCTGTATGCAATTTTACCAAATACACACATTTTTCCATACCAGATTTCCCCTAATATTTACATTTCCCCCCTAATAAAATGCATCCTGCATGTTATTTTCAATAATATATGCAATTTAATGCACAGACCCCCCTGGTATGTGCATTATTGTACAACGCTTGGCTGCAGAGCTGCAATGCAAAATTGGAACAGTGCAAAATTCAAGGGATGTTCACATTTCGGGTTCGCATAGTGTTTGCTAAAAGTTTGAATTAGTTAGATTGGTCTTTACATGTGAACTGAGTCAAATTTCTCCTCCCATCTCTGTTTTCTGTACACTGCCCTGTGGGGCCCTTGTTAGGGTTGAAAGCCAGTTTGTAAAACTAGTTTTTATTTTTATAAATGCATACAATGGGTGACAACTTTTAACCCACTGTAAACCAAACAGTACTTGTTTGCAGCCCAATACTCCTGCTTTTTTTTAAAGCTGCACATAAAAACACCTTTTATAGTATATTTATTTAACAAGCTCCCCCTCCGACCCCCCCTCCTTTCTCCCCTTTTCTTGTTTAATGAGGAAGAAAAGGGTGCTTTGCTCCAAAGGGGGAAGGGCATAAAACTCTGAGTTGGCATTCAGAAGGGCCTGAGAGTTTGCACAAAGATTCTCTTCCTCCAGGCAGACTTGGCAAAACCAAAAGAAGTACAGATTTTAGGACATTTGATTTTTTTATTTTAAACGAAAGTATGTGTATAATTCTGCTCCAACTCCTCAAACAGACTGAATACAATGGTTAGGAAATTTGACAGAAAACTATTCCCGGTCATTTATTGCCTTAATACGCACCTTTGTCCAACAGGCAGTTTTGACAAGAGCAATAAATTCCAAATTTATGTCAACAGAGCATATGTTGAACACCTCATTTCTGAGCTAAAGCGGCATGCCGCCCCATAAATCACCGTTCCGTTTGAAATGAAAGTAGATTACAGGCCTGGGTTATTGAGCAGTTAGAGCTACAGTCATATAAATCAGAACTTTTAACTCTGGGCGATCCGTCGCGCAATTAACTAAAGGGTGCTTTGTCATTTCAGGGCTCGAACACAGGCTTCGTGAGGCGCATAGAGCTACTGGGGGGGCATGGGGTGTTAAGGAGGGAGGGGGGAGTTTATTTGGCAACTGACAGATTTGGTGCACCATCGTTATACTAAATACCTGTCGGACTAGTTAATTTTACAGCCAACTGACTAATCCTTTCCAACATTTGCCGCTAAACGCAGATGGGGGCAGTGGGGGGCAGACTTGCCACCTCTGCGCTTAGGATCCTAAGTAGTTGCTTGGGGAATCTAACGCGGCAGCTGCAATCCAAGGTGTGCGCCTCTTGAGCTTTCCAACGCAAGGGATCCTATCTATTCCTTCAGCTCTCACAATTTTTGGTCACAACTGAAGGGCAATTACTGCCATCGCTACTACGTCCACCTTCCTCTGCAAAGACTAGAAGGTTACATCCAACGTGACAAAAGCAACTCAACTGCTGCAACGTTTTCTCTCCATAAACTCTGGAAACTTTCATTTGCGAAGGTTGCTTAAAAATATCATGTTAGAGAGCTTCAACTTTCTGAGCAAAAGATGCCAGGGTTCCTGGAAAGGGGAACTGACTATTGGTTCAGTTCAATGTGCATAGTCAAGCAGCAAACCCCAACCTCCATCAAGTCCAGCCAGCATGGCCATATTAAGTGAGCCTGGTGGGAGCTGTATTGCAAAACCCGAGTGTAATGTGTATGGGTTGCTCGTGCGTAAGTTGCCGCCTCTCCAGGCTTTGTTGCCTTGCTAAACCTTTCAGTCTGGACAGCCCTTCACTTCGTGGCTTCCTCAGTTGCTAGCAGAATCCGTCAGTGGGCATTTCTTAAATCTTTTCCAACATAAAAGTTGTTTGACACCCAGTCTCCTCCTACTCTCTCTGCGCGGAAGTCTTCTGCGCAGGGTGGGCGTGGGTAGCAGAGGACTCGTGCTCTCCCCGCTGGTGTCCGGTGAAGAGTCCTGGAGCCCTCTCGCCGATTCTCCCATCAGCCCCTCTATATCCCTGGTGTTGCGCTGATTTGCTTCCCCATCTGCGGAGCTGCCTCTCTCCCTGCTGGGCCCTTCTGCAGCATCATTTGAGAGCCTTCCCTCCGCCTCTAGCTCCGATGTTAGTTCCCTGACACCGAGGGAGGCACAAGGTTTGGAAAGAGCTGTAGTAGAGTTATCTCTTCCCTGTGGCAATAGCAGATGTAGAGAAGGTTTTAAGGTCAATTTCTGGTATCTCCAGTGTTTGGGGAGAAGGTTAAGGAACAGGTTGCAAGAGCTGGAGGAAATCTTCCCTTGCCCAATGCCCTGGAAAGCTTAGTATTGTAAGCTAGATGTACAAATGACCTGGAATAAGGCAGCCTTCCAACTAGGAGTTTAGAAGGTCATTCTTTTGGATGGTTGAATTATGAAGCAGACGAAGAATCTTGCATGACCCTGTGTGAATCTGTGACCAGTCACTCTTGCATCCCCACAGATAAGGTCTCCTGAACAATTGAGACTGGAGGGTCATCTCTTCCAAACCAGTGTAGACAAAGATAGGCTTGATGTACTATTAAAAGGTAAAGGTAAAGGGACCCTGACCATTAGGTCCAGTCGTGATCGACTCTGGGGTTGCGGCGCTCATCTCGCTTTATTGGCCAAGGGAGCCGGTGTACAGCTTCCAGGTTATGTGGCCAGCATGACTAAGCTGCTTCTGGCGAACCAAAGCAATGCACGGAAACGCTGTTTACCTTCCCGCCGGAGCAGTACCTATTTATCTACTTGCACTTTGATGTGCTTTCGAACTGCTAGGTTGGCAGGAGCTGGGACCGAGCAACAGGAGCTCACCCCGTCACGGGGATTCGAACCGCCGACCTTCTGATCGGCAAGTCCTAGGCTCTGTGGTTTAACCTACTATTACAGAACTGCAAAGTTCAGCTTAGTCAGTGTGGATCCCTACCAACGCTGCAGAACATCTCTGCTGGCTTTCCAACAAGGCATATGCCTCTTTCCTAGTAGACTTCCCATCCTTTCAGCTGGGTGCTATGATGACAGACCAGAAAAAGTACATTTCACCATGCAGCAGATATTTAAACTGTGAAACTCACTTCCACTGGAAGCAGTGATGGCTCCAAACTTGGGTGGTTTTAAAAGAGGATTGGACAAATGCATGCAGCACGAGGCTATGCATGGCAACCAGCCATGGTGGCTATGATCTGCCTCCATGTTCAGAGGCAGCAATGCTTCTGAATGCCAGTTGTTGAAAACCAAAGGAGATGAGAGTCCTCTTGTGCTCAGGTCCTGCTTGCCAGTTTTCCACAGAACCTAAGAACAAGATGATGGACATCTGTAGATGAACCATTGGAGGCTCTTCTCATGTTCTTCCCAGGATGAGAGGAATCTGCCTTTCTATTACAACCCCTTGTGGCAGTTTGCTGCTAGATCTTGATATATCATTGAAAGATGCTGGTTGGACTAGCAGCCCCTGGAACATAGCTGTCAACGTTTCCCTTTTCTTAAGGGAAATTCCCTTATTCCGAATAGGATTCCTCACAAGAAAAGGGAAAAGTTGAGAGCTATGCCCTGGAAGAATCCAAAACAACATCTATTCACCGAGGGAATGCCCAGATGCTGAGGGTCGTAACAAGGAGGTAGCTTACTGGATGATTTGGAAACCAAACTGGCCAACTGTCAACTCTAAAGCTGAACTGGTTGCGTATCCCCCAAGACACACAAAAGCAGCAGCGTTTGCTATGGACTCACATATATGTGTTTGTGCAGATGTTTTTCGAAAGGCGCTGTTGTGATGCAAAGCGCACGTTCTGGAAGGTTACCAGCCCTACGAACAGCAGCAGCGGCACTATAAAAAGATTCCGACGCTAAGTATTTCCTTCCCTATAAAATATTCATTGCAGTATGTGAGAGCCAAGGAGCCGAAACCTTAAGCCTTTTCTAACTTTGTACTGCAGTAATAAACAGACTTTTATAGGAACCTTCTGATTTTATTTATATCAGGCTATAAATATGTTGTTCTATCAGAGACAGAACCACAGGCGAGCGTACGCAGGCCCTTTGTGGCTCTGCAGGGGGACCTGCATAAAAATGGAAAATGAGCAAAAAATTATGCATGCCGGTTTTAGGTTCACATTTGAAAATGAATAAATCGACGCAATAATTTGCAAAAGAAAAATTAACTCCCTTGTTCTTTTATATATAAATATATATATATAATACAACACGGAAATCAGGTTTCATGGCTTCCTTTACGATGATTTGTGCCAACATAGTACAAAAACAACAGATCTCTAGCTTAAGCTCACTTATCCTAATAAAAGTTAAATCAGCTGTCAGCTTAGATCTTGGACTGAGCACATACTTAAGAATATCTATTTTACTTCTGGGATGGGGGTTGGGGGTTGGAGGGAGAAAGTGTTTACAAAAAGATGCCACAGAGTGGAAATTACAGCCATGTCTCCTCTTTTCGTCGCTGTTCAATTTGGCTGTTTCAGTTCTGTGTTAACTGTTTGCACTGATAGAAATGGGAACGGGGGAAGGAAAGGGATTAGGCTGTATATAAGGGTATCTGCAAATACAACCACACACCTCCTCCACGTCTCCCCTTCTGCAGAGAGGGCCACCCATGGAGTTTCCACAAGGCTGTGGTCCAGCAGACACACTCAACTGAGTTTTCTGATAGGAAGCAAAGATTCAAAAACAGGAGCCAAAGAAACATGGGCCCTCAGCTGCAAACACAGGAAAAGCACATAGCCTTTCAGGCAGCGTTCTCCAAACTTGGGTCCCCAAGATGTTGTCAGTCTAGAACAGGCATAGGCAAACTTGGCCCTCCACATGTTTTGTGACTACAGCTCCCATCATCCCTAGCTAACAGGACCAGTGGTCAGGGATAGCAACCTACTTATAGAGAGATGGTCAAACTCCATGTCGTTGTATGTCTTTCCCGATAAGTTGCTTGGTTTTCACTAAAAAGCAGCTCATCGAGACAGGAGAAACTCTGAGCAGTGTGGGTAGAGAACTACTTAATACCACTCTTCTGTCGAGCTGGTTCTCGACATGGTCTTCAGATCAGCTTGCATATAAACCCATTACAGCAGGCACTTAAATATATATATATATATATATATATATATATATATATATATATATATATATATAATATCTATCATAAAAACAGAATCAAGGCTATAAAAGACCTGGGTGAATATAAAAGATTTGCTTCTGGTGCTGGAACGCTAAGGAGGGTGGCACTGGGAGAAATTCTCTTGGCAAGGGGTTCCAAAGTTGAGGATGCTACAACAGACAAGGCCACATCTGTGGTCACCAGAGACTAGCCCCCTGAGGCTGATTTTAATGGCTGGACAAGTTGACATGGGAGAAGTACTTATTTTTGGTGCCTTGATCCCAGCCCAGTGAGTGTTTTGATGGTTATCATCAGGTACTTTGGACCAGCAGCCAGCCCAGTTGATTAAGAGCAAGAGGGATCTGCTCTCTATAGTCTAAGGGTGCTTCCTGGTGAGCATTTATCATGCTCATGGAAGCCCCACTTTTTTGCAGTGTCCACACAATGCTACCATGGTCAAAATGCCGGCCTGTAACCTCCACTTAACCCAGAATTACTCTTTCCAAGGAAACTACTCCAAATTAGAACAACCTGTTTCAAACAACTTGATTGAGACATCTCAAACCTCCTAGTGCCCCCAAACAATCTCCCAAGGAAGCCTTGCTTGCAATGCATTGAAGCAGGCTGTATGAGATGTCATCAGCGCATGGGTACATTTGGGTTTTTTGGCTTTTAATAACTGATATCCCCACCACACACAAATACACTGTGCAATGGCTTATGCCACGAGAGCTAGCCTGATATGGAGATGGGAAATGCATCCAAACAAAGTAACAGGCCTCTCCACTCCGCAAGGAGTCTTGCAATAGACACGGCTAACTTCGCACGCCACCTCTGATTCTGCAACTTCTTTGGAGGATGCCATTAAGGAGACGGGGGTCTGATTTGCCTCTCGCTCGCTCCACTCGCGTCGTTTCGTGCTCCGGTAAATCAATATGAAAATCAATTCATCCACTGATACATTTTATCAAGATACATGCGGCAACGCCACATCTCATCTACAGTGCAGATATTGTAGATGCCCAAGGTCATCAGACAGAAAAACAGTCTGGCGAAAAAGAAATCCCCCGTTATAGATTGCCTGCAAATCAGAAAAGGGAATGGAATAGAGAGTGGGCAGAGAAGATGAGCCTGGGGAGGCAACAATTACCGGGGTGGGCGGGTAGGAATCAAAGCCCCGTTCGGTTGTTGAAAGGGCACACAACAAATGCATAAGGAGGGAGAGGGACACATCATCTCTCCCCCGACTTTGCACGTTTACTGACCCTCTGCTCAGACAAAAACCCTCGTCAGACACTGAATGAACATGCATAGGTTTGGGGGTACAGGGGCTTGGGGGTCCACAAGGCAGGTAGGAGTGGACACCTGAGCTTCTTCCAGGTTAAAAATGGGGTAAGGCTATTAGCAGAAATTGAGTGATATTTGTAAATAAAAAGAAAAGAAGAATGTATACAAAGTAGAAATGATATTATTCATTATAAACCTGTGTAAAAAAAATGTGTGTATTGTAGTATAATGAGAAGGATTGGAAGGATGGTGTCGATGAACACTTTTACTTTGTTAATAATTTTGTCTTGCCTTTTCTTTGCCTCTTTTGATTTCTTTACTTCTTATCTTTATTATTTCTTTATTTTCTCTTTCTTTCCCCCCTCTTTGTTATTCCTTTAGAAATTTTCTATTTTCTGTATAATTACACAATGCTTGTACAGATATGTAAATTTTTAATCAATAAAGAATAATTTAAAGTAAGTAAATAAATAAAAAATGGGGTAAGGTAGGGGCCTGGGTGGCACCTCAATGGGTCCAGCTTTTGGAGGGTTCAATACACATTCAATGCTCATTGCAAGCACATGACTTCTAAAGATGCCTGGCAGCTGTAGTTTCCACCTCGCAGATATACAGTTCGCAGCACTCATAACTAACTGCAGTTCCCTGGAGTCTTTGTAAGGAGTCATCTCTCTCTCTGTGTGTGTGTTTTGGATTATTATAATTATTATTTAAAAAAATGCTTTTCTTGGTTTACAAAAGTACATGACTTGTCTCTTTTCTCAGATTGTAAAGTCTTTTCTATATATCAGTTACATATGATGTGAGACATTAGTGTTGTACACAGAATTCTGGGGAAGGAGAAAAAAGAGGGGGGGAGTGGTAAAGTTATACAGTGGTACCTCGGGTTAATAACTTAATTCGTTATGGAGGTCTGTTCTTAACCTGAAGCATCACTTTAGCTAATGGGGCCTCCCGCTACCGCTGTGCCGCTGCTGCACAATTTCTGTTCTCATCCTGAAGCAAAGTTCTTAACCCGAGGTAATATTTCTGGGTTAGCAGCGCATGTAACCTGAAGCGTATGTAACCTGAGGTACCACTGTGTTCTTATACGTTGTGTGTATGTGGGGGTTTTATGCCAGCGTCATTTGGGTTTGTTTGTTTTCTGTTTGTTTATTACATTTCCATCGTATGGGAAACAGCCTTGCTAGAAAAGCTAGCCAACAGACTGAAACTGATGCAGGGGCAAATAGAAGAGGATGCCTTCACCCCAGTATGGCTCCCCTTTATCACATACACAGCCCAACAAGGGAGTCTTCTGTGTTGAAGGTGCTTTCAAGCAGTATTACCCAACCTTGGGCCTCCAGTTGTTTTTGGACTACAACTCCCATCATCCCTAGTTAGCAAGACCAGTAGTCAGGGATGATGTGAATTGTAGTCTGAAAACAGCTGGAGATCCTAGGTTGCGAAGTGCTGCTTTAAAGGAAGGGTGTGAACCTGTCCTTAAGAGTTAACTGAAGCCTAAAACTGGCAGTCAGGGCTTCCCATAGCTCCACCCCCCTGGAGAGAGCTGTTCATGAGATTAGGAACACTGGAAGATACTTAACACAGAACCAGACCCATAAGAGCCAACTCCTAGGGGCTTAGGTCCCTTTACCACCCCCCAAAACAACACTTGAGGGGGCTGCCCCCCTGCCCAAAATTAATGAGCATTGCCATTCAAATGGAAACCTCTGGAATCAGGATGCTAAAGGGGTCATTGACAGAAGGCCTCTTCTTAGGTTCTTAGGACCATAGTATGAGTCAAGGCCATTCAAAGAAGGTTTTTAGTTGTGTATCTATGGCGGCGGCAGCGCAGAGAGGCTGTCCCTCCCTCCCCACCCTGCTTCGATGAACTTGAAAGCAATTATTTACTACAAAACAGTGACATCAGCCACCAGGTGTCTCAAATAGCTCTGGCAGGCACCGCTGAGTATCAAATATAATTCGCAACTGCACCGTCACTGCAGCCTTCTCACCTCTAAACATAGGAGACTAAAATAAGAGCTTCCAAAACAGGCTAGAGGAGTCAGCTGCAGTTTTACAAAAAAAGAAAATCACACAAAACTCAGTGCTGGTTTTTTTTTGGGGGGGGGGGAGACGCACGCATAACAACGTTGCAGATTTCTAAAGATTTACTGCAGAGTGGTGGGGAGGAAATATCAGACAGCATAACCAGGAAAAATGTTCAAATCATGGTAAGAGATGTACGGAAGAAACCATTTCCATCCTGCTCTGTGTTTGTCTCAATCAGCGCTGTTTGCATTCTGCTGCAGTTCAGCTTCCACTAAAACCAAAGTTATTTCTCTCACTATCCACTATGGTCAAAATGTATGGAATTACTGGGTGCAGATGGGTGGGCAGGGCACACAGAGATGGAACGGCTTAGAAAAACATACGGTTGGATTTATGACCTTTTCAAATATGCTTTTTTTAAAGTTTTATCTTTGATTGTTATAAGCTGAGAGGATGGTGAGGAAAGAGCAAGAATGGGTGGATCATGCTATCTCCAATCTACATCACTTTAAATCTGTAGGAAAACATGCATTTCTAAATGTGTGTGCAGAGGGGTGTTGAGTAAAGAACTGCACTGGACCATTTGGGAAGGGAAAAGCTGTGGGAGCAACTCAACTCCAAATTGCCCATTAGTCTTAGAGGTCTGGATCACGTCTGTGCATGTTGCAATTACCAACGATCAAATTCCTCAAGCATCACTCGGAGAGGAAGAGAGATTTAGCTGCACTTGTTTTTCTTACTCCTCCCCACCCCCCAGCTCTTATGTATTTACAGTGGTACCTCAGGTTAAGTACTTAATTCATTCCAGAGGTCCGTTCTTAACCTGAAATTGTTCTTAACCTGAAGACCACTTTAGCTAATGGAGCCTCCTGCTGCCACCGCGCTGCCGGAGCCCGATTTCTGCTCTTATCCTGAAGCAAAGTTCTTAACCTGAAGCACTATTTCTGGGTTAGCGGAGTGTGTAACCTGAAGCGTATGTAACCTGAAGCGTATGTAACCCAAGGTACCACTGTATACCACTTTGGGCTTTTTAAGGAAAAGCAGCTGAAGGAACTTAAAAAAAACAACCAAAAACCTTGCATTGACAGAGTGGAAAAAGAGCAAAGGGAAGGTTCTCATTGCAAAGCTGGCCTATGGAAGAATGCAGATGCTTCCTGTCGGCATCATACTTCATCATCAAGGTCCGTTTTGAGGAAGCAGGGAAATGAGCCTTAAGACAGGGAGCATGCACCTTAGACAGGGATGCTTGGATTTTGCAAGCCTGCATAAGCCACCCTTCCAGCAGCAACCAAAAAAGGCACCCACCTCCTAGAATGACCCCCCCCTACAAGGAGGAGCTTTGTTTTTCTCACTGTAACCTTATTCACAAGGCAAAAAGAGAGAGAAGTTGGCATGCAGCAGATAAAGCTGCCTGGATTTCTCTGCTCCTAATGTATTCTAATGTCCCGGTTCCAAAACAAATTTCTTTGTTCAATATTCATTAATTGCTCAGTTACCTTGAAATGAGAATTTTTGAGAGCCCGAAGGAACGCGTTAAAAGGCCGAATCAACAGGGAAGGGAGGGGGGAACCACACACACACCAAATCTTTGCAACCCCAAAGGGAATTAAAGGAAGAAAAATGGTATCCCTCCTGCCAGTTTTAGAGAGACACATTCTCCACATCTGTATTTATTCCTGGAGGTGTACAGCCTGAAAGGATCTTGGCAGGTGGGCAAACAAGCATGCGGGTTCTAGGACTGGCTGCCAATCAGATGCACAAGACTTGGTACCAAATAAGCCATCGGTGTTTCTCAGGAAGGAAGGCTAAAAGGGGAATGGCTCAGACCCTTTCTAGCCTGTGCCCTGGGGAACGAGAGTTGGACACACACATCTGCAGGAGAGAAGCCAAGGCCACAGATCTTCCCAGCAAAGGCTCAAGTGGAAGTGGCACCCCATTTTTGTCTGCTTGGTTGTTTATCATTCTACAAAGTATTTTACTTCCCTGATCCAGGTAACAGATTGCATACACCACAACAGTGCCACATTAGGGAAGAGCCATAGCTCAGTGGTAAAGCACCTGCTCTGCATGCAGAAGGTCCTTGGTTCAAACCCCAATGGCATCTCCAGGTCTCCTGTCTGGAACCCTGGAGAGCTTCTCTCTGGTCAGTGTGGACCATACTGAGCTAGATGGACCAATGGTATGAATCAGTATAAGTGTCAGAGAGGATGTCGGGAGTTGGTCAGCAATAACTCACAAAGTGTCAGTGAAGTTAACTCTTTATTCCAAGAAATGAAACAGTTCAGGCCTAGTGAGCCCAGCAACTCTTCCCAATAGATCTTGCCCCAATGAGGCAGTTGCAAGGACTGAAGGTCCCTACTTTCCCACAGCTATCCCCCAGTTCCTTCCCAAGCAATCCTAGGCTCCTTTGTCTTTCCTCTCTTTGTTCCACCGTCTTCATACCTCTGCAGGTTATGGGAGACCAGCAGGGAGGGGAGCTGGTCGCAGCAGGAGGGGAAGGCTACTTCAGCAGCCTGCCCCATCTCTGCTTCTTGGCCCCTCTCCTCTCCAGTCTCTGCCTCTGCATCTGTTTCTGGACTGCTCTCTGTCACAGACTCTTCCTGCTCACTAAGTCCTGTTGCCTCTTCAGTTTCTGACACCTCCTCCTCCCAGTCTGCCCCCTCTTCTCCCTCTGACCACCCATCGTCACCCCACCTCCAATCCCAAGGCTCTGAGCCTTCTTCCCTTGGGGGTTCCCCGACTGGTGCTTCTTATCACTCCTCTGTATCCAGCCACCCCATGACAACAAGGCAGCTTCCTATGTTCCATTATTCTAACCCAAAGCAGGGGGAGCCAATGCTGCGCTCTCTAGATGTTGTTGGACTACCACTCCTATTGACACCAGTTATTAGGGCTTATGGGAGCTGGAGTCCAGCAGCACCTGGAAAGAACAAGCTTGATCAACACTGATCTGAGGATGTAGGAGCAGCTAGAAGGCAGACCCCTTTTTTTCTTTTCAACCCCAGGATGATGGGGGGCAGGCGGTTCTTGGCCATTTCTCCACGGATCAGGAAGGGCTATAGCTCAGTGCTAGAGAGCACCAACTGTGCAGGCAAAAGGTTCCAGGTTCTACTCCTGGCAGCTCCTCATGCTAGGTCTGGGAATGACTCCTGTCTGGAGCCCTGGAGCCCTGGGGCACCATCATCTGGTTGCATAGGCAAGGGGTGGGGAACCTGTGACCCTGCAAGGGTTGCTGGTTTCCAACTCACATCAGCCACATGCAGGCACGTGTGTGGTCAGAGATGATGGAAGTGGTGGTCCAACACCATCTAGCCAGCCCTGATGATAGGCAATGCTGAGCAAAATTGATGAACTGTATGACTAGATAGAAGGCACCTTCCTGTGTTCCAGTTCTCAAAATGCATCCTGGAAGCCTTTGAAAGCCAAAATGACAATGAGTTGCTCTCAAAGGCTTCATTTCCTGCTGCTGAATGCAACTGCAGCTAGAACGCAGTAGCAGAAGGGTTAAGCAATGAAGCCAATGAGAACTAGCAATTTCTTCTCACCTAAGGCCTTGGGCTATGGAAGTGGAGATTCAGCGATGCTTAAGTGCTAATGCATTTTATTAGGTGCTCCAGAAGTGCAGTTTATGTATTCCAGTATTCCTAGTCACACGGCACCCTCTTGTTTAGAATCACCATTGCTAATTCAGTTCCTTAGATGAGACTTCCCCAACCTGGTGCACAGCTCCCATTTGGACAGATGTGCTGGCTAGGAGTTGTGATCCGAAAGATCTGGAGGGTGCCAGGTTGGCAAAGGCTGCCACAGATGTTCTTTGGAAATCTAGCATCACCAGTTATGAAAGCAAAAAGAGAGATTGCTTTTGTGAATCACACACTGATCCCAGAGGACCTGGGTAAATTGAGCAGACTTGACATGTACATCACGTATGGTTAGAAAGGGCTAAAACTCCCCTCCCAGAAACCTCCTCTTCCTCCTTCCCCCAAAGAATTAAACAGAAAACAAGATGATCCAATTGAAAAAAGAGAGATAAAAATGACCTTAGAAGTCTACTGCCAGGGGCAAACTGTAATTATTCAGATGTTTTGAGTCCTCTAATTCAGAAATAGCAAGTAGTTCACAAATTCCAAATTTAAAAATAAACACATCACCTGATCTCCCTAACAGCACGTTCCCTTCCTGATATATCAACATATTCCACATTTGAGGGAGGAAAGTCATCATCCAAATTGTTACAGCCAAAAATAAAAGAAATTCAGGAGATTCTTATGTAAAGCTAAAGCAGTACCCTGCTGGATCAAACCAAAAAGAAATCTAGAATCTAGGTCCAGTATCCTGTGCCTGGAGATTGAAAGATCTAAACTTTTTCCATGTGTCATTTTCATATGCACTCACTCAGCCATGGGTCCATTCCATTCCCAGACGAGGGGAAGATGTTTGTCCACTACATCCGGTACTCAGAGGTACCAAGAGAAGAATCACAAAGATTCCATTTGGCTGCTTTATATTGAACCGGTCTTAGATTGACTCAGACCATTGCTCTATCTAGCCCAGTGCAGCCTCTTTTGACTTGCAGTGGCTCTCCAAAGTCTCAGGTTGAGGATCCTTTCCACTGGGGATGCCAGTGTATCCTGGGACTTTTGGCATGATGTAGAACATGTGCTGTGCCGTGAGCAAAAATTCCCCCTCCATCTCACATGAGCATGAATTAAATAGACGGGTGCAAATCCCTTCATGTAGGTTCTGGAAGGTAAATTCCTTGTTCATTATTGATGGCCTTTAAATAATAATACTTATAAAATGACCTTCTATGAATAAAAAATGCTTTAGCATTCACCTTAATCACAGTTCATAGGAACCACTTAAGGCAGAGTTTGCTAATCAGCTGACCTCTGTTCAGTAATCCAGTGCTGTCTCAAAGCTGCCCATCCCATTATTAACAGCAGTATCAGCACTGATCTTAACCATGTTTAATAGCAACCATGACCAAGTTTGTGTTAAACGCCACCCACATCTTAACTACAGATTGAAGCCAACTAGCAAATCATTGTAAAGAGGGAACCCACCTAATCACAGCTATGGTCAGTGTTGATGACATAAACCTTAACCGTGCATTACACCTGTACCTGCCCTTTAAAAGTTAACAGAATGTTGTAAGAAATTAATCAGGTGAAACCACCAAACACATCTCAGCCATGATGGTGGTGCAAAGGCTGGGGGAGGTCACACATGTGTGCATGAGACACAATACATGCCCCGTGGTGGGACTGTACTTTTAAGAATTCCCATTCCACTTGAGTTTATGGAGTGCATGCATGCATAATAAATATATACAATAATTAAAACTGTATCCACCCCCCATTGTTCAGCCCGGACACTGAGATTCTCCTCTGTGGGTCTTCTGGTGGTTCGCTCACTATGAGAAGTGAAGTTACGGGGAACCAGGCAGAAGGCCTTCTTGGTAGTGGCATCCTGTGGAATGTCTTCCCTTCAGATGTCAAGGGGATAAAGAACTACATAACTTTTAGAAGACATCTGTACCAGGAAGTTTTTAATGTTTGATGTTTTACTATGCTTTTTATATGCTATATAAATAATAATAAAATTGTTGTTGTTGCTGTTGCCATTTTGAACACTGACCATACCCAGAAGGGCAAACTCCATTAAAACAGAGAAGAGGGTGGAGAAAGAAAGAAAGAAAGAAAGAGCATTTGCATTTCCATACTGTCAAGCAAATGATCACAAAAACGTCTTCCTTTTGCGTGGACAGGCGGAGTCCCCAGATCCTGCACGGTCCCCCCGTCATGTGGAATAACGACTCAAGACAACGTGCTATGGGATTAAATTGGCCACAACTTTATTAAATTTCAAATGTGGGTAGACCTTGTAGGTAAGATCCTCCCTCTATTGTGTGGGCAGGTAATCCCTCCCCTACCTGGCCTGGTCTCCTTGGCAACGCTTCCCCCAGGTGGGATTGGACAACTGACTGAGGTAGGCGGAGACCTCCAGGTATCACACCTGAGGGAAGGCAAAGCCAAGCCTATGCTGTTGGGGCCGCTCCAGATCTAGGGGCTGCACGCGCCCATGCAAAGGGTGCCCCCCGTTTTAAGTGGGGAGCGGTCATTGCTAGTCTCCTTTTGGACACTTGGGTTGTGTGAATCTCGGGGAAGAAGTTTAACACCACCACTCCCAATGTTCATCATCTTCCCAAACCACCATTAGTCCTCCCTCAAATTTCCCCTGACAAAATCATTTATCATTTCATTCTCTGTTCTTGCTAACACACAAACACACACTGCTGTTTCAGCCTAGCAGATTATTTGAAACTGAATACTTCCAGTATAACAGGAGCAAGATCTGGATTAAAAATAAAAAAATCAGGGAAGCAATCAAATATGCAATAGATTCCATAAACTAATTTTGTGAGCACACCTGGGGTCTTTTGATAACGTCAGTTGCGTCTATGCAGCACGTGGATTAAAATTTCATAGAACCATGATTTCATCAGTCCCTAAAGTACAAAGGATTAATTAACAGCAAGGGAAGAGCTTCTAGGTTGAAAGTACAGTCTTATGGGGGGTGGTGGGATTTATCTATCTTTGCTCTCCAGATGGCAGCGTACATGGAAAAATGGGGGGACTTTGATGAGAACACAACCCTTTACTACTGAAAGGTTTGAAATATGTATTGTTTCTGTAGCTAGGTATTTATACATATATTGTAAAGGGGCAATTTTATTCAGGTTCCTGCCCGGTGAGCAGAAAGTGATTCCAAGAGACAAAGAAATGGGGGGCAGCTTCCCCCCCCACAACATGCACACTTCAAAAAGCATCAGAGACATGAGGCGTTCTTGAAAGTGACCCCCAAAAATTACCTTTAAAGGGGACAGCTTTATTTACTTACTTACTTAAAAAACCTAGTTCTGCAGGATTATTGTAACAGCCTGTAGTTTCATAAGAGTTTATATTTAAAGTAGATAATTAAATAAGCAAATTAAATGAATTTGGATATGCAGAAGATATTAAAAAATAAAATTAAGGAACTGCAGAAAGAGGGGAAGGAAGTCAAACCTTGAAATGCTAAAATGATTGTAAAATTAATGAAATGTATAAATTTGAAAAGTATAAATACAAATATTTTTTAAAAAAAACACACACACCACACAACCTAGTTCAGGACATCACACTAGTTTGATTATCTTCAATGCAATTTGAAGGAATTCAGAGACCCACATCGCTTCATTTAATATTAGGACAAAAGCTTTGAAAATGGCTCTTTTGACGTAGGGAAGAAAGTTATCTAAAACATTCTAAGAAAAGTTAGTTTGGTGGTAGCCACAAATCTCTCCTTCTCTCTCCCCCCCCCCCCAGTGCCTTAAAACTATGCCAGGTCCAGGATGCTGATGGTGCCTCTGCTGCTCGTCAGAAAACCTATTTAGGAAGGGCGGAGCCATGCCACTGGCAAGGCCCAACATCAAGAAAGAATTTCTCCTTCCTGCTGGATCCTATTTGACAAATTCTTCTGCCTGCAGACAGGGTGGAGAATTTTAGGAGACCCTTTCCCCCCTTCTCAGTTCCAGCTATCATAGATCTACAGGGATGCCCACCATGGCAGATAGGTGGTGGCCTAATCAAGAGGAAGGTCAGACATCCCATTATTCTGGATAGAGAGCAAGGCAAGGCAAAGTCAGCACCTCGAAGAGAGGGCTGGGGGTAAGTTTCAGGACCACGGTTAGAGATACTGCTGCTGAGTCAAAACATAAAGTTGTCTTAGCAGTGTCCCAGAGCATCTGGCAGATCTCAAAAGTGTGGCCTGTGTTCATTGACTAGAGGCCAAAGTCCCGGACCACTGCATCTGGTCAGTTGAAAGGACAATGCAGCTGCTGGCTTCTTTTAGGCCCTAATGTTTCAGGGTGTAGGCATATCTCTTCAGGGCTCTACTGATCCTCTTGAGGAGTCTGATAACCCATCATCTAAGTCTAGTGGCATAGGTATTTCCTCAGGGTTCAGGGGAAATGTGGGCTCTAGTGGTCATGATTCCATGTGGGGTAGAGAGTGGGCCCACCTCCCCTTAGGGCTGCTTTCATTGGAGAACTCCGATTCCAATGAGTGCTTGCCTGGGGCTGGGAGACAGTAGTAACATGTCCTATCAATAAAAGGATTTCTGCTTGTGCAATGGGATTGTCCCTCTTTCACTTCCCCTTCCCCTCACCCACTAAATTGGTTCCATGGCTTCCTCTAAACCTCTGGAGCAGATCTGGGGAGGGCATGGAGCACACACGGGGAGACAGGAAGATCCATTGAGCAAGCAGAAACCCTTGCACTTTGGGGATATGTTCCTTGGACACCGATCCTATTTTCATTCAAAAATAAAGAGCATGCTTGAGGCACCTGCTTGGGTCCCCTCCCAACTATATCAGATGAAACAAGAACTCAAGCAGAGGACCCACATTTATCATTGGCAGCTCTTCCGTCTCTCCAAACTTTAGGCCACAGAGGCGGGAGAGGAATTAACTTAGCAGATAAAATGGAGTAGGGAGGAGCAGGCAATTGTGCATTAAAAAAAACAACTGGGAAGGGAAAATAGAGAAGAAACAGCACTCTGCTTCATGCAAAAATATATGTGCCGGACTTCAATTCCTCAGAGGAAAACATCCACTACACCCAGCGCTCACATAGCTCAGCAGAAAAGCAAGCTCGTGCTGGAGTTTGTGTAGCACAAGTGGCCGAGAGACAGACTTTTCTTTTTCCCTCTCGTCCCCAGGAAGATAAATTAACAAGCTGTCAGCAGAAGACAGCCAAAGCAGTTGTGTTTCTGTAAAGGGGCAGTGGAAGTGTCTTTGATTAATGAAACCTTAATACTTGGTCGTTAGGAAGCCTTTCTTCAGACAGGCCAAGGAAGATAGATCCCTTCCAGGCAAGTGGGCCTGGAGAACGGGAGAGATTTCCCAGGTTTCTGCTCAAATGGAAAGGCGTTGACAAGATAGGCAAGGAGGGGGAAGAGATGCACATGGGATTCCTTCAAGAGTAGGAAATGAAGCTCTTTGCACAGAATTTCGTTAGTGGAGATCCCAAAGGACACAGCACTTGCAGCTCTTCTCAAGGAGGGAAAGTGCCACTGTCTTAGGCAAAGAAGTGGTTGGCAAGGGAGTGCCTAGAGTTGATAAAACCAAGATATTATCACCTATGAGTTTAAGGGCAGTGTGGAGACAGGGAGGATATTTCAACAGGAAAGCAGTGAGCCTTCCAGAGTTCAAATTTGGAGAGGTGGCCAGGGCCAGGCATATGCCACCCAGCTACAAGATTTGAACCACAGGTTAAAGATGGGGGGGAAATTTGGAGGCAAACCTACCTAATTCACACTTTCAGAAACAATATGCAGACTGAAACACAGGCATCCTTCAAAATTAACACTTCTATGAATGTTGCAATGCTTTAACCAAAAGATGGCCTCAAATACACATAGAGTGGGGCAAAGAATGCATGTAAAATTTGTGGAAAAAAACATGCATTATGTTGGAGGAATTACTTTGCAAAAATAAGGCTTTCTGGGAGATGATTTATAATGAAATGAAAAAGGTATTTAAATATACCTTCCTGAAGAAACCAGAGGCCTTTCTCCTGAGCATGGTCAGCCCATTGGTGCCAAAGAAGGATAGAACTTTCTTTATGTATGCCACAACAGCAGCAAGAATACTCATCGCAAAGTATTGGAAGACACAAGATCTACCCACCTTGGAAGAATGGCAGATGAAGGTGATGGACTATATGGAACTGGCAGAAATGACTGGCAGAATCCGAGACCAGGGAGAAGAGTCGGTGGAAGAAGATTGGAAAAAGTTCAAAGATTATTTACAGAAATACTGTAAAATTAATGAATGTTAGAATGATGTTGGATAGAAACTAAGTGGTCTTTTGCTGTAATGCTATAAGGGAATATGAGAAAATGGTTATTAATTGGTAAAAAATTAATGTTATAATATTTAAAAATTGAAGATTAAGATGAATGAAGAGGGGAGGGATTTGCTGAATTAACAATTTGAACTGGAATACAGAAAAGGAAGGCGTGAGGAGGTCCGGGAAATAAGCAAATGAAAAATATGTGATGGAAAGACTGAATTGTTTTTTAACTATTTTTAATTTTGTATTTTTCTTTTTTCTTTTTATTTTGTAATTTTTTGAAAATCTTAATAAATATCTTATTAAAAAATATATACTTTGCAAAAATAGTCACATTGGCCAAAAATAAATAAATGCTAAAATGCTGCTGAATTTTCACAAGGACTTTGAAAAATAAAATCATAAATTGATATGGAAATGTGACGGACTGAATTTAAGACTGGGGTGTGTGTGTGAGAAACTCAGAAGAAGCAAGCAGGCAGATTTATCCACTGTTACCAGGTATCCACGTTGAGGAAAGTCTGGAGAGTCAGGCAGTTCCCTTATCCCAAAGTTAAAATCTTGCTGCCATTGCAGCTGCTCCTCCCTCTTCACTTTCATTTTTAACTTAGGAGGGGAAGAATTTGCCCTGGGACATCCAGCTGCTGATGGCTCCTGCAACATATCTCAAAAAGGCTTTCAGTGCTTGGTGGGAGAGGAAAAGAGGATTGCAGCAGTTCACAGATATGCAACTCTGCTCCCCAATGATGACAAACAAAGCCCTGATACACCCTTCCTCGAACCTGGCACACCACAACTCCCACCAGCCACAGCCAGGTTGGAATCAAATCTCTACTTGGGCAATGGGGTTGTTGTGAGGATCAAAGGGGGCTGGGGTCGTGTATACAACCTTCAGTTCCTTGAATGAAAGGCAGGATAATCGGGGAACCATTGCTACTTCCATCTGCAAAGTTCAGACTGTGAGTGTTTATGTAGCTAAAGACGTAAGATGGAAATATTCCATAAGGAGTGGGTAGAAGCGCTGCAAAGGGAATTCCCCCAGGGGGAAAACAAAAGCAGCAAGATGGAGATCCTGCCTTTCCTCCAGGCAGTTCAAACTGCCTATGTGGTCCCCCTTTCCCTTTTCAACTTCACCCCTGTGAGGTAGGTTAGGCTGAGATAATGTGAAAGGCCCCAACAAGTGTGGATTTTGAAAGGGCTTGAGAGAACACCTGTGAGCATTGAGGAGAGAGGCATAAATTGGGAGATCCCGACACCAAATCCTTTCCCTTTTGTTTTCAACTTCCGAAATAAAACTGATAGGCAAATCCAAAGAACATCTCAGAACTAAGGTGACTACTAAACTGCTATGCATGTATTCTCCAAAGAGTCCTGTTTAACAATGCATCTGCCAAAAACATAATCATAAAGCTGAAAAATCAAAGACCTGCTTTTCGAAAGCATTAGACGCGGATGCTCTTCAGAACTAATCAGGTCATTTATTCAGGCAAGTAAACAAGGAGCCTAATTGCCACCTTCCATCTGGGAAAAACTTGGCCAGCCACGGCAGAGGCACAATTTGTTTTTGATGCAAGATACTTGCTCTTTCTCTCCTCCCAAACAAGTTCTTGGATTGCACAGAGCAAGAGAAACAAATTGCTTACGACTACGCACTGCAAGAACGCTTCTCAAAATACCTTTCCTTTAAAAGATCAGATCAGCACATGGGGGGGGGGAGCAGGGACAAGCGGACGGGGGGGGGGCATACTTGACTCGAGTCCTCATATCCTGACTTTATGCCAGAGTCCATTACAAAGTCATCTGATAAAATGAGGCACAAGGTTCTGCCCCCCTCCTGCACCAAATAAAACATTGTTTCAGGGCAAAAGACCTGTCAAATCAGGAGGTGTCAAACTAGCTTGTGTAAACTCGCTCCCTCGGGAGTTTTCAATATTACATGGTACACGGTGGTCTCAGCAAAGCTCATTCATAATGTTTGATTTGGCTCCTGTTCCAAAACCACATTAACACACACACACACACACACCTCAATCTGCACAGGAGGAAGCAACAGGCTCAAGCGAAAATTACTCTGGAAACTTTTTAAATGCTAAATCGAGGGTAATTTCAGGAATGGTACAATACAGTTAATGTTAGTGCCTGGAAGGACACTGCGGTTAGCAACCCGTGCCAGGACTTTTCGTGGGCTCACTAACAGCGAGGGGCAGGGAGGAGGGGGGAGAAAAGCATTTAAGGAAACGAGGCCAAGAATGCCAGGATTGCTTGGATTTCTTTGTTTAAAAGGCTGGCATGTTTTATGGCAATGCTGGAAGAAAGCTACACGGAACCATCCCAAACTCATTCCTCCTTAAACACATGGAGGGGGGGGATGGAATGGAAGACTGCTTCAAAAACTAGGTGAGGGGTATGTGCATTATCGGGCAACCAGAATGGGATGCAAATGCCAGACAGGGCAGGGGAGGACCCAGGTACCAGGTCACCCAGAAAAGGAGAAGCAATAAAATAAAGTACACCTTTACCCAGTGCATAGTTAAACTATGGATCTCACTCCCAAAGGAGGCAGTGATGAGAACCAGTTTGGATGCCTTTCAAAGAAGCCTGGATAAATTCACAGAGAACAAGGCTGTCAAAGGCTACAATGGCAATGTTGTACCTTTACTGTAAGAGGCAATATGCCTCTGAAAACCAGTTGCTGGAAACTGCAGGAAGAGAGAGGGCTCTTGGGCTCAGGTCCTGCTCAAGGGCTTCCCACAGATATATGGGCAGCCAATGTGAGAACAGGACACTCAACTAGATGAGCCACTGGCATGTTCCAAAATGCTCGTATGTTCTTACATCGCAGGAAGGTAAGGAGATGCCTTATGCCAATGTCAGATTCAAAAACACAGCAGATCAAATTTTTATAGACCAGCATAAAAGGGTGGGATACAGTCATTTAAAATCTGAAACGCATTTTGGAAAGCTAAAAGATATTAAAACAGAAGGTGAATATAAAAGTCTATAAGAATGTAAAAGAAGCTAAAAGAAGGGATAGGAGCATTGGGTGGTTTGGAAGAGCAGAAAAGGTTGATATATAAAAGATTTTAACTATTAATTTACAGAGTTTGTGGCACAGGTCATCCTCCAACGCATTTTGAGCACTGCTGTGCAGAATCCAGCAACATTGTATGTTGTAGCAGGACTGGTATCTGAGAACAGCAGGGAGGTATAGATTGCCCTGTGTGCCCTGGGTACTTATGAAGTAGTGGGGAAATCAGGCTAATACAAATGTCTCTGTAATGCAGGCACTGCAGAAGGAAATGCTCTACTGTTTCTATTTGTCCCGAGTCACAAAGGCATTGTCTCTCTGGGTAGTCAATCTTATTATGCCATGTCAGATCATTGGCGCACCAAGTCAGTTTTGTCTAAAATATCTGGGAATGGCTCTTTGGGGTCTGAGGCAGAGGTCTTTCCCTGATCCTTCTTATGGAACTGGGACCTTCCACACAGAAAGCTGTGTCCCTTGTCCTTGAGACACATGGTCTCCTCTGTGTGTGGTTTTCCACCCAGCACAACCAAATGCCCACTTTCCCCCCAAAAGGACCCTATCCACATTCCATGGCCGACCTTCCCTCTCATCAGTTCTCTAAAACCTCATGGTGGCTTTTGAGAGCAGGAGCAATTGCGCAGATGACACAAGATCTCCAACTTTCCTGTAAAGGGCTTCCCCACCCCCACCACCCCACTACCCACCACACAATTAATTATTTTATGAAGTCACAGGCCCCTGCACCCAAAACACACCCAGCGCCCCCTCCCCTCCCTCACCCCGCACAACAGGTTCCATGCAGATCCTAGAGCTTTTAAATTATACTGTTAATGAAAGCAAATAAAGGCAGTTAAAAGGCAATTTGCTCAATTGGTGTTAATATTTAAGCACAGCATGTGCAAAGACAAGATCGCAGAATTCGAGGATTTTTTTCCTCCCCCCTGAAGAAAAAACTTTTCGCCCGAGCTAAAAAGGGGGAGGGAATCAAATGCGTGAGGTGCTGGGTGTGGGGGGCTTCCCCCCCTTCATCTCCTCAGCATCAGGTAATGAGGCTTTTTATTAAGCTGAAATTCCCCGCATTAAACTCATTCGTTTCTCTCATGCAAAATTTTCTTTTTTTGCTTGAACACTTTATTGACAATCTTATACAACAAATATAATGCACATCTTCTTAACTAGACAAGAATATAAACCATATAAACAAAAAGCATATACAAGTAATACTCCATTTGTTTACGGACATTAAACTTATTCTGTATTTTTACTGTCTCTTATTTTCTTATCTATTTATTAGCATAAATTAAAAGAATGTAGTTGGACTTCCTATCATATCCTGATGCGTATTTTCTTTCTGATGATGAATGTACCTTACATTATTAGCTTATCTTTTGTTTCTCTTATGCAAAATTTTCAAACTATGAACAGAGTTCCCCAACTGGGTGCCCCTCTAGATGTTCTGAAACACAACTTTCACCACCGCTGGGGCTGATGGGAATTATGGTCCAAAACATGTAGACGGCACCCACTTGGGAAGGCAGATTTGGAAGATAAAAGCCAACTTTAGGTGGCGCTTCCTGGAATTAAACTGAGCTGGCTCTCTCCCCCTTCCCATGTCCTGAAGTAGGTATTCATAGAATCATAGAACTGAAGCAGACCAAAGGGGCAACTAGCCCAACCCAAGGCAGCAATCTGAAATCCCTTTCAAGAAGTTATTTTGCTTCTTTCCTTCTTACCTCTTGACATCTTCCCTCCTTGCTTTTTAGCAAAGAAACCAAACCGGGAACTCTGATATTTGGTTCTCACATTTCCTCCCACCTTTACGAGCCATGTTGCATTCCCAAGAAAGAGATGGATCGATATTTTGGAATGAGGTTGCTCAATCCCTATGTTGACATGCCAGTTCTGGTTCGTTGCAGTTGAGACGGGTCTTACTTTGCCTGCCCACCCAGTTCCTATCCTCCAAGAATAGGAATGATCAAGGACCAGTTCAGAATGCAACATGTAGAGATGCCCACTGCAATTTCTCTTGCTGGGAAATCCTACCACCACCACCAGTTACGCCCAGTTCAAGGCATCTCAAAGGGCTCATCCACACTTCTCATCCCACTCCTTTCCCCTGGGAAAACCACTGTTTGGTGCTCAATTGGAGCAAACAGCAATTCAGGTCTTCTCCAGGTTGCTGTTTGCTCCAAATTAGCACCAAAGAGAGGGTTCTCCATGGGAAAGGAGTGGGGCAAGGGGAAAACCACTCTGACAACTGGAAGTGTGGACAAGCCCAAACTGTGTATCAGTGGGTTTAAATTGGTTTCAGCTCACAGATAGTGTCAGAATGGTAGGACAGCTTCCCACGAACTTTCTGGTCCACCAATCTGAGTCCCAGCCTGGCACAGACCTTAATCCCACCCCCTTACCAGTGCTCTCAAGGCATCCAGAAGACCAGTTGGGGGGGCAGATGGACTCGAAGCCCAATGAGACAATGTCCTATCTCCTTCCTTTTGACTTCCCCACAGAGAAGTCAATGTATACAGAACTTTTTTTTGTTGGATCAGGCAATCAGAAAGTTGAGGAGGGAGGCTTCTGGTCCATGGTCCCCAGATGTGTGGTGTTCACATAGCTGCAGTCCAGAGACCAAGCAGGTGCTATGCATGCAGAAAGTCCCATGCTCAATCCAAGGCAACTACAGGAAGGACTAGGAATATCCCATCCAAAACCCTGGAAAGC
Source organism: Podarcis liolepis (assembly GCF_965112155.1). Taxonomy (NCBI): domain Eukaryota; kingdom Metazoa; phylum Chordata; class Lepidosauria; order Squamata; family Lacertidae; genus Podarcis; species Podarcis liolepis. The sequence continues at coordinate 18,240,879 of NC_139567.1, read as the reverse complement.
TGTTGCCAGTCAGTTAGACAATACTGAGCTAGATAGACCTTTGATCTTGTTGTTGTTTAGTCATTTAGTCGTGTCTGACTCTTCGTGACCCCATGGACCAGAGCACGCCAGGCACTCCTGTCTTCCACTGCCTCCCGCAGTTTGATCAAACTCATGCTGGTAGCTTTGAGAACACTATCCAACCATCTCGTCCTCTGTCATCCCCTTCTTGTGCCCTCAATCCTCCCAACATCAGGGTCTTTTCCAGGGAGTCTTCTCCTCTCATGAGGTGGCCAAAGTATTGGAGCCTCAGCTTCACGATTTGACCTTCCAGTGAGCACTAAGGGCTGATTTCCTTAAGAATGGAGAGGTTTGATCTTCTTGCAGTCCATGGGACTCTCAAGAGTCTCCTTCAGCACCATAATTCAAAAGCATCAATTCTTCGGCGATCAGCCTTCTTTATGGTCCAGCTCTCACTTCCATACATCACTACTGGGAAAACCATAGCTTTAACTATACAGACTTTGTTGGGAAGGTGATCCCTTCATGGATCACCTATGATCTTAGAATCATACTGTGATGGCCTGGGATTCTGATTCGGAGGAGGAAACAGAGGAATCCCAGCCTGCACAGGAGTCCCCGCCTCCAGGGCCGGCTGAACTGGGGCAAGGCCTAGATGCTGAGGAGCCTGCACCTGTGGCTGTGCATCAGGAGCTGGCCCCAGGTGAAGCCCTTCTGGCCCCAGAGGGGCTTGATGACTCAGTGGCCACAGGTGAGCCTCCTCCAGGGCCCAGTAACCCTTCGGCCTCTCCTGATCTGCAGAGGCTTAGGGCAGAGAGGCGAAGGGAACTGGTTGCCCCCAGGAGGAGTGCTCGCCTTAAGGCCAGAGGAGGCGGGGCTCCTGGGGGTCGGGACCGCCCCTGACCTTAGAAGAGGATAAAAGCCCAGTCAGGCCGGCCCCAGGTTGCAGGAGCAACGTCGTTGTTGGCTACGGACCTTCCTGTGTTCTTGATCCCTGCTCGGCCTCCTGTTCCTGACTATCCGGTACTCCTGTTCCCTGCTCGGCTTCCTGTTCCTGACTATCCGGTACTCCTGTTCCCTGCTCGGCTTCCTGTTCCTGACTATCCAGTACTCCTGTTCCCTGCTCGGCCTCCTGTTCCCGACCATCCGGCGTTCCTGTTACCTGCTCAGCCTTCTGTTCCAGCGTTCCTGTTCCCCGCCTGGCTCTCTGCATCGGACCTCGCCCCTCTTCGTGTGGACTCTGCTACACTCACGGTACCTTACCCCCGGGACCAGCACACATACAATCATAGAGTTGTAGAGTGGGAAGGGACCCTAAGGATCCTCTAGTTCAACCTCCTGCAATGCTGGAATATGCAGCTGTCCCATATGGGGATTGAACCTGCAACCTTGTCATTATCAGCACCACACTCCAACCAGCTGAGCTACCCATTTGGTCTGACTCAGTATAAGGCAGTAAAGCAGCTTCCTAGGCTCTTACAATTCACTGTTGTTGTTGTTTTTCAAAAGGCGAGGCTCCCTTTTCTCAGCTGCCTACTGTAGGGCAAAAGCTGAACCACCAGGTATGGCTTTTTTTAAGATGTAGGGGGAAAATAGAAAAGCCTGGCTTTATGTGCACATGGATGATCTCTCTCTCCACACAGAGAGACAAAAACTAGCTACAAATAAACAAACTAGGAGAAATAGAGGTGGAAAAATCCTGAACACTTTGAAGATGCAGAAGCAATTGTAAAATAGAATAGCAGGAATGATCTGTTGATTACAATGCATTGCTTATTTTCTTTAGCACGCCATCAATGCACATGGTATCATACGAAGCGCTGTAAAGGTTATAAAAGGTTTCTCAACGGGCTAGGAGTCTTTCTAGACACAGCCAGGCATGGACCCTGCTGTTTACGGGAAGAACAGCACCAGAGACAATCCACATGGGGGAACTGCTCCCTCACCCCAACCCCAGCTGTTCCCGCACCAGCTACATTCGACCCACAGGAACCAAGCCGGAAAGGATGTTTATGTTAGTCTAGTTTGGGGGGCTGTAAGACTCCCAGGGGAACACATTCCTACACCCAAAAGCAGGGCACAATGTATACAAGCCATCTGGCCTGGCTGTGGGGGTGGGGGCGGGACAAGGACATGGCTGCCCCCTGCAGATGGCAGGCCCTGTTTCAGTTTTAGATGGTCATGTGCTTGCATGGGCCAAAAGCCAAGTCCAGGTGATCCCCTCTATCCTCAATGCACAAAGTCTAGCTGTGATTTTTCAGCGGTAAGCAGCATGAGCTCTGTATATCTTCAGAGATACCCTTCCTGGCAACCAATCTAAATGTATGCAAAGAAATGCATGCAAACAAACAAAAAGGCCCTATGAGGAGTGGTTGAAGGAGCTGCGTATGTTTAGCCTGGAACAGAGGAGACTGAGAGGAGATATGATAGTCATCTTCAAATATCTCAAGGGCTGCCACATGGAAGATGGGGCAACCTTGTTTTCGCCTGCTCTGTAGGGTAGGACCCAAACCAATGGCTTCAAGTTACAAGAAAGGAGATTGCAACTGAACATCAGGAAGAACTTTCTGACATTGGAATGGTCTCCCTCTGGAGGTTGTGGAGTCTCCTTTCTTTTAAGCAGAGGGTGGATGGTCATCTATCTTGGATGCACATGGCTGAGCTGCCTGCATTGCAGGGGGTTGGAGTAGATGTCCTTTGGGTTCCCTTCCAACTCTACAATTCTAGGATTCTGTGAAACACAGGCCAAGGGAGTGGAACTGGCTAGGCCTGGAGCTGGGTTTCCCCCCTCGCTCCAGCACCCAGGGCGGCCTGGCTTAATAGACTACTGTATAACGTGAACATAACTTTGATATGCACTGGGAAACAAAACAAAAAAGTGTGGCTCACTTTATTGCAATATTCACTTTATTGTAGGGCTGCCATACTTTGGGGACCCCCACTTTTGGGGGCAACCCTACTTTATTGTAGTGGTCTGGAACTGAACCTGCAATATCTCTAAGGTGTGCCTCTATAAATCCAGCTGATGCAAGATAACATGGCAGGCTAGGATTCAGGATACAAAGTGTGGATAACAGAACAGGCCAACTGGCTATGGGTCGCCGAGAGGGAAAGGACCAGAATAATTCAATCCTCAGACACACTTCGCAGTACACAGAAGCGACTACATGGTGTGTGTGTGTGTTTTTTTTACGATATACCTAACCTTTTGCAAATGCATCCCTTCCAAAACAAACACTGGCAAGTTTCTCTTCCCATAAGCTCTTACCCAAGAAGATACACCCTGAGACTGTAACCACTGTAACCAGTTACAGTGATTTCAGAGAGGCAGAATTTGAAAATCATAAAAATTGGCAAGCTGCGTAATTAAAAATGTGCTAATTGTGGATATTTAAAACGTGGGAAGTCTATTTCCTCAGGGGGGGGGGCGGTCTGAGGAAAGTAGCTTTAGAATTAATATTGCAAAATTTCTCTCTGGGGTAACCTGGATTGCTCACCAAATTGGCATTAACTCCTTGTTCTACTAGTAACAAGAAAAGCTGTTTTCCTTTGTGAGTTGTTGGAAGGCTTTAACACACACACACACACACACACACACACACACACACACACCCCATCTCTCCCCCAGCTGAGAGTATGTCCATTCAGTCAGACTTAAGTGATCACTAACTACACACAAACCCAGTTTCCCCCTCCCCCGCTCCTCGCTGAATCTAACCCCATGAGGTCATTTACTCAGACAGTGGGAATCGGATTGTACAATAAGACATCTTCCAGAGCAGAGCTTTGCTAGGCATTTACCACAGCACTCTCGGCAGCCCTGGTGAAAGGGCATTTTTACACATTCACAACATACCAGTTCTCAAGGTTGTTTGTAGCAGCAAGCACAACAGTTTCCAACTCACTCTTTAAAAGGGAAAGAGAAAAGGAGTTCCTTTGAAGCATATCTGATTCACAATAAACGAAATGAATAAATAAAAACTATCACGGTCAAATCTGACAGAATTGCAAATGGAGTAAAAATAAGAACCTAATTTTTAGTTTGACTAACACACAAACACACACTGGGGAAAACTGGATGCAAATACTCCAAGTTAAAGCCCCGATTGTGCTTCAGTGCCCATGCTGAGCTCCTAACAGGGCGCGCCGTTCTTTTCTAAGATCCAACCTGGCAGAACAGATTTTTTGAACAATTTGCTACAGTGGAACCCGGAGTTTGGATTCCCCAAATCTGCACAAGATTTGTACGCATTGCCCAATGAGCATTGGGCTTTCCCATTCACTATCTTTAAGATATTGCATTAGGACTGTCTCTCCCTCCGCCTGCCCCCCTCCCACTCGCCCTGCTACAACAGGAGCTTTTGGCAAATGAGACCTGGTTTTCTAATGGCTGGAAATATTTTGTACACTCTGCTGCTCCCTCTGAAGCGCCTTTGTCACAGCCAGGGTCTCTGAGCTAAAGCGTGTACCAAAAGACCATCTGTAGCCACCGTCTTTACAGAGAAGTTTAAATAGAAGGATGAATGAACACAGGAATTAATGAATGACGAAGCCGTATGGTCCCACTCAGCTGCCCACACTCACATGTGGCATTCAAACCCTCCCAGCCTTCTGCTACAATGGGCAAGCTTCTGAAAAAGAGACAGAGACTGACAGTTTTAACATACACACGGGGAAAGAATAAGAATGGCAACTTGTGGCAAGGTTCCCACCAGATTAAGCCACTTCATCCGAGTTAGGAAAGGCACATTTCATTCCCGAATTAGAGGGTGGGCAGCCAAAATGGACATACAGACTCCAAAACTGCCGACAACGTACAGAGAAATCAAGATGAGACTCCTCTGACGTTGGCATTATGTTCACTTTACTTCATCTCTGAAAAAGGAGGAAAGCATCACTGCTACCATCCAAGAACTGATAGTTCTATGCCAGCTCTTGCCTTTGTACTTAAAATATCAGCAGGACATTGTTTTTATGTACCTTTGCAGTGTAGATAAAGTTAGGGATGACACCGCAAGACATATGCTCACTTGCATTTCTAAAAAAACATGCAAAGAGCGGATATGGCCAAAGGAATCGTCTAAAAGTTGCCAGCCCCTTGCAGAAGGCCAGAGCTACATACTGATGCACAAATCTCAAAGATGTTCCCACCTGTAACCTGGTCTCATAGTCTCATCTGAACCTTCCAATATTGCAGGGGCGGGGAGCAGGGGGTGGACAGGCACCTCCAATAATTTCCCCCTTGCTTCCCTAGGTGTGTTTTTCAAATGTAGCCAGGGAAACACAACCTATGAAGTAGCCCAAGGACGGAAGCTAGTTTATGCCCTGGGCATCATCGCTTGACAGCAGCACAACTTCTTGCAATGTCACTTGAGAGCTGGGATGCTGGATAATTCCAACGACAACAGAAATAGGAGTGGAAATAGCCGGTGCTCACTTTTTCATCCCATGTTCAGAATGGAAATCAATCCAGCGAATGCAATTGGGTTTCACTGTTGCTGTTGCTCTCAGCTTGCAAACGACACATTAATTGATTACTCCCCAGACTTCTGCGTTGTGTTTCCTCTGCACTAAAATGAATGGAGCGGAATAACTTCATGGAAACATTATGAAATTTCACCACAGCCGACAGCAAGGTGAATATTGTAGTTTTATGGTAGCAGCTGCACCGCAGCAGCATGGAAACAGTGTTGCGTGCAACTAATACATGTGGGAGGAATGGAAAATGATGCCTTCTTGAATCCATGCTTGAGAGACAGGGCTGGGAGAGTCATCAGGTCCCTGAGTGGACATATAAGAACTCAGAGGGGTTCAGACTTCCCTGGAGCAACCCCTGCTTCCTGGTGAGCCCTTAAAGGTCCAGCAGTGCTTGACTGGCTGCCTTTAAGCCAGATCTCTGTTATCCAACACCCATGTCCACATCCTGCAGACTCCACCCACACATTTTCATGCCTCTGGCCATGGATCCTTTCCCCTGACAGCCATGCACCCAGAGCATCCTTCCAAGGACAAACATTACAAATGTACTTTTACTGTTGTGAAAACTTTAATATTCTTCCTTTTCATTCCAGAGTATGAACGTTAGCAAAAAGTTGCAAGAATCCAATTGAATATCTGAAAAGTGTGGTTTTTTTAATACAAGTTCCATCAGAATCAAAGCCCCCCCCAAAAGCAACTTTAAAACCGGGGAAAGGGAAATGACATCTGCAAACCCACAGAAATGGGCTGATTTTCGTGGGAAATCCTTATTCCACAGAGAAAAAGATCAGCAGGCACAAGCAGTTCAAAGATTCTGCATATAGCACCGTAAGGCAGCAGAGAGTGCGGTACAGATTGATGAACCATGGAGGCTTCCCTTTAACCAGCATGGGAAGGAAATTTAAGGGGAAAGCATATAAAAGATCCATTAGGAACTAAATCCAAACCTTCCTCACACAAGAAGCAGTAGCAGAAACCGCCACCGTCTTGATGTAGTTTTTAAAAGGTCTTTCTCAACTGACAGAAGAACAGCAGCAGCTTGGAGATTCCCCGCCAGCTGAGCCGAGAACGGCAATCTTTTTCCTACATTCTGCCTTCACCAGGAGATGTTTGTGCCTGTTTGTTGTCTCCAAAATTGCCAACTAAAGGTTAATGCAATACACGAAGCAGAGCACTTCTCAATATTAGAATGCTACTTTTATTTTAAAAGCCATCATGTGTAAAAACGTTAGTGTTTTTGAAATTGCATTCTTGGAGTTAATTAAATGGACAATCTTTTACACATAAAAAGTGAGAGAAAGCAATTAAAAGCTAAACAGAGAGAAATGCTTTTGCGGGGAGGCGTGCTCCACACCCCCGCTCCCCAGAATCCCCTTGCGTTCACTTCTTGCAAAAACGCGGGCCTCCGCGGAGCGCTGGCTGCCCAAATGTGGCTTTTAATGGCACCCCCGGTGACAGTTCCATCAGTGTTTATTTCCCTTCCAAGTTTACCTGGGAGACTTGGTGCAGCCCAAGCAGACTTGCTTAGGTGGAAAACGCATAGTGCCCACAAAGAAAGAATGGCTGGCAGCTTCTGGACTGAGGAGCACGGTGGGTGCCCCTCAGCAGACCGTTGTGCCCCTTTCAGAGGCAAGAAGCTGTGCCGTGTGACTTGTATGCTGTGTGGAAAAGAATGTGGCTTGCAAATGTCTAAATATGAGATAATTGGCATCAGATAAATCTGCAGAACGGTAGCCACTGCACGGATTGACACAACTGCAAATGCACTTGCTGTCCTGGGATGCAAAAAAGCTCTCTCAGAGTGTTGCCAGGATGCAGCCAAACAGCACCAAGCACCACATCCTCATGATGCAATGATGAGAAGCTACCTATATCTCAAAGTGTGACCACATATCTGATATCCAAACTCATGGGAATCTGCCTTACACCCAGAGCACTGGCCCATACCCTCCAACATTTCTCCAATGAAAATAAGGTAAAGGTACCCCTACCTGTACAGGCCAGTCGTGTCCGACTCTAGGGTTGTGCGCTCATCTCACTTAAGAGGCCGGGAGCCAGCGCTATCCGAAGACACTTCTGGGTCACGTGGCCAGCGTGACAAAGCTGCTCTGGTGAGCCAGCACCAGCGCAGCACACGGAAACGCTGTTTACCTTCCCGCTATAAAGTGGTACCTATTTATCTACTTGTACTTAGGGGTGCTTTCGAACTGCTAGGTGGGCAGGAGCTGGGGCCGAAAGATGGGAGCTCATCCCGCCGCGGGGATTCAAACCGCCGACCATGCGATCAGCAAGTCCTAGGCAGTGAAGTTTTACCCACAGCGCCACCTGTGTCCCTCCAATGAAAATAGGGACATCCTATTCCATCAAAATAGTAGTAGTAGCAGTAGTAGTTGTAATGATGATGGTGGTGGTGGCGATATTATTTATACCCCACCCATTTGACTTGGTTGACCCAGCCACTCTGGGTGGCTTTCAACATATATAAAAACATAATAAAACATTAAACATTTTAAAACTTCCCTGTCTAGGGCTGCCTTCAAATGTCTTCTAAAGGTTGTATAGTTACTTATCTCCTTGGCTCAGGGGTTGAATAACTCCATACCCTTCAACATTTCTCCGATGAAAATAAGGACATCCTAAGGAAAAGTGGGACATTCTGGGATCAAATCAGAAACTGCGATGGCTTCTGTGAAACCCAGGACTGACCTGGAAAATAGGAACACTTGAAGAGTCTGCTGGTCTATATAACTCAGCACTATCTACTCTCACTGGAAGTGACTCTCCAGGGTTTCAGGCAGAGAGGGATCTCTCCTGGAGATGCTATGGGGGGGGGAGGGTTCAACCTGGGCTCCTCCTGCTTACAAAGCAGGTGCTCTATGAGTGAGCTAAGTCCCTTCTATTCTCAGCTAAGGCACCTGGCCATGTGGTAAATGGCATGGTGTGTTATTATCCTCTTCCAGTGGTACACGGCCAAGAGAGAAACTGAATAATGTGGCACCTGCTGGGTTCTGTGCTACCTGTGGAGAGGCCTGTCACAGACCAGCGACTTTGAGCGCTTTGGGCTCCTACACACATGCATATAATGTGCCCCACGTGCCCAGGCACAGCTCAGCAACAGTGGCTAGTCCTCATGCCCGCAAGCCTGGCAAACAACATTTGCCAGTTACTGGGCACGAGCCAGATCTGCTCTTCAGCACCCTTTGCAAACCTCCCTTGGGCAAGTTCAGCAGCATAGTACGGAAACAACTTAGTTTTGTGCTTTTGGAAAAACCCAGTTTGCTGGACTCAAACCTCAGCAGCTGCCTATTCTCAGTAGTCAACAATGCACATGCAGTCACCACTTTTGGTGTCGTCTCCCCGCTGCTGCCCCCCCCCCATTCTCTTTCTGCTTTCGAAAAAGTGCTCAGCCCAAATCACTGTGACAAGTTGCATAGAGCTGCCTGACACTTCCTTCCCCTTTAATTAGCAAGTTTTCTACCCGTTTTGGTGATCTTTAAGATATTACCTAGAGGGCACAACCTTATAATTTGGAGCAGGAGTCAATTTGCACACACCTGGCCACAGAGAGAATCGGGACTCCTGAGAGGGACTGAAGAACAACCAGTAAATGCCAAAGGAGAGTTATCTGGGAGGCCGAAGAACCAGCTAAATGACAAAAGGGAAATCCCTCGTTCTTTTTCAATCCCAAAGTGAGCTGAAGTAGGAAAGGCTGGCAGCCAGGAAATTCTGTTATTCAGGATTTCCCTGCTGCTCTTTCAGTAATGCCTTTACTGAGACCTCTGAGTCCATCTACCGCATCGAGAAAGCGCCTCACGCAGTTAATAAAAGGGCAGTGCGGAAAGGAAACAGAAATGAAATAGAAGTGAAAAAAATGCTGAAAGGGTTTCCCCAACCCACACACCTCCAGAAAGGTTTCCCCCCACCCCCCACACATTGCTCTGAGTCATGGTTCACTGCAAAGCCCCACAGTGACATCAGCAGATATCCACCCCTCTCTTTTCCACAGTTCTGTAATAGGTCAAGCAGAGTTTCAGGTAAATTGGCACAGGAAGTGTCTCACCACTAGCGTGAAAGAAAGCACGACCCAGCAAGCTACCGTACATGGGCCTTCCCCAGCCTAGTGCCTTCCAGGTGCAATGAGACAAAACTCTGATCAGCCCCAAGTTGCACAGTCGTTATGGACTTCCATCAGCACCCAATTTCCTGGCTTGCTGGGAGGATGGGAGCTGGAGTCGAAAACATCTGGAGGGGAAGGCTGGGAAGTGTGATCTCAAGGCATGGCAGAAGAAGGTGCTGTGGGGTGGCAGCACCCTTCCTATTGGGTCCAGTGCCATAGAAAGGGAGGGGGAATAAAGTTTTGAAGACTCCTGATTTGACAAGCTCTACAAGGGGAGGGACCGTGGCTCACTGGCATTGCAGCTGCTTTCCATGTAGAAGTTCCCAGCTTTCGCTCACATATCTGTACCGGGAAGTTTTTAATGACTGATGTTTCATTATGCATGTGTGTGTGTGTGTGTGTGCGCACACACACACACACACAAACACACAGTGCTTTTTTTCTAAAAAAATGTTTAGGGGTACTCTCATTTTGACTCAGGAAAATCACCATTTTATAGTTCAAATCAGGAAAAATAAATACAGTAAATGGACAAAAGTACAAAGATTCACAAAATGTTTAGGGGAATGTGTACCCCTATGTGCCCCCAGAAAAAAGCACTGCATATATGGGGCAACCCAGTCAGATGGATGGGGTACATAGGAGCCAACTCCTAGAGCTTAATGTCCCTTCGCCCCCCAAAAAATATTTGAGGGGGCTCCCCGAGCACTGCCATTCAAATGGTGTGTGTGTGCTGTGTCTTGTGACCAATTATGTGGGGCAGGGCTTACCTGGGTCCCCCAATAAGTACTTTATTCAAGCTGGCATTCCTGGTAGAGTATAAGTAATAAATTACAGTTTATTTACTTAATCTGTTCTAGAAGTCCGTTCCAAAACCAAAGCGTTCCAAAACCAAGGTGCAGTTTCCCATAGAAAGTAATGCAAAATGGATTAATTCATTCCAGACTTTAAAAAACAACCCCTAAAACAGCAATTTAACATGAATTTTACTATCTAGCGAGACCATTGATCCATAAAATGAAAGCAATAAACAATGTACTGCAATCACACAATCAATCAATCAATCAATCAGTAGCTGAACTGGGTTCCACACAGTCACAAAAACAAAACAAAAAGAGCTGCAAAAACAAAAATGCAAAATAAATAGCAAAAGCAGACAGACCTCAGCATAACACACAAAACCAGCGGTTCTCAACCTGTGGGTCCCCAGATGTTGTTGGACTACAACTCCCATCATCCCTGAGTTCTGGCCTTGCTAGCTAGGGGTGATGTGAGTTGTAGTTCAACAACATCTGGGGACCCACAGGTGGGGAAAGGCTGCTCAAAATGGAAGCGTGTCACTCAAATAGGAAGTGTAAAACGCAAAACGGAGCACATTTGGCTTCCGAAAAAGCTTCACAAGCTGGAACACTTGCAGTGTTTGGGTTCCAAGTTGTTTGGGTTCCAAGTTGTTTGAGAACCAAGGTACCACTGTATTATTTTATTATTATTCACAGAAGCTGTGCTTAAAAGGGTCTGGGTGATGGGAGAATCCTTGGCCTCACAGCCCAGAGAATGGCTGCTAGTCAAGAGTTCTGGGCTACAAATGGAGCACCAACAGCCCAACCTATTATGAGGCAGTTTTAGATGAGTAGATGGGTAGATGGGTAGATGGGATAGATGAGATAGATACATAGATCTGATATGAAGGAGGGAGGGGGAAAGCATTGCACCAAGGGGAAGCTGGTGATAACATACACCATGTGAGAGGCTCTATTGCCTGGTCTGATCAGGCACTGAACCCTCCAAAGTCCAAGGCTGATGTCACAACTGACGTGGCGACTCCACCCCCAGTGGGATTTCTTTGCAGCATGGATGAATCAGTCCATTTCAGTTTCTCACAGTGTCTCGTTTTTCCAGTCTAAAGTTCAGTTTATCACATTTGCAAATCGATTTGTAATTAAAAAAAAAGTTATCACAAAGAGATTTTAATACTTTCTTATGCAATTATACACAAGACAATCATAGAATTATAGAAATGCAGAGTTGGAAGGAACCACAAGAATCATCTGGTCCAACTCCCTGCAATGCAGGAATCTTTTGCCCATTCATAAGCAGTTCCCCCTAATATAATGCTTTTCAATGTGTTACTTTCCCCAATAAATGCATTATTATGCACACTTCTACCCTAGCTTGCGCACTTTGATCCAATTTTAGGGAGCATCCCATATGACAGTTTTCCAAAACTTATGGGTCTTAGCTAGCCTTCATGTAACCAGTTGGCTAACCAAAATATGCTTTTGGTTAGCCAAAATATGGCTAACCAAATAACGCTTTTCTGAGATCAATATAAATCGCATCCACCATCCACTAAACAACCTAGCCGAGAAAGAGAGATAAGTTTAGTCTGGTGAGCCAGAAGAGGGAACTACTTTTATTGGCACAGAAATTGTAGAAGTTTGGTTCCTTCCTGCATGATTCCATAGCATTAGAAGTTGATGTAGGTGGAGTTTGTGCTCTGCTTCCTCCCCAGACCAGCATCTTCCTTTGCAGAAAGTTGTGGGTTTCAATTTTATAAAGAGACCATCTTGCAGCAGCACTCACACCGCTAAGGTGGCACTAAGTAAATCCTCAAGTTCTCAGCAGAAATATGCTTATTGCATCCCATCACTGATACTGCAACCCAACGTACAAAGGAAAGTCATATGACATTCCAATTGGAATGACGATCCACGTTGACAGCAGCAATCCTTTAAGGAGCAATCCTTATGCGGCAGCAATCCTTTAAGGAGCAGGAAACTCAGTTTTCTCTCATTATCTGTGTAATGACAAGAAGATGGAAGCCTATCTCTACGTCAATAAATACTATAGGCACTCACCAATCCACATTCCATCAGAGGTATTCAACTCCTCTAACAAGGGCGCGAAAACGAGTGCCTGTTATCTTAACCCAATAAAACATGACCTCTGCTTTAGGAAAGAGGTAAAGTTCAGTATTGATTGGCCATTCAATAATCTGCTCATAATTACTATTATCTTGCTGACTTCATCTCGTTAAGAGGTCAACAATTTTGCGCGCACACACAAAAATTCTTGCAAACCATGCTGTTTGATTGCCAACTTCATATGTGGGCCAAAAGATCACTCACTCTTGATGTCTAATTTTATAGTGCTTTTTTTTCCCAGAGAGGAGGTGGGAGAACAATATTAACAGTCATTAAATTTGATTTTACTTCACCTCTTGATCCTTCAGATTATAAAAAGGCAGAGTCAATGAGAAGTATGTGAGGGTCAGACTGCCTGGAGTTAATTATAATGCTCCAATGATACAAGCCTACACTGCTGTGTCCCACTTAACTCTCTTCCTGTGGGACATCTGCCAGTTTCAGCCTGCTTGTCTCACTCTTTATAGAATCAACAAGGTTTCCCTTGCATTTCAGCCCAAATGCTCTGCGGTCCTGCAGTCCTGTGATGTGCAGTCAGGGAGAGGCTAAACATGGTTTGGATGGGTCTTCCAGTGATCCTCAATGCTCAGGACTCAGACAATGCATGGATCAGGGGCATGCAAACAGCATCGCTGAACCCCTGATTTAAAGCCAAGGAGATCTGCCTCGAGAACTTCCAAACTGGGTTAATGATTGGCACTTAATTGCCAGCACCAATGGAAATCCTTGGAGAACAAAATGCAAAGCCAAGACCTCAAAGCATGACTCACTCCAATGGTAGCGTGACTTCCTTACATTTGCTTATCTGGCTTGGATTTATGGCATGTCCCTATCCAAAATCTCAAGGGAGGTAAATACAATGTTTTCTTATCTTGGATTTCTGGAGTGACCTTTCATCAGTTACACATGAACATGTGAAGCTGCCGCATACGGAGTTAAACCACAGCTGCAGTTGAATCAGAGAAGACCAGCCTTTGTCAGCCTGGAGCATTCCAGATATTTTGGACTGCAACTCCCACCAATCCCAGCCAGCATGGTAAAACTAGGAGATGGCCACCCAAGCATGTGCCCCTGACCAATACCAAATGCTGGAGCAGGAGCTAAGCCAGAGAACTCAAGCAGGAGCTGGACAAAGGCCCTTGACAGGCAGCTGTTAATATGGGATGGCACCATAGCTCAGTGGTAGAGCATTGGCTTGGCATGCAGAAGGTCCCAGGTCCAAATTCCAGCATCTCCTGGTAAGGATGGGCAAGACCTCTGCCTGAATTACTGGAGATCCACTGACAGTCAGTGTAGACAATACTAAGCCAGATAGACCAAGAGTCTGGCTCATTATAGGACAAAGTTCCTATAACCCTGTGAGCTGCCTTGCACTAACAACACAGTACCAAGTGAGAGGCTTATGACCTCACTGCCAACCTCAGCCCTTCCTGGCCATCTGCTAAGTCATAATTTACAGCTGACTCTTCTCTGATGCCTCCCTCCTCCTGAGGAGACCCCAGGAGAGAAAGCCTCCTGGCAGCCTTAGGTCTCTAACGGGTTGTTCCAAATCCACACCTGTGGAGTGGTACACCTTTTCTTTTGAGGAGGTCATATCCAGGGTCCATGTTGAGCAGGAGCCTAATATCCAACAAGGATCTGAATTTGGTATGTCCCAGCTAACCACAAGACCCACTGGCCCTGCCATAACAGCCACCACTTTTTGCCTTTAAAAAGCCAAGAGGTAGTATGGAGACCCTTGTGCAGGGAAAGCAACCTAGAGGATCTGTTAGGGAAGTAAACCAACAACAAAAAGCAACTTCAATTTGTGATTTAACAGACTCCTTCCAATGTGTTTTGGTGCCTCTCTAGGCTCCGTGTGCCAGGCCTGTTTCGTGAATTACAGGGCGCAACTCATTAAGCACTGCTGAGCTTTCCCCAGATGGGTTAGACCTTTCAGCCCTGGGTTATTGAGAGACACGCCCAGCATTTCAGCAGAGCCAAGAGCATCAATTCAAGTTCTTGCTTTCGCTTTTTGGTTTCAAAAAGGGAGAGGGATGTTAAAAAAAAAAAAAGGTGTGTGGGTGGGTGTGGGTGTGGGTGTGAAGCATTCAAACACACCACATAGAAGGTGCTTTCCTTCCAACAACATGGAGAAAAGCAAGGATGGAAAAGCAGAAGAAAGAGGAAGGAGAAGAGACAATGGCAGGAGAGACTAAAAAACCTGTACAACACTGTGCCGGACATGTTCACAGAGATTATTCCCTTAATAAATGGGTGTAGTTAGGGGTCTCATCATGAGCTGTGTTTGTGGATGCCCTCACAGGAGGCAAATGAGCCCACAAGACACACTAGCACAAGATACAGTGGTGCCTGTTATCTTAAATAGCTTTGGGAAAGGTACCCAGAAACTTTCTGCTTGTTCCCGGGGCAGTCAGAAACCATTCCATCCACCCTTTTTGTAGTGAAGGCTGGTGGGCTGCTACTCCACAGGGTTCCAGTGGCTACAATTTTGGCTCAGCTAGTAAAGTGAACTGTGAATCCCCCTCTCTCTTATCGATGGCTCAATGGTTTCTCCATACACAAAAGTAACATATTCCAGAAGCACCTTTTGGAAACAATGCAACAGACTGGTGGACAGGACTCAGTCCTGCTGGTTTTATTGTCTTAGAAAAACACTTCTCTGCAGACATACCCTCCAAGTTCTTCTGCCATCTTATCATGCAGCCAACAACTCTGGTGGAAAAAGGCATGCAATGCAAACAGTGGTCTTACCTAGTGCGATTTTTCTAGAAAAAGAGGTGCCAAACTCACCATGAACGCCGCCCCTGTTTTCTTATCATGGCAAAGGTGCACACCTGAGTGGTGCTGGAACTGAGTTCTGGTGAGTTCCAGCTGGGGGAGAGCCCTGGTCTTCCACCTGTGCCCCCCCTCTACTTGCAGGTATCCTCATCGCCACCACCCTTAATAATTAGATTGCAACACGTTCCCTCAACATGGCTTATAATGAATGAAAAGATTGCTTGGGAAGAGAAATCGAAAGGTTTATAGGTGTGGAACGAAGGAAATCAAAGCAAGAGAGGGATGGGAAAGGAAAGACAGACAGAGAGAGAGAGAGAGAGAGAGAGAGAGAGAGAGAGAGAGAACTCCACAAAAAGATAAAGTAAGACTCCACCAGACCCTCCATTTTTGGCCAGTCATCTTTCCAGACAGCTTGACTTGCGCTTTATAATCAAATCTTGCCACTCATGTTATTTCATAGTTTACACATTCTGTTCGGAGGTGGCGGGTGGGAGGAAGAGACAGACTTCTCTGACGCCGAGACATCAGTGTTCAAAGAGCGTAATGCCATACTTAGGAAGGGAGAGAAATCAATAGCTGTTGCACCTTTTCCCAGTAAGATCACGACTCTGTTTTAGGAGGGGGGGGGGCTTTCTGAAATGTAGCCTTAACAAACAGAACATTGCTCAACCGTTCCAGAGGCGAGTGTCATAAACAAGCAGGCACATGGCAAACATATTGATTTCCTCAACCTTATCACACGGCAACCACTGCTCAGTTACCAAGCTACTTTAATATGTAATTTACTGTGAGGAGAGAGAACAAGGAGGAGGGTGCCTGAAATATTTACTGTAGAAACTGAAGGGGGGGAGAGAGAAAAGGCTCAGCTGGTGCCCAGTGTGTAGCTTAGTTGCTGACACTGTATGTGTAAAAGGATGGCAGACTTCAGGCACTGCCATTTGCCAGTTTTCACCAGGGGTTAAATGTTTCCCAGCTTAGAAGCAAGGGTGGGCGAATCAATCCGTTTTGGTTTCTCTCCATTTTTCGCTCTTCCGCTCTTAAATTCAGTGTTCCACATTTCTACATCAGTTTGCATTTGTTAAAATTCCTCGTTAAAATTCAGCAGCATTTTAGTGTGAAATAACCCTGATAATACACATTTTCAAATGCAACAGGCATGGGTTTTTTTTTGGCAAGGTTTCCCCTAATATAATGCATTTTCTGTATGCGTGTATAATGCATTTTCACCAATATGTGCATTTTATATGCACTAGTATGTGCATCTTTGTACATATTACTTGATTGATTCATCATTTGAGTTTACTTATATGCTGCTTTTCTGCAAGCAGCTGTGCCCAAAGTGGCAAACAGAACTGCAAAATTCGGGGAAGTGTGAATTTTGAGGGATGGCTATGTTTTCGTGTGAACATAAGACAGTGACGGCCAAACTTGGCACTTCAAGTGTTTTGGGACTGCAATTCTCATCATCCCTGACCACTGGTCTTGTTAGCTAGGGGTGATGGGAGTTGAAGTCCCAAAACAGCTGGAGGGCTGAATTTGGACATCGCTGACACAAGAAGAGCCTGCTGGACCAGGCCAATAGCCCATCTGGTCTAGCATCCCATTCTTCCAGTGGCCAACCAGATATCACAACTGCGAAACCTGCAAGCAAGACCAGAGCACCCTCCTGTCCCTTCCAGAAACTGGAATTCAGAAGCACTCTTGCCTCAACTGTGGAGGCAGAGCATAATCATCAAGGATAGTAGCTTTTGAATTTGACCAGTGCTCTTTTAAAGCCATCAAGTCTGCGGCCGCCACTGCTTCTTGTGAGAGCAAGTTTCATAGTTTAACATAGTTTAACTATGTGCTAGGGATGCGGGTGGCGCTGTGGGTTAAATCACAGAGCGTAGGACTTGCCGATCAGAAGGTCGGCAGTTCGAATCCCCATGACGGGATGAGCTCCCATTGCTCGGTCCCTGCTCCTGCCAACCAGCAGTTCAAAAGCACATCAAAGTGCAAGTAGATAAATAGGTACAGCTCCGGTGGGAAGGTAAACGGCGTTTCCGTGTGCTGCTCTGGTTCGCCAGAAGCGGCTTAGTCATGCTGGCCACATGACCCGGAAGCTGTACGCCGGATCCCTCGGCCAGTAAAGCAAGATGAGCGCCGCAACCCCAGAGTCGTCCATGATAGGACCTAATGGTCAGGGGTCTCTTTACCTTTATGTGAGGAAGTCCCCTTTTTTGCCTGCCTGAATCGTCCAAGCTTCAGCTTCATTGGATGAGTACAAGTTCTTGTGTTAAGAGAGAGGGAGAAAAACTTCCCTCTTCCAACTTCTTCCATGCATAATTTCATACACTTCAACTATGTCACCTATCGCCTTTTCTCTAAGTGAAACAGTCTCAATATCCTTTTAGTGTATTAGATGCCCTGGTATAGAAGCCCTCTTGAGGCTATTGTATGCAGAAAGATGGAACACAAATCAATAAACTAAGTGTATTATTATTGTTGTTATTATTCATTCTGTTCCTTTGTCACTTTCCTCAATAAAGGTGACTTGAGGTGACTTACATTGAAACCAGTTAACACAAACACAACCAACAAAAGCCTTAACTATGCATCTATGCAGAGAAAATATCTCTGTGAGCTTTTAAAGCTGAGATGGGCCAACATCGCACAGGTGCCATCAGCTGGTGCTGACTTTCTCAAGTGATGAAAATGCACCTATGAACCTCACTTTAGTTCTTGGCATGGGTGGTGCTGTGGTCTAAACCACTGAGCCTCTTGGGCTTGCCAGTCAGAAGGCTGGCAGTTCAAATCCTCACAACGGAGTGAGCTCCCGTTGTTCTGTCCCAGCTCCTGCCAACCTAGCAGTTCAAAAGCATACCAGTGTGAGTAGATAAATAGGTACCGCTGCGGCGGGAAGGTAAACGACATTTCCGTGCACTCTGGTTTCCATCACTGTGTTCCATTGCTCCAGAAGCGGTTTAGTTATGTTGGCCACATGACCCAGAAAGCTGTTTGTGGACAAACGCTGGCTCCCTCGGCCTGAAAGCGGGATGAGCGCCACAACCCCATAGTCGCCTTTGATTGGACTTAACCATCCAGGGGTCCTTTACCTTTACCTTTTTACCTAGTTCTAGGGAAACTGGGCCTACCTTGCTCCTCCCAGCTGTTGCAATGGCCCATTCTCTTCTTCTCCACTTCCTCTGGTCCTAAGCCAAACAACTTCTCCCCAAAAATGCCATCCAAATCTAAAGCACCTCATCCCAAAAATCCACCATTGATGGTTCGCTCTGCTGCTGCTGAAGCAGGAAGAGGACTCTTCCCAGATCTCCACCTGAGGATCTACCTGTGTTGGTCTTGGGCAGATCTCCAGAAACACCATCCACTCCTTGGTTACACATGGAACTTGGCAATACCTCTGGGGCAAAGGCACATTTAACAGATGACTGCCTCTACACACAGCAACACATCAAAAACAAAAACAAACTCTGTCCTTTGGATGCTGCTTGTTTGTTGTGACTGGTTGGCTATGCATTTATTTACTTATTTTAAAAAAACAACCTGTGAACGACCGTTCATCCAAAACTGACTTCTCAGCGTCATCCCCAAAGAGATTTAACAATTTTGAAAATATACAACACAATAAAATCAAGAGGAACAAAGGCATCCGAGCAGCTAAAAATATCACCATCTAAAATGTCTGAGGCAAATAGATCAGGTTTTTAACCTAGTGTCAGGCACGATCGCCCTCAGGGTGGCAAGTCCACAGTTGGGGAGCCACCACAGAGAAGCCCCCCCTCCTTGCAACCCACACAATGTACTTTTCTGCTAAAGATGGAAGATAGAAAATGGGTTCTTTGGAAGGTCTGGGCTGGCTGGTACAACGACGAGTCCTAGGGATATTACAGTGCTTTTAAAAACAGTTTCTAAATTTGCAATGCCGTTTGTTTTCGTTTTTGATTTTATATGGCTGCTTTTATCCCCACTGCTAGCCATTTGGGAAGCCATTTGATTTCCTCAGATTGGGAACCCCATGGTTGTTGTTGTTTTAAAAACCCCAACAACTATAAGCCACCCTAAGCCCAGGAGACAGAGGGGGTACAGGCAAGCACAGAAATGAGAGCACCCAGAGGGAGAGGGACCACTGCCTGAAACCCTGGGGAGCTGCTGCCAATACTGAGATAGATGGACCCAAGGATCCGATTCAGTGTAAGGCAGCTCCCTAAATTCCTGGGAGCACTGGCCATTTTGCCTCGGCTCCTAAAACCACACCATCTGCACCACATTCACCCAGTCAGAGACGGAGAGGGAGAAGATGAAGAATAATCATAATAAAAAGGAAACAGACGGCAATTCATCAGGTTAGGAAAATAAAGCTTGCGGACCCGGCAGTGTCAGCCAAACGCCAGCCAGAGATGGCCCAGACGTTACAAAAGTACTTGTGTTAGGCTGCGAGGAAAACGGCAGGGACTGTTGGAAGCTGCTCACCGGAGCCAGAGTTCACCGGAGTTCAACATCAGAAGCGTGCAGTAATAAATGATTCGTAACGTATGGTAAATCTTGCTGAACAGTTTAATGGGGAAATTAATGCTTTAACCAAGCAAAGCCCTTTATGAGGCGAAAGTGTTACAAGGCTCAGCCGCGCTCAACGTTTGAGCATAATATGCCGGTTGAAGGGGAAAGGGAAAAAAATAAGTTAATGTTTCTGCAGCTCCAGGTACACACGGATTAAAAGAGGATAAATGGCCTTTCAGGCGTCTGGGCCTTCAAAACCAGGAAAATTATTTATTTTGCCAATAAAAACGAGAGCAACACAGTTTATGTGGCTTTTATTGTGAACTTTAAACAAAAAGGAATTGTGTCCACACGGAACAAGCCGTCTACGGCGCGGGCGTTTTGATGCTGCATGTTCAATAAATCTGCCCGGCTACTGGCCTTTTCCAGGGTCCAGAAACACACTTCAATTAACAAGGTGCAGGAAAGGTCAATGGGATCTGGAATGCAGGAGTCGAGGTGGAAGAGGGTTCCTCTGAGGATGTGCAGAGTGCTTTTTCTCTGCACTCACTAAGTGCAGCCAGAATCAGAACTCTGGGAATGGCAGATGGGCACCTCCAGGTCCTCCTCATTTTCACAAATGTGGGCAGAGACAGACAGTGTTCTTAGAAATTAAGAAGTAACTGCTTTTCTTTATAATGATAGCATAATATTAAGACGATTATATGGATGTACAAAGCCATTAAGAGTTTACATTTTCATAGCATAAACTTTACACACACACACACACACAAACCCTTAACCCTCCTCCCCCTTTTAATACATACAGCATCTTAAGTAGATCTTCTGGAATTTACAAGATAAATACTGGTAATTTGATTCTTATCTCCTTTAAATCCAATTCTAAGCCAATTCCATGTAAGGGACACTAATTATAGCCTACGGGGGAATGAAAAAAGGTAACCTATCAGCGCGAATGCGCTCAGAACACTTAAAGGGGTATGGGATGCTGAAAAGTTAAATGGATTTCAAAGCTGCTCTTTCGTAAGGGCTGTAATTTGTTAAGTGAAAATTATTCTCTGCGCCCGCTTCCTTGGAATCACACGTGCGCTGGGTAATCTTATCAAGGCTTTGCGGGAAAATGCACCAGGCTGCCGAGGCGGATGGTTGGGCAGTCCTGCCCTGTTTAAGCTCACCAATCTCTTTAAGGCTACCCGATCTTGGAGCAGAAGGCTGGGGAGTGGGCTCAGGACTTTACGCTGAAGGAAGACCCCTCTCCCCACCACCCCAAATGTCCCCTGCTTCACCCGTCACCTCCCGAGATCAGAAAAGGAGCTGTGAACTCACCACCCACGTTCACAGGCAGGAAACTTGCATGTTCTGCTTCTAAACCTCCCAGAGGAATAGGACTGACCACCACAAGAAACAGGATGCCAGATTGGGTGGACCCGATCCGGCAAATGTGGCTCTTAACAAGTGGCATTTTCCTTGAAAGCAAATCAAAGTTAAAAGTGGAAGAAACTAAACTCGTTGACTGCCAGGGATTTGAAAGGTGCGAGGAATTTGCTTGGTTCCCATTTTAATGCAAAAGCTACCTAGTTCACATAACCTTGAACCAACGCATGATGCTGAATGTACATATCCTTTGAAATTTGTACTTTTTCTGAACTGCGTGATGCCACCTGTCTATGCAAGAAAGTGCACCACAGCAAAGGAAGCTTAGCCTAGCCTGAAGTGGATATAAACACCTGCTTAAAAAGGTAAAGGGTAAAGGGACCCCAACCATTAGGTCCCGTCATGGCCGACTCTGTGGTTGCAGCGCTCATCTCGCTTTATTGGCCGAGGGAGTCCTAGGCTCTGTGATTTAACCCACAGCGCCATCCGCCAGTACTAAAAACTAGCGAGGGACAGCACCCAGCACCCAGCACCTCTCTCCTCTTTCCTTCTATAATGTAAGCTGCACTGGGTGCTCATTTCCTCCCAGCCAGCCTTGTGCCCTCCAGATGTTTTGGGGTAAAGCTTCCTAGTCCACTCAGCCACATGATCCTGGGGCTAATGGGAGTTGTAGTCCAAAACATCCAGGGAGTGCCAGGCTGCTCTCTGCAAACCATTGGTTTTGAGTTGGCTTCCTTTCTTGAGAACCCACTTGCTCCATGACAGCCATGCCACAAACTCTTAATGGCCAGGTACCCTTTACAGGCCCTTCCACCGAAATTAATTGGTCGACACAGCAACGAGCCACGTGCATTGATTCTGGTTATCATGAAACGCACAGCGATCATGTTAGGAAAGAGAGAAAGCAGGCCTTGGAGAATAAGGAGAAAAATCTGTGTGACAGAGTGTGTGTGAGAGAGTGTAGGGAGGGGGGAGAACATTTTTGGACCCCACCAATAACTGGTTTCAGAATGCGCAAGCTGGGGCCAAACACAACCTTCTGCCCGCCAAGTGATGGTGTGAAACTCTGACTCGGCTCATTTAAAAGGCAGGGGTGAGTTTGCCTCCTAACCTCTACAACAATCTCAGGAACATAAATTAAACACAGGGAGGCTGGTAGGCAAGGTTTAAACAAACCTAAAACATTTGTGTGCACGCACACACACGCACACACACACACGCACACAAACAAGCAAAAGTCTCACACCATCATTCCTTTTTCTCCATCAAGCCCGGCTGTGACTGACAATAAAGACTCCTTTAGTCTCCAGCAATCTGTGTCATTTCTACACCCCCTCTCCCCATCACCCTCCCCCCCCCAACCTTTGTGCTCTGCCCTCTCCGGCCTGGGTAGGCCTGACTGAACAGAGACAGTAGCCTTTCAAGATGGCCACTTGGGAGTCCCATTTCTATGGGCCAATGAAAGGGGCTACTGTAAATAAATGGGGCCTTCCTGACCTGGCCATTGTCTCTTGCCTTGACCTCTCTGCGTCCGGCCTACTGTAACAGAGGAGCCTCTGGACAAAGGCCCCCTTCAGAGACACCTCAGAGAGTGAGGCGGGGGGGGGGAGCCATCCCAACTAGGATGAGGAGGGAATCAGGTTTTCAGTGTGGAAGAGAAGCATCTGGCAGAGGGACGGCAAGGGAGAAATGCGATTCAGTTTACATTTCTAGGCAAACCCACCAAATTCACATTTTGCAAAACGACTCTAAACCAAAACTCAACCACCCCGAATTTTTCAACGCAGTTCCGCAGTCTATTGATGTCTGCAAAAATGTGTGCGTGGGAAAATGCACTCCATATACAAGGAAAGAACTCAAACCCCCCTCTCCCCAATGTATATATGAGGCAGAATTGCATCCGAAGAAATACTAGGAGAAATTCAACCAAAAGGGCAGCAAATGAGTGTGGAAATGTACAGAGCTGAACTTATACGTGGAAAGATGAGACATAGATGGAAACTGAAATTGACACATTCACCCATCCCTAATCTGACAACTTCCCAAATGACACGTTTGAGGTTACAAGGTAGTGTCACTAATAGCACATAGAAGTTTGCATTCAGTCTGAAAGCTTCGTCATGCATGGAGCTTGTCACTGGATTTTGCTTTGTGGCTTTCCTTACCGGCATGGAGCCTGCTTTTGGGTGTTTCACAAGCCACTGTGAAGTATTTTTCTACCATTGGGATGTGGTGGGGGTGGGCTGTGCAATTGCACAGGGTGCAGGTTGGCCAGATTTTCACATAAAATCAAGATGGAAGAGAAACCGTGTCTTATCTGAAAAGCAACACCAAGGGGGAAATGCACTTTCTTCATGCTCAGAGGCACTGTTTTCCTCTTTAGCGCTTTGCATGTTCTAGGGATGAGCTCTAGGCATTAAAGACAATGGAACGCCTGAGCCACCAAACCCAATTCTGCTGTTTATTTTTTCAAAATCCTGCACCCAAGGAGTGGCAGAATCCTTCAATCACCCAACATGAAACTTAGGTGGTTCCTCTCTCCAAGCTAGGGAAGAATAAATTTGTTTACTTTTGGGCTTTGCTATTTCTGCGTATCTTTAGGCCCATAATTCTATTCTATTTGCATGATAACCTGATTTTTAAAAAAATCTCAAAATACATTCTTCAATGCACATTTTCTGGCACAATGTGTATTTAAATCTGTAGCCTGGTACATTTAACCGTGTTGCAACAGTTCAAGAAGTGCAAAATCAATTTGAAAGCTACATTCAGGTCTGAGGCCTTTTGCATAGGAATTTGCAAATGATCAAATGACTCAAGTCATGCACCCCTGTTCCAAGCGTCTCTTTGCTGTGCGCCCAGGAAATCACACAAACGCATCCAAAAAGACTATAGGGAGAGGCGGAAAAGTATTGGTTAAGTTCTCAAAGGGGAGGTTGGGTTGGGTGCTTACCATAATATTATGGGAAAGCCAAGGGGTTCAGGCCTACACTATGAACTTAAAATAGAGACATTACCGTATTTTTCATCCTATAGGACCCACTTTTCCCCCTCCAAAAATGAAGGGGAAATCTGGGTACATCCTATGGGGCGAATGCAGGCTTTCGCTGAAGCTTGGTGCTCACCGACCCCTCTCGCTCTCCAGGCTTCAGGAACACATCTGCAGCCTGCTTCCCGGAGCGCCGGGCGCGCTGAAAGCAGAGCGCCCGGTGCTTCGGGAACACATCCGCAGCCTAGGCAGCCCTGCGGGAGTTCCCGCAGGGCTCCCTATGCTGCGGATAGCAGCCTGCCGCCCGGCGCGAGGGGCGCCCTGGAGCAGAGCACCCCGTCCACCAGGCAGACATCCACAGTGTGTTGGAGCCCTGCGGGAGTTCCCCGCAGGGCTCCCCACGCTGTGAATAGCAGCCTGCTGCCCGGTGTGTGGGGCGCCCTGAAGCAGAGCGCCCCGCATGCCGGACAGACATCGGCCAGCCCCACAAGCTTGGGGGACAGCAAGGAGGCGCGGCGGCGCCATCCCACTGTTCCTCGACCTGGTTCGGTTTCCCCAACCTGGTTTGGGGGGGGGAATAAAGGGAATTTTCCCCCTTTATTTCCCCCCCAAAAAACTAGGTGCGTCCTATGGGACGAAAAATACGGTATATGTACCCTTGCTATCTATGAACATCCTTCAATAATAACATTTAAACCAAAAAAGTAATAAAATTGTGCTGCTTTTGGGGCACTGCCAGAATCCTCCACAGCTGGCACAGCTCCTGGCATGGCCATGGGTCGGTATTGTGACATAACATCCTTTCAATGGAATTTTAGGGAGTGAGACAGAGAATGGTGATTTTATAAAAAGCTAAATGGAGGAGCACACACACCTCTTGGCTATCTAGTGCTGGTAATTATTAAGATAAGCACAAAATTGCCCCACCCCCTCAAAAATGTCACTGAAGCTCTCCCCCTCCCACAAAGGACACAGGAAAACAACTGTCTCAATGGTGGTGATGCTCAGGCCACACAAAATATAGTGGTACCTTGGTACACAAACGGCTTGGCTCCCAACAAATCGGCTCCCAAATGCGCGCAAAACCGGAAGCAAGTGTTCCAGTTTGCAAACATTTTTCGGAAGCCAAACGTCCAACGTGGTTTCCGCTTGAGTGCAGGAAGCTCCTGCAGCCAATCGGAAGCCGTGCCTTGATTTTTGAATGGTTTTGGGAGTCAAACAGGCTCCCAGACTGGATTCAGTTTGAGAGCTATGGTACCACTGTATACTTTTGCAGTGGTGAAGAGTTTTAAGAAATTTATAAGCATCCATAGCCTGACAGAAAAGCTTGTTTTCAATTTCCGTACTTATTTTCAATGCCATTGCTCAGTCATGAAATAACAGAAGAGTGCATCTGTGAGCATACACAGAGCGTCCTGTAACCTCTGGAGTCAGATCACACTCGATTAAACAACAATCAATGGCTTTTAGCTGAACATGTGAACAAAACATTAGCCTTTCTGGGGGATAGGCATGTTTGTGCTCTTCCAGGCTTGACCCATGTCGACCTGTTCAGACATGTGAGTTGTCACTGGAAGGGGATGAACATGCATGTCTGAAACAGCTTTGGGCATGATGAACACTTGTGGAGTAATGTGGCAGCAGGCTCAGATTACAACTCAACACCTCACATTGATGAGGAATGAAATAGGATTATCCGAAGTCCACACATGCCCCACTAGCCTTACACTGAGCCAGGATGCTTCCTTACACTGTGCCAGGCCAATGGTCCATCTAGCGCAATACTGTCTACACAGACCGGCAGCAGCTCCTCAGGGTTTCAGACAGGAATCTTTCCTCAGCCCTACCTGGAGATGCTGGGGCTTGAACCTGGGACCTTCTGCATGCAAAGCAGTTGCTCTGCCACTGAGCTACATCTCTCTGTGTTGCATGCCTTTCTCTGGACTGCTGCTCAGCGCTCTGCATGCCCTGCACCCCTCCCGCCTGTCCCGCAGCACGTGCGCCCAGCCATGCAATACCTGCGACCCGAGCGGCACGTACCAGCCCGTCTCTAAATTATCTCCAGGGGAGGCTGCTGTGGCTTTTACCCCTCTAAATAATGCATTTGCAGACCCTAATTAATGCGAGGAAAAGGATGATATACATTTCTCTGTTGCTTTAAGTTACATCTGGTTAGACACTTTGAGAGAGGAGCAGCCTCTAGCTAAAGGGCCAGATAAGCTAAAAATCAATACCGGCAACGGGCTCAGAATCCTTTAAATCAGAGCGGCCCCTTTCCAAACTCTCCCTCGAGCAAGAAGGAGAGGTGCAGGGGAAAGCTGCCAATTCATCAGCACCATTACTATGGAAATCCAAGCTTGGCTTGGAGAGGGAAAGGAGGCTCAAAGAGCTCACCTCTCCACTCACCTGCGAAGGCAGAAATAATCTCCGCTTTGAAAAGGCCTTGTCCACTTCCTCCAACGCAAACAGGAGCCATTGCAAGCTGGGAGCACAGAGTGGTGGGCAGCGTCGCCGAGTGGGTGCTGCCACACTCAGCCTTGCTGACGGCTTTGAAAGAGGGCAGCCACTCTCCCATGGGGCTGTGAGGCAATGGTGGGTTATGGCTGGTGAGCAGGGTGGCAACTTGGGAGAGGGACCAATCTGATTCACAGGTCCCCTCAAAGGCACCACAGTGTTTGGGCCCAAGAGAACTTCCTGGGAGATTTCACCCTATGCAAATCAACCCCCCACAGGCCAACAAACCTCTCTGATTGGCCCAACGTGTTCAGTCTCCTCTTTGAAGGTGCCAGTTATAAGCATGATGGGGAAAACCAATCCAAGTTAGAGCAGCATGGGATTTGAATCCTGATGCTTGACAGTGGCTCCTTGAATGCTTACACAATGCCATTCCTCTTCCTTCCTGCCCATCATTCCTCAAGGCCCACCTTTTCCATGAAGCTTGATTCAGCACAACCCCCCATCCCCATCCCTCCATGTACCCAATGGTCATGTAGCCAGCCTTCCCCAATGGGAGTTGAAGACAGTTTCAGTCCAAAACATCTGGAGGGTACAGGTAGTTGAAGGCTGAACAAAGCAACAATCATATATTCTTACCCCTGCTCACCCCTGCCTCCATTTCCCTTTCTCTGTTGCTTCCCATATCAAATTTCAAATTGCATGCTATCTTAAGTGCCATGCATGTGCAGTGCTCTCTCTCTCTCTCTCTCTCTCTCTCTCTCTCTCTCTCTCTCTCCAGAACTTACAAGCCCTACAAGGGCTGCTTCAGCCACAGGTGTCGCTGGACTCCTCCAGATATTGCTGGACTCCAACTCCCATAAAAAGGTAAAGGTACCCCTGCCCGTACGGGCCAGTCTTGCCAGACTCTAGGGTTGTGCGCTCATCTCACTCTATAGGCCGGGAGCCAGCGCTGTCCGCAGACACTTCCGGGTCACGTGGCCAGCGTGACAAGCTGCATCTGGTGAGCCAGCGCAGCACACGGAACACTGTTTACCTTCCCGCTGGTAAGCGGTCCCTATTTATCTACTTGCACCCAGGGGTGCTTTCGAACTGCTAGGTTGGCAGGCGCTGGGACCGAACGACGGGAGCGCACCCCGCCGCGGGGATTCGAACCACCGACCATGCAATCGGCAAGTCCTAGGCGCTGAGGTTTTACCCACAGCGCCACCCACGTCCCCATAGTCCCTGCCTATTGGCCATGCTGGCAGCTGGGGGTGCTGGGAGCTGGAGGGCCACAGATCCACTGCTCCAACTTAAGATGACTACAATTTACCTCTACTACCAGAGGCATACCTGTTGCTGGAAAACACAGGTGAAAAAAGCTCTGTTGCACTCAGGTCCTGGTTATGGGCTCCCCAATGGGGCACCCAGATGGCCGCTGTGAGAACAGGATGCTAGACTAGATGGGCAATTGGCCTCTTCTTACGTCTCTAGAGAACAAAAGGTATTGTTTTTCACCCTCCCACTTCTCCGTGCGTTTGACTCTGCCAGGATTTCTAAAGCGGTAAATTAAATGCGCCCAAGGTGTTTGACAGGTATTGTCATTTTGCCTGCTACGTTGAACCACAAGAGCAAAGACAGAGAGAGCATAAGGAGACCGTGGTAAACAAGAGTTGGCCAAGACCGCAGCAGCATGAGTGCCGGGGTGGGGGGCAGGCAGGAGAAGGAACGGGCTCTTGCCTTGAGGTTAGCAGCTCTGAGAGAAAAGCCAAGAGATCAGCAAACTGCTGGCAAGGAGCCAGCATTGCAGGACACACCTCTCTGCCTTATCTCTCAGACACAACGGTAGTTTGTGCATCTTGCAGAAAGTGTGCTACAACCACAGAAACCCTGCAGCCAGCAGCAGCAGATAAGGCACCTCAGGCAGCCGGTGAAACAAGCGCGCTTGCAACTCCCTCAACAGCCGATCCGAACCAGAGCAATTCATGAAAGGAACAGAGTGGGGAGGGGGGTGGAGATGAATCAAGATAGGATCGCCAGTTCAGATTTCTGCCTCCTTCCTCTGGCGTGAGGAGGGAGCTGCAATGGTGTGAACTCTTTGCTTGTGGGAAGCGGGATGAGGCCAGCGTGGCTGAGCAGAGCGCAATCTTTGATCACAAGAGAGGCCTGGCACCTTCCGCTCCTTCAGCTCTGCTGTACGGAACCACAATGGCCACAGCTGAGCTATAACCTCTAAGAATTTATGTCAATTGAATAAACAAAGCCTACTAGACGGGACGCCAAGTCCTTTCACTTTAAAAAATAAAAAATAGACCCAGTCCGCTAAGAGTATGGGTGAGCACCAACAACTTTGCAACCAGGAGAGACATTCCAGTTCAGACACATGGTCTTTGGCAGGTGGCCTCAGCTGGCACAACAAGAAACCAAATTTTAAACGAGCGAAATGTCACCCAACTCTCCATTTTTATCATTCACACACGCTTCCAAGAAAAAGGAAAGGGGGAAGAGGAATTGAAACATTTTTTGAACTGCCCAAGAATTTAATCAGTTCTCTCCTCTTAATAGCCCTCTCTTTGCAAGTTTCAACTTTCACAATCCCCAATTAGCAGAAACCCTCCTTAAAAAGAAGAAAAAGTCAGGTTTGGTGTCGCTGCTTTTGTTTCTTTTTTTAACACACACATATCAAGCACTTCGTATTTATGTCATCAGTGGTTACCAGAAAGGTGAATCACGCGTCCTCCTTAGCACTCTCCTCTGATCCCCTGTGAATAACTACAGAAAAGGAGGAGGTTAGGAAAGTACACAAAACCATGGCCACCCGTACCGACACTACACGGCAACCTTGGCTGAGAATAAAGGTCAGCGCCATCTCACAAGTGGGGGTGGTGATGATGCGCCATAAAATCATTTTGGCAGGTATGCAAACTTTGTGCGTTAACTTTGGCAACAGAGGAACCAAAGATGTCCCAGAAAATTATCTCTTTCGGCCTCACCTCTGAGTGGTGTGTTCTTTGTTGCAACCGTTAAAGTCCTATTGCTTGAGCTCCTACTGATGTTGGTGCTTTAAGAGAATAGGGAGAATCTTCTGATTTTCTATTGCTCCAGCCTGCCTTGGAAGGTGAATGGATCCAGTTAATGCCTGCTTCCTTGCACAAGGAACAGTATGTTAAGTAAGAGTGCAACATCCACTGCCCTAAAAGTAGTACCTGGTGTGTTAGAATGAACATCTTTGCAGTTTGAAGATAGAAAATTCATGTACGGGTCTATGTAAAGGACCCTTGTTAAAAGGATGTTGCTGCAGCTGAACTCCAGTAAAAACGATGCCTTTCTGAGAGATGAATGAACCTATCTTCCCCTGGGCTTGTGTGCTTCCCCCCTCTGTATGAGGAGATCAGATGTGTAATTTATAAACATTTAAATAAATAAAACAAGCTTTTGCTTCTGAATTCAATTAAGAACATTTTAGCATTACTTCAAACCCTAAACCAATCTTGTTGAAACAAGCCAGCTTTGTAAACTATGGTTTGACAGTGGCTTGTTTCAAACACAGAATAGTTAAGATTGACCATAGTTTGTTGAGTTCAGATGGTGCGTTAAAAAGCAGATAAATTGTGAAGAGGGGCAGGCTCACTCACATCACCATCAACCATGGTTTGCATCAGAACATCTGAATGCAGTCATTTATTCTCTCTCCCCCCTCTCTCATTGTCTTTCTGTCAAACACACACACACAGAGGGGCCTGAGGTTTTTTTGCATGATGAAAACTGCAAACAACAAAAGAACGGACTTTGTATTACTTTTTGTTTGCTTCCCGGCACAATAAACTCCTCAAGGAGATACCAGAGTTCTTTAAATAGCTGACCAAGTTCTGCAAACACTGGACAGCACAGCACCCAATTTAAACAGCTTCACCATTTGAGTTTTGCAAGACAGATAGCAGAAATTGATTGTGCAGCAGAGGTGGGGTGGGTCGTTTTCCAAGTTATTCAACTCAAAGTCTGAACACACACATACAAACTCCAAATGCCCTCCAACAATGTTAATTTATTAGGATCAAATTCCAAAAACATGCCATGCAGGAGCCATGAAGATAAATAAAGGTGTCATATATACTTGATCTCATATATATACACTTAATCTCATATACCGTATACAGGCTCATATATACTTCTATACATTACACTTGCAGGAAGATAAATGCAATAAAATAGTCTAGATGGGTTAAGTCCATCTTCATTTTCGGTATCCAAAATGAATTACCTTTTTCATACAATGCAGACGTACTGTACCCATATGTGTGTATGTATAGAGCCTTTTTTGCATGTAACATTAAACTATGGTTGAGTGTAATGTGCTAGGGGGCTTGGGGAATGGGATCTATTCAAATTCCTTTAAGAAGTGACCTGACCCACCAACCCAGAACTAAAATGTAGACCAGAACCCAAGTTATCCATCAGACTTTGCACTTCCCAAACGTTCTGATGCCCTTCTCACAAGAATGCATTTCAAAATGTGGTTTTATATACTTAAATGCCAATTTATGTAATATATGCAGATCAATGTAGAAATGGGACATAATGGAACAGACCAATGTACAAGCACATGCTAAATTGGCACAGCATTGACCAGAATGAGACTCGTTCCTGCTATGCACTGGAGCTGAGAAAAATGTCAGGAACATGCTCTTCCAACATTACTCTGCTCCTCTGTTGCAGATGTGAAGAGAAATTAAGAAGCTTTTGCTTCCACTTCTAAACTAACTAGAGGTTCCCCATTACATCCAAATTAAGGGGAACTTGAAGTATGATTTGTTTAAACAATCTAGGACTATGTCACAGTTTATGATCCTGGCTGGTTTTAAAAAAAAACACAATAGTTTAAACCAGGGGTGGGTGGCCCTTGGTCCACAGAATGTTGCTAGAGTACAATGCCCATCATCTCTGACCATTGTCCATGTTGTCTGGAGCTGAAACGACAGAGATCTCAACAACATCTGGAGGGACTCAGGTTCAGCACCTCTAGTTTAAACTAACCAGGGTTTACCAGCTGCACCAGAAGAGGGGAGGAAGGAGGTGTTTGAACCCTGCACTCATGCAGGTGACACCAAGACTTGGAAGAGGAACCTGTGGCTCTCCATATGTTGTTGGACTCCAACTTCCAACTCCCAACAGCAGTCAGCATGGCCAATGGTCAGGGGTAGCGGGAGCTGCAGTCCAGAGGGCACCGTTTTCCATTACAGCCAAACTGAGGTGTTATGTATGTGTATAAGTGTGCACGCCACCTAATTTGCAGATAAAAATGCAGTTCTTTATTTCTCCCTGCTTGAAAGGTGAGAACCAATTTCCATCCATCCCACCACTCCTCAGATCTCTCTCTTAATCTGAAATCATTTCCCACTCGACAGTTCGCCTTCATATGTCTGTAAAAACCCAGCGTCTAAAGCGGGTAATCAGCTTCTCATACATAGCTAAGCAGACTGCAGGGTTATCAGTAAAACTGATATATAATCGGATAAGAACAGCAAACCTTTTGTACTAACATGGTCCAGGAATAACTACATCTCTCCTCTACTGCCCCACCCACCCCTCTCCCCACAGCCAGCACCGTTGGCTACAAACCAGACAGCTCACTTTTATATTATGCACATAAGGTAGAATGTGCTAAATATCAGAGAATAGGACACTATCCATACTCCAACCAGCTTCAGTGGGAGAGAGTTGGGTCTCTCCCACTGACGTCAATAAGGCTGAAAGGTGCTTAACTTGGGGGCTGAATCATGACTGCAGTTTTAAATGTGTGTTCCTTGGGGCAGCGGCCCATCATCTGAGAGACCCTGTAAGCAGCATGCATACTGATCATGCTACAAATAACACTGTTTGGCACAACAGATTTGTTGGGTATCGAATGTAATATTATGGTGCTACTTAAATATGAGTGGAAGTTACTTGTGCAGGCTGCTGTTATTAATCGCCATTTATATCTTGTTCTACCTACCAGGTGCTAAAAGCCAAATCTGTGGGGTTATCCCCTTTTTAAGCCCACAAAAGACTGCTGTGTGCTGGGGTGGGGGGTGGGCAACACTTGCCCTGACCCGGGCACCAACAACCCATGGTATGCCCCTGTATCCACGTAGACAGTAATGTAGGGGGTTGGACGATGGCGCTTGGGGTCTTTTCCCACTGTACAATTCTATGATTCTAAGCTAGGTGGAACATTGGTCTGCTATGCTGTGAGGCAGCTTCACGGGGTCCCTATATTGATAATGAGAGTATGCAGATGCTACTACAAGTCAAGGGAAGCTCCGTGAAGAATTAAGGCTATATAAAGCATTTAGCTGCCTAACACCAGGACAGGAGAGAGAAAAATTGCAGCAACAATGACACAATCCAGGTCTGGCCAGTATGAATGGAACAAGCTAATTTACACAGGAAGTAAGCACTTACCAGACCCTTCATCCCAACACACAAAAACCTTGGCCATATCTGGAAGCAATTACAGCCAGTTAACATGATCCGCCTGCCACTAAAATTAACTACAAACAGAAGGTTTTTTTGTTGTTTTTTTCACTCGGGTGATAGGCGATGCAGCAGCCCCCATGTTTGACTGATGGGAAATATTCAGTAATTACTCATTTTTAGAAGTCATTCCTTGAAACCAGCGAGGGGTGGGTGCAACGGTTGCTAATTATGAATGAAAAGGAGAATGTCGCTCATCTTGCTAGTTGCAAGGGAAGCAAAAGGCAGCTACTGCTCACAGCCCCGGGATAAGAAAATGAATCTGCTCCGCTCATGCAAAGAGAAAGGTGGTTACTCAGACTTCTTAGAAGTTTGGCGTCATTCTGACACTTGCAAGCTTCTCTGTGGGAACTCTGGGCAACTAGGGGAAAAACCTCTGTGCTAATATTTCCATGTTCCTCACTCATCCTCTCCAGACCTCGCAAACAAATTAGTGTTGCCTTTCACTCCGAAACAGATTTGTTTCCCAGTAAAAAGAAGAGGGGGGAGTCATCAACATTCAGTAAGGTTGAGCCAGCCTTGCAAAGAGAGGGTGGAAACAAACACCGAAACCAGATAGCTGATAACAAGATTGCACCACTGGGCATATTTCAATCCATTCAATGATAGCTCATTTCAATCTGCAGAATAGAACAAAGAACATGGTGAACCAGTTGCGTTGATCTGCCACATCAAGAGCATGAATGAACGAAATGCATGCGATGCTAGTCACTGGCTATGAAGCTATGATTTACGTTCCTGGTGGCTGGTTCATACAACCAACTCAGATACCAACAAGGTGTTCAACGAACCACAGATTGGACTCGTTTCAATCTGGGCTCACATGATTTGCACCCTCAATCTCAAGCTGATTTCATCAGAATATGGGGCACTTCAGAATGATGTTAACATGGCAAAAGGAGGAGACAATTTTTTATAATAATAAATAAAGTACATTTTTTAATCAATGCCTTCATTTGATTTAACAGATGTAAGAAATTTAGATATCAGAGCTGCAATCATTTGCAAAACAGAAAAGCCCTTCAGCCTTTAGTTCAGGCTGTGACAAGCCACAACTTTGCGGATTTCAGAAGTTCGACACACATGAAGAGGATGGTGGGGCTGGAGGAAGCATATCAGGGTAAAGAGATGAATACTCAACCCTCACCATTCTCTTAACAATGAAGGTCACCTCTATTATACACTCAGATGATCATCGCTTTTAGGTTGAGAAAAAGGACAACCCCCTTTTTCTTTTTCTTTTTTTTGCTGACACTCCCAAAATCGTGGAGGCGCTCTATCACCTGCAACTCCCTGTTCCTGAATCCCTTGGCTGAAAGCAGCATCAATCAGCAGCAGATGACGACAAAAGGTGACAGTTTGGGGTGAGTACAATGGTCTTTGGATAGTGTTACCTTTGGGGTGGCAGTCATGGCATTATGGAATTCCCCCCGGCAATGCTTGCAGTTGCCTAACCTGATTTGATTTTAGGAAGTTCAAGATCTCCCATTTGGAGAACCCTTTAAATGAACAACTTATTGTTTGATGGAGTTCAGCACAAATCTTGCTAGATGGCACCTCGTTGGTGTTTCCTTTTATAAGGACAGGGGCGTGCAGGAAATCATAATGCTTGAAGACTGAATCTTAAGAAATGCAAAAAAGAGGGGAGAATCAAATCAAATTCCTAAGATGGGAAGAGCGATATTATA
Organism: Podarcis liolepis; assembly: GCF_965112155.1. Classification (NCBI taxonomy): domain Eukaryota; kingdom Metazoa; phylum Chordata; class Lepidosauria; order Squamata; family Lacertidae; genus Podarcis; species Podarcis liolepis. The sequence continues at coordinate 18,206,079 of NC_139567.1, read as the reverse complement.
AGGGAGATGTGTGTGTGTGTGTGTGTGTGTGTGTGTGTAGTCAAGGGAGGAGTTGCTTGCTAAATTAAGGTTTAAAATCCCCCCTTCTCTTTGAGCAGGATCTGCTACAAAGGGCAAAGAGCACTGTCCAATGAAGTGTCCTGAGCCCATATTTCTCTAGGGGTCTTCCCACCTCCAGCGCACATTCCACGCATGGAAACAGTTAAGTCCCCCACAGGATAAATCAAAAAGTTCAAGGCTCCTACCCTCCACAATGCGCTCCCTCTTTCCCCAGTGACAAGAACCAGAGAGGGCTGAACTGGCCGCCAAACTTCCTGAGGAGGGGTCTCCTCGGCGCTCGCAGGTTACACGATCGGGGTCAGAGCCGTGGACCTTAACGGCAGCCTTCATTTCCTGAATGGGGGGTGAGTTCTCTTGGCCATAAAGCTAATAAGAACTTCCTCGCATGGCAAGCGCTGCCTGACAGAGCTACTTGTCAGCCAGCCCATAGTGGGAGAGTGCTGGTTTCCATTAGCGGGTTACAATGCCAGGTGCCACTAATAAGGTCCATCAGCGAGAAACACGAGACTGCTTACCTAGCCTACAAACTCTGGAAGTAATCATTGTCAAGAGAGTTTTTCTTTTCCCTAGGAGGGGGCGAGTGGACAGCAGAAGAGATTCCAAAAATTCAGGTTGCAAGGGATTCGGGAGTACATTAGCCAATGTGTCATTAACACGACATTAAAATATGGGGGGAAAGGTTGCTACATCACCCCCAGGTATGAACCAATCTGTCAATTTCAGTTTCTCTCAGTTATCTGATCTTAAATTCAGGTCTCCACATTTCCACATCAGCTTGCCCATTTTTTAAAAAAGTCCTTGTGAAAATAAAACAGCATTTTACTAAAAAGAATTATCCTATTGTATGTGGTTTCACCTGATTTATACGTATTTTTTTCAAATTGACTTTTCACAATATAATGCATTTTCAACGGCATTCGCATTTTGAGGCACACTTCACTTTAATATATCCCTGTCTTTACACATTAGCTGGATGGATAACTGCACTGCAATATTCAGAGATGTCGCAAATTTCAAAGGATGGCTTCGTTTCGGTTCGTTGTTTTTTTTTCTTTTCAAGAAACTAGGTAGGTTTGCTCCTAACTGCAAATTGGAATCAACTTTCTCCCTGCTGCCTAATCGCCAACACCAAAAGCAAAAGACATTGAGGAAAGGAAAGATTCTTCAAGGACACAGAACAGGGCTCCAAAATGCAGATGGTGCACTGAAAACCTCATTTATGTAACAATGTGGCTACAAAAAAAGACATGCAGAGGCAAGTTGGCCATTGAAACAGCCATAAGCCCTGGCCATGTTGACCCAGCCAAAGTTGAGCACTTTGTTAAAATGTTTATTCCGTGGGGGAGTTGTGCACATGCTTAATTCTCTCCCACTAAATCAATGGGATTTAAAGAGTGCTTAACTCTGGCAGGATCATGCCCTTTGGTTCTTGGAATGTGAGTAACGCCCTCATTAATATTGCTGTGTTTAAGTGTGTTTGAACTATACAGCCTCCCACCCCCCACTCAGCCCGCAATTAAAAGCTACAATCAATACCAACATTAGATTAAGCCTGAACTTTCCTGAACCTTGAAGAAAACCTCTTATTAAAATGAACATTTTTTAAAAAAATACAATTGTAAACTCACGATGTGGTCAATTGGTCAAAATCATAAGCACAGTTTAAGAAAGAGCAAGAGATTGAGCGACGTTGGCTTTCTTATTGAAAAGGTAGCTTAGCCGACCTTATAAAGTTATACTAGTGCAAAGAGTTTTGTAAGACTTTGGGGGAGGTCAAAATTTGAAGCTGTTGATAAATGAGGCATATCAGGGCTCCTTTGGGAGGAATAATTAAATAAATATCACAGGGCAAAAAAGTTGACCCAAAAGTAAGCATTGGGGCGGCTGTGAAGATCTTACACTGTAAACTTAAAAAGAAAAGAAAAACTTTTGCCAGTCGCTTATAAAACTTCTCTCACCAGTAAAATGTTGCTTGCACCCACATCTTCTCACAAAACCTTAGAAAATGCATCATACGTGTTTCAACAAATTCAGTTAATGTTGATAATTTACCCACAATTCAGTCATTCGATGAAGTTAGCACAAAATGCCAAAGTTACTATGAGCCTTTGGCACATTAAGTCCAATTAAATCTTCCAGAATTTTCAATTAATTCTATATATTTCTGGACCAGTTTCTCAGTTGGCTTTCTTTAGAGAATTTTTAAACAACAACATTTGCCAGTAAAAGATGAAAATGAGGATGTAACAGAGTCATTCATGATCTTGGCCATTCTTCAGATCTGCAAGTGAGTAGCTGAAGAGAGTGTGTCATCAGACTGGTTTGGGGACACTTACTAATATTCTTTGATAAATGTCAATGTTTTCTGATAAATGACGATAAAATTTGGTCATAGCCAAAGCTCATTAGACACTTGTGATTTATCAGTGAATTTTCTGCCTTTTCCCACTGGTCTCTGAAAACACTGAGAGTTATAATTATTCATCATTTATAAATCATGTAAAGCTACCCAGATGCTGTACTAAAACATTTCTAACATTTACCATAGCAATGTAGGTTAAAATGAATGTTAGAAACGCAATGAACTGCTAACACTCTTGGGAGGAATTCCTTCAGGATCAATCTATTCCTGAGGAAGTTTAGGACACAAAAGACTACGGATACTTAATCAGTTATATATACTGTCTGGGTTGCAAAACTAAAAACTAAAAAAAACAGTGATTACATATACGTGGGCATTTATCAGCCAAGCTATCAGAGGTTCAAAGTAAATTTAAAAGCTTTCCCTTGGCTTTGGCTTAATCACACTGCACAAAATTCTTCAAAAATTAGCAGCACAAAAATCTGACTGGATTTGTGGGAAGTAGAATTCGTGACCATTTCATGGCTTTCAGTCAAATGCAGCCATTATTAATTTCTGCAGGATCATGCCCATCAGTTTAAAAAACACCCCATTTACTAGAAAGCTTCATCTAGATATTTACCATCCAGTCCTAACCAACATGTATTTTTTTTTCCTGAGAAAACCAACAAGACTATGTTAAGAGCATCATAAATAAATAATCTAGACAGCTACAGTTGTTGCCTCAATTACATCTAAAAGAGCACAGAACAGAAAGCGTTTTTAAAGCAAAAAAATGGCTTATTTAGACCGACACATTCTATGCCTTCTTATTCATAGTTTTCTGTTTTAAAAAATGGCAACTGGTAAAATTAAGTAAATACTAATTTAACACTGAGATTAGCTGTAGTGGAATATATATATATATATATATATATTATCGATCAGGTCTGGCAACTCCCGGCTGCTTCAGCATTAGAAATCCCCTAGCTGCAACCTTTGCCAAGTTGCCAAACCCTGGCACTGTAGCAAACATAGATAAAAGCTTGTCCCCAGCACTCAAATAAAAGGAGAGATGCTCTTTAACAACAAAGAGAGAAAAAGATTGTGCTTAACGTACCGAGACAGGTTGCATGTCCCACCTCAACTCCAAAAGTAGAAGAAGGTGATTCATTATTTCCACCAACAAAGTGTCTGGAATTTCTCCAGTGCCCCTACCATTCGTCTCTACTTAACCAAAACTACACCGAGAAATAAGCCACTGGGTGTTTCCATTTTACAGGTGGGAAAGCAGAGGTTGAGATGCAATGACTGGCCCAAATATACCCCAGGGCTTGGTGTCCTCCAGATGTTCTGGACTACAAACCTTTGCTGGGGGGGATGGAGTTGGCTACCCCTGCCCCAGAGTGCATTCAAATGAGCCACCCAGAGTGCTGGGGAAACCCAGCCAGATGGGCGGGGTATAAATAATAAAACTATTATTATTATTATTATTATTATTATTATTATTATTATTATTAACCATGTGGTATATCAGCCTCATTTCTCTGTCTCCTCACCTCACAAACACGCTCAACAAAGGGACTGGTTTTCTTTGGATGTTTCCTTATAAAAGGGTGAATGCAAACCCCTGTCTTTGAAGCAAGCTACAGAAATATAAAAGAAACACACATACTCAAAGGTCTTGTGCATTTGTGTTCCTTGTAGATTGCAGAGATGAGGGTCACTCCTAAATTCTGTGCAGGCCTTGGCACATCAAGGGTTAATGGTATGGCTCCATCTGCATTGAGTCCAGTGGGGCATTTAGTCCCAGGAAGGAAAGAATAGGTTTGCAGCCTAATGGAGGCAGTTGTGTGGCTCACTGTTCCCAACACTCTTTGCCTAGGGATCCTCCAGCAAGGGAACTGCTGGAATTGCCATTCAGTGCTGTCAGATAAGAACTCCTTCTCCCTAAAAGCAGGTGAATGGGCAAGTCTGTTTCTATGGCCTCCAATGGCAAGGGGGCAGAGAGGGTTGAATGCTCCCTGCACTAGCAGGTATGGGGGGAAACGAGGACAGAACCCTTCTCCTTGTGCTAGATTTCCGCATGCAGAGAATGTTAATGTTTAGGAAGAGCATTCCCTTCTGTGAGAACCTCACCTGCAAAGCCCAGAATCTGCTTCGCCTCCTTATTTGCTCTTTATGAGAGTTGGTCTAACACTGACAACCAACCGTTACTGGAGCATTCAACATGGGATTCTGGTTTGGGGCCAAGAAAAGGAACTGACCAACTGCTGCAACAATGCATCTGTATTTATTTATTTTAAGGGAGCTGGCCGGTCCAACCAGAATCCTAATGACACAAAAAATGTCACATCATCTCAGGTCATCTGGGGTCATCTCAGATAGGACATGCAGGGTGCTCAGGCCCCTTTGTGCTCAGATGGGCACCATCAATCCTGTGCAGGGTGCTGAGTGGTAGACTTCTTAAACTGATCTTCAAATGTGGAAAGATGAATTGCCCATTCACTGGCGAGAAGCGATCTCACATTAGCCATACACTACACCTACATTGGCCACGGCTGACAATTTTTTTTAAAGACCCCGAAACAGAGCTTGTGCACCCGGAGTTGCCCAAACGGACAGAGAAAAAGCACATCCTGTCAGAGCCTTGTGTGTACATTTGGACTACAGTAATTAAACTTGTTGGTTCATTAAAACACTTCAGAGCATCTCCAGGATTCTTGCTCTGAATCCTATTAGCGGACTGCCTTGTAATATGTTTGTTTGCAGAGTATAAGATACACAAGAAATATGCCGAACTCTATGCACTGAACTCAAGCCAAATGTTTGCACAGGGACTAAAGCAAGGCATTCTCAGGCACCAGTTTCAGCTTTCTGCCACTCCAGGCAAAACCAGGAAGGAAAAGCAGTACTGCGAGACCAAGAGACCAATTTGCTAGGCAGGCTTCTACCCAGAGACTAGGAAAAAAATGTCACAAGGAACCGATTCCCAAAGCAGCCATCAACCACAAAAGGGAAGAGGCTTTCTCCCCAAGTAACAGAGGTTTTCTAAGATTCGTTCCCCAAAGGTAAAAACCAGACTCTCAAGGAACACAAAAGATCAGTTATGTTCAAGGACCAGAAACATGTATTCAGGAGAACTGGTACAGCTGGATCACGTCACTGCAAAACTGAAATGGGGAATATTTTTAACCCAACATTTTAAAAAGAACTGCCCTACTGTCAAACTTGGTTCACACACTGATAATGGCATTTTGTTTATTTTTTTAAATTAGGTTAGTCTCTCAGCTTGGGCAACATAGTTTTTAAAACAAACCCAAAGCAAATGTATGAGTTACTTGGCAAAGATCATAATTGGTTTCCATGTGTTAACACCCCCTCTAAATAAATAAATAAATCGCTGATCTTCTTAATAGGTTGCATTGCTTTTGTGAATTAATCTGTTAAAATAAGCTGTGAAAGTTTACAGCCAAAACTGATAGCATCCATTTTAAACTCCCCGCTTTCAGAGGAAGTGTCTTTTTCCCTTCCAAAAAGAGAGATTTGATCCAGAAACCAACCCCGAGGTTGTAGCAAACAGAGTGTAAATTTCTGTTTGTTTTTATTTATTTTTAAAAATGTATACTTGGCTTTCCCAGAAGTGATTTTCAAAGCAGCTTACAATAACCAAACATTTTTTAAGAAGTCACATATCAATTACAAAATGGCTCAACGCCCAAAATAATTATCGTTCAAACATCGCAAGTGCACCATGAGGTCAGAAATAAAGCTTGCAAAGAGATAGTGGGGGGAGGGACTTTTTGGGAGGAGGGGGAATAAAAGGAACCAAATCATTAGCTGCTACAAACTTTAATTCATAAAAAAAGGGATGAGATGGAAGCAACAAGACGACTGATGTTGGCATAGCTAACTATGTAGACTGGAACGGAGCCATATCGGGTAGTAACTGAGAACGCATGTCTAATCTGGGGTATGTCCCTTTGAGTTTGATGGTACTTACTCCCAGGTAAGTGGGCACAGAGTTTCAACCAGAAGGAGTCATGTCCTTCCAAGCAAATGGGCAGGAGTTCATTTATTTCCCCAGGAACCCTGACATATACATCACAACCCACCCTCAAATAGAGCTGGGTGATATATTGTCCAAAACCAGTTTGAAGTCCATATCATATCAGTTTCATAAATGTTGACCTGGCAATATATCACAAATCATGATATGTGCGTGTGTGTGTTATGCAAAAATCACAATGTGGGAAAACTGTGAAGCCAGCCAATGCCTCTACACAGCTCCGTCTTTATTTCAGTCACTGTGATACGTCAGTATACTGCGATGTTTAGCTGGTGATATGATGCTGAAAACCAGATATCGCCCAGCCCTACAGTGTTCGCCTCTATGCAGTTCCATCCTTATTTCAGACATTGTGATATATCAGTATATTGTGATGTTTAGCTGGTAATATATCACAATATTGAAAAGCAGGTGTCACCCAGCCCTACACTCAAAGCATCAGCCCTTCCAAAACTTTAGCTATTAAAATGTTTCTAAAATGGACAACATGTCAGAAAGTGCCAACCAGCCTGGATAGAAACAGCTCCTCTTTCTGCTATATCTCAAAACCACTAGTGCAACTCTGGCTATATAATCTAGTGAGGAGGACGCTGGATTTTCTACAGGCCTACCATCCCTCTCTCTTCTCCTGGCACCCACTTGGCCATCATCTTGAATCTCTTCGCCCCGCCTCCCCATTTATTCTACTCCTGGTAGCATGAGGTTAATGTGAAACCCTACATCATGCTTCTAACTTTCACAAAAACAAACAAAAAAATTAGCAGGCCTATCGAAAGGAAACTCAGTTTTACTGGCTGCAGTCAAGGAAGCGAGGAACAAGGTCGCATAAAGAAGACTGCGAAAACAGACTCCGGAGGCAAGGTTTGACTGCCGAGCTCGAGAGGGAAACCAAAAGGACGTACCTGTGTTGCTCTACTGTCTCGTTGTCTGGAAGCTCTGCCCCGCAGACGCTGCACTGTTCGCCAATGGCTCGGTTCTCAGTTTTTATACCCACAGCCAGTTCCCCGAGCTTGCTGAACAGCTCTCTCTGGATGAAGCCTTGTGGGAGGAGCCCCCCGTAGGCGCTAAAGTCCATAGACACCGCAAGAGCCGGCTGAACGTGCAGAGCGGGTGCCATGGAGGACGGGATGCTCAGCATGGAGTCGCCTTTGTGATTGGGTAGCACGGGGTAGATGCCCATAGTCTTGTCGCCGTGGGAAACCATGAGATCTGGCCCAGCCGGCGGGCCTTGGACCGCCTCCGAGGACTGGTCAGCATTCTCATCACGGGGGTAGTGAAGTTCACGGGCACTTGTGATGACGCTGCTGCGCGTGGGGGTGCCGGGCCCTTGCTTGCTCTTGTCCTCGCCTTTGTCCCCCACGGAAGCGCTCAAGTCGGCCGTCCGAGGGCTCTCGTGGCTGGAGGCCTCCTCCACCTGCATCGCTTCCGTCTTCACCTCGGACAGGTTTGGGTGGCGGCCGCCGGCAGAGTGCAAGTCTTCGGGGCCACTGTGCTGCAGCGCCCCTTGCAGCAAGGACTGGCCGATGGACATGAGGCTGTCAACGGCGGCCTTGGTGGGGCTCATGGCTGAGAGTCCAAAGGAGGTCGAGACCGAGGGGCTCTGCTCCACCATCAGGCTCTGGCTAGCCAGGCTGGAGTAGCCACTCTCTTCACTGGAATGCTTGGAGATGAGTATGTTTTTAATGTACTTTGACTTCCGGTCTTCTTCCTCTTCGGTGCTGCCGTCAGCCATGTTGACCTCGGCGTCGTTGTCTTCCGATGCTTGAATGGTCTCCAGGATCTTCAAGCACTGCTCCTCCAGGTACTCAATCTCCAGGATCTCAGCAGCGTAAAGAAGGTCGTCCAGGTCTTCGACTTTAGCCTGCAAGGTCGCCGTGTAGGCATACTCCAGTATCTGCTGGAATGTCTTTGGCGAAAGGAAGTCCAAGGTGTAATGCTGACTGTTGCGGTGGAAGAGGATCTCGAACATTTTGCTGGTGCAAGCCAGCACTGTCCGGTGGGCGTGGAACTCTTGGCTGTCCACCAAGATCACCACATCGCACAAGGTCCCAGCCAAGCGCATCTGGTTGGCTTTCTGCAGGAGGCCGGTGGCGTGGCTGGGGTTCTGGAGCTGTATCATACCCATCTTAGTCAAATCCATAACACTCCCGGGGTCTAGGCATTAGGGAGTCTTTCCACTGCAGGATCCAGAGCTGTCATAAAGGAAGGGAAATGGAGGGAGGGAGAGAAGAGAGAGAGAAATTGAGGAAAGGCGGTGGGAATGTGGCACACAGTGTGATGAGATTAAACTGAGAACCCCAGGAAGTCTACTTGAGAGCTCATCCCCTGCCAAAAAGAAGAAGACAACTAGACACCAAAGGTGAAAGGGGCCCTGTGTCTCTGCATCCTATGGGTGAATTGGAGAGAGGAAGGAAAGGGTGGGATTGTGGGTGGGGAAACACTCCTATTTGCTCTGCTTTGCTTTCCCCTCCATCCAACAAGCCACTTTTGGACAGAGACAACTGAAGGCTTGGGGTGCATGGAAAGCAAAGTTAACCCTGGGCACACAGCTAAATCGGTAGAGGGACGGTGACGGGAGGCACAATATCTTGAGAGCAAACTAACCCATGATTTCTACCCCAGTAGCCTTTCCCAAAGAATTCCCCAGCCTACAGCTTGAAAAGATAGAGGGTGGGGGAGGACATCCTCCCTTCCTTTCTCCTTGCCTTCAGCTGTGGCCCTGGGCAGAATCACCTCTTCCACAACCCCACAGAGCCTTTTCCAGGACAAAAGTGCAGCCAGGGGGAATGGCTGGGATCCTGGCTAGCAGCTTTTCTCTCCTTTGTTCCTGGGAGGAGTGGGGGGAGTTCCATGGGGCCGAGAGGAGTGAGAGCCCATACAGAGGTTACTCCAGCAAGTGCTGGGGAGCCTAAATTCTACTATCCATATGAGACTCTCTCCCCTCCCCCCCCCCCACTTCCCCAAACCCACTTCTCCTCCAAAGCAGACCAGGATGATACCCAGCCAGCCAACAGACAAATAGTCCATTATGAATAGCATCTTCTTTAGACTACATTATTAGAGCGAATATACAAACTGCCTAACATCCCTTTCTCCTGCCCGGGCTCTCACATATACACAAACACATCAGTTTCTAAGCGTGCACACACACACAAGCACACACTGCAAAAGCAGATTTGGCATTAAAAGGTTAACCCCAACTACTTGGAGGTGGGTAGGGATAGGGTTGCAATGACTAAAAAGGGTTTTGCCCCCGCCCGCCCCCTGCACGCTTATAGGCAACGACACCCCTTTGCCACAACTTTCTAGAATCAATGCAGCAGTAGCTGCACTTGATATAACAAAACGCAACACTTTCCTCTACTGGAAGGCTCTGAGGGTCCCGGTTTCTAGGGCTGCCTCTCTTGACACCATAAGTCTCCGGGAGAGTGAGGGGTTGATTTCCCCCCACCCACAAACACCCACAGGTAGCTCTTTAGCTTTTAATGCCCCGAACCACGAAGCAATGGGCTCCTAACTCTCACCCGGTCCCAGCATCCTCAGAGCCTCCGCACGGCAAACAGAGTGCAGAACTAAAAAAGAGGGTGTCGCCCTAGAATAATTCAACCCCAGGAAACAGGAGCTGGGGGAAACTCGGGACTCGGTTCCCAAGTCCCGGTCAGGTCTCACTCGCTTCCCACCAACCAGGCTCGGTACCTGAACCCTAGTACTTTCCCCCATCCGCACCAGCGCTAGAATGGATCGCTCCGCATCTGAGCTTCTAAGCGGAGCTTTCGGTTCACAATTGATCCAGGGTGAAGATTGGAGAGTAATCTTATTTGTTTAATTTTTTGTGTGGGGTGCGCGTATTTTTATGACTTTGCGGGAGAGGGCACTTTGTGGCGCAAGTCTGAAATGTGCCATCAAGGGAGAAGCGAGCAGGGCGCGTTTACTGGCAAGGAGATATTCATGAGGTCCAGAAGCCGCGATTTAACCCAGCAGAGGAAAGAAAGCCAGGCGAAATCCCCTCGTATTTTGCAACTAAAGAAGGAGGAGGGGAAAGAAAACACTCTATCTATATATATTTAATACGAGTAAGGGGGAAAACGCTTTTTTAAAAAGACGTCTTCTTTGCACTTCTCTTCAACACCCCCCCCCCCAAAGCAACCCAATTCATAATACAGTTAAGCCGGGAGAGTGTACATTTATTTTTCAGAACTGAGATCGAGGAGATATATACTGCCCAAGCAAGCACTTGAATTGGGCTTGGAGGGGGTGAATCCGCGGGTGTCCATCAAATTGGAAGCCAAAACTCCTTTGGGGCCCGAGGCAAAAAAAGTCCGAAAATAAATCCGAGGTCTGTATTGTTTTAGCCTCGTTGTTCGCTGGCGCCCTTTGCGCCGGTTGCGGCGCGCAGGCGGAGGCCCCCAATCCCCACACCACGCACACATTTAAAAACAAGGTGCAATTCTGATGTTGGGGTAACTGACCTGTTCGTCTGTGCACCTTCCCCAAATAATTCGCTTTGAGCAACCTCCAACTATTTTGACCAACAGTTGCTTCCGATGGCCCTGCATATGACCGCTCCCAAAATACGTGTGCTCGAGCAGAGCCCTGTTCCGCCAGGCACGAGGATGAGGAACCCAGGGCTCACATATCCCGGCCGGCGCACGCCCTCAGCAGCCAACACGCGCAACTGCCGGCGCTCACCGCGCACCCCGACCTTTGCACCATCCCCCAAAATGGCAAGGTTGGAGCAAAGTGCAACCGCCCCGCTTCCCCCCGAAGAAGAGCAAGTTGGTATCCCCCCACTTCAACAGGAAACCCCAAATATTCTACTCTCTTGCACGGGATGCTGTTCCCTTTGCAACTGCGTAGGAGCGCACAGCCCACAATCTCCTTGTGCTTTCTAACATCAAATGATTATTTTATTGACATATGGGATTTCGTTGCCTTTTTTATCCTTTTCCCCTTCCTTCTCGGCCTTTTAAAAATAATTTCTTTTATATCTATTGTCCCCGGGCGCGCAAATGCTGCTTCTTCGCCTGCCGTAGTCCAGCCAGGCTCACACGCTCCACGACTTCGACCACTGTCCTGCGCTCGCGCGCCACTCCGCTCCCCAAGAAAAAGAATAAATGCCCCGAAAAACTTGCCGCGCGCTCCCCAGGTGCCCTGCAAAGTGTCCCGAACTGACAACCCTCCCCCCTATGTTCCCCTCTCCAAAGAATGGGAGGGAAGGAGGAAGAAGAAGAAAAACGCCATCAACCACCACAACAAAAAAAGACCCTTCCTTGGGGCACTTTTTCTCTCCCCCACCCCAAGTTTTGCGCAGGAGCCCTCGGGGGCCGTCGCTTGCCCCGTGCGTAATTGCGCACGCCAGCCCAAGGAGCAAGTTTTTGGCTCGGTCCCGCTCGCGGAGACTTACCGGGCTCTGCACCGCGGAACTCTTGCGGGCTGCTAAAGAAGCAGCGGCGGCGGAGGCAGGAGGAGGAGGCGGCAGTGGCGGAGGAGCGGCGGCGGCCGGAGGAACAGCATCGCCGGCGCGTCAGGCGAGTTCGCAGCGCCCGCTCTCAGGCTCTCTAGCTGCGCTCGGCGGCGCGGCTAGCAAATCACCAGCGGCTGCCTGACGTTGCCACGGCTGGCGAGGCGCGTCGGGGCCGCCCCCTGCTCTCCTCCCCTGCGAAGCCCCAGCCAGGCACCATCTTGACTGCTGGCACCGACGGCTCCTGCCCACAAGCGGCCGCGCGCGGCGCAGCGCCCGGACCCGGCCTAGCCACGGCCAGCCAGCGCCCGGAGCCGGACGCCGGGGCCGCACGACCAAGTCGGGGATGGCCTGACCCCTAGCTGCCAAAGACGCCTCTGCTGCTCTGGTTGCAGCTGGGCTATTGGCTACGCGCGAGGCCAAGAGTCCGGCGCTCAAGAGTTGCGCCCGCGTCACGCGAAAAAATTCAACAGGGAGCAAGGGAGGGGAGGGGACCCCTGTTGAATTTCGACCTGCTCGATGGCTCTTGGAGGCGCGGGAGGGGAGGGGCTGCTGCTGCCAAGGAGGGCAACGGGGCTTGCTTATACCTCGAGGGGCTGCCTAAGCGCTAGTCTGCCTGCACCATACGCGGTTCTCGCGTGCAAAAGAACCCATTGACTGACGACGGCGCGGTGGACTGCCGGGACGTAGTGGAAGAAGCCGCCCCGATCTACAATTGGACAGCGCTGCCTTGGGAATGGAGAGGCGCCGATGCTTCAGCAGTGGAATTGGATGCCTGGCCTGCATTCTGATGGAAATATTCCCTAAAGCGAGGGTGCACGACAGGGGCGCTCTGCACGTGCCCAGATGCACTCTTTTTTAGCCCACTTACCAGTTCCTTCCCGAGGATTTCTTTTCAGTCCCTTGCGTCAAATGAATCTTGATGTTACAGATACTACCCAATCGCTCGTGCGCTTAACCCACTTTCCATCACCAAATACACACACACACACACACACAAAGAGAGAGACAGACAGACAGAGAGAGAGAGAGAGAGAGAGAGCCTGCAACTCAGGACCCAGACAAGGTTCGCCACCAACCGACGCACATGCTTCTTGAAGCGCTCCTAGGGACTCCGCATTGGAATTCGACCCGTGGAAACGCCGTGCGCAAGGGGAAGGCAGAGAAGCGGTCCACATGATGCGGGGGAGGGCTAGTAGGATTAAAATGAGCCCCCTTCCCACAACATGCCCAGCTCCCTTTGATCCAGTCCATCTGTGACCAGATGTTTTCGGGGCAGTAACTAAGGGAACAGAACCGTTTCAAGTACAGTACAGTATTACACAGCGCGGACCTGTTGTAACTCGCAGCAGCTTCTTCGGGGTGGGTTGGTGGGTGGAATTCCGGATTGAGAAGCCGATGCGCTCAGAGGGGCAGCCCCAGAAAGTTGCGCTGGGTTTACTGGAAAGTCCGATCCGGAAAATACGCGCGGGACACGCGCGCGCGCGCCATAGGGGCTCTCGAGGGCTGCTGCTGCTGCTGGACAGCGCTCTCCCTCTGCCCGGATCAAATATGGAGGCGGCGGCAGCAGACGCCTACGGGAGGGGCGGAGGGGGAGGGATCAAAGCCCCCCTCCTTTCTCTCTCTACTCCGCCTCCCTGCTGCTACCTGCTGCTGCTCAAACTCGCGAGCCCCAGCTGGACGCCCCCGTCCGCACCGCAACACACACGCCCCAGGTTAAAACAAGAAAACGCGTGCGCTTCGCCACCACGCATCCAAAATTAAGACAAAGACTCTCCGTCCCCGCACCCATCCGGTGTTCTACCGTCTGCGAGGCATGCAGGGGATTCTTCGCTCCTCGCCCCCCCCTGCCAATCCTCGTCGTCTCCCCGCTACACACGGACTACAGTGGTACCTCAGGTTAAGTACTTAATTCGTTCCGGAGGTCCGTTTTTAACCTGAAACTGTTCTTAACCTGAAGCACCACTTTAGCTAATGGGGCCTCCCACTGCCACCGCGCGATTTCTGTTCTCATCCCGAAGCAAAGTTCTTAACCCGAGGTACCATTTCTGGGTTAGCGGAGTCTGTAACCTGAAGCGTCTGTAACCTGAAGCGTCTGTAACCCGAGGTACCACTGTAGTTCGCACGCCCAGGTAGATCCACGCAGTGGTTGCTAATAAAACCAGATGGGCGGGATATAAATCACCATCACCATCATTAAAAATTCTTAAATGAAACGAGGGGTGGGGGAGGAAGAGTGGCTGGGATGGTGACTTCACAAGTCAAAATGTCCTGAAACTCGAGAGGGTGTTTCATGCGCTGCAAAATGTTGGGGGGGCGGGTGGATTTCTTTTTTTCAGTCGGGGTTATAGGAAGCTGCCGTATTACTGAGCCAAGTCAATGGCATATGTAGCTCAACACAGAGTGGCAGCGGCTGTCCAGGATTTCAGGCCTTTGGGAAAGTGAGTAGCTACAGGAGTGAGAGGGTTAAATAATTCACACACAGTCCATCCTCTTAGAATCAGTAATTCCAAATGGAGTGGGGGGTCCAGCATATCTTTGTGCTATAGGAGGACTGGTAACAGGTTGCAAATATACACACCTGCTGATGCCACTGAAGCTGCACTCCTGCTATGCATGCTTACTTGGGGGTTTGCTGAGTAAACATGCACAGGATTGCCCTGGAAATGTCCCTGTGACCCCAACATACCCCCTAAAATGGGAGGCTCACTCACTGTGAGTGTCTCTGCATGCTCTGTCCTGGCCATGGGGAAGCACACTCCGGCCAGAGACTCATACAGTGAAGCAGCGGGTAGAGTCGCTCTGGGTCCTGCTCCTCCTGACTCCCACACACTGTAAAAGCAGGAGTAAAGAGTGCAAGGGAACCTCTACTTTCAATTTACAGTGCCTCTGATGTCCCCTGCTTCTCAGAAGTCTGAAAAATGCAATTGAGAAGGGAGGGCCAACAGCTTAGTCCCCATCACAGACTGAGCAAGCGAGAAATGGAAAAAGAACAATTTTCAAGTTCCTTCCAAGAAAGCTGCTCCTCCAGTTTGCTTCTTTCACTTGGCTGTTGTAGGAGCAATTTTGCCAAAACAGGGAAAATGCACAGTTAACTCTCTACATCTTAAACTTCAGTTTAATTGGTTAGACAGAGGGAAGGTGAAGAGGGGTGTCAGTGTGGACATACTGATTGGAAGCTTGGAACTGGGCCAGCCCTGACACCCGACTTTTGAATGCTAATATGACAGTTTTCAAATATGTTTGGGATGCAAGAATCCTCTTCAACAGCATGAAAGTAACTGACACTCGAACTTGTGGACATAAAGCTGAATGTAGGAAGATTCAGGACATATTTTTTTTAAAAAAGTATTTCTTCATACAGCCTGTAGCAGCTGAACTAAAGAACTCACTCCCATTGGAAGCAGCAATGGTCAATATTGGATGGCTTTGAGAGAGGGCTGGACAAATTCATGGGGGATAAGGCTACTGATGTCTACTAGGCATGATGGAGGCTGGGCCCTGTTCCCACTGCCAGAGGCAGTAATGTTCCTGAGTAAGAATTGGTGGGAGGAGTGCTCTTGCGCACAGAACCTGCTTGCCACTTATCCCCTTGCATCTGGGTGTGAGAACTGGTCCATTGGCCTGATCCAGAAGCTCTTCTTATAAAGATGGGAACAGGGAGGAACTCGGGGTTAGGTGGGGGGGGGCGCTCCACAGTCACCGCACAGCCCCATGTCCTGTTTGCTCTTAAAATGGAAAATTAGGGAAGTTAGGTAAGTTTAGACAGGAGTATTAAAGTGTCTCATGCTGACAAACAAAGGTAATCATGCTTGTTTGCATATAGAATACAGTCTGTGTGTTTTACTATAGTAGAATTGTAGAACTGTAGAGTTGAAAGGGACCTTGAAGACAGTGGCATAGCGTGGGGGGTGCAGTGGGGGCCGGCCGCACCGGGTGCAACATCTGGGGGTTAGGGTTAGGGGGCGCAAATCCACGGGGTAGGGGGCGCAAATTACCTGCCTTGCCCTGGGTGCTGACAACCCACGCTACGCCACTGCCTGAGGATCATCTGGTCCAAACCCCCCTGCAAGGCAGGATTATGCAGCTGTTCCATTTGGGGATCAAACCTGCAAGCTTGGCACTATCAGCACCAAGCTCTAACCAACTGAGCTATCCAGGCCAAGAATGAACCATTTGTCTTATGCCCCCGCCCTGTAGATGATATTATATATTAGGTCACTTACTTCAGAATGTGGCAATTCATCCCTTGATGGGGAATTTCATTAGCGCAAGCAGATTCTGAGCTGATACTGTGCCCTAAGATTTCAGATTAAAACTGCAGAGTGGAAGGAAAGGAAGACCTTTTTTCTGCCTCCCCACTTCCAGCTACTCTCTGAAGACTGGAGAAGAGACCCTCTTAAGAATATTACGGGGGTGGGCAGAGGAAGGACTTGTATTCTTGTTATAAAAAAGTTGCACCTAGACATTCTATTGTTGCGCCCATAAACTCCATATAGGTAAAGCTATGGTTTTCCCAGTAGTGATGTATGAAGTGAGAGCTGGACCATAAAGAAGGCTGATCACAGAAGAATTGATGCTTTTGGAGGAGACTCTTGAGAGTCCCATGGACTGCAAGAAGATCAAACCTATCCATTCTTAAGGAAATCAGCCCTGAGTGCTGACTGGAAGGACAGATCCTGAAGCTGAGGCTCCAGTACTTTGGCCACCTCATGAGAAGAGAAGACTCCCTGGAAAAGACCCTGATGTTGGGAAAGATTGAGGGCAGAAGGAGTAGGGGACGACAGGGGCGAGATGGTTGGACAGCATTCTTAAAGCTACCAGCATGAGTTTGACCAAACTGCGGGAGGCAGTGGAAGACGGAGGGCCTGGCGTGCTCTGGTCCATGGGGTCACCAAGAGTCGGACATGAATAAATGACTAAACAACAGCAAGGTACCATTTAGCTCCTTGCTGCCATATCACAGTTTCTAACACAGCTCTTGCCCCTGCTGCTGAGTGGGGCTGTGGCCTTCTGCCCTGAAGTCTTGCCCCAAGGAGCTCAAAAGGAGGCCATAGTTCAGAGGCAGAGCACCTGTTATGCATGAGGAAGGTTCCAGGTTTAGGTCCTTCAAGGAGGGCTGGGGTGAGATTTGCCTGAAACTCTGCGGAGGTGCTGCAAGTCAGTGTAGACAATGCTGAACTAGATGCACCAACCATCTGGTTTGATTTAAGGAAGCTTCCTTGACTCTCTTTGGCCCATGGAATATCAGGCTCAGGGCCTTGAAGTGTTTCTGTTTTAAGCTTCCTTGGTTCCTATGACCAATCCTGGTAAGAGGCAGGATAGAGAAAGGCCCTCAGGGTTGGCTGGAGGAAGCTCTGATTAGGCAGGAATTGGAGCTGTTTGTACATACGCATACAAAACCCCCGTTGTGATAAGGTTTTATTATTTATTTCTAAAGTCCTAGCTCAACAAACAAGCAGGACTTATATAGGGCTGGCAGGGCATTTTCTGGTGTCACAGAATGACCATGAAAGGCTGAGAGTGAAGATTTACTGCTGGCCTTTATAGAGAGGACAAGGATGTGGAATTGCAAGATTACGATGAAATGGGGGGTGGCGGCAGGGCGGGGGGGGGGGAGAAAGGGGGAAACAGTGTCTGGTGGGTGAACAAATCTGCTCCTCAGAATAGAGAGAGGCTGCGATGGAGGCTGTGATGAGCAGATTTGGAATACAGAAAGTCAGATCGTTGGTCCATTTAGCTCAGTACTCCCAACACTGGCTGGCAGCACCTCTCCAGGGCTTCAGATAGGGGTGTTCCCCAGCTTCAGGCTGAATTGCATTCCAGCTTGGAATCCCCTTCTAGAGTATATCTGGTGGTTTGTTATTTTCAGCACCTATGACTTGTACCCATGGCTTATGCCCCCTGAGTTTACATTTTGATAATATTTACACCATTCATTCAACCAACCAACCAACCAACCAAACAAACAAACCCCACAAGTTTCCTTATATGTACAGATGAATCAAAGTGGGGAGAGAAGGGATGGACACCCTGCCTTGGGTCTACTCTTTGAAGTGTGCACAAAGCATGCTAGAAAAAAAAGGGTTTCCAAATTAGAGTAAGAGATCTCTCTCTTCATAAGAAATCACACACTTCCACTCTCCCCACCCCCTTACATGGTACAAATAGGATGTGAACTGATATTACAGCCAGTTAAGATAGGAAAATAAGAAACACATTTAAGAATGGAGATGCCCCGAGGCTCGTCACCGGGGTGAATGTAATCTGCAGAGGGAAAGTGTGTTTATAATTATAATGGGGTTTAATGTATGCTGGGGACAGATGAGGTTGGCACTCATTTTGCATGGACGGCCTGATATCAAAACCCTCACAAAAGGTGGAGGCGCGGAGGTTATTAGATCCATATTGAAATGCTGAGCTGCACATTCTGTGGATAAGGAATTGAGACAGGGGCTAGCCGCACAGAACATATGTGCACCTGAGTTGTGGCCTGGGCTAAATTCAAAATATTGGTGAACCTTATTGGATCTGGGTACCTGAGGTTTTGAAGTATTCTCTTCCTTGGGTTTTAAGCTCTGGAGATGAGGAGAACCAGTGCTATTTTTCTAGCAAAAGAGATGCTGGTATTCACCATGAACACCTCCCTTGTTCTCTAATCAGGGCAATGGTGCACACCTGAGAGGTGCCGGAACTGAGTTCTGGTGAGTTCTTGCTGGAAAAAAGCCCTGATGAGAACATTTTTGTAAGTGCCAACGTCATCAGAGGTGATTATTATTTTATTTTTAAGGAATAGAAGAGGTGCTCTTACAGTTCAGTAACTGATTAAAGAAGAAGAAGCAAAGAACAGATCAGAAACCAACTGACAGTTCTCCAAATGGAGAGGTGCAAGAAGTGAGGTTCCCAAGAATCAGTACTAGGCTGACCACTACCTGTAAAGTTGCTTATAAATGACATGGAGTTAGGGGTGAGCAGAGACGTGGTGAAGCTTGCTGATTCCCAACTTTGAAGACCCATGGGCAGATTTGGGTTTTTTGAGCAGCTGCCATGGGTGATGTGCCCTCTCCTCACTTCTTGCTCCCCTCCCTCAGAACACATTTTTCTCCTTAACGTTAGAACATTAGTGAGCATTCTGTGATGTCACTGCATCTTACCCAATGGCTAGGACAGGTTTGGAAGTGGTAGGCAAAACAGGAAACAGCCAGCCTTTAGCCTACTAAACACCCTGTTGAACTCAATGGGAGTTACTTGCAAGTAAGCATGCATGGGAGAAGCCCCTCCCCTTTATTAGATGTTGAAAAGAGGGCCTGATGAAGAGGACTACAGCCCAAGCACAAGGGAAATAGCATGACAGTGAGGAGTTTTGCTTACCTACTAACTTTCAAAAGGCTGGAACTCAGAGCTGAAATTTTGTAGCTAAGGGGGCCATTTTTACTGCTGCACGCATAAAATTAAGCTGCATGAGTCCCATTAGCAGTAATGGAAACCCCATAGCTAAGTCCCTGCTGAAAGTTAACTCACTGGTGCATTTAACCTTTGTTTGTGCATATGTACAATGTGAACGTACAAAAGTGGTTTTTGTTTGATTGTATGTTTGTTTCACACAGTCGGTGATTTCCAGAGGAAGCCAGCCTGAATGCAAACACTTCCACATCAATCTTCCAACAGGCCAGACAGTGTCGGGGAAAAAGGATGGTCCTCTGCTTGTGCCTGCTAGAGCTCAGCCTTCTCTGCTGGGAGGGCAGGCACCTGACCCCCACAGCCTCCAAGGAAGAAGTGGGGACCTCACATCAACCCCCAGGCTGTGCAAAACACTCTCAGGGGGAAGAGAACCCCTCACCACTTGCAATAAGCCAAATAGATGTCTAGAATCCCTGTAGTCATCCCAAGGGCCACGCTCCCCTCCAGGCAGTCTTCTGAGGGCCACATATTGATGGGCGGTGCCAGAGGCATGGCAGCAAATGTCATTTTCCGTTTTGTACAGTAGGCTGGGGTTTCTGCACACAAACACTGCCCTTCATCCAGGCAAGCAAGAACCATTATCAGAATTCGAGGACACATCCCAGCCAGGAGAAGACATTCGAGGAAGGAGTGAAGAAAGTCCAGTGTGGGTGTGGTCTGGGGCCAGATAGAGAAGTGTGGAAGGTTATATTTGGCCTCCAAGGCCTGAGGGTCCCCACCCCTCCTCTAGCGGGTGTAATTAGACTCCTTGAAATCCCCCTTTCATCTAGACTGGGAGTTAACTCTGGATAACAGCCTCCAAACCTATAACGTACAAAGGAGTTCATACCCGATGACTCTTCCTCTGACTGAATCTCTGCCTTTTTAGGATAGCAAGAATATAATTCTGTCTCTTATTGGTGGGGTCATCTCACCTGCAGGAGCTGCCTGTCTCATTTTGCCACCTGAGGCTAAATGGGAAGGTTTTGCCTTTAGAACCCCACCCACCAAACCAGGGATGCCTTTACTGGGAGTTCAGTGAGCTCCTGCGAGAGTTCTGCAAGATCTCGTGAGATCTTGCCAGAACCTGCCACTGCATTACCCCAGTGGCAGCGGTGGGCAAGTTACCAGTGGGGGCACCACCCCCTTGGATTCTGCCACCTGAGGCAGCTGCTCTGGTCCTCCTCATGGGCAGGCGGGCCCTGGTGTCATGCCCCCTAATCTATCATCAATTTACAACCAAGGTCTAAGCACACATACTCAGAAAGGAGCCCCATTGAGTTCAGTGGGGCTTACTCTCAAGTAACTGTGTTTAGGATTGCACTTGAGATTCCTAGACTTATCTTGAACCTTCTCTGGCAGCCTCCAAAGTCCATATGCCCTTCTCCCCACTGTGGGCTCCTTTTTCTCTTAACAGCTGCATGTTGTTGTTTAGTCATTTGGTCGTGTCCGACTCTTTGTGACCCCATGGACCAGAGCATGCCAGGCACTCCTGTCTTCCACTGCCTCCTGCAGTTTGGTCAAACTCATGTTGGTAGCTTCGAGAACACTGTCCAACCATCTCGTCCTCTGTCGTCCCCTTCTCCTTGTGCCCTCCATCTTTCCCAACATCAGGGTCTTTTCCAGGGAGTCTTCTCTTCTCATGAGGTGGCCAAAGTATTGGAGCCTCAGCTTCACAATCTGTCCTTCCAGTGAGCACTCATGGCTGATTTCCTTAAGAATGGAGAGGTTTGATCTTCTTGCAATCCATGGGACTCTCAAGAGTCTCCTCCAGCACCATAATTCAAAAGCATCAATTCTTTGGCGATCAGCCTTCTTTATGGTCCAGCTCTCACTTCCATACATCACAACAAGGGAAGAGAAACAGCAGGTGCCTTCCATGCAGAAGACCCCAATTTCAATCTCCCACTTCTCCAGTAGGGCTGGGAATGTCCTCTGCCTAAATCACTTCTGCCAGTCAGTGCAGGCAATATTGAGCTAGGTGGGTGAAGGCTATGTAGCAGGAGAGGACCTGGTGAGATTGTAATGTTTAAGGCAGCCTTTCCTGAGCTGATGCCCTCTAGACTGCAACTGGACTGCAATCCTCATCACACACCTGCAAACTAGCGCAGCCAGCCTGTGGTCAGGGATGATGGGAGTTGCCTGTGAAATGCTGGAGAATATATCAGGAAAAGTGTAGGTGACAACAATAAGGTCATTTGTAGCTTACAGACCTAAGCTTGCAAACACTTGGAGGACCTTTGTAAGCTGTGACTCAGGATCACTTTGACAGCCCAGGCTAGCCGGCCCACATTCCAAGACTTTATCCCTGCTCCTTGCCCCACTCAGCTCAGAAGAAGAAAATATTACCAACGGTGACTCAGCTATGGAAGGCAGACTTTTATAGTGCTGAGAAATGGGAACCCAGGCTCTCTGCTGTCATGTTTTCCTTTCTCTTTCCCTGTGACAATGCATGGTTTGGTTTGTAATTGCATTAAAATGTCTTCTCTAGCAGCCTATGACCTAATCATCTCTTCAACGCCTATATTTAGAAGCCGTCCTTTGTACTCAGGAGAACTGAAGCCAGAAGTAACAAGCACTGCTCTTGATGTCTTAATAAGCGCCAGGTTTGTTTGGAGGGTGTTTTTTGCTCAATTTGCTGCATAATTATTTATTTTGTCTCCCCACCCCACTGCCACCTTCCATTTCACTTCTCATCTCTTTAGCCTAAAAGGTTTGACATTTTACCAAATCATGGATAAATTTTGCGTAGTATCAAGGGGCTGCTGTGGCACCGCATGAATTGTGTGTGTGTGTGCGCCTTCCTTGTAAATCGAGAAGTCCAACCCAATGGGAAGTCTGCAAGAAAGAAGTGGAATCAATTAAAAATGTAAGAATAAATTATTTTAATTAAAAATAGCTCAGAGGCAGAAAGAGCGAGATAAATGGAGAGGGGATGTGCTCACTCTTAAACGAGTCTTCAGAAGCATCATTGATGAAATCGTTTTGGAAGATAACATTTTAAGGTGTGTTTTGGGGGAAGAGTAATCTAGTAATCTGCATGGTGAAAGATGCCCACTAAGGAGAAAGGAAAGAAATGGGGCACTTAAACTGGTACTTGCATTGTCCATTCAGTCTTTATCTGCATGGCCATTTATTATTATAGTAATCTAATTCCAAGGAGTTCAAGGTTTCCCCACCCGTTTATCCAACAATAAGGATGTGAGATAGGTCAGACTGAGAGATACTGGTCACCTAAGATCACACAGGAATCTCCATAGATAAGTGAGCATTTGAACCTGGGCCTTCACCATCTTAGTCTGATATTCTAACCATGACATCACACTAGTCCTCACTGAGACCCCGATGCCATTATTACTCACACTACCAGTTAAATAGCTCACTGATGCAGTTCACAAGAAGTGGATGTGAGAGCTTGCCGTTATTTGGGGGCAGATCAATAGCCCACCGGTCTTACCTGCTGTCATGGACTGGTTGGACTCAGATGAATGGTGGGAGGAACCAGCTGAGGAACTACTAAGGGAAGAAGATTCAGAGCACGGGGAGTGGTGGGGGAATAACGATGAGTGGTCATAGGAGGGGAGGGAGAAGATTGGGAAGAGAAGGTGTCAGGAGCTGAGGAGGTAACAGGGCTTAGTGAGCTGGGAGAGTTTGTTGCAGAGAGAAGTACAGAATCGGCGACAGAAGCTGAAGCAGAAGAGGAGAGAGGCCAAGAGGCAGAGATGAGTCATATGGTGAGTCACAAGTGTCTCCCCCTCCTGCTGCAACAACATCTCCTCCCTGATTGCTCCCAGAATCAGAAGAGGCATAAAAAGGGCGAAGAAGAGATTGGTAACACACAGGCTCAGCCTCTGATTGGGATGCACCCTGAAGAGGAGGGGACTTAGGCAGCTAGGGGGAGGCAAGTACCTTCAGTCTCAGCAACTGTTTCATGGGGGCCAGACCTACCGGAGATGAGTTTCTGTGCTTATTAGGCCTGGCACTCCTGTGCAGAACACATTTTTGCTAATAAAGAGTGAACGCCAACTTGCACAGTGTGATTTACTGCTGGCTCACTCCTGGTAGCTTCATTGTCTGACAACATTGACCAAGCCAAGATTTCACAGAAATCTCTTTCTAAAGATCTAGCACAGGGTGGTCCAACACACAGCCTGCAGCCTGCATGTGGCCCTCAATGCCTTTTTGGGTGGCCCTTGCTAAGTACCAAAGCTGCAAGGAAATGGAAGTGACAACATGAAAGCCTTGCCCTGGTTTGCTCATGGCCACTGCAAGCCACTCATCCCAGCTATGGCTGATAATCCTCCTTGGGGGCTTCCTATTCCCCCATTTCTGACTGCCCAGTCCCTTCCTTCTGCCTCAGGGAAGGCACAGAACCCCACAAATATCTGCCCCCTCCTCCTTCCTCCTCTGTCCACCCTTCAGACTCCTATCTGTCCCTGACATTCTTCATCTTAAGGTGTCGTATGTGTTTATGGTGTTATCTACACTGGTGAGTTATAAAGTTAAAAATGTGTTATAAAAATGTTACAGATAGGTAGCCGTGTTGGTCTGCCATAGTCAAAATAAAAAAATTCCTTCCAGTAGCACCTTAAAGACCAACTAAGTTAGTTCTTGGTATGAGCTTTCGTGTGCATGCACACTTCATACCAAGAACTAACTTAGTTGGTCTTTAAGGTGCTACTGGAAGGAATTTTTTTATAAAAATGTGACACCAGAGGGCTCTATAGAGCAGCAATCTGTCACCAATGAGAAACTGCATTGGGAGCTATTTTTCAATAGCATTTTCCAGATCGATGTAGATCCAGCCTATGAGTAGACTCAAATGGTTCTTTCCCTCCCCTCATACAAATATCTACAAAGAAACTGCATCACCAGAAGCCTTTGCTCATGCTTCACTTGAAGATCCTTAGCTCATCAAGCCTCAAGTAATAAATTACTTGACTTGCATTGGCTCCCAGTAAAAATGCACACCTTGTTCAGACATCTGATCCTGTTCCATGCTGACCTAGATGACTAAAATTCAGGAGCCATCGTGTCCTGACAGGAAACTGGCCCTCAAATCCCCACCCTGTGAAGTACAAACTGAACAAAGAAGAACTGAGGAGATGTTGCAAGTCTAATTATGGAGCCACACCTCGCTGTTGCAGGCTGGCTGCCAAGCTATTTATTAACCAATTTTATTTCTTGGATATTTGCAGGAGGTGCAACAAGTTCTTGCTATCTTATCTGTCTGGAAACTGGAAACAGGTTGCTGGGACTTCTGATGATATTTGTACAGCAGGATCCTTGGCAAATTCCCCAGACTTCAAAAAATCCAGAGCATTAGAGATACCTCCTCCAGTTGAAGCAGTCTTTGTCATCCCAGTGGAAATCTGGGTTATTTATTTGTTGTGCTCACATCCCACTCTTTCATGACGAGAATTGGACACTTGGTAGTGAAGTATGGACAGGCTTTTCCCACGGGGTCACCTTGGCTCTGGAATGTGTTCCCCCTGGAATATCTGTGACTGACTCCTCACCACCCCAGTCCAGAGTACAGTATGAAGCCCTTTTAGACTGCCAGACATTCAGCTGCAGGTCTCAGTTCCTCTTGGTCAACCAGCACCATGCAGGTGTCAGGGACTGGGCAGAGGAGGAATGGAAGAGACCACCTCCCCAGCCTGACCCTTCCAGAGAAGAAGAAGACAGTTCAGACTTACAACGGGGGTTTGAGGGAGGTCACAGCTCAGAGGTAGATGAGGGGAAAAGTGGGGAAATAATGGGAGAGGAGGAGCAGGCAGAACCGGAGCAGCAGCAGCTGGCTGACACGTTGTCACTAGAAAGCATTCCAGACCCTCCATCTCCCAGAACCTGGCAAGCCTTAAAAGTAGGAGAGCAAAGAGCTCAAAGACAGAGGGCACTTAGCGGAAACCATAGAGGGGATGGTGTTGTTGTCGAATGAGGAAGTGGGAGAAAAGAGGGGTGGAGATTTACTTGGGACAATGCTATTATTCCAAAAGGCTGCATTCCCAAGCCTCTCTCTGTAAATATTGAATAAAAAGCAGGTGGTAAGGACTTTTCCTTGTCTTATCCATTTTTGGCAACCTGCTGTGGCGGTTGGTTCCTCTGCCACCTGACAGCAGGATTGCAAATACCCTTGGCCCCTATCTAACTTTAGCCACACAAAAATGGAAGTTATGTGTGACTGGTTGGTTGTACCAGTGTGAGAGTGGAGATATGAGTCCAGGTACATAGTTAGTTCTGCAAACCACCTTTTGAAAGCAATGCAATGGGCACAGAGGGTGCCGCCATCCAGTGGCATAGCGTGGGTTGTCAGCACCCGGGGCAAGGCAAGTAATTTGCGTCCCCTAACCCCTAACCTGCCGCCGCTGCCAGCTTCTTCTTGCTGCTGCCTGGGCTTGTCTGGTGTGGTTCTCTCCCGCGCTCAGCGCTGCGCTGGGTGGCCGCTGCACTGTCCCTCTCCCAGATAGTCCCTCGCTCTCTCTCCGCACCGCATGCCTGGCACCCACCCCCTCCACAGTGGGCAGCGACCCAGCGGCTCGGATCGGATTCGCACAGCCAGCAATGCAGTGAGAGAGAGAGAGTGAGCCAGGTAGGGGCAGAGAGCTGAGAGTGCGAGCGCCCCCCCAGATGTTGTGCCCGGTGCGGCTGGGCCCCCCCTGCACCCCCCACGCTACGCCACTGCCACCATCCTGTTCTCGTGTGTATCCATTGTGGATCTTGAAAAGATGCACACATTGCATCAGATGATGCCCATAGTTCCTGTTCCAAACAACAACAACAACTTTATTATTTATATCCCGCCCATTTGGCTGGATAGACAAAAGCTAGGTGGGGGCATCTTTGTTTACCAAAGTATTTCTCTACCTTCAGTTGAAATCTAAGGACTGTATTCAACTAAGTTCCACCCAAAGACCTACTAAGTCCGTCATGTGCATTAACGTCAATGAGTCTACTCTGAGAAGGAGCAGCACTGGATACAATCCTTTGCATTAAAAAAACAACCCCAAACCTTCTTGACATACAATATAAATTGCAATGCAGAAAATAACTCCTGGGTGAAAATAGGCTCATCATGAGTATAAGGACTAAGGGTGGATCTACACACAGGAAAAAACACACTATAAATAAGTCATAAATAACAAAAGAAAAAAAGCTATGTAAAATTGCATACATTTTATTATTATTATTTTTTGCTGTCCTGTGCTATCTGGTGTTTCATGTTTATAACGTATTCCAAACACTGTTTTTTGACTAATGTAGCTGAGTCCGAGGAGTAAAGAAGACTAGAATCTGTCAGTGTAACCCTGAAGCTGCAATCTTCAACCTACTAAACATAGTGGGACTTTCTTCTGAGGTCGCACTGCAAGTGTACTTAAGTCCCATCGAGCACTTCCTGAACAGGTAAGCTCTTTTGTAGTTGCCCAAATTGGGAGGTGCCTTTAAAGGGTGTGTTTGTGACCACAGCCCCTCCCTTCATCTCATTCCTGTGTAAAAGCAGCAGGCACTGGTGTTCTCCATCTAACCACGTCTCATCTACCTACCAACTCCTCTGGAAATGCTTCGTAGATATACCAGACAATTTTCATCTCAGGAACTCTCTGAGCAACTCCTTCCACCAGTTGAAGCTGGCAGGGAGGGAGCCCAGGAGACAAATAGGAGGAAATCATCCAGCAGCTGGGCACATTCTGAAGGATAACCTGGGCCCTCAGCAAGTGTAAATCACTGTGATCTCAATTGACTTTGGTGGGTGTCAAATGATGTCTGGAGGCCCTGTGCTTCCCCCCTTCCCCCAGTGCAGCTAAGCAGCCCTGGCTCCAGAGCCTGCTTATTTCAAGCTAAGGGGGAGCAAAAGGAGGGGCTATTTATTTTTAAACCCACTTTATAAAAGAAGACGAAGCTAATTTCCCTCGTTTTCCTTTGGACTCCTGCCCGGGCTTCTTGCTGCACATGCATCCCTTTCCGAGCCAACAAACTGGCAGATACCAAATGCCAAGTCGAGCCCAGAACAAAGAGGATAATCTGAAAGGCGAGAGGTGCTGGTGCCAGGAGTAGTTGGGTCCCTGGGCTTTGACTGCCCTCGCAGTGGCCACTGCTGACCTCTAGTGGTTCCTTGGGGAATTGGAAGGGTGAGGTTGACATGCCAGGTTCTCGCCAGTGGTGCTGGCTTATCCAAAGGGCCGCGTGGCACCTCCCTGTGCTCCTGGTTGGATGCCAAGGGAAATGTTCTACTTTGTTACTTGGTGGTTCTGTAATTTCACCCGTTTGTTTGTTATGGATTTGGTTATAGCTTATGCCTTTATAACAGATGTCTTAGTCTTTAAGCTGCTACTAGATGCTTTATGAACTTTGCAGCAACAGAATACAACCGTCAGCCTTCCAGAAGATATAGATTTAGTTGTATTTTCTTTTTTAATCAATATCCTTGTTTCATTTTTATTGGTTCCCTTATGCAAATCTGTTTATTTTTGGAGGTGGGGATGCGTGTTGTAAATGTACCTTGATAAATAAAATATATAGTAGAAGACTCATTGGGGTGATCACATGGAAAGGAGAGTGTTGTTGTTTTTTGGTTTATTTCACTATTATTAAATTTATATCCTGCCTTTTCCCCCAGACTGGAACTCAAGCCCTGGGATGGCTCAGTTGGTAGAGCATGGGACTCTTAATCTCAGGGTTGTGGGTTCGAGTCTCATGTAGGGCAGAAGATTCCTGCACTGCAGGGGGTTGGACTAACCTGTGGCCCTCCAGATGTTTTGGCCTACAACTCCCATGATCCCTAGCTAACAGGACCAGTAGTCAGGGATGATGGGAATTGTAGTCCAAAACATCAGGAGTCCAAAAGGTTGGGGATGCCTGGACTAGACCATCCTCATGGTCCCTTCCAACTTTACAGTTCTATGATTTTCTGCAGCTAATTCTATGTCATTTTTTTTTCTGCCTTAAGCCCCCCAGAGTGATGAACAGCCTGTGAATATAAAAGAAAGCTACAATTAAAGTACAATAAATGCAGGAAGTCAAACGGAACAATATAAAACAGCAAAATCACCCATAATTACACTGGATATGACTTTCAGCAATGCATGCTATCCATTCATGCTCTCACCATAGACACAGCCCTCCAGCATCCCACCTCTCCCATAGAAGCTGGGACCTACTGCAGGCAAAGGACTTTCTGCGCAGCTGGCCCTATGATTCCCCATGCACCAAGCAGGAGGATTTTCAATTCTGCTGGACGGACATCTGTGACGTTACCATATGAGAGTGCTGGAGGTGAAATAGTTAAACAGGTTACCCTATCAGAACCCAGGGGGGGTGGACTCAGAGGGACTATAAAACCAGCTCTGGGGGGAGTTCATGAGGAGTTCGTTGGGAGTTGGGTGGTTGGTTGGAGTGGGAGTGAATTGGGATAGAATTTGTGGGTAGGTTGAGTTAGTGTAGCAAAATAGGCTGAGTCAGGAACAGTTATGGTAAATATCTCTCAGTAAATATCTGAGAGGTGGTTTAGTGAGTGAGAGCAGGTAGCGAAAGTTATAGGACTGGATAGGCACCCCGTGAATGTAATTGACTGATACAGTGGTGCCTCGCAAGATGAAAAGAATCCGTTCCGTGATTCTCTTCGTCTAGCGGTTTTTTCGTCTTGTGAAGCAAGCCCATTGATGGATTAGAGGATTAGCGCTATTAGCGCTATTAGCGGCTTTTAGCGGCTTTTAGCGGCTTATCTGCTTATCAGATCAGCTGATAAGCGGCTTAGCGGCTTAGAAAAAGGGGGGGGAACCCCGCAGGAACTCGCAAGACATTTTCGTCTTGCAAAGCAAGCCCATAGGAGATTCGTTTTGCGAAGCACCTCCAAAACGGAAAACTCTTTCGTCTAGCGAGTTTTCCGTCTTGCGAGGCATTCGTCTTGCGGGGCACCACTGTACTGTTTATGAAACCACACGCTTGTTAAACTGCAATAAATAAACAAAAGTTTATGTTTCAATTTAACGCTGACTGGACTCAGTATTGTCCCAGGTAGGGCCTGGGTGGTGGCAGCGAGAAATAAAGTGGTGGCACAGGGATCAATCGATGGTGAAACGTCCGGGGACCCTGTGTGATCACCACAACATCTATTTCAATTCTTGCCTTGCTCATTTTAAATGGCCTGCAATCAACCAGGCCACGTGGTGAATGGCTGGCTTGGGGTGTGGTGGCCACCCAATGAATGGCACCCACAGCTACTGCAAATATGGAGAAGCCCATTATGGGCCTGCACTTGCATTGAGCTAGCTCAGAATCCCTGCCTGTCTGGAGGAATTCTTTATCTCCTCCATGGAAGAAAAATGTTTCCATATTCCCTCCCGCCGCTCCTGACCTGCCGTCCCAGGGAGCCCTTTTGCCCCCGAGAGCCATAATGTTATTTGTTAACATTTTTATGACGCCAAATGGTCTGCGCCGGAGCGGGTGCCATTCTTTCGCTGGGAAACCATATGGCACTCCAAGTAATAAATAAGGTATTGTGATAGTTAATGAACCTAATTGCTAGCAAAGGCTTTAATACAAAGCCTGCGCTGCTGAGAATTTAGCACCGCATTAGGGATGCGATGGAGCTCCCCTGACTTCTGAGGCTTAATTTAAGTTCTATATTGCAAACCCCAGAAAATAATTCCAAACCCTCCTGCTGCAAAAGCAACCTGCTGCTAGACTGTGATTATACTGAATTACTAAAAATCGCAATCCATTTTATACACACGGTTAACCCTTGCTAGGGCTGTCTCCTAGAGGTGATTTGATTTTCAACCACTTAAATCACAGCTTGGGGACAGATATGTAAATAAACCCTGGGCACCATCCCATACACGATTCTCCATTTTTGAGCATTGCCCCCAGTGCCATGACTTTCCCTTTCAAGCAAAACCCTGGCCTAGCCAGAGTAGCACTGTGCCAAAACCTCCGCTCTAGTTCCTTTTCTTCTCTTGTGAAAGAGGCATCTCTTCTTCTATGCTCTTCCAGAGCATAGAAGACACTTTCTTTATGGTTTTTCAGGGTGTGTGGTTGAGATTACTCTATGGTTGTCAGCTGGCTAATGGCTTAGGCCCAAAATACCTGAAAGATAACTTCCTTCCCTCTAGGACTCCATGGGTGGTAAGATCAGGAGAGGAAGCCCTCTCGGTGGTTCCACCACCCTTGGACTCTTGGGAAAGGGCATTCTTTGTGGCAGCCCCTAAGTTGCAGAACTCCCTCCCCATAGAGGTGCATCTGGAGTCTTCATTATATAAAAAAGGTAAAGGGACCCCTGACCATTAGGTCCAGTCGTGACCAACTCTGGGGTTGCAGCACTCATCTCGCTTTATTGGCCGAGGGAGTCGGTGTACAGCTTCCAGGTCATGTGGCCAGCATGACTAAGCCGCTTCTGGCGAACCAGAGCAGCGCACGGAAACGCCACTTACCTTCCTGCCGAAGCGGTACCTATTTATCTACTTGCACTCTGATGTGTTTTTGAACTGCTAGGTTGGCAGGAGCAGGGACCAAGCAACGGGAGCTCACCCCGTCATGAGTATTCGAACCGCCGACCTTCTGATCGGCATGTCCTAGGCTCTGTGGTATAACCCACAGCACCACCTGCAAATGCTGAAGACATACCTCTTTACCCTGGCTTTGGAAACCTGAGAGGTATATTTTGGGTGACCTTATTTCTGCAACTGCAAGTTGTTTTAAACTGTTTTTAACGTATTTTAATTGTAGTAGCCCACCCTGGGACCTTAGGGTGGTTCTCCAGTGCTGTGCAGCCTCCCCACCTGCCTGCACTTCCTGACAGGGGAGGGACCTCATCACATCTACCTCTAGGATTTCATTGAAGCCAGGGAGGCTGGCCACCAGGTGCTTGAGATTAGTGCATTCACTGATAGTGTTTTAACAGATGTCCTTCCTATTACCTTTTTTTAAAAAAATAAAATCTTTCTGCACTGAATTCTTTTAAAGTAAAAGAAAGAGAAGAAGAGAAATAAGAAGAAGCTGCCAGGATCACAGTAGACAGCATCCCTGGTGTCCTCAGCTTACAGAAAAGCTCAGCTAAGGATATCTTGAGATTTTCATGAAGGGTGGGCACCCAGGAAGGCTGCAGAATGCAAACCACGGAAGAGATGGATTGCAGAATGAAGGAAAATACAATACAAACACCCCTTGGGCACCTTGAAAGTAAGGTAAGTGCAAACAAAACAAAACAAAAACCTACACACTGCCCAGGAGAATTTCACTATTTCTTTCCCTCTTCTCCCCTTTGATAATTTTTGAATGCAATTTCTTTTCTCATTAATTGGTATAGATTTTTTTAAAAAACAAAACACACAGAAGAAATGTTTGGCACAATACTGAGGCAAAAAGGCAAAACTTCGGAGGCCTTGCGACCACGAAAAGTGGTGCCCCTCAGCTCTCTGGACTCCCGGCTACACTCACTGTGAGAGATGGACTGTCATACAAATGCTGAACTGTCAACTAGATGTGTGTCCCACAGGCAAGTGAGGTGCTCCCTGAGGCTCTGATAGCTGTGGATCTAAGGGAGGGATAAGTACCTCCATTGGCTGCTGGTGGCGGAATTCTCTCCATTGCTGTGCATGAACATGGGCAGTGCTTTCTTTCCTTAAAAAAAATGTTTAGGGGGACTCTCAGTTTCCTACTTATATTGAAATGCTGCCCCCCAATGAGGCCAAACTTAGATTCACAAAATGTTTAGGGGTATGTGTACCCCTGTATCCCCTCAGAAAAAAGCACTGCACATGGGCATAATTAGAAGCAGTCACTATGTAGACCAGGGGTCAGCAAACGTTTTCAGCAGGGGGCCGGTCCACTGTTCCTCAGACCTTGTGGAGGGCCAGACTAAATTTTGAAGAAAAAAGAAGGAATTCCTATGCCCCACAAATAACCCAGAGATGCATTTTAAATAAAAGGACACATTCTACTCATGTAAAAACACACTGATCCCTAGACCATCTGTGGGCCGGATTTAGAAGGTGATGAGGCCGGATCCGGCCCCTGGGCCTTAGTTTGCCTACCCATGATGTACACAATAACAGGGAGTGATGATCAGTGGCTAGAATTGTGAAGTACAAGTTTTGCATTTGGACAAAATGTGACCTTGTTAATCGGGACATTTGCACCTGGTGTCTTCTGGTGGCCCTGGTTGCAAATTGAGCAAGTGTGCCAAGTAGATCACCCAAAGAAAGGAACAAGGTTTCTCTCACCAGTGTCCCTTCTCTCCCCCCACGGGAGGGGGAGGGGCAGGCAGCATCAATGTACAGCCTAGGATACCCTTCATCTGCCATGTGAACAGATGTGGAGCATCAGGGCAGGGTTTGAACAGAGGCCAGGAGTGAATGGGCAGGAGGCAGCAGGAATGTTCTCTGGCCTCTCAAGCGAGCTGTACACAGACAACACCTCCCTTAGGTAATGGCATTAGAAGCATGCTCCAGTGGTGGAAAAGGTGTGACTCTCACTGTACATGCTTACAGGAATAGGCCCTCAGGTGCGAGCCCAGCCCTGTAATGGGAAAGAAGGGAACAATGTGTCAAGAGTGTTCTCAAAAGCAGGTGAGAGGTTTGGTATGTATTTATTCTCCCAAAGGAACAGGCTGCATCCCTGGGAAGAAAATATGAGACAATCTGATGGGTACCTTGCCAAGGCAACATCCTAAATAAAAACCAACAAGCTTCCCTATACAGCTAAGCAACAAATAGGTTGCCTCAATCCAGCTATGTCCTCCAATCTGTTGATGCTAAACCAGCACTGGGGAACTTCTGGCCCTCCAGATTTCTAGATTTTGTTGGACTCCCATTTCTATAAACCTTGAGCAGCAGCCATGCTGTCTCAGGCTGGTGGGAGTTGAAATCCAACAACATTTGCAGGGCCCGATGTTAGTCATCCCTGCCCTAAAGTGTTCCAGCTTAAGTTCCTAGGGCATTTCTCTCTAGGAACATCTCCCTGAATCTGGTGCCTGCCATCTGTTTTGGACTACAACTCCCATCATGCCCTGCTAGTGTGACTGCATGAGGCTGGGGCTGATAGGAGTTGCACTTCAAACTATCTGGAGGGCACTGGGTTTAGGAAGGCTGAATGAATCAAGCCTGAGTACATGCAACTGTAGTTACCACACTTTCTTCTGCTGCTTGACCTTTCCTCCATTTCCCTTCCTCTGCTGTTTCCCATATCAAATTTCAGACTGCAGGCTCATGGAGACAGGGACCTGCACTATGTCTAGTGCCATGCATGTGCAGTGCTCTCTCTCTCTCTATAAGGACAGAACTTACAAGCCTGACATGGGTGGCGCTATGATCTAAACCACTGGGCCTCTTGGGCTTGCCAATCAGAAGGTCGGTGGTTCAAATCCCCATGACGGGGTGAGCGCCCGTTGCTCTGTCCCAGCTCCTGCCAACCTAGCAGCTTGAAAGCACACCAGTGCAAGTAGATAAATAGGTACCGCTCCAGCGGGAAGTAAATGGTGTTTTCCTGTGCTCTGCGTTCCATCACAGTGTTCAGTTGCGCCGGAAGCAGTTTAAGTCATGCTGGCCACATGACCTGGAAAGCTGTTTGTGGACAAACATCAGCTCCCTTGACCTGAAAGCAAGATGAGTGCCACAACCCCATAGTCACCTATGACTGGACTTAACCGTCCAGGGGTCCTTTACCTTTACCTATAAGCCTGACAAATGCTGTTTCAGCCACAGGTGGGGAGCTCCATCAGATGTTGCTAGGCTACAACTCCCATCATCCCTGACTATTGGCCATGCTGGTTGCTGGGACTGATGGGAGTTGGAGTCCAGCCACAGCTCAAGGGTACCAGGTTGAGGAAAGCTGTCTTTGGTTGCTCTCCTTCTGGTAGGATGTTGGCAGCAAATCTTTTAGCATGAGTCCATGCTAAAACTTGCTTGGGCCTCGTTTCACACCTTGCAATGGAGCCATCCACGTATGTTTGCATCCTTGTCCTCCTGGGTGCTGAAGGCTAAGATTCAAAACCTGACCGCTGTGGGAGTGGCGAAGGGTTGTTGGGGTTTATGGTGTTCTTAGTTTCAGTTGCCCAACTGCATATTTAGAGGACTGAATGTTTCTGGCCTGAAGGTTGCATTCCATAGGCCAACATGCCTGTAAGAGGAGTAGCTGGCCCCTGTTCTCACATGCATGCCTCTTTTTTTTTCTCAGTACTACATTTCTTTCTACATTTCTTTCTCAGCATTACATTTCTGAGTGCTCACTGGAAGGACAGATCCTGAAGCTGAGGCTCCAATACTTTGGCCACCTCATGAGAAGAGAAGACTCCCTGGAAAAGACCCTGATGTTGGGAAAGATGGAGGGCACAAGGAGAAGGGGACGACAGAGGACAAGATGGTTGGACGGTGTTCTCAAGGCTACCAGCATGAGTTTGACCAAGCTGTGGGAGGCGGTGGAGGACAGGGGTGCCTGGCGTGCTCTGGTCCATGGGGTCACAAAGAGTCGGACACGACTAAATGACTAAACAACAACAACAACAACAACATTTCTTTTTCCAGCGCCACCATCCAAACTGGTGAACCAGAAAAAATTGCATGGGACCAGAACCACCACTACCACCACCCTGCTAAGGGTTAACCACCCCTGATTTAGGGGGATAGTTCTTCAGCTGGTCGAAAGCTTTTGAGGAACCCGGCGACTTCTCAAGGGCCATGCCACAGCAAAGCCTATCACCTCTATCTGAGCATATAACATGGAACATTTGCATAGTTTGAGGATTAGTTTCTTAAATCTTGCATCAAGAGAAGTGATCTATGACAACAGCAAAAAGATACAGTAATGAAGCTGCACAGACCCAATTAAAAACCTATTCAGAGGAAAAGATATCCCTTCAAAGTGCCTCCTTGCAAAGAGCATTCCATAGATGGGTTGCTATTATGGATGGGCACATTGTCATTTGATCTCAATCTGCCAAATCTGGGAGTGGCTTCTTAGGAATTATTATTGAAGAAGACTCTCCTGTACAAGCAGGCAGTTTCTCCTAAGCCTTATCAATAAGACCTGCCCGGGCAGTCATAAGAGCAATTAAGGCGTGAGAAACCAATTGGGCAGGAACAAAAGGCATCCACAAAGGCAGATCGCAGGTGACAAGCAGAAACTTCAAGGTGTTTACAACAAGGTTGCTTGCTTCGCAGCATCCTCCCACCACCCTTGCTCTTGTTTCTGCTGGCGGCTTGCATTACAAGTTGAGTTTCAAGGGCTCTGTCTTGGTCTTTTGGGGTGCATCCAGAGCAGACTGTCATCAGGTTTCATGGAGGGGACCTTTTTTCTGTATGGGGATGTAGCTTAGTGGTAGAGCACATGTGTTGCATGCAGAAGGACCCAAAGGCAGCTAGCTCCCTGTGTTTCCTATTCATCACTGTCTGCCTGACCTGTGCTAATCTTCATGTGTTTCCTGTACCTAAGTTTGAATTTCCTGGCTAAAAGGAAAAGGAGGAAGCAACAGGTAGACAGAAATTAAGGAAGAAACTGCACAGAGAAGGGGATAGTCACTTGGTTCTGTTCCAAAAAGACTATTGGGGGGGGGGGGCAGATTTTGGGACCCTTCTTCTTTCCAATTTTCCTCATTGTATGTTAGAACAGTGATGGACATACCAGCCTACATCTGTTCCATGTCAGATTCGCCAGCACTTGCTCACAGATCTCTTCCATCAGCCCCCCCCCCTTTTGTACAATTTTCAAAAGAAGACACACACACACAATCCAAATGTCAATGGTACACATTTTGTATACACTCTTGTATAAATACGTCTATTTGTGTGTATGTTTTGGGGACCGAAACGGCAGTGCAGAATACACAATGAATAATGCATCTGAAAGAAAGGTAAGGTAAAGATAAAAGGACCGCTGACCATTAGGTCCAGTCGTGGCCGACTCTGGGGTTGTGGCGCTCATCTCGCTTTACTGGCCGAGGGAGCCGGTGTACAGCTTCCAGGTCATGTGGCCAGCAGGACTAAGCCGCTTCTGGCAAACCAGAAGCGAACCATTTACCTTCCTGCCGGAGTGGTACCTATTTATCTACTTGCACTTTGACGTGCTTTCGAACTGCTAGGTTGGCAGGAGCAGGGACCGAGCAACAGGAGCTCACCCCCTCGCAGGGATTCGAACCACCAACCTTCTGATTGGCAAGTCCTAGTCTCTTTGGTTTAACCTACAGCACCACCCAAGGTAGCAATGTATAAAATGATGCATGCCATGGGGGGTGGGAGGCAGACAGAAGCTTGTCTGCTGCCATCATAATGGTAGAACGTGGGGTCATCCAAAAAAGCTAGATGTTAGAAAATTCAGGAGACTAAATGAATTACTTCTTCACAATGCCTATAGTTAGACTATGAAATTTGCCAACAAAGTCAAGTAGACCACTAGCCATGAGAGCTATTGAGAGTGCGCTGCCTAGTTTCCTGTGGCTGCTGTTTGTTCTGTTTTTATGGTATTATATATTTATGTTTACATTTTTAAGGTGTGATAAGTCACTTGGAGACCTTTGGGTACAAAGAGACTAACCAGCCTAAACAACAACAATAGATTTATAATATTACTGTCAGTACAAGAGTCAGGATGCCTCTCTGAATGTTAGTTGACAGGAGTCCTGAATGAGGGAGTGCTTTTTTAACATCAGTTTTTAAGGCCTTTTTGGTGTTACAAATCATATAAGCAGGGGAAGGTACATCTATCGCCTCCGCTTTCAATTCATAGAGTCTTTTTCAGAGTTCGTTTATACTCAGCGAGGTACACTTTTGTCATAGACATCTTGTGGTTGGTGGGTGGAAAGAGAAGGGGAGAAAGAGATGGGGCTATTATCCTTTCATTCTGTTGCCTACTGTTAGTGTAGGGGTTTGTGTCAACATCACCTGGATAGGTCCTCTATTTATACATTTATTTTTGTTACTATTGCAAGAGATTAGGGGGTCCCTAGATTGGTTGGTTGGATTTGCAGTATGGCTTGCTTGTGGGGAGGGTTAGGTTGTTGGGCCAGGTTAGCCATATTGATGAGTTCATGGAGGATAACGCTATCAATGGCTGCTTGTCATGATGGCTATATTACTTCTACTGACAGAGCAGTATGTCTCTGAATACCGGATGCTAGAGATCACAAGCAGAGAAAGCACTGCTGCTGTGTCCAGCTTCTGGCTTTCCATTGAGCGTCACCACCCCCATCATTCAGCCCAGACACTGAGGTCCAGCTCCAAGGGCCTTCTGGCGGTTCCCTCACTGTGAGAAGTGAGCTTACAGGGAACCAGGCAGAGGGCCTTCTCGGTGGTGGCGCCTGCCCTGTGGAAAGCCTTCCCATCAGGTGTCAAGGAAATAAACAACTATCTGACTTTTAGAAGACATCTGAAGGCAGCCCTGTTTAGGGAAGTTTTTAACGTTCGATGTTTTATCATGTTTTAAATATTCTGCTGGGAGCTGCAGAATTATTATTATTAGTAGTAGTAGTAGTATTATCAGTGCTTTTTTTCTAAAAAAATGTTTAGGAGCACTCTCATTTTGACTCAAGAAAATCACCATTTTATAGTTCAAATTGGGAAAAATAAATACAGCAAATGGACAAAAGTACAAAGATTCACAAAATGTTTAGCGGTATGTGTACCCCTGCATCCCCCCAGAAAAAAACACTGGTTATTATTGCATAGACAGGTGGATTCCCCCCAACCCCAGGTGACCGCCAAACAGAATAATGACTCAAGACAACGTGCTATGGGATTAAAATTGGCCACAACTTTATTAAGTTTTAGGTGTAGGGAGACCTTGGCTCAGGCACTGGGCATTTATCCTTCCCGGTCCCCAGCTGGGGATCTGGGAGACATCAGGGTTATCCAGAATGTGTGGGGATTGGGCTGGCTCTGGAGAACATATATTCAAGCAGAGAGCCCACTCCCCATTTTACTGCCACTACAGGGAAGAACAATGACAACCTCTCGGCGTATGGCCAATGCCTCCCCTCAAGACCCCTTTAACGGAGAACCCTGGGATCACCACCGCAAGGGGGGCGTGGGTCACCGCTTCACACCCCCATTTAGGAAGATAGACTAAAGGATTCCGCCCAAGGCCTGAAACCACCGAAGTTGTGACGGTTTGCTACGAGAAAGGCAAAACCTGCCAGTGCAGGAGACTTCCTTTCCAGCCCTTCAGCAGCTACCCTGACGTAGCAGCGCCCACGTACCTGTGGAGAAGAGGTTAACCTGCAAAAGAAGGCTTAACTGAGGGAGGGCAGGGTGGAGCCAACTGATGCTTCACAGGTAAGATTCACCTTCTGTTGTGTGGGCAGGGCGGTCCCTCCCCCTACCTGGCCGATTCCCTGGCAATGCCTCCCCAGGCGGGATTGGGCGATTGGCTGAGGTAGGCGGAGACCTCCAGGTATCCAGCCTGGGGAGGGCGAAACCAGTCTGTAGTACCAGGAGCCGCACTGGGATCCGGGGGGCTGTGCGTGACCATGAAAAGGCACCCCCCCATTTGATGTGGGGAGCGGCCATTACTACCTGGTTGGTCAATGGGAGAATCTGACCAGAAAAGCCTTTGGCCTGATCCAGCAGGAACATTCTAATGTTCTTATGCTCCAAATATTTATAATTCACTCTCACCTCCCCCCTCCCCCAATGAAGCTTGGATTTGGCTGCCCTTTTGGCACCCCCACCTCTCCCCTAAAGACTGAAAAACGATGGGTCGAATTCTTAGGCTGAGCGCTAAGTGCCACGCAGGATGACTTTGCAAAATCTCTTTCTGGCATGCCACAGGACCAGGCATGAGAGAGGTGTTTGTCGAACACCCCAGAAAAGTACGATCTCGGAAAAAGACTGGCGATCTCAAATCTTTGTTTAGCCAGGACAGTTTTTATGGCTGCTCTAATTGTGCCACGCATTGCCACGGAGACAGGAGACAGGCAAGAGGGTCTGATGGTGGCTGGAGTGTCAGAAAAGGAAGAGTGCCAAGACAGAGGACTGCATTGGGAGGATTTAATATTGTACATAAATACACTTTACAGTCACAGAAAGCCTGTGCGCAGAGAGAAAAACTATTGGAATATTTTATAGTGATGCAGATCGAGTGAAAAGCCTGTGAATAAAAAAAGAAAGAGGAAAGATAATTATTTGATGGAGTTCTCTTAGGATACGCCACAGCAGGGAATACTTACAGAGAATACATATTACTGGAGAGACACAGCTATTCAAGCATCAAACTAACCTATAAATTGTCACAGGAGAAAATTGGAGGAGAGAAATGGAGAGAGGCTGTAGTGCCGGCCAGATTATTAACGTCGGGTTCCGCTTCCTACCTCGCCCGCTGCAGTTGTCTGGAGCTACACAGCCCCACAAAAAAAGGGGGGGGAGAGAAGACCGCATCTAATAAATGTCTAACACAAATTATGGCTCAAGCGCTACAGTAAAAAGATGGCATCATTTATCTCTCCACCATCTGCACAGGATCATTTGGCCTAGTGGCGGCATCCTGGGCTGACTGAGAAAGTTTTATTTCATGCGCCCGGTTTGGCGGCTCGGTTCTTCTTTGAAATTCAGCAGTCTGCAAAGCTGCCTCTGCAGCTTCAGCCCTGGGATTGCAGAGTCACTGGCAGTTTTTTGGTCTGGAGTTCCACAACAGCAGGCTGCAATCATGCAGGGAAAGTTCTTGCTTAACTCAAGACTGATAACAAACCTCTTTGCAGGCAAGTGAGAAACCTGAACAACACAGTTCGGAAGAACTGCCACCATCTCCCTTCTAACCTAGAGCGCAACATCACCAGCCATTTTTGAGCTGGGCAAAATGTTGGGAGGGCTGTAAAGGTAAAGGGTAAAGGGACCCCTGACCATTAGGTCCAGTCGCGGACAACTCTGGGGTTGCGGCGCTCATCTCGCTTTATTGGTCGAGGGAGCCGGCGTACAGCTTCCGGGTCATGTGGCCAGCATGACTAAGCCGCTTCTGGCGAACCAGAGCAGCACACGGAAATGCCGTTTACCTTCCCGCTGGAGTGGTACCTATTTATCTACTTGAACTTTGACGTGCTTTCAAATTGCTAGGTTGTCAGGAGCAGGGACTGAGCAACGGGAGCTCACCCCGTCGTGGGGATTCGAACCACCGACCTTCTGATCGGCAAGTCCTAGGCTCTGTGGTTTAACCCACAGTGCCACCCGCGTCCCGGGAGGGCTGTATCTCAGTGGTAATGTATCTACTCTTCATGTTGACGGTCCCAGGTTCAATCCCTGGCTTCTCCAGGTGGGGCTGGGAGTGTCCCCTGTCTGAAATTCTGGAGAGGTGCTGCTGATCAAGGTGGGCATAGCAACACAAAAAGAGCCTCCTGGATTAAGCTAGTGGCCCATTTAGGGCATGAGACTTTGCCACACAATATATTTAGAGCAATGGGAGAAACGTTGGCAGGAAGATATAAGATTTATCACCTGTAGTACA
This sequence comes from Podarcis liolepis, assembly GCF_965112155.1. Classification (NCBI taxonomy): domain Eukaryota; kingdom Metazoa; phylum Chordata; class Lepidosauria; order Squamata; family Lacertidae; genus Podarcis; species Podarcis liolepis. Next base: position 18,165,288 of record NC_139567.1, on the reverse strand, counting down.
ATAAAAGAAAATTTCATCAGAATGTTCTACAGGTGGTATTTTACACCAGTCAAATTAGCAAAAATCTATAAACTGAAATCCAACTTCTGTTGGAAATGCAACAAGGAAGCTGGTACAACAAGGCATATGTGGTGGAGTTGCATCCCGATTAAGTACTTCTGGGAAGAAATTCATGAGGAGTTGAAAAAAAAATTCTTTAAATCCCATTAACGAAAAAACCAGAGGCTTACCTACTGGGCCTCTTAGGAAAATAAATACTGAAATCGAAAAAAGAATTTTCTTATACGTGACCACCGCAGCTAGGATAGTAATAGCATCTAAATGGAAAGCTAAAGAACTACCTACCAAGGAGGAATGGATTCTCAAATTAAATGAATATTTAAAATTGGCTGAATTAACAGCATCCGTACGACAGCAGTCAAATGAAAAACTAAAAAATGAATGGCAATGCTTTGATAATCATATGGCAAAATATTGCTCTAAAAAAGACATGCTAATATGCTTAGATTAAGAATGTAAATGCATCAAAACAATAAATTATCAATGACATATGTATGTATATAGAGAAAATAAAAACAATCAGAATGCAATGATAAGGGTAAAATTGATTCTAGAGAGGACGAGTAGCGGTGGAGGGAAATTAAACAGGGTGGTGGGTTTATTTTATTTTGTTTATATTTTTTCTTTTTTGGATATTGTATAATGATTTAATGTATAATGATTTAATGTTTCTTTTCTGTTATGTATTATTTCTCTGTTTCTAGCATTCGGAAACATTACTGCCTCCGACTGTGGAGGGAAAGCATTGCCATCATGGGTTCCAGCTGTAAATAGCTTTTGCCTCCACAAATTTGTCCAGTCTTCTTTCAAAGCCATCCAAGATGATGGCCATCACTGCTTCCCATGGGAACAAGCTCTACAGTTTATGTGCTGAGCTAGGTGGGTCATTGGTCTGGTTTCATTTATGACAACATCCTACGCTCTTCCTGCCACAAATAGTCAAAGGCCTGGAAACGATGCCTTATGAGGAACGGCTAAGGGAGCTGGGCATGTTTAGCCTGGAGAAGAGGAGGTTAAGGGGTGATATGATAGCCATGTTCAAATATATAAAAGGATGTCACATAGAGGAAGGAGAAAGGTTGTTTTCTGCTGCTCCAGAGAAGCGGACACAGAGCAATGGATCCAAACTACAAGAAAGAAGATTCCACCTAAACATTAGGAAGAACTTCCTGACAGTAAGAGCTGTTCAACAGTGGAATTTGCTGCCAAGGAGTGTGGTGGAGTCTCCTTCTTTGGAGGTCTTTAAGCAGAGGCTTGACAGCCATATGTCAGAAGTGCTCTGATGGTGTTTCCTGCTTGGCATGGGGTTGGACTCGATGGCCCTTGTGGTCTATTCCAACTCTATGATTCTAGGATTCTAGGATTCTATGAAATAGGGCAGTCGGTCAGACCTTGATGCAAGCCAAGTTCTTGAGCAAATCCCATTCATCCCAATGGGGGCTGTGCCTTGAATGCTGCATTTTCCAACACCCAACTGTAATTGAAGGCCGTTGGGAAAGCACAGCCTGCTGAGCAGCTATGGAAGTTGGAAAATTCCAACAGAAATGAGAGCGGAAATATTTGTCCCATGTCTGGAACAGAAATCAGGACAATGAATACAATTGGTATTTGCTGCTGCTGCTGTTTTCAGGTGGTCTCAGTTGAGACATAATTGAAGCCCCCACATTTGCAATGTGTTTCCTTAGCACTGGAATTCCATAGCATGGAGTTTAAGGATCGGCAGGTAGGATTCCTCTGGACTTCTTGTGCCAAACAAGAGAGAAGGGGCGTCTAGCTCTCTCAGTAAACAAAGCTGAAAGCATGTTGGAACTCCTTCCGCAAGGCGGTGTCATCATCCTGAGGCCATATGTAAAAAGGCAGGCATGCAACCTGTTCTAACTCCTCACATGATCAGATCACACATTTGTATAACTCAAGGCACCCTTGTTGCATCAACAGGGAGAGATGAGCATAAGAACTCGAGAATAACTCTGTTGGTTACAGAGTGGTGCTGATAATGCCAGGGTTGCAGGTTTGATCCCCCGTATAAGACAGTTGCATTGCAGGCAGTTGGACTAGATGGTGCTCAGGATCTCTTTCAACGCTACAGTTCCAGGATCCTAAGAGTCCTGCTGGATCAGGCCAATGGACCATCTGGTCCAGAATCCTCTTCTCACACTGGCCTACCAGATGCCCCAATGAGAAAGTTTGCAATTATTATTATTATTATTATTATTATTATTATTATTATTATTATTACCCCACCCATCTGGCTGGGTTTCCCCAGCCACTACAGGCAGCTCCCAACAGAATATTAAAACCACAATAAAACATCAAACATTAAAAACTTCCCTAAACAGAGCTGCCTTCAAGTCTCTTCTAAAAGTCAGATAGTTGTTTATTTCCTTGACATCTGATGGGAGGGCATTCCACAGGACAGGCACCACCACCGAGAAGGCCCTCTGCCTGGTTCCCTGTAACCTCACTTCTTGCAGCGAAGGAACTGCCAGAAGGCCATTGGAGCGGGACCTCAGTCTCTGGGCAGAACGATAGGGGTGGAGATGCTCTTTCAGGTATCTTGGGCTGAGGTCATTTAGGGCTTTAAAGGTCAGCACTAACACTTTGAATTGTGCTTGGAAACATACTGGGAGCCAGTGTAGGTCTTTCAGGACCAGTATTATATGGTCTCGGCGACCGTTCCCAGTCTCTCTGCTGCATTCTGGATCAGTTCCAGGTCATCTTCAAAGGTAGCCCCACGTAGAGGACATTGCAGTAGTCCAAGTGGAAGATAACCAGAACATGCACCACTCTGGAGAGACAGTCTGCAGGCAGGTAGGGTCTCAGCCTGTGTACCAGATGGAGCTGGTAGACACCTGCCCTGGACATAGAATTAACCTGCAAGCAGGACCTGAGCACAAAAGCGGTCTACTCAGATGCAGCTTCCAGTAGTTGGTATTCAGAAGCATTATTGCCTCTGAGCATTTGGGCAGAGCATAGCCCTGAGTATGGCTAATAACCATTGCAAGCCTTATCAAACAGGTTCTAGCACCGCAGCTGAATGGCAGGATGCTACAGGAGCATTTGAAAGAAAGGAGATGGACCATAGTGATCCTATTCAATTCTTCTCGCGCCTAAGCCATTTTTTCTTTTAGTTAAATAAAAATTCCAGGCACCAGGATATCTTTATATGATGCTTTTAGCAGTGTGACACCGGTTCTCTGCATTTCTCTTCTCTTAGAAGTGAAGAAAGACCCAACATTGTGAACACATGGGCAACTTAAAAAGCATCTAGGCCGTTCTTTTTCTCAATTCAGATACAGGCTGGTTGGCGTAAAAATGCATCAAAGGCAGAGTTTGATAGGAAAACACAGTACAAGTGCAAGATAGATGTGGGCTGTGGCTACCACTGTGTTTACACCATTTCCCAAACCAATGATGAGAGTAAACCAGAGTGTGTGTACACAGCCATTGTTACACTTTCAGAGCTTGTGTAATAGATTTCTTTTCACTGCTTTCCAGATCAACCTATGTTATCTCTGTAATTTATTTTCTTTGTTGGTTTTACTGTTTTATGATTGGCATTATGCTTTAATTTCTGTACGCTGCTCTCTGAATATTCATTGAATGTAAAAAAAACACAGTTAATAATTTTGAAATATATAAATATATGTGGCATAGCCACATCTGAAATACTTTGCAGAGACCTGGACACACACCCCAGCATGGGTGGCGCTGTGGTCTAAACTAGGGGTCGGCAAGGTTTATCTTGCCTGGGCCAGATCGGTCCCGTATAGAGCCCTCCGTGAGCCGGATCGCACACATGCCTGCAATTTTCGGCATTGGCGTCTGCGCAGACAAGATTTCTGGAGCCACAGAAGCGAGTCCTCATGCTGCGCTGCACCAGTTTAGCACAGCGCATGAGTGGGCAACTCAGTTGGGGGGGCAGCTCATGGGCCGGTCAAACGACCTCCGCGAGCTGCTTCTGTTCCATGGGCCTAAGGTTGCTGACCTCTGGTCTAAACCACTGAGCCTCTTCGGACCACCAATCAGAAGGTTGGTGGTTCAAATCCTTTTGAAAGCACACCAGTGCAAGTAGATAAATAGGTACCACTGTGGCGGGAAGGTAAACATCATTTCTGTGCACTCTGTTTCTGTCATGGTGTCCCGTTGCACCAGAAGTGGTTTAGACATGCTGGCCATATGATCCAGAAAGCTGTCTGTGGACAAACACCAGCTCCCTCAGCCTGAAACCGAGATGAGTGCTGCAACCCCATAGTTACTTTCGACTGGACTTAACCGTCCAGGGGTCCTTTACCTTTACTTACCTTTACACATCCACAAGCTTAAAAGGGTTGTTAAAACAGCTGGAAAAGGTGCAGGAAGAAACACAATCAATTTTTTTTTAGAAGAGTCAGAAATCACATTTCTTATGAGCAAAAGCTGAGTCATTTGAGACATTTTACTTTAGTGTGGGGACAGACGAGCAGGGAGAGGTGGCCAGCTGCAATTCTGTACCCATTTACCTGGGAGTAAGCCCCACCAAGACAATGGGACTTACCCTGGAGCAAACAGGGATAGGATTCTGCTGCAAGGTGACAATCCTATGCGTGTTTGTTGTTCCACAGGTAAAGCCTGGGGACCATGCTGATCACCACTATGACTGCTATGAGGAATAAAATGAAGAGCTAAAATTAGATCTTATAGGAGCCCAACCTGCAGATCAGGAAACCTCTCACTTGACTCTCAGCTCTGCCACAAACTCACTAGGTAGCCTTGGGAAGCCTCCCTTTGGCCTCATTCCACCACCTGCCGTTTTGCAGTCTGCTCTATAGGGTTGTTGTGCAGATTGCACCAAGGAGATGCCCATGAAATGATCTGAAGACTCAGAAGTCCTGTTTATATACCCGGCAGTTATGAAGTGCCTGTAGCAACCAATCCAAGGGATGTGTCCCATTTTGGAATGCACTGCTTTAAATGATACTTCACCATCGCTTGTGAAGTATGGTCAAGAATGTCTCTGTCTCTGTCTTCTTCTTGTTGTTGTTTAGTCGTTTAGTTGTGCCCGACTCTTTGTGACCCCATGGACCAGAGCACGCCAGGCACTCCTGTTTTCCACTGCCTCCCGCAGTTTAGTTAAACTCATGCTGGTAGCTTTGAGAACACTGTCCAACCATCTCGTCCTCTGTCGTCCCCTTCTCCTTGTGCCCTCAATCTTTCCCAACATCAGGGTCTTTTCCAGGGAGTCTTCTCTTCTCATGAGGTGGCCAAAGTATTGGAGCCTCAGCTTCACGATCTGTCCTTCCAGTGAGCACTCAGGGCTGATTTCCTTAAGAATGGATAGGTTTGATCTTCTTGCAGTCCATGGAACTCTCGAGAGTCTCCTCCAGCATCATAATTCAAAAGCATCAACTCTTCGGCGATCAGCCTTCTTTACGGTCCAGCTTTCACTTCCATACATCACTACTGGGAAAACCATGGCTTTAACTATATGGACCTTTGTTGGCAAGGTGATGTCTCTGCGTTTTAAGATGCTGTCTAGGTTTGTCAGTGCTTTTCTCCCAAGAAGCAGGCGTCTTTTAATTCTGTGTTATAACCATGTAAAAACTTCTCCCTTACTGTTGATACTTTGGTTTCTCCCCGAAGCAGAGCCAGTCTTTTCAGCCTCGGGCCAAGTTTTCTTCCCCTCTTTATGTATTTTTTTTGGGGGGGTGACTGGGGGTGGGGAGACACGCCTAGCGCCTGTTTGGGTTCTGATCATCCCAGCTGTGACCCCCACCAAGATTACAAGATTATGCTACACGAACCCAAGAACCCAAATGCTTCCATTGGGAAACAGATAGATGATGCAGACGCATGCCAATACACGTATGAATGACAGAAGAATTTATAGGCAAAGATCCATTAATGAAACTGCTCTGAGCCGCTGTGGGTTCTTAGACAAGTGCTGCAGAGATGAAAGCCTTATTTATGTGTAAGATATATCTGCAGAGGGAGCTGTAAATGGCCAAAGTATGAAGGTTTGCAGCAAATGTAGTAAAGTTTTATATTCCTGAAAACTAGGAATAAAAAAAATAGAACAATTTTAAAATAAAGTGGATAAAAGGGGCCTTCCGCACAACTGTAAAACCATCTTATAAGATTTAATTGCTGGCTTCTTGTTAGAACAGAGATGATTTCAAACAACAGGCACAGCAACCACGAAAAGTCCTTCACAATCGCTTCAGGGGGATTTGAGGAAGAGGAGAAACAGCAGTTTGGCATGCAGTGGTCATTTAGCACTTGACTCTGTATAGCCGACATGCAATGGCACTTCATATTTACATGTTTCATTTGTGACATGCAGTGGTGTGAAGTATTTGATAACTGACATGCAATAGTATTTTATATGCCGATTACTAGATTCCATGCAAAGCAGACCCTCAGCTGAGCTGCAGCCCCTTTCCCAACTATTCCATAAAGGAATTAAGAGCTCAAATTTAGAAGCGGGAGGGAAATCTGATTTAAGAATCCAATTCCATATTTGAAATTTCAGTCCAGGACTTAGGGCTTGTCTACACTTCCACTTATCCTATGCCTAGAAAGCCCAGATCTCAGTTTTCTGCTTGTTCGGTGACTTCTAGGCATGGTCCAAGTGGTTTTAGCTTTCCCAGGAAAAACTCACTCGTTACTGTTGGCGCGAGCATCAGTCTGCAGAAAGTGCTATTGATGCTTGCTCTGATTCAGTATTAAAGAGCAGATTTCCCTGGGGGGAAACAGCACCGCAAGTGGAAGTGTGGACTAGCCCGTGCATGGTCCTTTTGGCTCTCTAGCCTGGCCACACACCTTAAGTTGCATGTTGCTTCATTGGTACAGTTCAATATTGCTGCTCAAGCAATTCTTTGGCTTGTTTGTGCGATCGGGTTGGTCCTCTGCACACGAGCCTTTGGCATCCCGCCGATAGTGGCTTTTCCTCAGCTCCTATCCTTAGATACTCACAAGCACCCACAAGCTTTTGCCAAACCCCAGGGGGGAAGTTCTAGAGCAGAACTTGAGGAAATAAATTGGATTTTAGACCTTAAAAGCTTCGTGGTTTCATTTTAATTTTACAAGTATAAGTTCTCACTTCAAGAACGGTTACTCTTCTTCTTTCCCAAAGGTAGCATTAATGGAAATGCTGGCTTTTAAGGATCTTTTAGCAGCAGTTTTGAGTACTAAGAACTCCAGACCACATTCCATTTTGCTACACTTGTAAAGCTGAAAGTATCTTCTGCCCACATTTTTATTCAGCGGACCTATTTTTCTGTACATGATTATTGGTTAGTTGAGTGTCTTGAGTGTTTTATTAAAGGGAGAATTGAGTGGATGAAGTGATGTTGTGGGTGGAAACAGAATGTGTTGGCTGAGTGGTTGGCTAAGTGGGTGTGCATAGATTGGTTTCGTGTAGTGTAAATGTGAATTATTTTGGTGATTGTGTTCCTACCACACATAGGGTGTTTTTGGTAGTATTTATGAGATTTTTCCAGATACATACTTAATTATGTTGCATTTCAACGTTGTACTTCAATGCATCTTTATATTGCATATATGATTTGCTTTTGCGGTACTTTTTCAATTTACTCCTCCACATTTAATTTACTTCTGCTTGGAGGTAACATCACTTTGTTATGCAAAATGTGGAGTAGCGGCAATAAGAGGAGGTGGACTCTGTATTGTATGTTATACTGATGGTACTGTTGTTGGGATATGTGAACCTCTCAACGATTCCTGTAGCAATGTGAAGCAGTATATAATTTAAATAAGCAGGCAAGCAGGCAACATCATTGCAGTTTTCACTTTGCAATTTCTCTTCTATTGGTTGCCAACTTGAATAAAATATTGGGCAATTATGCGGGGCAAGTAGGCTCCACCCCTTAATCGGACCACATGACACAGTGCATGCACACCATTTGAATGGCGATGCCCATCAACTTTGGGGTGGGGGGCGTTTCCAGATATTTTATGGGGGGGGCAAAGCCCCCTCGGCCCCTATGAGTTGGCTCCTTTGGTGTCTTTTCCCTATTCTGATGGGGAGGGAGGGGGGAAACCACAGGCTTGGCCCCAGGAAAGTGGAGGTCCAGGGCTGCTTGCATGCTGTGATGAAAAAGTTGGTTTTGGATGAATCAACAAGTATTTCTTTCATTTTCTTTCTTTCCCTGCCAGCAAATGGTTAATGAACGGCAGCCTCTGACTGGCCATGGTTCCAGGAGGGAGAATTTAAAAGGAGAGGATTTGGGGAGAGACAGTTAGTTAGAAGTTGGGGGTTGAGGGAGTGAAGAGGGTTGGTTTTGGAGGTTAGGAGACAGGGTGAGGTATAAAGAGTGAATGGGAGAAAAAAGTTGGTTCTGGGTGGAAAAGAACAAAAAACGTCCACCCTGAGCATATTGTGAAGGACAGAGTGTGGTGTCCTTTCTTAAAGTACCGGTGCCTCAGGAGCAGGAATGTTAAAGGGGGTAGATAACTGAAAGAAAGTATCACCATATAAAGGAACCAAACCTACAACTCAAAGCCAACTGAGGACAAATTAAAGTGAAATCGCACTGTACTCTTAAAGTAACCTATGTTTAATCCATGTGTGCTATATACTATCTTGCCTTAAATAAATATTGTTTATTTAAAGAAAACCTGTCTGAGACTCAAACTTACTAGTTATCCCCTCACAAAGGTCCTCCCAAGGATACTCTGGGCTAAAATTTTAAGAGGAAAGGAATAGAAACCTTCGAGTTAAAGGGTTGTTCAGTAAGGTGGGGGCAATTTATCTGAGTGAGAGCGGGCCCACCGGCGTGAGAGGAAAAAGTGCCGACGCGCCCGTCGCACATGCGTGCATCTGATGTCAGCACACCTGTCATGGTCCCAGGCACATTTTTGAGAGAGGACGTGACCAGGCGCCCCCCCCCCCAATGGCTCCCTCATTGGAGCCTGGCTTCAGTGTACAGCTTCAGCTCTGCTCCTGGGTCAGGATGTGGCCCAGGTAGCAGAGAGAAGAAAGAGAGTTGCAGCAGTGTTGCTGCCCTTTCTCTGCTGGGCAGCGTGCCCAGCTGGACTGGGCATAGGGGGCTGCCTCTGTGTCCCACTCCCCTCCGGGTGCACCCTGTGGCAGAAGCATATGCTCAGCCACTGGGCGGCTGAAGTCGGGTGCACACACCCCTGTGGCATGTGTGGCCCTGGTGCAAAAAAATTGTGGGTGCCCTGGGAACGTTGTGGGGGCTGAAACTTTTAATTTAATTTAAATTTTAACATCACAATTCATCCAAAATGATTTGTAGGCTACAGGTTACCCAGCAATGGCCAACACTGAGTAAACTGGCAAAAATGTGGTGGTCTTGTAGAAAGGTTATGGCTTACTGGGAAATAATATACAATGAAATGAAAAGGATGTTTAAAATAACATTTGTAAAAAACACACACCCCCCCAAAAAACAAACCCAGAAGCTTTTCTCTTGGGAGATATAGGGATAGAACTACCTAAATTGTATAGAAATTTATTTATGTCTGCAACTACAGCAGCAAGGATGTTACTTGCCCAAAAATGGAAAGAACAAGAAGTTCCAGCAAAGGAAGAATGGATACAAAAACTTATGGAATATGCAGAAATGGAAGAACTTACCGGAAAAATAAGAAATCAAGGTAACAAACTTTTTATAAACGAATGGAAATGCTTTATTGAATATTTACAGATAAATTGTAAACAGATAAAAGCACTGGAGGGATTATTGTAATAACCTGCAGCTACATAAGAGTATATATTTAAAGAAGATAAATAAATGAGAAAGTTAAGTTAACTTGGATATGCAGAAGGTATTAAAAATAAATTTAAGGAACCCTAAAAAGAGGGGGAAGGAAGTCAAGTTTTAAAATGTCAAAATGATTGTAAAATCAGTGAAATGTATATATCTGGAAAGTATAAAAAAAATTAAATAAAGATTTGTATGCTAAAACATTTGTATTTTTGCATCTACTTATTTTTGCAGTTTAAAATAAAATTAGCAGTTTCAACTTTTGTGCTTTCATTTTCTTTTCTACAAGACACCTGCTTTTGAAAAATGAAGTTAGCACTTTGGGGGGGCAGGGTATTTTTTTTGCAAATAGTTAGTCTTGCTTAAGGTGCAAAATAGCCTGGCACCGCATGTTAGTCAACTTCTCTGGCCTTAAAACAAATAAGGGCAAAGAGGACTGCAGCCTTGGTCACATTGCTAGCCAATCATTGTTATTGCTCTGGAAAGATTGTGGCAGTTGTTGGTTGCCAGTTCCTTCCAGAGGACATAGGAGAAGTTGCTTTTCCCTGCCTTGGTTGCAGATACTTTCTGGGTTCCCGAATAAGCCTCCTCGTGTGGCTTATGGGTGGAGAAGAGCTAAGGCCAAATGGAAGCAAGATGTACTTGAGAAATGCATATGGCTCTTTGGCAGTCATTGGGGCATAAGTTCACCTGTCACCGGAACCTGGCTAAACTCCAGCCCTTCCTCACTTGTGGATCAGCTGTTCTCCACTATTCCAGCACAGTAGAGATTTTACTGTGTCCCTCCATTCATGTCTTACACTTTACTGTCATCTGGTGAGAGCAGTTGGGAATAGCACTATTCACTTGGCAAGTTTGATTTGTGCAAAGCTAAAAGCGCCTTTAGAGGAACACGGGTGGTGCTGTGGTCTGAAAATGTTTGGTAATGTGAAAATAAGGAGCAGATTTACATATAAGAGGGTGAATGTTAAAAGAAGACACAAGGTAAAGAAGTGGTTATAGAAATGTGATAAATTTGTTAAGGGACATGGGTGGCGCTGTGGGTTAAACCACAGAGCCTAGGAATTGCAGATCAGAAGGTCGGTGGTTCAAATCCCCACAACGGGGTGAGATCCCGTTGCTCGGTCCCAGCTCCTGCCCACCTAGCAGTTCGAAAGCACGTCACAGTGCAAGTAGATAAATCCAGCGGGAAGGTAAACGGCGTTTCTGTGTGCTGCTCTGGTTTCGCCAGAAGCGGCTTAGTCATGCTGGCCACATGACCTGGAAGCTGTCTGCAGACAAACGCTGGCTCCCTCGGCCTATAGATCAAGATGAGCGCCACAACCCCAGAGTTGTCTGCGACTGAACCTAATGGTCAGGGGTAAACGTAAAGGTAAAGGGACCCGTGACCGTTCGGTCCAGTCGTGGCTGACTCTGGGGTTGTGGCGCTCATCTCGCTTTATTGGCCGAAGGAGCCAGCATACAGCTTCCAGGTCATGTGGCCAGCATGACTAAGCCGCTTCAGGTGAACCAGAGCAGCGCACGGAAACGCCGTTTACCTTCCCGCCGGAGCGGTACCTATTTATCTACTTGCACTTTGACATGCTTTTGAACTGCTAGGTTGGCAGAAGCAGGGACCGAGCAACGGGCGCTCACCATGTCGCGGGGATTCGAACTGCCGACCTTCTGATTGGCAAGTCCTAGGCTCTGTGGTTTAATCCACAGCACCACCCGCGTCCCAATGGTCAGGGGTACCTTTACCTTTAAAAGCACCTTTTGGCCTGAATACAGCAATGAACAGCACTTCCCCCCACCCCCTTAGGAAAATAGGTGCCAGTACTCACTGCCCAGAAATGGCCAGAGGAGGGACAGGCAAGCAGGCACAAGGGAAGACACTCTGCACATGCTCAGAAAAGGAGGCGGCAGGGCTCCAGGATCCTGCCAGAGCCCCACACCTCCTTCCCCAAGCTTGGGAGGGTCCCAAGGCAGGTTACAGCAATTTTAAATTAAGAATTAAGAACATTGCAGTATTGAATGGAGAAATCCAGCAAGGCTATGTGGGGCAACTCTTGGGCCAGCTATGGAGGTTCCAGCCTCTGCAGAAGGCTGTGACTGGACAGCTGATGGGGAGAGACTATGGCCAGCACATAAATCAATCCAACACTCAAAAGCATGGGTAGGCAAACTAAGGCCCAGGGGCCAGATCCGGCCCAATCGCCTTCTAAATCCGGCCCGCGGACGGTTAGGGAATCAGTGTGTTTTTACATGAGTAGTTACAGATAGGTAGCCGTGTTGGTCTGCCATAGTCAAAATAAAAAAATTCCTTCCTGTAGCACCTTAAAGACCAACTAAGTTAGTTCTTGGTATAAGCTTTCGTGTGCATGCACACTTCTTCAGATACACCCAGTGTATCTGAAGAAGTGTGCATGCACACGAAAGCTTATACCAAGAACTAACTTAGTTGGTCTTTAAGGTGCTACAGGAAGGAATTTTTTATTTTTACATGAGTAGAATGTGTGCTTTTATTTAAAAAGCAACTCTGGGTTACTTGTGGGGCATAGGAATTCCTTCTTTTCTCTCCTTTTTTTCCAAAATATAGTCTGGCCCCCCACAAGGTCTGAGAGACTGTGGACTGGCTCCCTGCTGAAAAAGTTTGCTGACCACTGCTCAAAGGTCTGCACTGGATGCTCATACATCACCCTGTCCCTCCTATCATATCTTATACTTTACCACCATCTAGTGAGAGCAGGTGGGAACAGCACTATTAATTTTTTTTTCTCCGCAAGATGAACTCACTAAAAGCTAAAGGCAATTTTTGGCCTACTGAAGACTCCCCGTCCCCCATTTCTTCAGACATTTTAATTGAAGCTTGATTTTATAGTTTTAACTGATTTCTCTGTGTGTGTGTGTGCATTGTTTCTTTGTAAAATGCTTAGCGTTAAGTGGATATAGATTGTATAAATAAATACGCATTACACACAGGTGTAGCCAATGTGGAGCCTTCCATCTGTTGCTAGACAGCAATTGCCCCCCAACTAGGCAAATGCAACTTTTTATTTGGGTTGCTGGCTGCTATTCCACATTTTTCTGTGCAATATTTCCAGCCTCAATGAAGCAGAAGTTACCCCCTCCCCAAGGAGTAAACAGTCCTTAAGGGATATTTGTCATATTTTTTTTAAATCACCTTTTAGCATTAAGTTGAGTTTCCATACATCAGGAATTTCCCGGACATAGTCGGGATTCGTCTGTTGAAAATAGTATCTGAGCAGAAATCACTGTAATTCAGAAATCCAGATGTATGGCAACCCATGTCGGAAGTGTAGATTTAGGCAAATTTCCTTTTTAAAAAGCTAAAAAGAAAAACCCTCCTTTTTTCAGATTTTGCAAAGAAAAAGCGCTCGACAACTTGGCCCAACCTTTGTATCTGGATTAGCACTTTATGAAATACGGCAACCCTAGTATTAAGAGTTAAGAAGGAGAATGGCACTAGTAAATTATAAAACCAGAACACTAAACATGCAAAACAAAAAACGAAACAAAAGATTGCTGGAATGGCTTTGTGGGAAACGGAGGTAAGTGCAAAGCAGAGAGGGAGGTAGGAGGTCACAAACAAAAAGGAGGAACATTCTCATACAGGGTCAGGGGCAGGTATGATTCAGACCAACCTGTTAAACAAAGCCAGATGTCACAGGTGATGCCAAATAAAGTCATACTTCAAAAACTGTAAAGTCACGGTGGCTTTGTACACTGTGTTTTTTTTTCATGTTTGTCACAACTGCCGTCCAAGTGGCAGAAAAATCCATTAGTTTAGCTGTCCCCTTCCAAACCTTAAGACAATGTGTTGCTTTTTTTCTGATGCCGCTAGGAGCAAAGCTTTCTTACATCAGCTCCTTCCACCCCAGATGTAACTTAAAGGAAAAATTACCAAAGGTTTTGAAAGGATGTTAGCATTAATTCCTGATAAAATAGCAAGAGGACACCATTTGGAGTCTAGGGCTGGTTTTTGCCATGCTGAATTATTTGAATTTTTAAAAATCTAGTGGTTGCTGTAGCCAAGTTCCTCCTTTGCTCCCCTATTGCAAATAAGAGACAGGGTTCCTGGATCACCTTGCTGGTGATCGATTGAGGGCAGGCATCCCCAAACTCAGCCTTCCAGATGTTTTGGGACTACAACTCCCATCATCCCTAGCTAACAGGACCAATGGTCAGGGATGATGGCTTGCCGCTGCGCAAATCCAGCTTCATAAGCATCGGGGTATGTCCTCCCTTTTGTAGCACATAAATCAAGGCTACTTTCTCGGCAAAGACCTCCTGCATCAGGCATTCCCTCTATATAACTTAGGGACCTGGGATTCTTTTTAGCCCTCCAAAAGGTCCAGTCCACAGTGCAAGCTAGAACAACCTTTTACTGTCCTTATCAGTTGGCTATAAATCAAGGCTTCTTCTGTGCATGAGCCACTGGCTTTGGCAGCTGCACAAACACAGTCCGGCCTGCCTTTATTTACTTTCACTGTTAGGCATCATTACTGTGTAAATTGACAAACCTGTGATGAATCAGACCACCCACAATTACAACTGCATAAAATTCTGGACTTACACCTTTGGGTTGGGTTCCTCATACCTTTCGTCAACTTTTCATAGGTTGCAACTGAATAAAGGATATTTGCTTTTAAAAAGCTGCTAGCTTCTTCTCTCCTTGGTTGGACATCACCCATCTTCTCCGACAGTAGCAGACCCCTTTGGGGCCCTGAACCAAAATTCTAAGTGTGTTACGTCAAGCCATGAAGTCCTGAGCCACCCCAGAACCAGTTGCCTCCACATGGATGTTGAAGTCACCCAAAACCAGCAGCCTGGGAGTCCTCAACCAGGGGCGTAGGAAAGGGGGAATGGGAGGTGGACCACCCCAGGTTCCCTCATTGAGGGGGATGACATTTGGCATGCCGCCCACCCACGATTCCCAAGCCCACCCCGAGCCGCTGGGGTAAGAGGGGAGCTGTGCCACATTGCTGGTGGCATTCCCCCCTTCCCCCTTTGTTTTGACAGCTTGGGGGAGGGTTTTTAAATATAATTTTTAATGAGTTTTCCATATTTCATTTCATTTTCATTCCACAACTCCATAACTTAAAGTAATGCTCAAAAAGAGCATTGACCTCCTTCCCTCCCTCTTTCTGACTTCCACATATCTTTAACAAATTTAAGGTAAAGGTAAAGGGTTGTGGCCGACTCTGGGGATCATTAGGTCCAGTTGTGGCCGACTCTGGGGTTGTGGCGCTCATCTCGCTTTATTGGTGAACCAGAGCAGTGTACGGAAATGCCATTTACCTTCCCGCTGGAGCGGTACCTATTTATCTACTTGCACTTTGACGTGCTTTTGAACTGCTAGGTTGGCAACTGGAGCTCACCCCGTCGCGAGGATTCGAACCGCCGACCTTCTGATCGGCAAGTGCTAGGCTCTGTGGTTTAACCCACAGCGCCACCCGCGTCCCTCAACAAATTTATCGCATTTCTATAACCACTTCTTTACCTTGTGTCTTCTTTTAACATTCTTATATATGTGTCTTATATGTGTCTTATATGTAAATCAGCTCCTTATTTTCACATTACCAAACATTTCAAGTCAAACCTACAAACGTTTTCAGATGTTTACAGTTTTCTTTCAAATAAAATATAAATTTTCTCCAGTCCTTTGGGAGTCTTGGGCGGGCAGCTCGCTGAATGTCTGCTTTGGGTGGCTCACTCTGGCCCCAGCTGCAGGGCGTGCGCACCACTCCAGGCACCTGAGCAGCTATCCAGCACCTGGGAGGGCACCCTCCTCACCACGTCCCCATCAGGAGCGTGCCAGCCCTGGGTAGCATGGGCATATGCTCCGCCACTGTCCCCAACACTGCCTCCAAGACCAGCTCTGTCATCTCAGGCAAGGAGACTGCTGGGCAGAGAGGTGGGCAGGAAACCAGCAGAATTCCTAATCTGTCCCTATTGGCCAATGCCAGGAACACACACTCTAGATGCCCTCCAACTGGACAGAGAGCCTGGAGAGAGAGAGTGAAAATCTCCATAGACCACAGCAACTCCCCAATTCTCAAGTTTGCCCTGATGCTCCACTGAGTACCCAGGTAGGCACAACTGGGTGAGACCAACTCAGCCCTGTTCACCTACCCAGGTCTCAGTGCTACAGACCAGATACAGCCTCCTCATCCACAATCAGATAATGGGTGAGTGAGGTTTTACTCCAAGCCAACCTGGTGGCATTCAGCAACAGCAGCTGCAGAACTGAGGGCTGGCTGATAGGGCAACCACAATACCCCAGACTGGAGGAGGGGCTGGCCACATAGTTCAGTCACCAACTGCCTGTGTCTCTAACCTGCAATGAAACAGGGAGTTTGCATTGCAGATCTGTTGCATTGCAGGTCTCTCACTCAGGCTCTGGGGTGGGACCAATCCTTGCCAGAAAAGAACGGACGCTAATGTTTGCCATTGTGCACAAATTGCCCAACAGCAGCAACACTGTAAAAGGAGGAAGCAACCAAAAGTCACAGAAACATCTTCTGCCAGCCCCAGAGCTATGCCCCAAATGTGTTCAGCTGACTGAAACCTAAGTTTGTGCTGGGCTGTAGGCAGGAACAAAACAACCATGGATCTCGTGTGATAGAGGCAGCTTTGCCAACACTGAGTGTGAAACCAACCAGATTTTCTTATCCTAATCTCTTCACTTTGAAAAATGAGCACAGCATTTTGCCTGTCGCCTATCTGTCCAACTACCCATCCCCCTGCATCCTGACATTGAAAGGACAGTTGTGACATCTCCAGTGAGAAACAAGGACCCCCCCTTACATATTTCTTTTAATCCCTGGCATGCTTCCATATATAGTAAACCTGACCTGATGGAAAGAAACGGATGCCATTTCATGTTTCAGCAGTGCAAAAATACCCTAAATCAGTTGTAGAAATCTAGACAACATTCAAAAAGTAAAAAATTGTTGCCCAGTGTAATGTGTGCAATTGAGACTTTAGACTCCTGGGTCATTGCAATGTTCACTAGCATCCACTTTGTAAGTGATATTGCTGTACAGTTTCAAAAGGTTGGATAAAGAGCTTACAGCTGGGAGTGTTTGCCACCTTTGAACCATTTTACTGATTTATAGTCAAGGGGAGACAGGAGGGGGAATAGATGAGAGGGATTTACATGGGTAACAATTATGCTTATATCCTGTATATGTCCATAAACAGTCAACCTTATCTATCCTCTTGCAAACAGATCAAGATGAATGCACAATAAACTGGGAGTAACCCTAGTTCCCATCAGAGTGACAATTCCCAAAGTTCGCTGGAAGGAGGAACTGATTATTACTTCACTTGGGGAACTGTAGCTCTGTAAGGGGGACAGGGGTCTCTGAATGACACATTCGGAACTCTGAACAATCACACATTGTTCATCTTTTCTGTGAACCACCCTGAGACCTCTGGGTATAGTGCAGTGTATAAATTCAATAAATAACAACAACAATTATTACTACTACCACTATTACTATTACTATTACTATTACTATTACTATTACTATTACTATTACTATTACTATTACTATTACTATTACTATTACTATTCAGAACCCCATTAACAGCTCCCTGGATTCTCAGTGTGATAACTATGACTGTTAAGGTGTATAATGGCACTTTAAATGTATGGTGTGTATGTAGTCTTGGATAGCATCAAGTTCCTGTTGGCTAGGCAAATTAGGCCACCCTGCCATATGCAAAAGAGACTTTAGACTTTGGGATCATTACAATATTCTCTAGCACCCACTTCTAAAGTCAACTGTCATTACGGTTTCCAAAGGCTAGGTGCAGTTTGTGAGCCGCGCTCTGAAACTAGCTCCGTCTTTCATTTCTGTTCTCAGGAATGGAACCAGTTCCTGGGCTCAAGGACTGGGATGGAGGGAAGCCCCATGTGTGAGCAGACCGTGCTACGTGGCAGGTAGGCAGGCTTTCAGGCTGGAAGAGATGGGAAGCTTACAGAAAGTGCTATAGGAGAACAATCTTGGTGAACAAGGGGTTAAGTGGCCGAAGGAGATTCAGCTCCAGAGGCGTTCCTTATTATTTGTGGCTGCTGCGAAGAGAGAGAGTTAGGTCAACAAAGCCTATGCCATTGGTTTTGCTCAAAACCCAGTTCCATTTGGATCCTGCACTCCCTACATTGTTTCCACTCACAGTGGAAATTATACAGACAATTTCAGGTTAGGTACTGGTTCCTGAGTCATCCTCTTGACTGATGCCATTTTCAGCACCAACTGCCTGACAGGTTCAGATATTGTGAAGGTGGCAGGGGGCTTCTTTTCACCTGAGGATGTGATGTTGTTTCCACCCAGAAGAAGATAAAGTCTCTCTGCGTGAACCCCCAAAGTAAGTCTTTCCTTTTTTGATTTGCAGAAAATACAAAGATTATACCCTAAGTCTGCAAGAAT
Source organism: Podarcis liolepis (assembly GCF_965112155.1). Lineage (NCBI taxonomy): Eukaryota > Metazoa > Chordata > Lepidosauria > Squamata > Lacertidae > Podarcis > Podarcis liolepis. The sequence continues at coordinate 18,147,059 of NC_139567.1, read as the reverse complement.
ACAACAAAGAAGAGCCGCTATTCTATTCATTGCATTCCTGTTGTCACAGTAATATTTATATGCTGGTCTAAGAGTGGTCTAAGAGTTTCTCACTGGGTTTCCAACAAGATCCAGTTGAATATGCTTCTGGTGCAAAGTTCCGTGGAAAACTAGAAATAAAAAGTGGTGGTGACTGATGGGAAACCCCTCTGCTTCTTTCACAGAGGTGACCAGAGCACATTTCATTTCTACCATGAAACCAGCAGCATTCTTGGTCTTTGCACTGGGAGCGATTATCATCATCAGCTACACTTTTTACAGAACTGAGACCAAGGTTGGAATCCTCACCCCGTTTTCTGCATACAGTATATATAAAAAATGGTTGGCCAACCAAGAAAGTGGTACATAAAAAGGTCTATAATTGATTAATAGTTTTATGTTTCTCTGGAAAAATGATTACAACAAATATTGTGTTAGTAAGGACTTGAAAATGTTTTTAGAATGGAGAAGGAGAGCTTGAGCGATTGGCACTATCGTGAAGCTGCTTGTCTTGTTTTATCAACAAAGTTTTCTTTAACCCTTTTAACTAGGGCTTTAGCTGCCCATTTACTGCCTAGTGGGTAAAAACACAGCAAAACTGAGCAGAGATAAAGGAAGAATCAGTAGAAACCTTTGGTTCAAGGTTTAAAATCTCTTAAATACCAGCAGAGTATTTGCAGGAAGCTTTCTCATACTAGGTAGGTCAGACTATTGGTCCATCTATTCTAGGTCAATATCACCAATTCTGAGAGGCAGTGGCTCTCCAGGATCTCAATCTAAAGTCTTTCCCTTCACTATGCTATATGATCCTTTTTTGAGATTGGAAAGTCCAGAATGGGACCAGGCGCTTCTGCATGAAAATACATACTACTGAGCTACATTCTCTCCTTGTGAATGCTTGTAATAATTTCTTTCTCACTGATTGCTCCAGATTGCCATCTTTGGAGGTCTCATGGGGCAAGCAGAAAGGATTCATGCTGCTACAGAAGATGGTAAGGATTTTATTTTATTTAAAAAAATCATAACCACATAAGGCATTATTTCAAGGAATATATCAGAGAGCATTTGAAACCATGTTGCAAAGCATATGTATTATTTTAATAAAGAAGGCACATTTCCCACCCCACCCCAGTAAAGTGGTAACAGACAACTCTAGTCAATAACTGGATAGAGACCTTTTAGGCTTTGAGAAATGTAAACATCAGGTATGGAATTTTGTGGTACAATATAATGAATAATGTACAATACGATGTCGGTGTATTATTTAGTATCACAAGTGTGTTTAAGGTATTTGGGTTCTTTTAACAAAAACTTATTCGATCAAAGATAACCAAAGGAGGACTTCGCCACTCCCAAGCCACAGTGGGATGGAATGGGAAGAAAAAGATGTAAGAGGTGTTCTCAAAAAACTAGAGCAGCTGATGCCCAATGTAACTTTCACGGATATAAAGACCACCACAAGTGCCAAGAACAGCAAAGCCACAATATTAAGCCCCAAGGATTCTTATTGCATTGGAGATCCCTTGATAGTTCGACTGCATTTGTACAACCACTTGGGGAACAGAAAGGAGTACGGAGGAGACTTCTTACAAGCAAGGATCTTCTCTCCAAGCCTTAAGGCCGGAGCGCCTGGACATATTGAGGACCATAAGAATGGGACTTACCTGGTCCGTTTCACTTTATTTTGGGAGGGCAAAGTCAGAGCATCTCTCCGGCTCATCAATCCCAGTGAAGGAGTTTCTGCATTGTGGGCTGCGAGGAAGAGAGGCTACAACAAAATAGGTTTCAGGGGCAGGTTTTTAAAAGGAACATTGGATGTCTTCAGCGACTGTGGTTTTAATATAGCAACAAAAGAAGAACTGTGTGAGTATCTGGACAGGAGAGACAAGGAGTCCTTCTACTGTGTGAAACCAAAGAATGTGTCTTGTGAAGCTCTTGTTTCGCTGAAGTCCTACAACAAGCCCATCTCATATCTCACAGCCCTGGAAAAGAGACTTTTTGACAGGTATGTTCTTTTCTGTTCAATATGCAAATATCTTACCTGAGGACAGTTCTGAACTGTGCATTTGTGCTCCTGGGCAATCGGAAGGCATCAGACAAATGCCTGAGATGAATGAGTATTAACAAAAACCTTCCCAAAAATTGCCTGAGAACAAAGTTTGCACAGAGGTGCTTTTTCACCTGTGCTTGCCATAACTGGGTGAACATTTCACTTATTTCACTTGCACTGAGACCCAGGGATTTCTTTCTTTCTTTCTTTCTTTCTTTCTTTCTTTCTTTCTTTCTTTCTTTCTTTCTTTCTTTCTTTCTTTCTTTTTCTTCAGTTCAGCAATGTGTTTGTGTGTGAGGTGCTGGTAGTATGTACAAACAGGGCAAGTTGATTGTCTATGGGCTCATCAACACTTCCATTTGATCCATATGGAGCTGGGGGTTGAGATGATCCAAAAGGCGAACTAGAAGAATGAAAGGGGAAATTGAAAACAGAACAACGAAATCTGAATTTAACAGAAATTGTGGGTGTTCCCTTATTTTCTTACACCCCAGGCACTAATTTTACTTTTCAACACCACTAGAGGCAAAGATCCATCACAATAGTTTTTTTTACTGAAGTAACATACCCTGAATCTACCACACAGGAAAAGTTATACGTCTGAATAAGCAGGCAAATAGTTACAGCAGCTGCTCCATGATGAGTTGCATTCGGACTCCATTTTAATTGTTTTTTATTACACCAAGGTAACATTTTAACTTTAACTTTAACTTTCTCCATGGTGTGAAGACACTCTGGGGTCTGCCCTTGAGACATTTCAATATAATTTCCCGTTTGCAACTAATAAGAACATGGCACTACAATAATTGTCTTGTTAGATCACAATCATCAGGATGCTGTCAGCTGCTCCTGGCTCTTTGCCTAGGAAAGTATAAAGACAAGGGAAAATATATTAGTCCCTTTTTATTTCAAACTTTACAGAGAGAGGCTATAGAACCCAGCCTCTTGGATAATGGCGTCGTCCCGAGTGAATCTCCACCCCCTTCTCTCCCACTTCCTCATTCGTCGTCATCATTACCACCTCTGACGGTGCTGCTATGTGTCCTCTGTCTTTGAGCTCTTTGCTCTCCTACTTTTAAGGCTCGCCATGTTCTGGGAGATGGTGGGTCTGGAATGCTTTCTAATGACAATGTGTCAGCCAGCTGCTGCTGCTCCGGTTCTGCCTTCTCTTCCTCTCCCATTATTTCCCCACTTTTCCCCTCATCTGCCTCTGAGCTGTGACCTCCCTCAAACCCCTATTGTAAGTCTGAACTGTCTTCTTCGTCTCTGGAAGGGCCAGACTGGGGAGGAGGTCTCCTCCATTCCTCCTCTGCCCAGTCCCTGACACCTGTATCGTGCTGGTTGACCAAGAGGAACTGAGACCTGCAGCTGAAGTTCAGATGGTGGGTCTGGAATGCTTTCTAGTGACAACGTGTCAACCAGCAGCTGTTCCAGCTCTGCCTGCTCCTCCTCTCCCATTATTTCCCCACTTTCCCCCTCATTTGTCTCTGAGCTGTGACATCTCGTAAACCACTGTTGTAAATCTATACTGTTTTCCTCTTCCTCCTCCCTGGAAGGGTTGGGATGGGGAGGCAGTTTCCACCACTCCTCCTGCCCAGCCCTGGACAATGATCCACCTATGCAAGGCTTCCATTTCCCATAGAGGCCATTTAGGTGTGTGCAGGAGGAGGTGGGATGAAGCCATTAGTCCTCTTAGGAGGACACCTAGTCTGACTTGGATTTCATAATGGATGTTTTCTCTCTTTTGAAGGTCCAACATTGGAGCTGAGATCCCGCAGGCATTTGGGGACATTAGTGTTGCAGCTTGTGGAAGTGAGTTGGACTTCCTTTCAATTAGTTTTTATTAAAAGTTGTGTGTGTGTGTGTGTGTGTGTGTGTTGCAAAACAAACAAATAAACAAGGAGAAGTACACATAGCATCTCCACTTTTGATTCGTAGCGTCTTTTTCACAGTTTGTTTGTGTTTTCACAGTATGAGGAAACTGTTGCCATGGACATCATGCGGTTGAGGAAAAGGATAATGTTATTTCATTTTATTGCACAGTGTTTTTGCATGGTTCTTGTGTCAACATCATATGGGTAGGACTCTTAGTTATATATTTATCTATTTTTATGGTCATTGTAAGAGATTAGAGCTTGATTGGGTGCATTCAGTTGGTTGCATTGTGGTTTGTTTGTGTGTTTGGGGTAGGGCTTGTTGGGTCAGATTAGTAATATTGATACTGTTGTGGGGAGTGGGTCATTGTCTTGTTGCGCTGTATATGTTATAAAGAGGATCCGCACTGGGGTGAAGGCATCCTCCTTTGCTTGTCCCCTTCCTAGTTTAAGTTGTCACAACTTTGGTGCCATCCATCCCTAAGAATCTTATTTCCTGAGTCTCATCCAGGTTGCTGACCCAGGCCTACATATCTCTTCCCCACCCAATTTTTTGTGTGCCTTGGTAAGGCTGTAGATAAATCTTGGTTTATCTTTGAGTTTTGTTTTGTTTGTTTTTTAAAGATATTTGCTCCGTTGTTTTTTTTAAAGCTGAGACTTGTTGGCTTTGAATTCGCTTTGGTTTTATTCTTTTTTGTGGTTTTCAGGCCCTCTGAAAATTCTTGTGATAAAAGAAGTTGGCCAAATAATTAGGATAAAGAAATAAATTGTTGTTCTGTGCTGTTCAGAGTCCCTGAAAATGACTCTGGCTTCAGAACTGGCATATTGTTCGCCAGGAGCAGACTTAAGAGGCAACAATAAAATGCTGCCTCTGCTAGGTATTTGCTTATTTCCTTCCTCCTCCGCCTTGGAACCTTGACTTTCCCCACAGACTGTAGAATGCTGGTTCCCCCACAACTGTGCTGCAGTCACAGAGTTCAGTGGAAACTGCTTATCTCTTGATTCCATTTCTCAGGCAAGAAGACTACGACAAGTGAGAAGTGCCAGGTTGGGATGAACTCCCCATCTCCCAGTGGCTTTGTCTGGCAGAACCAGTGGCATCCTGTGTTCTGCAATGTGTTCACATTCAACACTTTGGAGCAGATTAACACTTGCTTGGAACGAAAGCTAATTTACCTCCTGGGAGACTCAACTGTGAGGCAATGGATCGAGTATCTCACAAAGAGAGTCAATAGTAAGTTCTCTCACCTAGATAAAACCACAGAGCAGCTTCATTCCTATTTCTGGGTAAGCCAGAATCCTTTTCTGTGCCCTGAACATTCTTTATTTAATTCACTTCTACTCCTCTCTTCATCCAAAGAACAGGGGGCAGTTTACAATATGAAAACCTAAAATTACATAACATAGTAACAACAACCCCGCAACATCCATCTTCCAGACATAATTGCATTAATTCTGTTTAGCAAACCAGTTCTGCCACCTGAAATGACTGTCTCACCTATCCTTGTGAATGGGCAAGTCCTGCGTCTTCCTTGCCGTCAGATGCAAGAGAGTAGACTAGTCATTCAGAAATAAATAGCTCAGTATCTTCTGAGAGGTCAGTGAACAAAGAAAGTTAGATTAATTCTATGTCTGTTCCCACATTAGCCCTTAAATATCTTGACAGCCATGGAACTGGGAAGCACCGGAATTTGATCGCTGTGGACATGGAGAGAAACATCCAAATCCAATGGAAAAAACACAACCACCCTTTAGTGACTGCTTCTGAGTATATGGTAAGAGATCATAACTACGTCGCTCGGGAGATTGACCTGGTGGCAGGTGACAAAGACACAGTGGTTGTCATCGGTCTGGGCCAGCACTTCCGCCCCTTCCCCATCGAGCTCTTCATCCGAAGGGCAATCAATGCCCGGGGAGCCATCCAGCGCCTTCTCCTGAGGAGCCCAGATACAAAAGTCATCATCAAAGGGGAGAACACCCGGGAGGTATCCATAGAACAAGAAATATTTGCAGACTTCCATGGCTATGCCCAGCACCTTGCACTAAAGGACATTTTTCAGGATCTGAAGGTGGGCTTCGTTGATGCCTGGGACATGACAGTTGCTTACGGCATGAACATACTTCACCCACCAGATCACGTGGTTGGAAATCAGATTGATATGTTTTTAACTTACATATGTTAAAGCGCTAAAGCAAAGAGGAAGCAGAGAACTACGGGTCAGAAAACGTATCAGTGAAAGATATGGAGCACTTTATTTAAATAGTGCACTTGGATATTTTGCTCCATTGGATTTCCCTAAATACCTTTCTAGCCTTGCATCTTTTTCAAATAGTGCCTGTTGAGGTGTTTCTGGGAAGCTGCCTGGGATAGGGAGAATAATTGGTGTGGTTTTCTTCTGCAAAAATATTTCTGTCAGGTAGGAGCAGACTCTTATATCTCATAGGCTGTCACCCCGGTTTTGGCTCAGGGATGGCTTTGGGGTACATAACACATCCTACTAGAGTAAGAAGATCCACTGCTCCACACTTTGAAGAATGTTGTACTTCACTATTTGACCCCTTCCCCCCATTTTATCAAAGTAGCCCCAAATGTTGTAACCTTTCTTCAACTTGATCAATTTGGTTGCCCTTTTCTGAAACTTTTTCAACTCCACAATACAATTTTTTGAGGTGAGGTGACCAACACTCCAAGTGTGGTCAGATGCAGTGGTTTGTATAAATATTTTGTTATTTATTTATTTATTTATTAAATTTATATACAGTGGTACCTCTGGTTATGAACTTAATTCATTCCGTTCTTAACCTGAAACCGTTCTTAACCTGGGGTACCACTTTAGCTAAAGGGGCCTCCCGCTGCCACCACACCGCCGCCGCATGATTTCTGTTCTCATCCAGCGGTAAGGTTCTTAACCCAAGGTACTACTTCCTGGTTAGCAGAGTCTGTAACCCAAAGTGTTTGTAACCTGAGGTGCTTGTAACCTGAGGTATCACTGTACCACCCTTCATCTGAAGGTTTAAGGGTGGTTCGCATTAGGATACTGGTCTCTCTTGCTTTCAAATAAGAGATGAAGATACCTAACATGGCATTCCCCTTTTTCCACAACTGACGCACACTGAGTCAGACTTCATCAAGCTATTCGCCATGGTCCTGCCATAGTTCAATTTGACCCCTTCTTGATTGAGGAGGGTCCACTAGTGCTTAACAGGCATTGCAAATTGAAGGGACACTTGGGACTCGGCTACATTAGTCAAGAAACAACGTTCTGGATGAGTTATAAATATGCAACACCAGATAATGATAATAATAATAATAAAATTTGATTTATACCCCGCCCTTCCTGGTTCAGAAAACCGGGTTCAGGATGCCACTGGAGAGCAAAAAATAAAAATCTAAATGATTTTCCATAGTGTTTTTCTTCTTTTAATTTCTGACTTTTTATAGAAGTTTTTTCCTGTGTTTACATCCACCGCTAGGGTGGGGCAATTAGCTCTCTGAGGGCAGAGGGCCTTCCCAGTAGTGGCACCCACTCTGTGGAATTCCTCCCATCAGATGTCAAGGAGATGAGAAATTATATATCCTTCAGGAGACATCTGAAGGCAACCCTGTCTAGGGAAGCTATGTAAGGTTTAATGTTTTTGTATATGCTGGAAGCCACCCAGAGTGGGTGGGGCAACCCAGTCAGATGGGTAGGGTACAAATAATAAATTATTATTATTATTATTATTATTATTATTATTATTATTATTATTATTATTATTATTATCTGTAGGAAGCTAGCAACTGCCAGAATTTCTTGAAAAGAAGTCCCTTATTTCTTCCATTATTGCAAACTGGAGAGAACAGATATTTTTAGGCAGTTCACAAACTTTACCTGAGCACATATCCTATTACATTCAAAACAGCTGCTGCTGTTTTAAAATCTAAAACTGTCGAAAAACTTCTGCTGTATGGATGTTTGGGGTACATTCCAATCAAAGCTAATCACCTTCAAGTTCCATGGGAGGACAGTGCAATCTTGAGCTGCAGAAAAAGGGGGAGAATGGGGCAGCAAGAAGGTTGAGGGGATCTGGGGCAGCTCCCAAACAAGGAGTGATGACGTTTGGGACAATTTACTTCAGAATCAAGGGGAATAAGACAACATTTGGTAAAACTGTGTAAGTGTTTGTGGCGTGAGGAAAGTGTATAGGGAACATGAGCAGATCTTGTCTGCTAGATCAGGCCAAGGGCCCATCTAATTCAGTAAGCAGGGATAGTTTTTAAGCGGTTTTGTTTTTAATTCCTTACTTGTTCATATCCTGTACTTTATTCTGTGAACCACTCTGAAATCTTACGATGAAGGGCGTTATATAAATCTGAATGAATGAATGAATGAAACGCTAATAGTAGCATATTTAGCAGCTCTTTGAACATTGCTATAATAAATTTTTGCCACATAATTGAAAATGCACCGTTTTCTTTTTTTTGTGCTCTAGTACACATTGATTTTTCAGCAATAGCTATGAACCAGAGTTGACTTAACCATAAATCGTTATTTAATTCTTCTAAAGATCCCTCCCCTTTTTTGCAATAAACATCCTGGCAGTTATTTATAAATATAGAATCAATTCTTTATCCAAACTATATTCCTTTGGTCCATTTCATATCCCCAGTACTGCCAGAATTTCTGGGGACAGATTGGGGTTAGTGTGTGTTAAATTCACCTGTGTATAGTGGCACCTACGTAAATATTTTCTTAAGAGTAGATTTTTGAATCTTTGTTGAGATTAATTTCATAAGCACCTTGTTACATATTCATTCATAATTTTATTTGCAGGCGGCTTTCCCATAAAAATATCTTGCTCAAAGCAGTTTACACAACAAAGAAAACAAAAATGCATTTCAAAGTCAAACTCTGCGAAAACAATTTTGTAGTAATATAATGAAGCAACACTACAATAGCATAGCCTCTCCATATTTCTCCAAAACCATGGTCAGGGATGATGGGAATTGTAGTTAAGGAACATCTGAAGGGCCACAGAAAGAGAGCTTTAAGAGGAGGGGCAGATGTACAAGGTTCTGGCGTAGATCCTGTTGGAGGCGGAACTCAGACTAGGGCATCTATTGCTGCTGAGAGGAGTGTGAAGCTCCGCTCAGGAGGTTTGTTTCTGTAATAAAAACTATCTTGAACTGATAGGAGTCAGCTTACTGCCAGGAAGCTGGCTAGTCGCAAGGGATCATTATAGAAACACAGGAAGCCACTTTACATTCAGTCAGTCCATGACCCACAATCACAGAAAGCAGGTCTCCAGAGCTTCCGTCAGGAGGAGCTTAAAGTCCTACCTGGAGATGCTGCCAGGGATTGAACCTGGAACTTTTTGCATGCAAAGTGCTTGCCATGGCCCTTCCTTCAGATAGGAATACAGTGGTACCTCGGGTTAAGAACTTAATTCGTTCTGGAGGTCCGTTCTTAACCTGAAACTGTTCTTAACCTGAAGCACCACTTTAGCTCCACTCAATTGGAAGCCGCCCAGAGTGGCTGGGAAAACTCAGCCAGATGGGCGGGGTAATAATAATAATAATAATAATAATAATAATAATAATAATAATAATTACTAATGGGGCTATATCCCACTGCCACCGCACTGCTGCTGCACGATTTCTGTTCTCATCCTGAAGCAAAGTTCTTAACCCGAGGTACTATTTCTGGGTTAGTGGAATTTGTAACCTGAAGCGACTGTAACCTGAAGCGTCTGTAACCTGAGGTACCACTGTACTGTACATACAACATAGCTTAGAAGAAACACAATTGGCTTCTAAGTAGCCTAAGCTGCATAACCAGCCAACTCACATGGCTTATAGCAAGGGCCATATGTGCCAACTCCTTAGGGCTCAGATGACTTCTGCCTGCTCAATATTGTTTAGCAGGGCACTCCCCCCCCCCCGAGTGATGAGGGGGCAGAGGAAGCCGAGCACTGAGCCAAACGCAGCAAAGCATGAGTTCCTAGACCAGCTGTGTGGTGCCGGGCTACGCACTCAGCTTCCTCCTGATGATGTGCATGCATTATGCGCATGAAGTCACAGGTGCAAATCATGTGGTGCATGTGTGACGTCACTGACGTGTGACACATGTCACGAGTGTGATGGCGCATGCGTGACCCAACACTGGGACCTCCAATCTTTGGCCAAAGCTGGCACCTCTGGCATAGGCCAATGCCCATGTACAAAAAATATGACGACAGAGGGGAAAGCACGCCACCTTTATACAGTGGTACCTCTGGATACGAACGGGATCCGTTCCGGAGCCCCGTTCGCATCCAGAAGCAAACATAACTAGCGACGGCACGTCTGCGCATGCACGCGTCCCTTTTCGCCGCTTCTGCGCATGACGTCATTTTGAGGGTCTGCACATGTGTGAGTGGCGAAACCCGAAAGTAACATGCTCCGTTACTTCCGGGTTGCCACGGAGCGCAACTCGAAGGCGCTCAACATGAAGCACTTTCAACCTGAGGTATGACTGTAATGTGTAACCAGGAGGGTTCATAACTGACAAATCAATCAGGAGGCAGCAAAGGGATGTTGGTCAAGGCTGGAGACACTTAGGAGGAGACTGTCGTTGAAGGGCGCTTCTCCCTGAGAGGGTAGACCAGGCAGTTTTGTGCATCAAAGCCTCCATTATCTGGATTCAGAGGGATTATGTGTTTTGCTTCCTTCTCTGTAATGTGTGACTCTTGGGCCCAATAATTCTGGATCCTCAGCAGTTATGATAAGCTTAATGCACACAGTAGAGCAGCCTTGATGGATTAAGATGGACGGCACCACGTCAGGCGTGTGTTGATCTTTCAGAAGCTGTTTGGACGTTTGTGCCAACTTTTGCTCCTTTAAGTCCTACCAGTCAAGGCCTTGGCATTGTGATGAGCATCACAGAAAACAAACATGAAACCAAAAGTGACAGCATAACGTGTTTGGCAAGCCACTGCTGGGGTGTGCACAGGTGGCCTGTATGGGCAGATGCAGACTTAGTCTCTCCCCTGCTCCCAGCTAGATTATGGCCATTCACAGTCTGGGTCCCACTTTCAATGCAAACAGTATCAACGGCGGGGGGGGGGGGGACAACCAAATGTCACAGAAACACATTATGCCAACCCCAGAGTTTATTCATAGATATCACAACATGACAGAAGCTCATTTACCCAGCTTCAAGTGTGGAACTCACCAGATTTGTTATCCCAAATCTCTTCATTCCAAAAAAAAGACAAATGACGAAAATGACATTTTTTCTTTTGTGTGTCTGACCACACCCTAGATCTTCCTTTTGAAAAGACCATTGTGACATTTTAGTTGGTATTACTCAAGCATTTCCTTACTGTGCTTTTCTACTAATGCACGAACAGAACATGGGAAGTTTCTGCCTGCTTTGGGGAATAAAACAAAAAAGTTTTATGTGGCATTATGACAGATTAGAGAACTGGGCAAAAACAAACAAGATGAATTTTAACAGGGAGAAATGTAAAGTATTGCACTTGGGCAAAAAAAATGAGAGGCACAAATACAAGATGGGTGACACCTGGCTTGAGAGCAGTACATGTGAAAAGGATCTAGGAGTCTTGGTTGACCACAAACTTGACATGAGACAACAGTGTGACGCAGCAGCTAAAAAAGCCAATGCAATTCTGGGCTGCATCGATAGGAGTATAGCATCTAGATCAAGGGAAGTAATAGTGCCACTGTATTCTGCTCTGGTCAGACCTCACCTGGAGTACTGTGTCCAGTTCTGGGCACCACAGTTCAAGAAGGACACTGACAAACTGGAACGTGTCCAGAGGAGGGCAACCAAAATGGTCAAAGGCCTGGAAACGATGCCTTATGAGGAACGGCTAAGGGAGCTGGGCATGTTTAGCCTGGAGAAGAGGAGGTTAAGGGGTGATATGATAGCCATGTTCAAATATATAAAAGGATGTCATATAGAGGAGGGAGAAAGGTTGTTTTCTGCTGCTCCAGAGAAGCGGACACGGAGCAATGGATCCAAACTACAAGAAAGAAGATTCCACCTAAACATTAGGAAGAACTTCCTGACAGTAAGAGCTGTTCAACAGTGGAATTTGCTGCCAAGGAGTGTGGTGGAGTCTCCTACTTTGGAGGTCTTTAAGCAGAGGCTTGACAACCATATGTCAGGAGTGCTCTGATGGTGTTTCCTGCTTGGCAGGGGGCTGGACTCGATGGCCCTTGTGGTCTCTTCCAACTCTATGATTCTATGATTCTATGATCTGCACACACACCATTTGAATGGGAATGCTCATCAATTTTGTGGGGGCCATCCCCCCCCCAAATTTTTTGTTGTGGGGGTCTGAAGCCCCCACAGCCCCTAGGAGTTGTCTCCCATGAAGAGCATCATCTCTGTGAATGTGGTGCTGACTGCAATGTGCCATCAAGCTCCACCACTTCCAGCCAGGAGGGCACCCTAAGTCACGATGGATGCAACAGAGTACAAGTTTATAACAATTTTTTTTTTTATTCTACACATTGCATTCCTAATGTCAGACCAATACTTACGAGCTAGCGGGTGAAGGGATTCTCACTGAGTTTTCAACAATGTGCAGTTGGATACACACCTGGGGCAAAGTGCTGTGGGAATCTTGGAATCAAAAGTGGTGGCTGATGGGAAGGTCTCCACTTCCTTCACAGAGCTGACCAGAATGCCTTTAGCTTGCACCACGAGGCCAGCAGTTTTCTTGCTCCTAGTACTGGGAACAATTGTCGTCCCCCAGCTACACCTTCCACAGAATTGAGACCAATGTAGGAATCCTCACCTCCATTTCTCTAGAGAAAAACTTGTTGGCTGACTGAAAAACTGGTGAATAGAAAGCTCTTTCATTGATTGGTAGATTTGTGCCTCTTGGGTGAAATGACTGCCAGCTGTTGCCTCCCTCCTGGTTTTTTCAGCCAAGAGAGGTAAGGGTCTAGAGCGCAAGTGGTCTCCCTGACTGATCCGAGCATCTTGTCCACAACCTTGAGCCTTACCAACTGAAACTCATCCAACACAGCAGGACTAGACTGTGCTCTGGACACCCCATGAGATTCATCTGCTATAACAGCTGAGTCAAGGTCTTTGTGGATGCAAGCAATTTTTATCCTCAAAATGCTTTGCAAACAAGCCACAGTGAGCTACCATTGGTTCTGCCACCTCCTTTGGGCCAGCCTGTAAAATGCTCCGTCAAAACAGTTCAATACCTTGCTACGCAAATACAGTTGTCACAATACACAAAGCATATTGTGTACAGTGTATAACCTATGAGACTAATTCCAAAATTAATACATTTCTTCTTTTCTTACTGCTTCTTCTTGTAAATTCCTGTATAACACAATCCGTAGGTAAGAACAGAAAAGTCCCCAAGGTGTCAAGAACAACACAGCTGTTGAAGAAGCAAAAAGAAAAGAAGAAATGCATTAATATTCAAATTAGCTTCATAGGTTATACACCATACATATGAACTGTATATGTTGCACATACTGGGCTAGACCTTTACGATAGGAAATAACCAGTAAAATTTTTTCACAGTTATTATCATTATCTGTTGCGCTTTGTGTATTGTGACAGCTGTAAAATGCTCCGTATAACCCGGAAAAGCTTTGCTGGACGACATAATGAGGATGCAATGGAGACAGCAAAGTATGCTTCTTTGCTGCCTTCACTGCCACTAGGTAGGCTCAATAATGAGCCCTTAACAGTGTTTGGTTGCATTCATTTGGATCTTTCCTCCACTTGTGTTCAAGCTGTCTCCCAGCTTGTTTCCTTGCCCTAAGGAGTATACCAGGGTGGAGAAGAGGGCTCCACAAAGTGGGAGAGGGAGCTCAGGGGCAATTGTGTCAATAGCCTGAGCCATTCAGGTGTTCCAGAGGTTGGCAAGGGCTTTGACAGGTGCGCCAGTCATATCAGCTGGAAACACCCCCAGTGCCATTTGGAATTCCCCTGGATTCATCAGCCTCCAAGGGCGGAACTTCCTAATAGGTCTCCTACCACTGCAGAGGGGAAAGGTGCTGACATCCTAAATCTCATCAGGAAGTGATCTGACCATGACAAGGGACTGGTGTCAATGTCCCCCACCTTCAAATCACTCTCTATCTGCCCAGTCCTCCTGCCAACCTAGCAGTTCGAAAGCACCTCAAAGTGCAAGTAGAGAAATAGGTACCGCTCCAGCGGGAAGGTAAACGGTGTTTCCGTGCGCTGCTCTGGTTTGCCAGAAGTGGCTTAGTCATGCTGGCCACATGACCCAGAAGCTGTATGCCTCTCCCTCGGCCAATAAAGCAAGATGAGCACTGCAACCCCAGAGTCGGCCATGACTGGACCTAATGGTCAGGGGTCCCTTTACCTTTACCTGCCCAGTCAAGAAAACAATGTCCAGTGTGTGGCCTGCTATGTGTGTTGAGCCGGTGACATGTTTGGGCAGCCCCATGGTTATCATGGCAGCCATGAAGTCCTGAGATGTCTCAGAGCCAGCTGCCTCAGCAGGGATGTTGAAGTCTCCCAGAACCAGCAGTCTGAGGGTCCTCAACACCGCCTCTGAGACCAGCTCTGTCAGCTCAGGCAGGGAGACTGCTGGGCGGCGAGGTGGGTGGTAAGCCAGCAGAATCCCTAATCTGTCCCAATTGCCCAACACCAGGAATACATACTTTTAAAATATATATATAATTTTTTATTAAATGTTCTGTTTTACAATTTAAAATACTCATTTAAACATCCCTAAAATATCAATGACTTCCCTTCTTCCCTTTTCATGGTTCATTTTTCATATCATAAATCCCTGCATATTTTACATGAACTAAACCATTCTGTATTCCATTATTACATCCATCAAAACCTGTTTACACTGTTGAATTTATCTTAATGCTGCCAACGTTTTCAAGTGTACACAATTTCCCCCCATATTTTCAATAAACGTTTTGCAATCTTCTGTTCCTTTTGTTCTCTTATTCTATATGTTAGGTCCGCAAGCTGTGCATATTCCATCAATTTAAGTTGCCATTCTTCTTTAGCTGGGACCTCGCTCGCTTTCCATTTTTGGGCTAACAGAACACAGGCCGCAGTAGTCGCATACATAAATAACCTTTTTTGACACTTGGGAATTTCAGTCTGAATTATCCCTAACGAAAAGAAGTCTGTTTGGCTTTTTGTTTTTGTTTTTTGAAAGGTACTTTTAAACATTTTTTTCAATTCATTGTGGATTATTTCCTTTTTAATAATGTAGCTGAGGCCTCAGTTTGTGTTGGACTGCAGGCAGAAAGGTTTGTGAGCAGAAAGCTTCGTGGATATCACAACATGATAGATGCTGCATCGCTAAATTTGGATACAGGGCCAGGACATTTTGCTGCTGAGGGATACCAGAAAATGGTGCCCCTCCACGATGATGGCTTCTCCATCCCACCAATGATAATGAGAAAAAGGAAGCCCAAAAGGAAGCTGGCCAAGGCAAGGCTTTGCCAGGGAGAAGGAGGAGGAAGCAGTGGTGGCAGGGGAAAGAGGTGTTGTTGCTGGTGAGATGATGAAGAAGGAGCAAGCAGGTGGCAAATGGCGCGCTTCTTGCAGTCGTGGATCTGTCACCCCTCCCAGCTATCCCTAACCTGCCACCCTGAGCAGTGGCATAGCATGGAGGGCCCACAGGGGCAGTTGCCTGGGCACAAAATTGTTAGGGGGCGCAAAATTTTAACGCCCGGTGCTGCCTCAATATAGCTGCATGCTTCCGTTACTGGACTCTGTTGAAAACAGCTTTTCCATGTGAACCAGGAAGTGATCTCTCCAGATAATGGAACAACTTTTCTTTTCTTATCTCTGTGGCTGTGATCTCCTGGGTGATGAAGACACCATTAGGCAGCTGAATGTGCCTGCATACTCCATCTGGTTCCCTCCTTCCCACACGGCCCCGGGCCCTGGCAACCCCTGCTATGTTACTAGCCTTGAGGCAATTGCTTCACCTCACCTCATGGCTGGGCTGACCCTGGTGGAGTGAGAAACCCACCAGATTTTCTTAGGTATTATCAGGTGTTTGTTTCCCCCCAAGCCAGAACTCCCCGGAACTCAGTTCTGGCACATCTCAGGTAGGCACCATTGCCATTATAAGAGAACAAAGGAAGTGTTAATGGAGAGTTCCAGCACCTCTTTTTCTAGAAAAATAGTACTAGGAATTATTATTGATATTTTTGTTTGGAAAAGGAGGAGGATTGAATTTATTACCCACCCTTTCACCAACAGGTCCCAGGGTGAGTTACACCAATTTAACATTCAGAATTAAAAACCGTAGAAACTGAGTACAATCACAAGAATTGGGAGGGTAATAGGGCATGAAGTTTCTGCTGCCCAGATTCAGCCCCCCCCCTCTTGTCAAGAACAAACACCATTTTACTTTTGATTGACATCAAGTTCCGTGTTATTTCAAACAAAATATGATGCGTGCAAAAGACTTTGGATTCCCAGGTCATTGCAATATTCTCTAGCAGCCACTGCCTGCATGATCTATCATTCTGGTTTCACACGGCTGGGTGCAATTTATGAACCATTCTCTGAAACATCCTGGAACAATGAAAATGCAGCTTGGTTTATGCTACTGGGCTAAGGGCTGACTGAGTTTTCAACAGCTTAGAGTTGCCAAGTAGGAGGCCTGGAATCAAAGGTAGCAACTGATGCAGAAACCTTTCTTTTGCAACAGAGACCAGAATGAGGCCAGCTGGTTTCTTGGCTCTTGTGCTGGGAGCAATCATCGCCCTCAGCTACACCTTCCACAGAACTGGGACCAAGGCAGGAATCCTCACCTTATGTTTTATATTAAAAATAAAACTTGTTGGCCAAGCGAAAATGTGGTTTACAGAAAGGCATTTAATTGGCTAATAGATTTGGTGAGATGATTGCATCTGATGTTAATTGTGCCTGGTGACCCATACAGGGACATAGAAAATGTGGTGGGTAAGTAGAAAAGGGCAGCCAAAATGGTCAAGGGAGTGGAGATGGTCTTTGACAAGGAAAGGTTACGCTATCTGGGACTTTATGGTTTAGAAAAGGGGTGAATGAGGTGGTATGATAGAGAGGGATAAAATTATGAATGGTGTGAAGACAAAAGGAATTCCTTCTTCGCAATGAAATTTGTTCCCACAAGATGTCATGATGGCCACCAACTCCGATGGCTTTAAAGGGGCTTTAGATAAATTCATAGCTACCAATGGTTGAAATGATTGCATCTGATAGCTACCAATGGTTGAAATGATTGCATCTGATAGCTACCAATGGTTGAAATGATTGCATCTGATGTTAATTGTGCCTGGTGACCCATACAGGGACATAGAAAATGTGGTGGGTAAGTAGAAAAGGGCAGCCAAAATGGTCAAGGGAGTGGAGATGGTCTTTGACAAGGAAAGGTTACGCTATCTGGGACTTTATGGTTTAGAAAAGGGGTGAATGAGGTGGTATGATAGAGAGGGATAAAATTATGAATGGTGTGAAGACAAAAGGAATTCCTTCTTCGCAATGAAATTTGTTCCCACAAGATGTCATGATGGCCACCAACTCCGATGGCTTTAAAGGGGCTTTAGATAAATTCATAGCTACCAATGGTTGAAAGTTGGTGTGCCTCTGAATTCTAGTTGTTGGGGAACAAGTAAGGGGATCATAGAATTATAGGATTGGAAGGGACCCAAAACAGAGGTCTATTGCATTCATGACCTGCTTGCAGGTTTCAAATTGGAGCATCTACATGTGGCTACCATGAAAACAGGAAGCCTGATTTCATGAGCCCTTGACCTGAACCAGCAAGGTGGTCTGGCATTATTATTTTTTAATGTAATATTTTTTAATTCAAAGGGGATCGCAGCTGTACTGAAAAAGGTATCATTCAGGAATATTCTGGAATGGTAGAAAAACGAGAAGCTCAGTGTTTGGAATTCTCCCTCTCCCATCTCAACCATACAGATACCTAGATGTGACAGGAAATGTGGTTAGGAGCGAAAGGCACGACAGGGGAGCAAGCTAGAGATAAGAAAGAAGAAGGGCTATGTGTCCTATGTGGAACATGCACCTACAGAAATCGGAAGTAAACACCAAGGGACTTGCTAGGCTATTGGAGTAAGAGAGGGTTTTACACATTAGGTTGTGAAGGAGGTGTGTACATGCAAAAGATCTGTGTCCAAAGGTCATCAATGAGGGAAAAGGGAAAGTGTGGAGTTACATAAAGTGTGGTGTAGCATTCAAACTAGGACCTGGGAGAGCAGAGTTCAAATCCTCACTCTGCCATGGTGCTCACTGGGTGACCTTGGGCCATTCACTCTCTATCAGCCTAACCTACCTCCCAGGGTTGTTGTGGGAACTGAATGAGAGAGAGAGCCATGTATGTCACCTTTAGCTCCTTGAATAATAGGTGGGATATAAATCAATCCATCAATAAATAAAAATATAAGAACTTTATAAAAAGGGTGTGATGCTGGGCAGAAGGTTTAGTTTTTTGGCTGAGCCAGGTTGGCACCTACCCCTACATTTGTATTTTTTTATGTATGCTTGAGCGATTGTACTTTTCTCTTTTACAGCCTGTGTAAAGCTGTGTGTGCAATTCACCAATAAACTTTTGTTTAAACCTTTTTAACTAGTGTTTTAAGTGCCCTTTAATATCTAGGGGATAAAAACAGCTCAATGGACCAGAGACGAATGAAGAAACCTTTGGTTCGAATTACCTGATTAGCAGTCTTCTAAATTCCCACAGTGTAAATGGAAAGCTGCCTCATACTAAGTCAGGTTATTGGTCCATCTAACTTAATATTGCCAACTCAGACAGACAGCACTTCTCCGGGATCTCAGGGCTTGTCCACACCTGTATGTCCCATGTCTAGAAAGCACGGATTTGAGCATTTTCCCTCTTGTCCCACGCTTTCTAATTACAAGTTCGAGCGTTTTTGCTTTTGCTCCATGGCTTTCCCCCAGAAACCTGCTCTTAAGTGATAAATCAGAACTAATGGCAATTCACAGAAAATGTGGTTGCCATTTGCTCCGATTCAGCACCAAACCACAGTTTTTTCCAGGGGAAAGTGGCAGAGCAAACAGAAGTGTGGGTGAGCTCTTCATTCGATGTCTTTCCCTCCTCACAGTTACTATGTGGTCCTTTTTAAAGAGGGCACAGGTGGTGCTGTGGGTTAAACCACAGAGCCTAGGACTTGCCGATCAGAAGGTCGGCGGTTCGAATCCCCACGACGGGGTGAGCTCCTGTTGCTCGATCCCTGCTCCTGCCAACCTAGCAGTTCGAAAGCATGTCGAAGTGCAATTAGATAAATAGGTACCGCTCAGGCGGGAAAGTAAACGGCGTTTCCGTGAGCTGCTCTGTTTCGCCAGAAGTGGCTTAGTCATGCTGGCCACATGACCCGGAAGCTGTACGCCGGCTCCCTCGGCCAGTAAACGAGATGAGCACTGCAACCCCAGAGTCGGCCACGACTGGACCTAATGGTTAGGGGTCCCTTTACCTTTACCTTTATGTCAGGATGGGACTTTGACTTTCTGCTTGAGAAAAACACACCAACAAGCTGCATTTTCTCCTTTTGAACTCTTGTAATTATTTCTCATCAAATGTTCCAGATTACCGTACTCAGATGTCTCCTGGGGCAGGAGGAAAGGATTCGAGTTGCTACAGATGTTGGTAAGGATTCCCCACCTCCAATCGTAACCACATTGTATGTTATTTCAGGTAATACATCAGAGAACATTCAGAGCCCTATTGCAAAGCATGCTTCTAATCTTAATAATAAAGGTACCATCCATCAATGGATTCCCCCTCCCACATTAAAGTGGTAACAGCCCTGGTAAATAATTGGATGGAGATTGTAAATAGGAGGTATGACATGTAGTACAATATGAGTTGTGTATAATAGGTAGAAAGGTAAAGGTAAAGGGACCCCTGACCATTAGGTTCAGTCGCGGCCGACTCTGGGGTTGCAGCGCTCATCTCATTTTATTGGCCGAGGGAGCCAGCGTACAGCTTCCGGGTCATGTGGTCAGCACTTCTAAGCCACTTCTGGCGAACCAGATCAACACATGGAAATGCCGTTTACCTTCCCGCCAGAGTGGTACCTATTTATCTACTTGCACTTTAACATGCTTTCGAACTGCTAGGTGGGCAAGAGTTGGGACCGAGCAACGGGAGCTCACTCCGTTGTGGGGATTCGAACCGCTGACCTTCTGATCAGCAAGTCCTAGGCTCTGTGGTTTAACTCACAGCACCACCCACGTCCCTATAATAGGTATAATAGTTGTGTTATTTAGTATAACACTTGTTTTTAACATATTGGGGTCCTTTTAACACAAAAAATCTTTTTCCAAAGATAATAGGAGCAGGATTTGGCCAATGAAAGATGGAAGCCCAAGCCGTACAAGGTTGGAATGGGGGGGGGGATGAAGAGTTAAAAAGCATCCTTCAAAATCTAGACCAGCTGGTGCCCAGAGTTACTTTCAGTGCTATAAGTACCACCACAAGCGCACAGTAAGGCCCTTCTATTAAACAGCAAGGATTCTTATTGCATTGGAGATGCCTTGACTGTTCAGCTGGATTCGTTTGACCACTTAGGGAACAGAAAGAAGTACGGAGGAGACTTCTTACAAGCAAGGATCTTCTCTCCAAGCCTAAAGGCTGGAGCTGCTGGGCATATCGATGACCATAAGAATGGGACGTACCCAGAATCCTTTTCTGTGCCCTGAACATGCATTTTACAGGCATTCTGTAATTAATTCAGTTTAGGAAACTTCATATACACCAGATAGATATACTGCTGATATGGGCTGAAGGGGAGCTGTGAATTGGTCTAGTCTACTTACTGAAAATATTATAGGAACTTGCCTTTGATGCCAGTTGGGCTAAGTGAAAATGGCAAGGGTTAGTGAGCTGGAAAGATGGCTGGCCAGAGATTACTCTTAACAGGGAAAGCTGGTATCTAGTAATCAGCAAGAAATCAGCAAATGTTCTCAGACTCTGGTTATAAAATGTTTGGTATGTATTTGTTTGCTCATTCATGCATTTAGTGTATAGAGAACAAGAGGCAGTTCTGAATCAACTCATCAGAGGAGAGGGAACTCCCAGCAGAGTTGTAGCCTCACCCATCTTCCTGCTTAAGTTCTTTCTGGAAGGGGAGGAGCACCAGCTTCCAGATTTTTTTTAAGCTCTTTTGGCTGGTAGGTGGGACTCTGCTTTCTTGCCATCAGAACCAAGAGGGGGGGGAAAGATTTTCAGTAGAGTTTTCCCCACAAGAAGCAGTCGAATAATTTGTCAGAGAAGAATTTTCAAAAGTTTGTGTTGATTTTGTTTCTCTTCCCACATTAGCCCATATATATATATATATATATATATATATATAAAAAATATTTATTAAAATTTTCCAATCAAACCAAATTATATATTCCAAATTATACAAATTATCCAATTATCAAACAATCCCAATGTTATGCCTAATTATAAATTATTATTATTATTTGGCTGACTTCCCATGCTTCGAGATTGGAGGAAATCCTAATCATCTCATAGATCTACCGCATTTCAAAATATTACAATAATTCCCTTAATACATTCTGGTGTTAATCCTTCATTATTTTCTTTCTTTTTTTATTAAGTTTTTTATTTATACAACAAGAAAAAGGGGGGGGGGGACACAAATACCAAATTAGACACAAATTACAAAAATAACCATAGATACATAATTTTCTTATCAAACAATAAAACATCTATTGGTCTTAGCACTAAAGACCCAACCTCCCATCTATTCCATATTTCAAATTCATATAACTTTTTGCCACTACACACTTTTATCATAATTAATCTTATTCTCAATAAATGTATTTTTTTATATCTACCTTGCAACTATTACTGAAGCTCCTCGAATTATGCAACATATTTTAAATTACTATATTTATTTTTCAGATAATCTTTGAAAACCTCCCATTTTGAAACAAATTCTTGTTTTGATTTATTCTTTATTTTTTCTGATAAACCATCTAATTCGGCATATTCTGTCAGCTTTTGGATCCAATTTTGTATAGAGGGGATTTCATTACTCTTCCATTTTGCTGCGATCAAAACTCTTGCTGCCGCCGTCGCATATAAAAAGATACCCTTCCTCTTTTGTGGAATATCCAAATCTGTTATTCCCAGGAGGTAGGCCTCTGGTTTTTTATTGAAAGAGATCTTTAGCATTTTTTGCAGTTCTGCATAGATACTCTCCCAGAATACCGGTATTTTCCTACATATCCACCACATATGGTAGAATGTTCCTGATTCACCGCATCTCCAACAATTACTTGACACATTTTTATATATTTTTGAAAGTTTCCATGGTGTTAGATACCATCGATGTTGCATTTTTTGAAAGTTCTCTCTAATCGTGTAACAATTTGTGAATTTCCAATTGATCTTCCATAAATTTTCCCATTGGGCCATGGTTATTGAATGGCCAAAATCCTGGGACCACCTCACCATTGCCACTGTTACCTCCTCCTCCTTGACTGTCCAGTCAAGGAGGAGTCGATAAGTTTTGGAAAGAGTTTTTCTTTTAGAATTTACAAGATTAGATTTGAATCGGGAAATTTCTGTTGAGAACCCCTTTTGTTTGTCAGATTTAAATTTTTCAAATAACTGATGGTATTGGAACCAGTCTGAGATGTGTTCTCTTATTTCCTCAAAGTTTTTAAATTTTATTTGGTTATCTTCATTTTTTAGAAGTGTTTTATATGTTGGCCAGCTTTCCTGAGTATTTTTCCATTTTACTGCTACGGCTTCTATTGGAGAAGTCCGCCACAGGACGTTAGGCTCCATCAGGTCTTTATATTTTCCCCATACAGCAAAGAGTTATTTTTTTATTATATGATTGGTAATTTTTTTATGAATTTACGCTTTTCCGTATATCAGGTAGGCGTGCCATTCCCAACGGTTGTCAAAACCTTCCAGGTCCAGGCGGTCTGGATCCTGCAACGTGCACCAATCTTTTAGCCAGGTGAAACAGGCTGCCTCGTAGTAAAGTTTTAAGTCGGGTAGGGAAAAGCCTCCTCTCTCTTTTATGTCTATTAAGATCAGGTGTTTAATCCTAGGATTCTTCCCTTCCCACAGGAATTTGGAAATTTCTCTTTGGCATATCTTTTGACAACCTGCTTCGCCCAGAAATGGAATCATTTGAAATAAAAAGATTAATTTTGGAAGCACATTCATCTTTATAATGGAAATCCTACCCAGAAATGTTAATTTTAGTTTACTCCAGGTTACAAAGTTTTTTTTCTAATCTCTAACCAAGTTTTGGTGTAATTATCCTGAAATAAGTTTATGTTCTTGGGGGGCGCGGGTGGCGCTGTGGGTAAAACCTCAGCGCCTAGGGCTTGCCGATCGCATGGTCGGCGGTTCGAATCCCCACGGCGGGGTGAGCTCCCATCGTTCGGTCCCAGCTCCTGCCCACCTAGCAGTTCGAAAGCACCCCTAAGTGCAAGTAGATAAATAGGGACCGCTTTCTAGCAGGAAGGTAAACGGCGTTTCCGTGTGCTGCGCTGATGCAGTTCAGGTGACGCATCCTTAGCACTAGGTCTGCTGGAGGAGATCAAAGGCATTCATCCCCTTCAGCATCCTGTTCCCCACAGTGCCCAACAACACACCTGTGGGAAGCTTCTGGTTGGTCACTGTAGGAGCAGAACGTAAGAACATATGAAGAGCCAGCTGGATCAGGCCCATGGCCCATCTAGTCCACATTCTGTTCTCACAGTGGCAACCCAGAGGCCTTGGGGAAACCCTTAATCAAGACCCAAGCACAAGAGCGCTGTCCTCTCCTGCAGTTCACAGCAAGTGGTATTCAGAAGCATGGAGGCAGATCATAGCCGTCATAGCTATCAGCCATTCATAGCCTTGTCAAGCAGCTTTTAGCACCACAGGATGCTACTGGGGCATTCGCAAGGAAGGAGATGTGCCATGGAGATCCTGTTCAATTCTTCTCACCCCAAAGCAATTTTTTATTTTTATTTTTTAGCAAAGCCAGTCACAAGGATGCCTTTATGTGGTGCTTTTAGCTCTGTGACATCAGTTCTCTGGAAATATTTTCCCTTACAGAGTATGCAGATAATTTCCTCAATTTTCCAGGACATCCTGGAATTATGAATGCCATCCTGGCTTCTGATTTGAGCCTGGAAGACCTTTATTTCCCCTGCCAGTGCTGCTGCCACCAAGCTCATGGAGGAAGATGAGGCGGCGCTTGTCCCGAGCAGCAGCCACAAGAAAGCATCCTGTTACCTCTCCATGGCCTCTCCATGGCCAGTGGTGTTAGCCTCCACCTTTGGGCAGCTTGGAGAGCGGGCAAAGAGGAGGAGGAGCTCTCGCCGCCAAGGCCTAACCCCACATAGTGCACCAGCTCTGAGGGGCAGGAAGCATAGCTGTCAACTTACAGATTTGAAAATAAGGGACCAGCAGCCTCGAAAATCAGGGATCAGCAGCCAAAATAAGGCAGTAGATCCAAGAGCTGATGTTCCCAAAGGACTTTGTTCCTCCTCTGTGTACCACTCCTTTCTGCCTCATTAGCCTTTATTGATTCCAATATAATAAGTGCATGAGTTCCAAGAGCCCTTCCTTAGGCCTTGATGGTAGCTGCTCTGCTCCTAGCTGGGCAGCCCTGGCTCATGGAGCAATGGATTGGGGCCACCTTAAAGGAAGAGGTGCAACAGAAGCCGCTCTGGCAGAGGAAGCACCCTCACACTGCTTTTGCTCGGCAAAGGTTTGCTGACCAATCGCAGCCTCTGATCATTTAGAACCTTTCTGTTGCTAGGCGGTCTTCTCAGGCCACAGTCCAACAGACGACGTACAGTTGAGGTAGGACGGGAAGTTTGAACTTTGCTTCGGAAAGAGAAAGGGAGAAAACATCGCAGGATATGAGTAAAAACAGGTTGAGAGGCATTGAGAGGAGGAGGGTGGTGGTGGTAGGGATTGTCACAGGATTACAAAACCAACCCAAACCCTGGGGAGGGGGACATGTACAGGGGGAGTAAGGACAAATGCTTAATTGTGCTTAATTGGGGGCTGGATTGGATGAAGGCAGCCCTGTTTAGGGAGGTTTTTAATGTTTGATGTTTTATTGTGTTTTTAATTCTGTTGGGAGCCGCACAGAGAGGCTGGGGAAACCCCGCCAGATGGGTGGGGTATAAATAATAAAATTATTCTTATTCTTATTCTTATTCTTATTCTTATTACCCTCAGGGCCCCTTTCAGCCCTATCATTATGTGTGGATGGTACTGATTGCCAGTTAGGTACTTGGAATGTATAACTGGTAACTTCAATGGCTTAATAATAATAATAATAATAATAATAATAATAATAATAATAATAATAATAATTTATATACCACCCTTCATATACCACCCAGGATGGTGTACAACATTAAAAACACATTACAGAACATCAATGATAAAAACATAATAAAAACCCTAATGGCAGACAGCCTAGCAGTAAAACAATCATAATAACAGTCCACTCCTCCACCCCAAAAAAACACTTTCATGGGCCATAGATTATTTAACAGCCATAGGCCTGGGTAAAGAGGTAATAATAATAATAATAATAATAATAATAATAATAATAATAATAATAATAATAATATCTTTATTGTCATTGCCCCCTCTCGGGGATGTTTTTGCCTGACACCTAAAGGCATGTCACAATGGGGAGAGCATTCCACAATTGGGGAGCCACCACAGAAAAGGCCTATTCTCTTATTGCCACCCTCCGAACCTCTCTGGAATGGGGGACACAGAGAAGGGGCCTTAGATGACAAGGATATGGGTTGTTTTATACAGGGAGAGGCACTCCTTAAGGTATTGAGGGCCTGAGCCATGTAAGGCTTTATAGGTCAACAACAGCACTTTGAATGGAATCCAGAAACTGATATAAAGCCAGTGCAGTTGTGCCAGGGTTGGTGTTACAGGCTCAAACTGCACAGTTCAATGTTTTTGTTGGACTACAGTTCCCATCATCCATGACCATTGGCTAAGCTGGTTGAGGATGATGTGAGTAGAAGTTCAATCACACCTGGAGATTTTAGTGCAAAGCATTGCTACTCACCTGCTGCCCTTTTTGTGTGTGACAGGCTTGGAACCAAATGAGGTGAAAACGAGTTTCTCTGTGCTTTCCAGAGGTGGTTAGAATAGCTACACCTCCCCCATGAGGAAGACACATTTCTGTGCCCTTGTGATTGTAGCCTTCATCATCCTCGGCTACCAGTTTCACAGATCCGAGATCCAGGTAGATTTAAACAATTTAACTGATAGGTATCCTCCTAATCCAGACCTTGACGAGCTTTCTACTGACCTTCCATTTGAAAATTAAATAAATAAATGGCAAAGCTTTTGAAAACAATGTCTTGACAGAATGGTGTTTAAGGGCAATATTAATTTAGAGTACATTTGTTCCAGTGTATGTGTGTGTGTAAATATTTCCTGCTGCTTTTCTCTCTGTCAAAGAAAAAATGAATGTACAGTGGTGCCCCGCAAGACGAATGCCTCGCAAGACGGAAAACCCGTTAGATGAAAGGGTTTTCCGTTTTGGAGGTGCTTCGCAAAACGAATTTCCTATGGGCTTGCTTCGCAAGACGAAAATGTCTTGCGAGTTCCTGCGGGGTTTTTTTCCTCCCCCCCTTTTTCCCAAGCTGCTAAGCCGCTTATCAGCTGATCCTAAGCTGCTAAGCCGCTTAACAGCTGATCCACTAAGCCGCTTAACAGCTGATCCGCTAAGCCGCTAAGCCGCTTAACAGCTGAGCCGCTAAGCCGCTAAACCGCTTATCAGCTGATCCGCTAAGCCCGCTAAGCCGCTAATAGCGCTAATCCGCTAAGCCGCTAATGGGCTTGCTTCGCAAGACGAAAAAACCGCAAGATGAAGAGACTCGCGGAACGGATTCTTTTCGTCTTGCGAGGCACCACTGTATCGGTTGCCTTGCTGGACCCATTAATGCATTCTCGAATCCAGCATTCATAGAATCATAGAATTGCAGAGCTGGAAAGGACCCCGAGGGTCAACTAGTCTAACCCCCTGCAACACAGGAATATGCAGCTGCCCCATATAGGGATCAAACCTTGGTGCTATCAGCATGACACTCTAACCAACTGAGGTGTCTCTGGTAAGCCCACAAGTTTTGCTAACTAAGTGCTCAGCCTTGCTGTCATTTTAAGTGCAGCCCTAACCACCTAGACTCCTAAAGCTTCACTCAGCATGTGACTGTGCTAAGCATGTGGCTTTCATGGAGTGAAGAGTATTTTCCACCAATGAGCCATCCTCTTTCCTTGTGAACACTTGCAGTTGTTTCTTTCTCATTGCATGCTTCAGATAACCAACTCCAGAGGTCTCAAGAGACAAGTAGAAAACATTACAGTTGCTACAACTCTTGGTAAGGACTCTATAATTTTCATAACCTCATCGGCTGTTAATTCAAGAAATATAGTCATAAATACAAAACATATTGCAAACAGTATTGGCTAATGGAATAAAACAGAGATGGGGGACATTTGTGGCCCACCAGATGTTGTGGGTGTGGGAATGTTAAGGATAGTAGGAAAGGATATACAGTGGTGCCTCGCAAGACGAAATTAATTCATTCCGCGAGTCTTTTCGTCTTGCGATGTTTTTCGTCTTGCGAAGCACGGTCCGTCGCAACTGCGCCTCTTCAAGCGGCTTTAAGAAAAAAGCGAACAAACTCGCCAGACATTTTCGTCTTGCGAAGCAAGCCCATAGGGAAATTCATCTAGCGAAGCAACGCAAAAACCGAAAAACCCTTTCGTCTAGCGAGTTTTTCGTTTTGCGAGGCATTCGTCTTGCGGGGCACCACTGTATTGAATAAGTATTATCCTTCCTTCCTTCACTCACGCTAGTGAAGTGATGTAGCAGAGCAGATTCCCCTCATTATAACAGGAAGTTAGTTTGCAGTTTTGTTTGAATCTCTTAGCTAAGATTATTTCCTGGTTTCCCCTTTAATCCCTCTTAAAAGAGTAAAAACACAGGAGTCTTTCTGAGTAAAGTAACAAAAGGTTTACTCACGTTTCTGTTCACGATTTCATCCCTGAAAGGCAGGCTTCACCTAGTACAGTGGTACCTCAGGTTAATTTGTTCTGGAGGTCTGTTCTTAACCTGAAACTGTTCTTAACCTGAAGCTCCACTTTAGCTAATGGGACCTCCTGCTGCCACTGCACCACCAGAGCACAATTTCTGTTCTCATCCTGCAGCAAAGTTCTTAGCCTGAAGCAATATTTCTGAGTTAGCGGAGTCTGTAACCTGAAGCGGATGTAACCTGAAGCGGATGTAACCCGAGGTACCACTGTAGTTGCACAAAGAAACTGTGAGTTCATCTCACAGGGAGACTGACCTCATGTGCTCCTGGCCAAGAGCCAGCGGACAGCAAAAATTACATTAAGATAACAAAATGGCTGCGGGAGAGCAGCATGGCAGCAAGAGAGCAGGAAGCAAGTGAGGGAGAAGACAACACGAGATGACTGGACTGAATAAGACTGAGAAAATAGCTGCATGACTCAGCTCTTTCATGGAGTCAGCCAGAGCCATGCCCATCTCCCAGGCCACATGCAGGGGGAGGACGCTCCACACCAGTGGAACAGAAAGTTACACTGACTGGATGTCCCCCTGCCTGTGCCCACTCTAGGGAAATAAGGAATGTTGCATTTGACTGTACCAGTGGATTGTATCCCACAGTGAGACTCAACTCCCAGCAGCCACAGTAACTGGCACAGCCAGTGTCCAGGGGTGATGGGCATTGTAGTCTAGCCTAACCTTGAGGGTCACAAGCTCCCCACCCCTGTGAAAAATAAGTGTACCCTATTTTTCACTCTATAAGACGCACATTTTCCCTCCTAAAAAGTAAGGGGAAATGTGTGTGCGCCTTACAGAGTGAATGCAGGCTGCACAGCTATCCCAGAAGCCAGAACAGCAAGAGGGATATGGCTTAGCCACGCGAAGCCTCTTCAGGGCAGGGGGAGCCTTCCTCCTGCTGACCTGAAGAGGCTTCATGTTGCTTTCGCTGAAGCCAGAACAGCAAGAGGGATTGCTGCACAGCGATCCCTCTTGCTGTTCTGGCTTCTGGGATTCAAAATATTTATTTTATTGTTTTCCTCCAAAAACTAGGTGCGTCTTATGGCCAGGTGCATCTTATAGAGCAAAAAATATGGTAATTTCTTACATATTTTCTTGCTGTGCCTCCCAGACATTTTCGAATCTATTCCCACCTTTCCCAGGTACCTATGGATGTGAACGGGATCCATTCCGGAGCCCTGTTCGCATCCTGAGTAAAACGTAAGACGCAACTACGCGTCTACATGTGCGCAGGTACGTTTTGCCTCTTCCGCACATGCACACAACGTCATTTTGAGCGTCTGCGCATGCGTGAGCGGCGAAACCTGGAAGTAATGCGCTCCGTTACTTCCGGGTCGTCACAGAGTATAACTTGAAAACGCTCAACCTGAAGCACATCTAACCCGAGGTATGACTGTATTCATATTTTAATTGTTATTTGGGTGAATTTGGAAATATTCAGGATCTGTTATGAACCATTCAACAACCAAAGATGGTGGGAGCACAACTGGACCAGTGAAAGGTGACACCCCGAGCTGTAATATGATGGAGTGGACCAAAAAGGATGAAGAAGTAAAAAGCATCATCGCAAAACTGGACCAGATGATGCCCAACGTCACTTTCACAGATATAATGACCACCACAAGTGCCCAGAAGAGTGAGGCCACCTTATTAAACTACAAGAGTTTTTATTGTGTTGGAGACCCCTTGCTGGTTCAACTGGATTTGTACGACCACTTGGGAAAGAGAAAAGAATACGGAGGAGACTTCTTACAAGCGAGGATCATCTCTTCCAGTCTTAATGCTGGAGCTTCTGGGAGCATCACAGACTACAGGAATGGGACATACCTGGTCAATTTCACTTTATTCTGGTCTGGCAATGTTAAAGTATCCCTTATGCTCATCCACCCCAGCGAAGGAGTTTCAGCACTGTGGGCTGCGAGGAAGAAGGGCTACGGCAAAATAGCTTTCGTAGGCACATTTTTAAATGGAACATCAACTGTCTCCAGCGACTGTGGTTATAATATAACAGTAAAAGAGCGGTGTGAGTATCTTGATGAGCGAGACCAAGAGGCCTTCTACTGTTTGAAGCCACACAATGTGTCATGTGATGCTTTGATCCGCCTGAAAACCTACAATGAAAAGGTCACGTATCTCACGGACTTGGAACACAGCCTTTTAAATAGGTATTTATTTGGCTACTTATTTGTGAATCATCCCCTGTGGGACTGTGCTGATCTGTGTATCTGCTCTCTATGAGTAAGCAGGTACATTGTGGTCTCATGAGATGACTATAAGAGTCTTGTGGACTAGGTTAACATCTCATCTAACATCCTGATTTCATAGATGCCTATGTGTGGTGTAGTGGTTAAGAGGGGTAGACTTGTAATGTGGTGAACCGGGTTTGCTTCCCCACTCCTCCACATGCAGCTGCTGGGTGACCTTGGGCTAGTCACACTTCTCTGAAGTCTCTCAGCCTCACCTCACAGAGTGTTTGTTGTGGGGGAGGAAGGGAAAGGAGATTGTTAGCCACTTTGAGACTCCTTAGGGTAGTGATAAAGTGGGATATCAAATCCAAACTCTTTGGCCCTTAATCCTTTTAAGCATGAGACTCTTAATCTCAGGTTTGTGGGTTCGAGACCCATGTTGGGCGAAGAGATTTCTGCACTGCAGGTTGTTGAACCAGATGACCCCCGTGGTTCCTTCCAACTTACAATTATATATGATTCTATATTAAATCTGTTAAAATGGCAGAAGTCATATTTCAAAATCCCTGACTGATAACAAAACAAGGTTTATTATTATTATTATTATTATTATTATTATTATTATTATTATGGCAGAGTCCTAAATTTGTCTGGGGAAGGAGGCAAGAAGTTCATTCTTCTGAATCCAAGGTTGCAACAGCACACACCTCTCCCCGGCTTATAATGAAACTATCTGTTCTTTGAAAAACATAACTATTCCAAATCTTTATACCAAAAGCCACCACAAAGACACTTCGGGTGACTACTAAGCCAGACACATTTCCAGTTACAAATAAAATGTTGAAGTGGGAAATATCTCCACTATTTTGTATGAGGCAAAGAATCTCCTGACTTCTAGCTGGAGATGGGGGCAGGGAGTGGTGTCCCGAGAGCGATTTTTCAGGAGTGATCAGAGGTGGGCAAAATGCTAGAGGTACTGTTGTTTTGTAGGAATGTGAGGATTGATTTCTGCTGCATTTATGGATGATTGTAATTTTTATCTCTTCACCCCACCTACCAGTAGTCCATGGGGGAAGGGAGAGTAGTCCATCTCAGGTATGTATGGCTGATGTAACATGCCTTGAGCCTAATGTATAGGAAGGGTAATGCATCTGAATAAGTAGGTAAATTATGATGGTGGTTATTTCTTAAATTTCAGCCCTGCCCTTCCTCCCAAAGGAGCCAAAGGCAGCAAACACCAGAGCAGTAAAATAATGTTACTAAAATAAAATAACATTTCAAGTATTTTAAAATACTTTAAACATTAAAAATATCAGGAGCACCTAAAAATAGCTAATAATAGGACAAGCTATGCTCTGATTTCATTTCAGTTTTTATTCTACCAGGTTCACCCTATTACCTTCACTTCATCCACATCTGAAACACTCTGGGGTTATTCTAGGGCCATTTCAATATAATTTTCTATTTATATCCAATGAGGATGTAACTTCATATGAATTGTCTTTCTGGATCAGATTAAAGTTCATTCAGCTATTCCATTTCCGAGCGCGTCTAGTTGGATGAAAGAATTAAGTGGGGTAAAAACCAGGAGCACTCCTAAAAACTGATATGTTCCAACGTTCTTTCCTAATTATGATTTTTCTCTCCTAAAGGTTAAACATTGGATGCAACATCCCTCAGTCTTTTGGAACCTTTTGGGTCATAGCCTGTGAAGGTCTGTTGGACTTTCTCTCTTCACAGCTTTGGTGATCTCTGCTTGGGAAAATGGGGACGCTCCTGTAGCAAGTCTCACCACTTCTGCTTATACAGTATATACAACAGCAGTAGAGAGAAGGGTTTGGGGAAGGGAATAAAGAAATACTGGAGTTTTGCCTCCCTAACAGACTTAAATCTTACTGAAAACAAAGCCTCTCTTGTTGGAGAGGGTATGATATGGGGTGGATCTACACACAAGGGGGGGAAAGCTATAAATAAGTCAGAAATTGAATTGTTATAACAAAAGGGGGGGAACCTATGTAAAAATTGCATAGAAACTTTGTTTGCTCTCTGGCACCATCTGGTTGGTGCTGTTAAATATGTTTCTGGATGGAAATTTAGATGATGATGGTGATGATTTCATTGCGTATACCCCCCAGCCATTCTCAATATGGGTTGCCCCAACCCCTCTCAATCACAAAGTTGGGTTATTTCCTTTTGGCTTCATGAGCAGTTATAGCTCAGAATTGGAAGACATTTCAGAATATAAGTATTGACCAGTGTTACCCAAACGTATGACAATGCGCTCTTTTAAAGAAATGAAAACAAAAACTGTAGGTTGCCAGGGGACAAAGGATAAAGGACCCATCTGAGAAAAGATGGAAAGGCATTTATGGATTATTCAAGCACAAAGGATAGTGCTGCCTTCCACCCCCAATATGGTACTCTAGACCAGCCTTTCTCAACCTTGGGTCCCCAGGTATTGTTGGCCTACAACTACCAGCACCCCGACCACTGGCCATGCTGGCTGAGGGGGACTGGGAGTTGTAGTCCAACACATCTGGGAGTGGAAGCAGGAGGCCAAATAATTATAATAATTTTGGTTTTGCTCCATCCTGGAAAATGTATTTATCACTACATTTATAACTCATCTTTCCTCCAATATGCTGAAAGTGGTGTAGATCGTTCTTCTCCACATGACAACCCTGTGAGGTAGATTAGGCTGAGAGAAAGTAACTGGCCCAAGGCTACCCAGCGAGTTTCAGTTTCAAGTAGAGACTAGAACCACTGGCTCAATGACTGTGGCTTCAGAACTAGCACATGGTTTGTCAGGTGCCGAATTGATGGGCTGCTATAAAATGTTGTCTCTGCCCAGTGGCGGAGGAAGGGGGGTGCCGGCCACCCCAGGCGTCATCACTGAGGGGGTGTGACAAAATGAGTTTTAAAAAATAAAATAAAATTGGGCTGACGAAACTTTTTAGGGTTGACATGGTGGCTGAAACGGCAGCGTGGGACTTGCGTCTGCCTGCTGCCTCTCCCTCAGCCGCCCTACAGCAGAGGGGGAGGCAGTGGAGAGGCTCCAAGGGTCAGAGATGCTTGCCCCGCCCCCATGGGCAGATTGCCCCACCCCCGGCTGCAGGACACGCCCCCTCACCAGGCACCCGAGCGGCTAGCTATGCCGCTGCCTCTGCCAACTACTTTCCTCCTCCCTCCTTTCTGGAGCTTTTGGGTCCCCACTGATTGCCCACAAACTATAGATCCATTCACTCCTTTCAATGCTGGTTTCCTCACACTGCTACAATCATTGCTGCCCAAGGACCCCTGTAGGTACAGCATCTCTGGAGCCGACTGCCGCTTCGCAGGTAAGAGTCACCTTCTGTTGTGTGGGCAGGACAGTCCCTCCCCTTACCTGGCCAATCCCCTGGCAACGAGTCCCCAGGCGGGATTGGGCAATTGGCTGAGGTAGACGGAGACCTCCAGGTATCCAGCCTGGGGAGGGTGAAGCCAGCCCGAACTACCAGGAGTCGCACTGGGATCTGGGGGGCTGCGAACGCTGTGGGTTGCAAACGTGCCTCCCGCACAGATCACGTTCACAACCCGAGCATCCACTGTATCTTATGTGTATCTTAATGAACTAAATAGAGCAAAAGATTATGAGTCATGGGGGCAGTGCGTATTTCATTTGTTGATATTTCGTTAATGTTGTTTTATAGGTTAGAAAACGCTGCACTCATTTGTTAATCGTGTAATATGACCTTTGCTGTAATTGTGACGTTGAGTTTATTTTTAAGTGCTGTTTCCTTAATAGTATTTCATAGATTGCAATTGTTAATTATTTCATATTATTTATGCTGTATTTATAATGTTCTGTTGCTATTTATTGTTTGTAAAGCGCTTTCCAGAATGAAGAGTGGCATAGGAATGCAATAAGTCATTGGCATCTTCTTGTTTCTCATTTCCTTTTGACAGGCAAGAAGGCAACTGTGGCAAAGGGGAAATGTGGGGTTGGAATGAGCTATCCATCTCCCAGTGGCTTCGTCTGGAGGAACGAGTGGTATCCTGTGTTCTGCCATGTGCTCAGCTTCAGAAACCTCAAGAGAATTAAAAGTTGTTTGAAACGAAAGATTATTTACCTCCTGGGAGATTCAACTTTGAGACAATGGATGTGGTATATCACAGATAAAATCCAATGTACGTTTTCCTACCTAGAGACAACCACAATGTAATATTGTTGCCTGTAACAAGTATCTTTGTTTCAGGCTTCTATACGCTAACTTTTGAACACCCAGTCTTTCTTATGTTTCAGAAATCTGTTCTACATGGAGATCAGGGAGACATTTGTCTAAGGGCTTATCCACACATGTTTTTGCCTTGTTCTTTCCAGGTCAACACTTAAAAGCTCTGTATCTGAGTGGGTTTTTTGTTTGTTTGTCTGTTTGTTTCTGTTTTTACCCATGAGCTTTCCCCACTCTTCAGTACTCAGTTGCCATTTGCTCCAATTGAGCTTTAAAGAGCATGTTTTCATGGGGAAAGCTCTGGACAAAAAAAAAAAAATGTCACTCAGATACAGAGTTTTAAAGGAAGGACCTTGCCTGGAAAGAGCAAAGGAAAGTGTAATAAGCCCTAAGTTGTGCTTTCCAAATTAATTCATAAATCCAAACACAGCTATCCTTTGGAATTCATTATTTGAATCTTATGGTGCTGTTCTCCAACCAAGAAATGTAAACAAAAATGCATTTATTAGGGCACTTTATTTTAGGAAAGTTGTTTGCTTGCAAAAAAATATTGATTTTCCGGAGGAGTTTAAAAAGAATCCTGTTTATCCAGGCTCAAAGATACTGTTCCTGGCTTCGCTGAAATCACTGGTTGAGTGAACGTTTTAAACGGTTTGTAGAATGTATTTGTTTGTTCACTCACTGAGACTATGCACGAAGTGGGAGCCAGTTCTGAATGAATTCAGCTTGCAAGAGTCAACTCCCAGCACTTGTGGCTGTAACCTTACCATCCTTCCTCATTCAGTTCTCTCTGGAAGAGGAAAAGTCCTACCTGCTGGGAGCTTTGATCTCCTTTGGCTGACGAGTGCACAGGTGCTCTCCTTCCTTACCGCTCCATAGCCAATTGGCACATGACAGCAATGAAGAGGTCATTTGCCTGGTAGTGAAGGTGCAGCCACGTTAACTTCCAGAGAGAAATTGGTGCAATCATTGTAAGGGAAACAGCATGCGTACCAGGGTGGACGAAGAAAACTCATAGCAGACACAGGAATCTCTTTGAAATGAACAGCACTATTAGATCAACAAGAGTAGGCTAGTCATTCTGCAGTTTCCCCCACAAGAAGTTGTCCATTGATTTTTCAGAGGATAGTTTTCAAAGATTTGTATTGATTCCCCATCCCCTCTATTCCTGCATTAGCATTTCAGTATTTTGACCTCCATGGAACGGGTAATCAGAAGAATATGGTGGCTCTGGACATGAAAAGAAACAGCCAGATCCAGTGGAAGAAGCACAACCACCCTTTCATCACCATCATTGAATACATGACAGCAGATCACAGCTACATCGCTCGGGAGATTGACAATGTGGCAGGCGACGGAGACACGGTGGTTGTCGTCTCCCTAGGCCATCACTTCCGCCCCTTCCCC
The DNA here is from genome assembly GCF_965112155.1 of Podarcis liolepis. Taxonomy (NCBI): domain Eukaryota; kingdom Metazoa; phylum Chordata; class Lepidosauria; order Squamata; family Lacertidae; genus Podarcis; species Podarcis liolepis. The sequence goes on along the minus strand of NC_139567.1, from coordinate 18,111,216 downwards.
ATTGAGCTCTTCGTTCGAAGGATGATCAACATCCGGGGAGCCATCCAGCGCCTTCTCGTGAGGAGCCCAGATACAAAAGTCATCATCAAAGCAGAAAACACCAGGGAGATAGACATCGACCAGGAGAGATTTGGGGACTTCCATGGTTATGCCCAATACCTTGCGCTAAAGGACATTTTTCGAGATTTAAAGGTGTGCTTCATTGATGCCTGGGACATGGCAATTGCCTATGGCACAAACCTGGTTCACCCACCAGATCACGTGGTCGGAAGTCAGGTTGATATGTTTCTGTCTTACATATGTTAAGGCAGTAAAATAAACCCAGAGTGAAAGCTTTAGTTATGCAAAGGAAAGGATTTTGAATGGGGCAAGACAGTCAGCTAAACATGTGGAACATTTTTATCAGTTGCGTTTAGACACTTAAGGGTGTAATAAAGCACCAAAACAAATAACAGACAAAGCAGAGAATTTTGGATCGGAAAAATGTAGCAATTAAGGATATGGGACACTTTATCAAATATTGGATGGATAAACTTTATCCCACTGGGTTTCCCTTAGAATGTCAGGAGAGCCTTGCTAGGTCTTCCCAAAGATCCTTCTGGGCTAGGATCATTTCCCAGCAATTCCTGTTGAGATGCTTCTGGGAAGCTGTCTGGGAGAGAGAAAGAATAATTGGTGTGCCTTCCCTCTCTGCAAATATTTGCTTTGAGTAATAGCAGCTGCTCATATTTGATGGTATGGCATTCCAATCTTGGCCTAGAGCAGGCTTTTGGACACATTACAGTGCCGGATTTACGAGGCCATTGATCCATAATATGAAAGCAATAATCAAAGTACAAATAAATAAAACAGTATTTTTTTACAGATTTTACAAATTTCACCATCATAATACATAATACATATGTTTTCCTTTTAACCTTAATACTTTAACTCTAAACAAGTTTGTACTTCCCTCCCTCCTTCTTCTGATTTCTCTATATTTTCTTTATATTTACGCATTTGTCATGTTTTCATTCTATATGTACTTAATACTATGGAATAATACTATTCAAAATTTCATTAAATATATATTCTTCAGTTGTTGTAATATATTTCTTCAGTGTTCTTAAATCCAAAATGAATGATTTTTAATAAACATTATGAGGTCTATTTCAGTTCCGCAAATTTGTGTATAGTTCTTTTCTATGTATGTTGTATATTTCATCCAGTCTCTTTGGAATGCTTCGTCACCCTGTTCTCTGATTTTTCCAGTCAATTTTGCTATTTCTGTGTACTCCATGAGTTTCCGCTACCATTCTTCAACTGTGGGTATTTCATGTTGCTTCCATTTCTGTGCAAGTAGTATTCTTGCCACGGTAGTAGCATAAAGGAACAGTTTCTGGTCACTCTTTATTATATCATCTCCAACCATACCTAGCAAAAATGCCTCTGTGTGGTTTTTTTGGAAAGTGTATCTAAAAAACTTTAAAAACTCATTATAAATATTTTCCCAGAAGGTTTTAACTTTTGCATACAACCACCACATATGGAAAAACTTTCCTTCCTTCAATTCACATTTCCAACAGTTCTTATTTCTCATTCTATATATCTTTGCTCACCTGGCTGTGGTAAGATACCATCTATACATCATTTTTAATATATTTTCCTTCTGGGTCACACAAGCAGTAAATTTTAATCCTATGTTCCATAGCTTTAACCATTTATCATATTCAATATTATAACCTATGTCAATTGTCCACTTTGTCAGGACCTCTTTAATTCCTTCATCCTTTGTATGCCACTCCAGCAAAAACTCATAAATTCTAGACAATGTTTCTGTACCTCCTTGTATTACATCCATTTCTATCCTTGATCTAACATGTTCGAAGCCATTTTTGTTGTTGTTTGTCCTTTAAAAATATATTATTGAACTGGTGGTATTCCAACCATCCTGTTAATTTTGTTTTGAGATCCTCATAAAGCCTAATTTTAATAATATTATTTTCTTCTATCAATAGGTCTCTGTAAGTTAACCAGTCTCCTTTCATCACTCAGGAGATTGACAACATTGTCATCTCCCTGGACGAGCACTTCCGCCCCTTCCCCATTGAGGTCTTCATTCGAAGGATGATCAACATCTGGGGAGCCATCCAGCGCCTTCTCCTGAGGAGCCCAGATACAAAAGTCATCATCAAAGCAGAGAACACCTAGGAGATGTCAGTAGACCAAGAGCAATGTGTGGGCGTCCATGGCTATACCCAATACCTTGCACAAAAGGATATTTTTTGGTGGGTTTTGTTGATGCCTGGGACATGACAGTTGCTTACGGTGTGAACATACTTCATCCACCAGATCATGTGGTTGGAAATCAGACTGATATGTTTTTAACTTACATATGTTGAAGCGTTAAGGGATATCAAATGTGAAAAGTTCAATTACCCAAAGCAAAGGATTCTGGATTGGCAAAACTGTCAGTTATATATACGGAACTGCCAGATCCTTCCCAAGGGTCCACCTGGAATCATTTTCCAGCGGTGCCTGTGCAGATCCTTCTGAGAAGCTTTTCCCTGTGCCACTAATATCTCATGGGGTGCCACTTCAGACTAAGGTGGGTGTCAGGGAACTGCCATCGGAAGGAAGGGAGGTAGAAGGGCTCACACAGGTTGGGAGAGACTCAGCAGCTGAAGAGGGAACCAGCAGGGGGAGAGGAGGTGAGCCGAGGGGAAGTGAGCAGGAGGGATGGCTCAGAGACACTTCCAGCGAAAACAGTGGGGAGGTTTCAGGACCTCCTGTAGGGACACCCACTCCTCGCCGGAAACTGTCACGCAGAGAGTCCAGAAGACGTGTTTCCATTAAGGAGCTTTTATGTTGGAAGAGATTCCGAAAGCAACCACTGTCGGAATCTGCCAGCGACTGACGGAGCCATGTTTAAGGGGCTCCGTTACAGACAGAGGTTTGCGAACTTGACCAAACTCTGAGGGACTTGGATTTTACGCACAAGCAGCTCATCATCCCATCTCAGTGGGGTAGGGTGATTTGGAGGTGCAGGTAAGTTGTTATGGAGAGTGGAGCAGAAGACCTCACGTCCCAGCCACCTCTTCTGCAGAGGGGTTTGCAGAAGTGTTTTGGTAGGGGGCGAGGAGAAAACACAATTCAAACAATGCCCTCATAAACGCCATGACTATATATTAAAAAACATGTTATTAAAAATATACCGTACTTTTCCTTGTATAAGATGAGGCTTGTTTTCTTATGAATTAATGTCAAAAATAGGGTGTCTTCTTATACACGGATAGTGAAGAGGTGGGGCGGGGGACTGATTGCTGCCTCGAGCAGGAGATTTTCTGTGGCGATTGAATGGGTGATTGGTGGCTGCGGCAAGGGCTACATATATATCAGAATGGTTTAAAACAATTACGTATAAGATGCTAGCTAGCTAGCATCTATCTAAAATAAAACAGGAATCAGCTAACAATGGTGGAAAATGGTATTGCCCACATAAGCCTGACAGAATAGAAATGTTTTCAGGTGTTTAAAAGTTGAAACAGAAGATTTGACTCCCCCTACTCCCCCTATTGGCTTTGACTCCCCCTACTGGTGCCCTCCTGCCATACACCCCAGATGGATCTGTCGTTTGTTAAGCCTTTTCTTTGATGACCAACACCCCCTATCCATGCCTTCCCTCTGTATCAGTGAGTTACTCTCCATGTCTGAAGCCCTAACTCTCCTACCTCTTGCCACATGCACTTATAGACAGGTAGGGCTGGGAAAGAAACTTCCTCGCCTGAAACACTTATTGGTTTGTGGGCACTGCCGGTCAGTGATGGACCAATAGCCTGACCTGGTATAAGGCAGATTTCTGTGGCCTTAAATACAGTGCATGCATGTCATGCTCACAACTAAAACTAGAGGCAGTTGTGTTCATTGTGCCCAGAGGCAGGCCCAGCATCACACTCTTAAGTATGGCTAGCTTTTGTGCTGGGGAAAATGTCTATCCTTGGTTCAAATATGTTTAGATGCCTTTTGCCAGAGCTGGGGGATAAGCCTATCTGGAAAGTGAAATCTCTCTTGCTCTCACTCTCCCTAGTGAGAGGTTTAAACCAGCCTGTCCATTACAGCACCCTCCTTTATTCTTCCCTAATCCTATGTTTGGGGAAACCTTGAGATTGCTAGCTTGCTTTTCTTAGTGAGCTTAGTGGCACATGCTCAGAGGCTCTCCATTTCTCTCCTCTGGCCCTCCCCTTCTCCCATGGCCCAACCTACCCAGGGCAAATTCCTCACTGCAAAGCAAGGGGAAGAGAAACAAATACCAGCTTGCCTATCCTGCTGATCTCACCTATTGCAGCTGATACCAGGGAGGACAGCGCGCAAGCAAGAAGGGAGGAGGTGAGAGACAGAGTGGAGGGCATGGAGGAGGCTGGAGGAGGAGGATGGTGAGTAAGAGGTTAACTGGGCTCAGGGCAGGATCCGAGTCCAAAGCCCTTCTCCATCCCTTGTGGGTGATGTAGGAAGAGAAACCTGCACACTTTTGGTAGGGGTTGGAAATGCAATTCAGCTATTCTATTGTGGCCTTAATTCCAATGGTCACCTTTAAACTGACTTTCTTTGTGACACCCCCTTGCCCACCCAGCAGGGGGCTGGGGAAAAGAGAGGGGTAAAGACACTCTGAAGGAGCCCGGGTTACATCACAACGTCCTTTTCCCTTTCTTCTCACCTGGAACCTCTCCATATAGTATAGGGAAGGAAAGCTTCATGTTTTCTTAAATTCATGGTACAGTATTCACCTGCCTGACCCTAATCCCTTGGAAAAATCCAAAGGTCCACTAAGCTAACATTATTGTGTGGGAACCAGCTTGCTTTCTTCTGGGTGGGAACATTTCACTTCAAAACTGACAGGATCACCTAAGTTCAGTATTAGAGGACGGCACAAGTGACAAATCGCAATACAGAGTTGTTGAGTGGGAGTGGCCACTGAAAGGTCACCCAAAAGAGGACCAAAGAACAGAGAGATTTGCATAACACGTACTTGCGTTGATTAATATGTATAGATGCAAACTGAGAAATAATAACTGGGAAACTGGGAAAAAGAGAGAGAAATACCGTATTTTTTGCTCTATAAGACTCACTTTTTCCCTCCTAAAAAGTAAGGGGAAATGTGTGTGCTTCTTATGGAGTAAATGCAGGCTGCACAGCTATCCCAGAAGCCAGAACAGCAAGAGGGATTGCTGCTTTCACTGCGCAGCGATCCCTCTTGCTGTTCTGGCTTCTGAGATTCAGAATATTTTTTTTCTTGTTTTCCTCCTCCAAAAACTAGGTGCGTCTTGTGGTCTGGTGCGTCTTATAGAGCGAAAAATACGGCAACCATTGTGATTTAAAGAGAAACTACAATTATATAAGGTTTTTTCCCCCTTAGATGGATAGCCTTGCCCAATATTTTTTTGGGGGGAAGGCTAGCTCTGTCCCCTCTCATTCAACTGAATACTGGACTGCATTGCACGACTGTTGTAAGTCACTCTTGACCAGCCTCAACCCCACCCCTGTATGCAACCTAAGAGAGAAGTTAATGAAAGGGGCATTTCAACCACTCCACGCCACCACTGTGGAATATCACCTTTAGGGTAGATATAATGGAGCCAACATGGGAGTTGATGATGTAAGTGAGCTGCGCGGAAAGCAAGCTGATTACTAGCTTAGCAGAGGCTCTTTTTATTCACAAGATAGACAAAACCAGCAAGATATATTCAGGGCTTTGATCTTTACACTTCTCCCATCCCGAACCCCCTGGGTGTTGCCTAGTTATCTACGCAACTTGCTCCACCGTGTCATGTTCCCATTACAGAGGGAAATGAGCAATACCTTTGCAAAGGAGGTAAAGGTCAGGGCACAGAACACTGCTGAGGAGACAAAAGGTCAAGGAGTGGGCATGTCAGCTAGACAGCTGTGGCTTGTCTTATGCTGCGGGGGTGGGTGTGCCCTCACCCTGCGACACCATCCCTACAATTAGGGTGGCATAACAACCCTAACAGAATTTTGCCAGTGATAGCATTCAAGCAACTTGATCACGAATCGGAATGAGCTTGAACAAGTTTAGATTACATAGAGGTAAAGGGACCCCTGACCGTTAGGTCCAGCCGTGGACGACTCTGGGGTTGTGGCGCTCATCTCGCTTTATTGGCTGAGGGAGCCGGCGTACAGCTTCCGGGTCATGTGGCCAGCATGACTAAGCCACTTCTGGCGAACCAGAGCAGCACACAGAAATGCCGTTTACCTTCCCGCTGGAGCGGTCACTATTTATCTACTTGCACTTTGATGTGCTTTCGAACTGATAGGTTGGCAGGAGCAGGGACTGAGCAACGGGAGCTCACTCCATCACGGGCATTAGAACCGCCAACCTTCTGATCAGCAAGCCTTAGGCTCTGTTTTTTAACCCACAGCGCCATCTGCGTCCCTAGATTATATAAGCAACCCTAATATCATGAGAGGATTAGCAGGATTCTTAATAAAGCACCCCCTGAAGTTTGAGAAGGTGAAGGCTTGGGATGTCAGTGTCTTCGTCATTTTACAATATTAGACTTCATATTCTTTCCTGTATGACACTGCCCAGAATTAAGATGTTTGCTGGCTCCCTTAAAAATTTCCGTAAATATACTTTTCGTAGCTGCCCTCTTTCATAGAATTATAGAATCATAGAGTTGGAAGAGACCACAAGGGCCATCTTTGTTTTCCTCTTGATTACATTTCAAGACACCAAACAGTTAAGCAAGTTCAACTTTGATTTTCAAACAGATTAATAGAGAAGGTAAAATATAAGAGCAGTTTCCAGTCATTGAAAAAGGCAAAAAAGGAATGCATTACCATCTATGTTTTTCCTTGTTCTTCCTTGTCTTTCACTGCCATGGACCCTTTGAATATATTTTTTTTAAATAATGTTTATTACTTTTATAGATTACAAAGAGAGAAAAAAGAAGAGAAAAAAAACAGAAAAAAGACAAAGAAGGAAAACAAAAAGAAAAAAAATACAATATATAAACAATGCAAAACACAACCTAAACTCAAAAACTAAACACGTTAAACTAAACTAAACAAACCCCACTAAACTAAACAAACCCCACTCCCTAACCTTAGCCCTAAATGAAACAAAACAAAAACAATTAAAAAAAATACATCCTCTCTTTTCCGTACTCTATCTTTCATTCCCTTGTTTCCTCGACCTCCTCTCACCTCCCTTTTTGTATTCCACTTCATTTAATTCTTTCAGCAAATCCTTTCCATCTTTCTCAATTTTCTATCATATTGTAAATAACATATTTTTTAACCTTATTTTCCATTTAAACTAAAATACTTATATATACTTATCTCCTTATAACATTTCTGCTAAGCCCATAAAAAATCATTCCACCATTTTTCTATCACTCATTAGTTTTACCATACGTCTATATATAAACTTTAAATTTTCCAATCTTCTTCCACCATCTCCTCTCCCTGGTTTCGGATTCTGCCAGTCCTTTCCGTCAATTCCATAAAGTCCATCAACCTGGTGATCTTATGTCCAAGGCTCTTAACTCTTTTCCAAGTGCCTTCTGCAGGTCTTCTTCATTTTCTTTAATGCTAAAAAGCAAATCTCGGGGAAACTCCAACCTGTCAATCCTTTTCTTCCTTCTGAACAGATCAGCCAAATTTCCATAGTTAAAGCTACAGTCCATAAAGTATTTCAGGGCATATTTCAAGATTCCTCCAAGTGCAAAGGCCCCCAAAACTTCAAATCTCCTCCAGGCCCGAGTCCATGTCCCAAAAGTCAATTAAACCCTGCATAGAGGGATCTTTCCAACTTTCCTTCTTTCGTCGAAGCCGGAGTCCATTCCTCAGACTTTTCCTAGATTCAATCATAAAAGGCCTCAACTTATAGTCCTCAATTTGCTTCTGTGAAGCCACAGATCTCACTTGTACTACTTTATGTTCAACTTTATGTTCAACAACAGCAACATTCTCCTTCTCCTCCTTCTCCTCCACCATTTGTCCTGCCAAAATGGATTCCTGTACCAAGTCCTGAATTATTTCTGTATTGATGTTCGCTTTTTGACTCAAATTAGTCACTTTCTGTTCCAAATGGTCAACTTTAAAACTCATGTCATCCATCTTCTTGTGAAGCTGTCTCAGCGAACAGCTTATCTTACATAAAACAGTCACAATGGCCTCTCCTGTCAACATTTTTTAATAGTCCAAGGTCGCTCTCTGGTTCTCAAACTCCTTATCTGCAGCTGGAAATCCCCCAGTTACAGTCCTGTTACAGTTTCAAAAGCTCCCTCTAGAGGGAAACAGTCTCCACTTGTATCAGTTCTTTCAAGCACAACTTCAAACATTAAAGATAAAATTTCAGTTACTTTTCCTCTTTTTTAAACGCAGAGAAGGACAATGGAAACAGTATCTTACTCTTATTTAGCTAGCTGTCAAAACCGTTCTGTCAATTGCACTCTCTCCAAATGTCATCTGGCAGCCTGTTTCCCAGGTTCAGAGCAGTGGTAATTTGATTTTTCACTCTCTCCTGCAGGCTCACTAGATCCAAAATTTCCCCCTCTTCTCCTGCTTCCAAGGGGGGTTTTGTATTTTAAACCGATGGAAATTTAATCCTTTGCCAAAAGCTTTCAAAGACTTTAACTTGTAACGCCTTTGCTTCAGTCTATTTACAAAACGGGAGGCGGACTTCCTGTTTATGACCTCCCGCTTCAGTGCCAAATTAAAGTATTTAAAAATCCAATTTTCCGATTTACTCACGAGTAGTTGTTTATAATCCAATTTTCCACAGGAAAAAGTCAGCGCTCTCCGGCAACAGCAATGCGGCTTCACTCTGTGAAAAAAGCAGTCGATTCAAAGTCGATTCAAGGACCCTTTGAATATTATCTTCCTCTTCTACCTCCTGTCATCTTGTTCAGTTTCATGGCAGCAAACAACTCCTTTGCTTCTCTGTTATTGATAGCAGTTAAAGGAGTGCCATGCTGCAATGCTATCAATTTAAAGGGCAACTCTCCTCTAGATTTGTTGCTCTTGGCTTCTCTAATTTTTCAAAGTTCCTGCCTTTTTCACAGCGTTTCACTACTGAGAACCTGAAAGATCCTGATTTCTACTCCTTCCCAGGTTGAATTAGGTGCATTGTGAGTCATTCTCATAATGCTATGTTTCGTTTGGAAATGATGAGATTTAATTACTATGTCTCATAATGCATTTCCAGGACAGCCAGGTCATTCCTTTCAGATGATAAATATTTTAGTTTCCAATTTTTTTATTTTATTTTCATTTACAAACTAACACATAATGACAGCTTAACAAAAACTTGCCAAACTGGTTTTGCAGAGAGGGGTAAGCCCTTACCTCTCAGGCATTTTTATGAATGGGATTTGCAAGTGAAAAGACAATGGGAAAGTTTTCCCCACCCTCCTACTGCAGAGAAATATTTGAGGTCCTTCTGGGAGACCTCCACAACAAGATCTAGATCCTCCTTAGAGGTCTGGTTTGATTTTTGTGGCATTAAAAGCCTCTCTTCTTCATCCACTGCTAGGTCTGAAATCTTTAGATCAGCTCAGAGCTTTCCAAATTTTTCAGGTTGGTGACACACTTTTTGGACATGCATCATTTCGTGACACAATCATTCAGTTTTACTAGCAAACCAGAGGTTAAACAAATCCTTTTCAGCCCCAGGAGGACAGTGGGTAGCAATTGTGCGACACACACCTACACACTGCAGCCGACACACTAACGTGTCACAACACACAGTTTGGAAAGCTCTGGATTAGCTGTTCACCATGCGAAGAAAGTTGTTAGTACTTTTTCTTTGCCCTGCTAAAGCTCTGAAGAATCTCCTTTCTCGTTCAAAATTTGAAATAGCACGATGAGGGCTAATCAGTGTTGCAAAATGATATAATTGAGCAGATGGCCTGAACTACCATCTTGTGCAGTTATGTCATCGCCCACCCTCCAACTTGTCCTGTTCATGTTGTATATGGTAAGCTTGAAATCAAAGGTGGCGACTCATGAGGAAACACCCCTCCTTCTTTCTCAGAGGAGACCAGAATGTATTTGACACATACCTGGAGACTCACAGCTTTCTTGGCCCTGGTGCTGGGAGCATTCATCATCCTCAGCTACATCTTCCACAGAAGTGACACGAAGGTAGGGATCCTCAGACTTTCCCCCTCCATTAAAGCTCATGTCTCTCCTGTGAAATCAATAATTCTGAAGTTGTGTGTGTAAATACATTGTGAACATTCATCTTGTGGAACTGAAGGGTGGAGACTGCGAAGGTAGTGTGCAAACTCTCACCATTATTTCTTGTTGCAATTTTCAAGAATTTCATTTGTGGAGAGCTGAAGAAGCATTCAGCAGCAAACGAAATGGCTAAGGATATTGGTAAGGGCTTTTGCTTTAAAGATCTCCATCCCCCCCCCCCCATAAATCCACATATATAGTGGTACCTTGGTTTACAACCATAATCAGTTCCGGAGGCCCGGTTGTAAACCAAAACAGGTTGCAACCCAAGACATGCTTTCGCCAATGGGGCCTCTAAAAAACTAATAATAATAATTGGTTGTAAACCAAAAAGGGGGGGGTTGTAATCCCAAAAAAGGGACACACACTTCCGGGTTTGACTTGGTTATAATCCAAAACGGTTGCAAACCAAGGTACCATTGTATGTGAGAGACAGTTTGCTCTTTCTGCTGAGTTCCTGTTTGGATTGGCTTGGCCTCTTCTCCATTGGATGAACCATTTAAACACTCCCCCATTATGCCATGAACCTCATGGCATCCGCTTTTGGGCTGGCACCCCTGGAACTGTCTTAAAATTCCAAATGTAGCCACTGACCCAAAAATGTTGACAACTCTCAGCCTAGAGGCTGCCCCTTGCAGAAACCCGGTGCAGAAATTAGGCAAATGGAAGCTTTGCTCCCAGAGGTTAATGTGCAGGGAAAAGGCAGCTCCAATGGAATTGTCCATTTTTGCTAGATGGCTTGAGCAGAAGCTGCAGGTTCCACCATGCTCCTGGAAGGAAAGGAACACCAGCTCGCAGTACAGTGGTACCTCAGGTTAAGTACTTAATTCGTACTGGAGGTACGTTCTTAACCTGAAACTGTTCTTAACCTGAAGCACCACTTTAGCTAATGGGGCCTCCTGCTACTGCTGCACCACCGGTGCACGATTTCTATTCTCATCCTGAAGCAAAGTTCTTAACCCGAGATTCTATTTCTGGGTTAGCGGAGTCTGTAACCTGAAGCGTATATAACCTGAAGCGTATGTAACCCGAGGTACGACTGTATCTCTTTCCCCTCCATGCCACCAAGCAACTGTCTGAAGCAAAGAGATTATAGCCAAGAGGAATGGAGAAAGGACATCTAGAAGATGTTTGTCCTCTGCTCCGTGGGAGTTCCTTGCAGTGTGGGCCCAGCCTGTCAATAGAACAGAGATAAAGTCTTTGCCCTGAAACAATACAATACAGTACAAATCTTTATTATGGTCATAGACCAACATGAAAGGATGGGATACAGCCATTTAAAATCTGAAAACGTTTTGGAAACTTAAAAGGTGAATATAAAAGTCTATAAGAATTTAAAAGGAGCTAAAAGAATCTAAAAGAAGGGCTAGGAGCATTGGGCGGGTATGGAAGAACATAAAAGGTTGATATATAAAAGACTTTACCATTTACAGAGCATTCTGATATGTTCATTAAATCTGGTTTGTGGCACAGGTCATCCTCCCGACAAATTTTGAGCACTGCTGTGCAGAATCTAGCAACATTATATGTTGTAGCAGGATTGGTATCTGAGAGCAGCAGGGAGGTATAGAATTGCTCTGTGAGGCCTGGGTACTTATGTAGTAGTGGGGAAATCAGGCTGATATAAATGTCTCTGTAATTGTCCTGAAACAAATAGCACCATCAGATCCAAGAGAGTACACCAGACATGCAGTAGAATTTTCCGCACAAGAAGTAGTCCCCTAATTTTTCTAAGGGCAATGACCAAAAAACTTGTACTGATTTTTTTTCTCTATTCCTACATTAGCACTGAAATATCTCAAGGGCTATGTAATCGGGAAACCCGACCGACTGGTCGCAGTGGACATGGCTAGAAACATTCAAATCAATTGGAAAAAACATGCTCACCCCTTTGTAGGCTCTTCTGAGTACACAGTGAAAGACCACAGCTATGTCGCTTTGGACATTGACCTTGTGGCAGGTGGCAGAGACACAGCAGTTGTCATCTCTCTGGGCCAGCACTTCCGCCCCTTCCCCATCGAGCTCTTCATTCGAAGAATGATTAACATACGGGCAGCCATCCAACGTCTTCTTCTGAGGAGCCCAGACACAAAAGTCATCATCAAAGCAGAGAACACCCGGGAGATGTCAATAGACCAGGAGCGATTTGGGGACTTCCATGGTTATGCCCAATACCTTGCGCTAAAGGACATTTTTCGAGATCTGAAGGTGGGCTTCATTGATGCCTGGGACATGACAGTTGCCTATGGCACAAACCTGGTTCACCCACCAGATCACGTGGTCGGAAGTCAGATTGATATGTTTCTGTCTTACATATGTTAAGGCAGTAAAATAAACCCAGAGTGAAAGCTTTAATTATGCAAAGGAAAGGATTTTGAATGGGGCAAGACAGTCAGCTAAACATGTGGAACATTTTTATCAGTTGCACTTAGACACTTAAGGGTGTAATAAAGCACCAAAACAAATAACAGATGAAGCAGAGAATTTTGGATCGGAAAATGTAGCAATTAAGGATATGGGACACACTTGGTGGCTGCGGCGAGGGCTGCATATATATATCAGAGTGGTTTACAACAATTACCTATAAAACCATTCTAGCTAGCTAGCTAGCATCTATCTAAAATAAAACAGGAATCAGCTAACAATGTTGGAAAATGGTATTGCCCCCATAAGCCTGACAGAATAGAAATGTTTTCAGGCGTTTAAAAGTTGAAACAGAAGGTGCCTGTCATTGGCTTTGCCTCCCCCTACTGGTGCCCTCCTGCCATACACCCCAGATGGATTGGTTGTTTGTTAAGCCTTTTCTTTGATTACCAGCACCCCCTATCCATGCCTTCCCTCTGTATCAGTGAGTTACTCTCCATGTCTGAAGCCCTAACTCTCCTACCTCTTGCCACATGCACTTATAGACAGGTAGGGCTGGGAAAGAAACCTCCTCGCCTGAAATGCTTGTTGGATTGTGGGCACTGCTGGCCAGTGATGGACCAATAGCCTGACCTGGTATAAGGGAGATTTCTGTGGCCTTAAATACAGTGTATGCATGTCATGCTCACAACTAAAACTAAAGGCAGGTGTGTTCATTGTGCAGAGAGGCAGGCCCAGTATCACACTCTTAAAGATGGATAGCTTTTGTGCTGGGAAAAATGTCTGTCCTTGGTTCAAATATGTTTAGATGCCTTTTCCCAGAGCTGGGCGATAAGCCTATCTGAACCATATCCCAGCTGGGAAGATGGACTACCACCCGCTTAGTCTTTTAGCTCTGTAAAGTGAAATCTCTCTTGCTCTCACTCTCCCTAGGTTTAAACCAGTCTGTCCATTACAGCACCCTCCTTTATTCTTCCCTAATCCTATGTTTGGGGAAACTTTGAGATTGCTAGCTTGCTTTTCTTAGTGAGCTTAGTGGCGCATGCTCAGAGGCTCTCCGTTTCTCTTCTCTGGCCCTCCCCTTCCCCCATGGCCCAACCTACCCAAGGCAAATTCCTCACTGCAAACAAGGGGAAGATAAACAAATACCAGCTTGCTTATCCTGCTGATCTCGCCTGTTGCAGGGAGGACAGCGCGCAAGCAAGAAGGGAGGAGGTGAGAGTCAGAGTGGAGGGCATGGAGGAGGCTGGAGGAGGAGGTTGGTGAGTAAGAGGTTAACTGGGCTCAGGGCAGGATCCGAGTCCAAAACCCTTCTCCATCCCTTGTGGGACCCTTGTGGGACAACCTGCACACTTTCAGTAGGGTTTGGAAATGCAGTTCAGCTATTCTATTGCAGCCTTAATTCCAATGATCACCTTTAAGCTGACTTTCTTTGTGACACCCCCTTGCCCCCCCAGCAGGGGGCTGGGGAAAAGAGAGGGGTAAAGACACTCTGAAGGAGCCCGGGTTACATCACAACGTCCTTTTCCCTTTTTCTCACCTGGAACCTCTCCATATAGTATAGGGAAGGAAAGCTTCATGTTTTCTTAAATTCATGGTACAGTATTCACCTGCCTGACACTAATCCCTTGGAAAAATCCAAAGGTCCACATCCAGCTGGCAGAGAGGGACTGGTTTTAATTTCTAAGCTAACATTATTGTGTGGGAACCAGCTTTCTTTCTTCTGGGTGGGAAGATTTCACTTCAAAACTGACAGGGTCACCTAAGTTCAGTATTAGAGGACGGCACAAGTGACAAATCGCAATACAGAGTTGTTGAGTGGGAGTGGCCACTGAAAGGTCACCCAAAAGAGGACCAAAGAACAGACAGATTTGCATAACACGTACTTGCGTTGATTAATATGTATAGATGCAAACTGAGAAATAATCACTGGGAAACTGGGAAAAGGAGAGAGAAATAATCATTGTGAGTTAAAGAGAAACTACAATTATGTAAAATTTTTTCTTTTCTTAGATGGATCGCCTTGCCCAATATTTTTGGGGGAGGAAGCCTAGGTCTGTCCCCTCTCATTCAACAGAATAGTGGACTGTATTGCACGACTGTTGTAAGCCACTCTTGACCAGCCTCAACCCCACCCCTGTACGCAACCTAAGAGAGAAGTTAATCACACGCCACACCACTGTGAAATATCACCATTAGTGCAGAAATAAAAGAGCCGACACGGGAGTTCATGATGCCAGTGAGCTGTGTGAAAAGTAAGGTGCTTGCTAGCTTAGCAGAGGCTCTTTTTATTAGCAAGATACAGTGGTGCCTCGCAAGACAAAATTAATTCATTCCGCGAGTTTTGTCGTCTTGCGATTTTTTTTGTCTTGTGAAGCACGGTGTCAGGAAAGTTTTGGAAAAGCTTCAAAAATACCAAAGTCTTTAAAAACCTCAAAAAAGGCTACCACACCGCGTTCTATGAGTTGCTCCTCGAAGTCAAGTCGCAACTGTATTAACAGTGTTAAGAAAAAGGAAACAAACTTGCAAGACGTTTCCGTCTTGCAAAGCAAGCCCATAGGCAAAATCGTCTTGCGAAGCAGCTCAAAAAAAAACCTTTCGTCTAGCGAGTTTTTTTGTCTTGCGAGGCATTCGTCTTGCGAGGTACCACTGTACACAAAACCAGCAAGATACATTCAGGGCTTTGTCTTTTACACTTCTCCCATCCCGAACCCCCTGGGTGTTGCCTAGTTATCTATGCAACTTGCTCCACCGCATCATATTCCCATTAAAGGGGGAAATGAGCAATACCTTTGCAAAGGAGGTAAAAGTCAGGGCACGGAACGCTGCTGAGGAGACAAAAGGTCAAGGAGTGGGCATGGCAGCGAGTTGATGATGTAAGTGAGCTGCGCGGAAAGCAAGCTGATTACTAGCTTAGCAGAGGCTCTTTTTATTCACAAGATAGACAAAACCAGCAAGATATATTCAGGGCTTTGATCTTTACACTTCTCCCATCCCGAACCCCCTGGGTGTTGCCTAGTTATCTACGCAACTTGCTCCACCGTGTCATGTTCCCATTACAGAGGGAAATGAGCAATACCTTTGCAAAGGAGGTAAAGGTCAGGGCACAGAACACTGCTGAGGAGACAAAAGGTCAAGGAGTGGGCATGTCAGCTAGACAGCTGTGGCTTGTCTTATGCTGCGGGGGTGGGTGTGCCCTCACCCTGCGACACCATCCCTACAATTAGGGTGGCATAACAACCCTAACAGAATTTTGCCAGTGATAGCATTCAAGCGACTTGATCACGAATCGGAATGAGCTTGAACAAGTTTAGATTACATAGAGGTAAAGGGACCCCTGACCGTTAGGTCCAGCCGTGGACGACTCTGGGGTTGTGGCGCTCATCTCGCTTTATTGGCTGAGGGAGCCGGCGTACAGCTTCCGGGTCATGTGGCCAGCATGACTAAGCCGCTTCTGGCGAACCAGAGCAGCACACGGAAATGCCGTTTACCTTCCCGCCGGAGCAGTCCCTATTGATCTACTTGCACTTTGACGTGCTTTTGAACTGCTAGGTTGGCTGGAGCAGGGACCGAGCAACAGGAGCTCACTCCGTCGCTGGGATTAGAACCGCTGACCTTCTGATCGGCAAGCCCTAGGCTCTGTTTTTTAACCCACAGTGCCATCCACGTCCCTAGATTACATAAGCAACCTTAATATCATGAGAGGATTAGCAGGATTCTTAATAAAGCATCCCCTGAAGTTTGAGAAGGTGAAGGCTTGGGATGTCAGTGTCTTCATCATTTTACAATATTAGACTTTCCAAATTTTTCAGGTTGGTGACACACTTTTTGGACATGCATCTTTCGCGACACAATCATTCAGTTTTACTAGCAAACCAGAGGTTAAACTAACCCTTTTCAGCCCCAGGAGGACAGTGGGGAGCATTTGTGTGACACACACCTACACACTGCGGCCGACACACTAATGTGTCACAACACACAGTTTGGAAAGCTCTGGATTAGCTGTTCACCCTGTGAAGAAACTTGTTAGTACTTTTTCTTTGCCCTGCTAAAGCTCTGGAGAATCTCCTTTCTCATTCAAAATTTGAAATGTTGCAAAATGATATAATTTGGTGGTGTGAGCAGATGGCCTGAACTACCATCTTGTGCAGTTATGTCATCGTTCGCCCCACAACTTGCCCTGTTCATGTTGTATATGGTAGGCTTGAAATCAAAGGTGGTGACTCACGAGAACTTTCTCAGAGGAGACCAGAATGTATTTGACACATACCTGGAGACCGACAGCTTTCTTGGCCCTGGTGCTGGGAGCAATCATCATCCTCAGCTACACCTTCCACAGAACTGACACTAAGGTAGGAATCCTCACACTTTCCCCCTCCATGAAAGCTCATGTCTCTCCAGTGAAATCAATAATTCTGAAGTTGTGTGTGTAAATACATTGTGAACATTCATCTTGTGGAACTAAAGAGTGGAGACTGCGAAGGTAGTGTGCAAACTCTCACCGTTATTTCTTGTTGCAATTTTCAAGAATTTCATTTGTGGAGCGCTGAAGAAGCAGTCAGAAGCAAACGGAATGGCTATGGATATTGGTAAGGGCTTTTGCTTTCAAACGTCCATAAAACATTTATTTATTTTATTCATAAGAGTATTCCTAAATGACCAACTCATTAAAAAAACCTGATGTGCAATAAAATCACTAAAATATCATTAAATTATAAAATCATAAAATATAGAAGAAACGGCAGACGTCAAATCAAATTAATTCTACAAAAATGCTTAGCAAAGCAGAAACGTTTCCAGCAGATGGTAAAATTGTGGGTGTTTCTCTAATGTCACTGCAAAGGGGGTGTCCAAAATATTAGGCCATTATGCTAATCGTATTAGTTTGTGTGGAAAGTGAATATCAAGCAATATACCAGGGGGGGGAGCACACTTCTGTTGATGTAATAAAGAAAAAACAATTTGAATGTCCCAAAATGATAAATGAATCCCATGTTTTCAGACATTTCTAGCATTGAAATTGCAGGCAGCAGGAGCAAAATTTGGCCAATGAAAGATGGAACCCCGAGACATACTAGAATGGAATGGGCAAAAAAGGACAGAGAAATTAAAGCTGTCCTTAGAAAACTAGATGACCTGATGCCCAGCGTCACTTTCATGGATATCAATACCACCACAAGTGCTAAGAACAGCAAGGCCACCATCTTAAACTACAAAGGCTCTTATTGTGTTGGCGAGTATTTGATGGTTCGACTGGATTTATACAACTACTTGGACAAGAGGAAGGATTACGGAGGAGACTTCTTACGAGCAAGGATCTCCTCTTCAAGTCTTAGGGCTGGAGCTTCTGGGCGCATCACAGACTATAGGAATGGGACGTACCTGGTCAATTTCACTTTATTTTGGGAGGGCGATGTCAGAGTTTCCATCTTGCTCATCCACCCCAGCGAAGGAGTTTCTGCACTGTGGGCTGCAAGGAAAAAAGGCTACGACAAAATAGTTTTCACAGGCAAATTTTTAAATGGGACATCAAGCGTCCACACTGAATGTGGTTTTAGCAAGACCACAGACACAGAACTGTGTGAGTATCTAGATGTACGAGACCGAGAGGCCTTCTATTGTGAGAAACCAAATAATGTACCTTGTGATGCTTTTGTTAGCCTGAAGTCCAACAACAGACCCATCTCCTACCTCACTGCCTTGGAACACAGCCTTTTTAGCAGGTATTGTTCTTCGCTTCAGCCTGCAAAACACCTGGGGTCCCATCAAACAGTTAGCAAAACAGTTAGCAAATAGTCACATCAATCATCAGAAAACTACTGTTTTCTGACCCGGGGGGGGGGGGGGAATTACACAGCATATATGTGTACCTTGTATTTAAAGCACATGGCTTCCCAAAAAGAATCCTGGGAACTGTAGTTTGTTAAGGGTGCTGGGGATTGTAGCTCTAGAAAATTACACTTCCTAGAATTCTTTGGAGGAAGTTGTGTGCTCTAAATATGATAGCCATCTTCAAATATCTCAAGGGCTGTCATATCGAAGATGGAGCAAGCTTGTTTTTTCCTGCTCTGGAGGGTAGGACTATTAATACTATTAATTTTGGTTCCTCCAAATCAAGAGCACTCTGGGGTCAGTCTTGAGACATTTCAATGTAATATGGGGATGTGGTTGTGGCTCCATGGTAGAGCATCTGTTTTGCAAGCTGAATGTTCTAAATTTGATACCCAGCATCTCCCTGTAGGGGAGCTGCTGCCTGTCAGTGTAGACAATATTGAACTTGATGGAGCAATGCTTTGACAGGAAGCTTCCTTGATTTCACAAACATCTTCCACAGCTGGAACACTCTGGGGTCTGTCTTAAAGAAACTCCAATATAACTTTCCATTTGCACCTAATGAGAACATGACAATACAATAATCATCTTGCCGGAACACACCAAGAACCATCTAGCCAAGGCTTCCATTTCCGATAGAGGCCACTGAGGTGTGAGAATGGGGTGGGATAAAGCCCACAGCACTCTGGGTAATGGACTTATATTCCAACTTGATTTTTAATGGCCATTTTTTCTCTCATAAAGGTCCAACACTGGAGCTGAGATCCCTCAGACATTTGGGGACATTCGTGTTGTTGCCTGTGAAAGTGAGCTGGACATTCTGATTATTGTCAGAAATTTTGTGTGGTCTATCCAGGGGCATATCTAGGGGTTGGTGAGGCTGGCCCCTACCAAGGGGGGTGGGATAACACAAAAACCATGCCTGTCCATTTTGGCTTGAAGTGGCTAGTAGCCTTACTCACCTGTCCACATACTCCCTGGGCTTCTCCTCCAGTGCTCTGGACAAGGGGGCCACAAGGGACAGGCGGTGCAGATACAGCTCTTTGCCAGGGGTGCAAGAAAGCCTAGGTTCGCCATCCCCAAGCATATTTTTTCTGGGCTCAATCCAACCTAGTGACTCTGGCCCCCAACCTCCTCCTGCACCTCAACCTCTTGTGTGCTTTAGGAGATTCCCAAGAAAGACTCTTTTCATTCAGCCAGACCTTTTGGATCTTGGCGTCTTCTCCTCTATTTTAAGCTAAGACTTTTTGGCTGGTCTCCTGCCTTCCACATTTTTCTAAGTTTATCCTTTATTGCTGCTCTTGTCCTCAGACCCTCCAAAACCTCTTGGCATAGAAGCAGGAGGCCAAATAATTACCATAAATAACTCCATTGCTATTCTGGTTCTTCCCCATCCTTGAAAATGACGACATCTTCTGGGCTGGCACACGGTTTGCCAGGTGTGGAATTGAGGAGCTGCAATAAAGGGTTGTCCCTGCTGGTTGTCCTTCTTCCTATAGCTTGGGATCCCCAATGATTGCCCAGGAGGCTATGGGATCAGTCACACTTTCCTTCACAATGCTGCCATCACAGGGTTCACTGACACCTGCTTGTCTCTCATTTCCTTTTGGTAGGCATGGCGACGACCACGGCGAGTGAGAAGTGCAAGGTTGGCATGAGGTCCCCATCTCCCAGGGGCTTCGTCTGGCAGAACCAGTGGCATCCTGTGTTCTGCAACATGTCAGCTTTCCATACCTTGGATAGGATTAACACTTGCTTGAAACAAAAGATCATTTACCTCATGGGAGACTCAACTCTGCGGCAATGGATGGAGTATCTCACAAAGAGAGTCAATAGTACGTTCTTCCACCTAGATATGATCTCAAGAGCCAGTGTGGTGTAGTGGTTAGGAGGGGTAGACTCGTAATCTGGGGAACCGGGTTTGCGTCTCCGCTCCTTCACATGCAGCTGCTGGGTGACCTTGGGCCAGTCACACTTCTCTGAAGTCTCTCAGCCCCACTCACCTCACAGAATGTTTGTTGTGGGGGAGGAAGGGAAAGGAGAATGTTAGCCGCTTTGAGACTCCTTAGGGTAGTGATAAAGTGGGATATCAAATCCAAACTCTTCTTCTTCTTCAATGTAGCAAAGCTTCCAGTAACACACAGTGCCTGCTTCTGCTAACTCACAGTCCTCTTCTGCTAACTCACAGTCCTCTTCTGCTATCTCACAGTCCTTTCTACCCACAAAAGAGCCATCTCCTAGTCTAAGGCTGTAAATTCTTATTTTTTTCTTTGCTACAACATTGATTATATAAGAGACTGAGTAGCAAGGTATAAGATGGAAAGGAGAGAGTGTCCCAAACAGGTCCCCAGCAGTCACACCCCAGAACTTTACCTCCTTTGTCTTCTATACACTCCCCACCCCCTGCCTGACACATGCAACAGGCATCTCTTCTGTGCTTGGAGAACCCCACCCAGCTGAGGCTCAGAGTTTCCTCCTCAGTCTGCTCAACTAGAGGGCCTGTTTCCAGTCATTCACTGCTGCCTTGGCTCTTGATCCTCACCTATTTATGACAATACACCTTCCACGGGCCACTCTGATCCTTGATTGATCCCTTTCTAGTCTTTGCCTATGCATGCATCAAGGGAGTAGCAGTGATGGGGGGCTGCCAGGGTGATTGGCCTGGGTGCATGGGGAGGGCAATGCTCATGCCGCCCTCCCCAAGCCAGCCCCAAAGCAGCTCAAGTGTCACTTCAGCAGTGAGGGCTGGGCTGGCACATGGCAGGCTCCGTTCACCCTCCAAGCCCACATCCCTCTCCATGCACCGGGCACCGGGACAGCATGCTCTGCTGCTGGCATGCACAACCCACAGCCACCAGCATGGCACCTTGGGGTGGCAGTGTAACAACCAGCACCCCCTACGGTGCCTACAAAAGGTGTCTGTAAAGATCTCCCTCCCCCCCCCCTATAAATCCACATATATAGTGGTACCTTGGTTTACAACCATAATCAGTTCCGGAGGCCCGGTTGTAAACCAAAACAGGTTGCAACCCAAGACACGCTTTCGCCAATGGGGCCTCTAAAAAACTAATAATAATAATCGGTTGTAATCCAAAAGGGGGGGGTTGTAATCCCAAAAAAGGGACACACACTTCCAGGTTTGACTTGGTTATAATCCAAAACGGTCGCAAACCAAGGTACCACTGTATGTGAGAGACAGTTTGCTCTTTCTGCTCAGTTCCTGTTTGGATTGGATTGGCCTCTTCTCCATTGGATGAACCACTTAAACACTCCCACATTATCCCATGAACCTCATGGCATCCGCTTTTGGGCTGGCACCCCTGGAACTGTCTTAAAATTCCAAATGTAGCCACTGACCCAAAAATGTTGACAACGCTCTGCCTAGAGGCTGCCCCTTGCAGAAACCCGGTGCAGAAATTAGGCAAATGGAAGCTTTGCTCCCAGAGTTCACATGTGGCCGGTGAAACTGGCAGCATTACACTGGAATGGTGTGCAAGAAATCAAGAGTGTGTTCCTTGTCTCCTAGAGTCACACCGTGCTTGTATGTATGTTTGCTAAATCATAAGGTTAATGTGCAGGGAAAAAGCAGCTCCAATGGAATTGTCCATTTTTGCTAGATGGCTCGAGCAGAAGCTGCAGGTTCCACTATGCTCCTGAAAGTAAAGCAACACCAGTTCGCAGTACAGTGGTACCTCAGGTTAGGTACTTAATTCGTACTGGAGGTCCGTTCTTAACCTGAAACTGTTCTTAACCTGAAGCACCACTTTAGCTAATGGGTGCACGATTTCTATTCTCATCCTGAAGCAAAGTTCTTAACCCGAGATTCTATTTCTGGGTTAGCGGAGTCTGTAACCTGAAGCGTATATAACCTGAAGCGTATGTAACCCGAGGTACGACTGTATCTCTTTCCCCTCCATGCCACCAAGCAACTGTCTGAAGCAAAGAGATTATAGCCAAGAGGAATGGAGAAAGGACTTCTAGAAGATGTTTGTCCTCTGCTCCGTGGGAGTTCCTTGCAGTGTGGGCCCAGCCTGTTAAATAGGATAGAGATAAAGTATTTGCCCTGAAACAATACACTACAGTACAAATCTTTATTACAGTCATAGACCAGCATTAAAGGGTGGGATACAGTCATTTAAAATCTGAAAAGCATTTTGGAAAACTAAAAGGTATTAAAACAGAAGGTGAATATAAAAGTCTATGAGAATTTAAAAGGAGCTAAAAGAATCTAGAAGAAGGGATAGGAGCATTGGGTGGGTGTGGAAGAGCTAAAAGATTGATATATAAAATTCTTTACCAATTTACAGAGCACTCTGATAGGTTCATTAAATCTGGTTTGTGGCACAGGTCATCCCCCGACAAATTTTGAGCACTGCTGTGCAGAGTCTTGCAACATTATATGTTGTAGCAGGATTGGTATCTGAGAGCAGCAGGGAGGTATAGAATTGCTCTGTGAGGCCTGGGTACTTATGTAGTAGTGGGGAAATCAGGCTGATATAAATGTCTCTGTAATTGTCCTGAAACAAATAGCACCATCAGATCCAAGAGAGTACACCAGACATGCAGTAGAGTTTTCCCCACAAGAAGTAGTCCCCTAATTTTTCTAAGGGCAATGACCAAAAAACTTGTACTGATTTTTTTTCTCTTTTCCTACATTAGCACTGAAATCTATCAAGCACTATGTAATCGGGAAACTCGACCCACTGGTCGCAGTGGACATGGCTAGAAACATTCAAATCAATTGGAAAAAACATGCTCACCC
This sequence comes from Podarcis liolepis, assembly GCF_965112155.1. NCBI lineage: Eukaryota > Metazoa > Chordata > Lepidosauria > Squamata > Lacertidae > Podarcis > Podarcis liolepis. Next base: position 18,088,019 of record NC_139567.1, on the reverse strand, counting down.
CTTTGTAGGCTCTTTTGAGTATACAGTGAAAGACCACAGCTATGTCGCTTGGGACATTGACCTTGTGGCAGGTGACAGAGACACAGCAGTTGTCATCTCTCTGGGCCAGCACTTCCGCCCCTTCCCCATCGAGCTCTTCATTCGAAGAATGATTAACATACGGGCAGCCATCCAACGTCTTCTCCTGAGGAGCCCAGACACAAAAGTCATCATCAAAGCAGAGAACACCCGGGAGATGTCAATAGACCAGGAGCGATTTGGGGACTTCCATGGTTATGCCCAATACCTTGCGCTAAAGGACATTTTTCGAGATCTGAAGGTGGGCTTCATTGATGCCTGGGACATGACAGTTGCCTATGGTACAAACCTGGTTCACCCACCAGATCACGTGGTCGGAAGTCAGATTGATATGTTTTTGTCTTACATATGTTAAGGCAGTAAAATAATGGGACATACCTGGTCAATTTCACTTTATTTTGGGAGGGCAATGTCAGAGTGTACATCTTGCTCATCCACCCCAGTGAAGGAGTTTCTGCACTATGGGCTGCAAGGAAAAAAGGGCAAGCAGAACAGAGAAAGGGCAAGCAGAACAGAGCACAAGGAATCTCGAATATATATACTGTGGTACCTCAGGTTAAGAACTTAATTCGTTCCGGAGGTCCATTCTTAACCTGAAACTGTTCTTATCCTGAAGCACCACTGGCCTCCTACTGCTGCTGTGACATCAAAGCATGATTTCTGTTCTCATCCTGAAGCAAAGTTCTTAACCCGAGGTACTATTTCTGGGTTAGCGGAGTTTGTAAACCTGAAGCGTATGTAACGTGAAGCGTATGTAACCCGAAGTGTGTGTGTGTGTGTGTGTGTGCCTTGTGCTTCTGTAGCACCCTGCTTGTGGTTAACGCTTAGCTGGAATGAAATATTCAACGCAGCAATAGAGAAAGTAAAATAATAATTTATTTGTCAGACAAATAAATGAGAGACACAGTGGTATATGGTTACCAAAGTTCTGCCTACTCCAGCCCTGATGGCCAGCACTTATATTTCCTCAGCCCAGCCCCCTTGCTCCTCCTTTGGCTGCCTCTGTCCAATCAGCCTGGTTGAAATTCCTATTGGCTGTTTGCTAGAACCAATCATAAAAGATAGCTTTTTAGAAGAAAAGGCCTTTTCAAAGTAAAAAAGGAACTCAGTAGAAAACAGCTTCAAAAGCAGCCTCTTTAGTTTACACCCTCCTTTCCCAGCCAGCCGCTTTTCCCATTAGCTCTTGCCCTTTAACCTTAGGAAAATATGACTAGAGTCTGATGGGAGGCACATAGTATTATTTTCTGTTAAACAATAAATCTTACTATTTACCAACTCTTAATTAGTGTTTTTGCAGCTTGATTGTACTTTGTAATATGTAGGGTCACTGTAACCTTTGCTCCCAGCCTGTATTTCCCTTTTACAACTTTGAGAAACTCGTCTCCTGCTATAAATCAGGGGGGCCCTGTTCAGGAAGATAAACAGCTGCCAGAGTACTTAGCCAGCTGGTTTCTGCCTGGCATGAAACATACAAACATTTGCAAATATATTTTTAAGCTCATTTTAAAATACAGGCCTTGATCAGATGCCTCACTTCCTCATCCAATCTTGCCCGTTTCTAAAATGTATTCATTGGTGTCTGCTTTTCTTTTTGTAATAATAATAATAATAATAAGTTTTATTTATATCCCGCCCTCCCCAGCCGAAGCCGGGCTCAGGGCGGCTAACAACAATAAAACAGTACAAAAGTACAGCATAAACAACATTCTAAAATCATTCATTATAAAATTAATTAATTCAAGCCACTGGCAACCATTGGGCCAGAGCTCCGCGAAGATTGCCGAGGGAGGGAGTCAGGCTGTGCCCTGGCCAAAGGCCTGGTGGAACAGCTCTGTCTTGCAGGCCCTGCGGAAAGATGTCAAGTCCCGCAGGGCCCTGGTCTCTTGTGACAGAGTGTTCCACCAGATCGGAGCCACAGCCGAAAAAGCCCTGGCTCTAGTTGAGGCCAGCCTAACTTCTCTGTGGCCTGGAACCTTCAAGATGTTTTTATTTGAAGACCGTAAGTTTCTCTGTGGGGCATACCAGGAGAGGCGGTCCCGTAGGTACAAGGGTCCTAGGCCGTATAGGGCTTTAAAGGTTAAAACCAGCACCTTAAACCTGATCCTGTACTCCACCGGGAGCCAGTGCAGCTGGTATAGCACTGGGTGAATGTGATCTCGCAGCGAAGACCTCGTAAGGAGTCTCACTGCAGCATTCTGCACCCGCTGGAGTTTCTGGGTCAGTCTCAAGCGCAGCCCCACGTAGAGCGAGTTACAATAATCCAGTCTGGAGGTGACCGTCGCGTGGATCACAGTGGCTAGGTCAGGGCAAGAGAGGTATGGAGCCAACTGCTTAGCTTGGCGGAGATGGAAAAATGCCGCCTTTGTTATAGCTGCAATCTGCGCCCCATGGAAAGGGAGGTGTCGAAGATTACACCCAAACTCTTAACGGACGATGCTGGCACTAATTACACCCCCACAAGAGATGAGAGTTGCCCCCTCAATCCCATATCGCCCCGTCCCAGCCAGAGGACCTCTGTCTTCGAAGGATTTAGCTTCAACCGGCTCCCACTTAACCATTCAGCCACAGCTTCCAAACATCTGGTCAGTGTGTCTGGGGCCGAGTCAGGATGGCCATCCATCAACAGATAGAGTTGGGTGTCATCGGCATACTGATGGCAACCCATCCCAAAACTCCGGACAAGCTGGGGGCGCATAAAGATGTTGAAAAGCATCGGGGAGAGTATCGCACCCTGAGGTACTCCACACACCAAGGAGTGGCGTGATGACAATTCCCGCCCAAGCACCACCCTCTGTCCCCGACCAGAGAGAAACGAGCGCAGCCATTGAAGGACTGTGCCCTGAATCCCCGCGTCGGCATCTACCAAAGAATAAAATAAAATAGAATCTGGATTAAGGGGTTTTCTCAGGACTGGGGAAGGTGTGCTGTCAAGTGGACCTGGTGTCTTCCATGGCGACACTAGGGCTCTCCCAGTTTGTTTCGGGCCCCACACATCAAGCAGGCCACACGCTGGATTTGATCTTTGGTGTCGGTATAGATGTGATCATGTTTCCTTCGATCAAGGTGCCATGGTCTGATCACTATGCTCTGAAAGCCAGGATTGATGTTCCACCCGCACCCTGCTTAGGTGGCGAGCCGATTTGGGCTCGCCCGCGGAGGCTGATGGACCCTGATAGGTTCCGTCAAGCCTTGCGGGACCTTTCTCCCCCTGGCGACTCATTGACTGAGCTTGTTGAGGGCTGGAATACCCAGCTCCTGGCAGCCATCAATGAGATCGCACCTAAGCGCCCTCTGCGACCCCGCAGAAACCGGGCTCCCTGGTTTACTGAGGAGCTCCGGAAAATGAAGCGGGACCTCAGACGGCTAGAGCGAGTATGGCGGGGTGCCCGTGACGGAGCCTCAAGAACATCTTATAGAGTTTTTATGAAAACCTACGAGATGGCAGTGAAGGCCGCTAAGAAGTCCTACTTCTCGGCCTCCATTGCATCCGCTAGCTCTCGTCCGGCACAATTATTTAGTGTAATTCGGTCTATAACGTCCCTCGAAGGACAGCCAAATTTAAATAATAATTTGACACACAGCTGTGAGGCATTTGCGAGCTTTTTTGCGGAGAAGGTCCTGTCGCTCCGCCATGACCTCCCTGCCAATTTGGATACAATAAAGGAACTGGAGGCCCCTCGACTGTCCTCGGGTCCAGTATTGGACCACTTTGACCGGATATCCCCAGCCGATGTGGACAGACTCCTCCGAGCTGGAAAGCCCACCACTTGTCCTCTCGACCCGTGCCCGTCTTGGCTGATTAGAGCGTGTCCAGACGAGGTGCGGGCCCCCCTGGGGGATATCATCAATCTGTCCCTTGGCACCGGGACATTCCCAGGGGAACTGAAGGAGGCAGTGGTGTGTCCGCTCTTAAAGAAAACATCATTAGATCCCTTAGATCTATCCAATTACCGCCCAGTTTCGAATCTTCCATTCCTGGGTAAGGTGATTGAGAGAGCGGTTGCTGAACAGCTTGGTAGGTTTCTGGATGAAACATCGGCTCTGGATCCATTCCAGTCCGGCTTCCGCGCTGGTCATGGGACTGAGACGGCTCTGGTCGCCCTAACAGATGATCTCCGCAGGCAGCTGGATCGAGGCGGGTCGGGGCTGCTGATTCTTCTAGACCTGTCAGCAGCCTTCGACATGGTCGATCACGAACTCCTGGACCACCGCCTTGCCGACGTGGGGATCCAGGGCACAGTCCTTCAATGGCTGCGCTCGTTTCTCTCTGGTCGGGGACAGAGGGTGGCGCTTGGGGGGGAACTGTCATCCCGCCACTCCTTGGTGTGTGGAGTGCCCCAGGGTGCGATACTCTCCCCGATGCTTTTTAACATCTTTATGCGCCCCCTCGCCCAGCTTGTCCGGAGTTTTGGGCTGGGCTGCCATCAGTATGCTGATGACACCCAACTCTATCTGCTGATGGATGGCCATCCTGACTCGGCCCCAGACACACTGATCAGATGCTTGGAAACTGTGGCTGGATGGTTACGTGGGAGCCGGTTGAAGCTAAATCCTTCGAAGACAGAGGTCCTCTGGCTGGGACGGGACGATATGGGATTGAGGGGGCAACTCCCATCTCTTGCGGGGGTGCAATTAGTGCCAGCACCGTCCGTTAAGAGTTTGGGTGTAATCTTCGATACCTCCCTCTCCATGGAGGCGCAGATTGCAGCTATAACAAAGGCGGCATTTTTTCATCTCCGCCAAGCTAAGCAGTTGGCTCCTTACCTCTCTCGCCCTGACCTAGCCACTGTGATCCACGCGACGGTCACCTCCAGACTGGATTATTGTAACTCGCTCTACGTGGGGCTGCCCCTGAGACTGACCCAGAAACTCCAGCGGGTGCAGAATGCCGCAGCGAGACTCCTTACGGGGTCTTCGCTGCGGGATCACATTCATCCGGTGCTATACCAGCTGCACTGGCTCCCGGTGGAGTACAGGATCAGGTTTAAGGTGCTGGTTTTAACCTTCAAAGCCCTATACGGCCTAGGACCCTCGTATCTACAGGACTGCCTCTCCTGGTATGCCCCACAGAGGAACTTACGGTCTTCAAATAAAAACATCTTGAAGATCCCAGGCCTCAGAGAGGTTAGGCTGGCCTCAACTAGAGCCAGGGCTTTTTCGGCTGCAGCTCCAACCTGGTGGAACGCTCTGTCACAAGAGACAAGGGCCCTGCGGGACTTGACATCTTTCCACAGGGCCTGCAAGACAGAGCTGTTCCACCAGGCCTTTGGTCAGGGCGCAGCCTGACTCCCTCCTTTGGCAATCTTTACAATACCTTAGTTTATGGTTGCCATCAATTTTGATTTTAATTAATTCTTTGATGTTTTTATAATGTTGCACTATTTTAGTGTTGTTAGCCGCCCTGAGCCCGGCTTCGGCTGGGGAGGGCGGGATATAAATAAAATTTATTATTATTATTATTATTAAGTGGTGGTGGCACTCGCCTTCTTCTGATAGGAAATGGGGGGACAAAAAAATGGGTGCGGTGGGGTTAGGAGGGTCAGATGTGGGGAGTGAAAAATGTTCCTGTTTTCATCTGAGGAGTGTTGTGTCATGAGACAAAGGTTCTTGAGAGCAGAAGCAGGCAAGGCCTAGGCAGTGCAGCCTACGAGGCCTACACAAATCTTTCAAGCCTAACTGTTAGCAGTAAAATGCTGTGTCACTGTGACTCATGACTCATCTTGGGTTCCCTATACATTGGTACCTCGGGTTAAGTACTTAATTCGTTCCGGAGGTCCGTTCTTAACCTGAAACTGTTCTTATCCTGAAGCACCACTGGCCTCCTACTGCTGCTGCGACGTCAAAGCATGATTTCTGTTCTCATCCTGAAGCAAAGTTCTTAACCCGAGGTACTATTTCTGGGTTAGCGGAGTCTGTAACCTGAAGCGTATGTAACCTGAAGTGTATGTAACCTGAGGTACCACTCGGGTTACAGACGCTTCAGGTTGTATTTTTTCGGGTTATATGTATATTAAAACATTTTTAAGATGATGGAGGGATTGCAACTTGGTCGTAGAACAGTAAGACCTAGGGCACGGGCAGGCAAACTAAGGCCCGGGGGCTGGATCTGGCCCAATCGCCTTCTAAATCCAGCCCACAGACGGTCCGGGGATCAGCGTGTTTTTACATGGGTAGAATGTGTCCTTTTATTTAAAATGCATTTCTGGGTTATTTGTGGGGCATAGGAATTTGTTCACCCCCCCAAAATATATATATATAATCTGGCCCCCCTGGGTCTGGGGGACTGTCCCCCCCCCCAGGTCTGGGGGACAGTGGACCGCCCCCCTGCTGAAAAAGTTTGCTGACCCTTGACTTAGGATGAATGCCCAAAATTTCCCATTAAAAGGACAACGTAGCAGCTAATGTGAAAAACCATCTGCTTGAGGCCCTGCAGAATCTGCACCAATATACAGACAGTCCATAATACTGGGCTACATGCACTAAGTGTCTAATTTAAGGTGGCTTCCTTTTTAATACTATTAAATGCTTCAATCACAAGACAGCAGGAGTGAACTTTGGGCAGTGAAAGATGGAACCCAGAGACATGCTAGAATGGAATGGGCAGAAAAGGACAAAGAAATTAAAGCTGTCCTTAGAAAACTAGACGACCTGATGCCCAGCATCACTTTCATGGATATCAATACCACCACAAGTGCTAAGAACAGCAAGGCCACCATCTTAAACTACGAAAGCTGTTATTGTGTTGGCGAGCATTTGATGGTTCGACTGGATTTATACAACTACTTGGGCAAGAGGAAGGATTACGGAGGAGACCTCTTACGAGCGAGGATCTTTTCTTCAAGTCTTAGGGCTGAAGCTTCTGGGCGCATCACAGACTATAGGAATGGGATGTACCTGGTCAATTTCACTTTATTTTGGTGAAGCCTTAGTTTAGGGGGGGATTCATTTGTCCGCTTCCCCAGGACCGAGGAGAGCACAAAAGCACCAAAGAAGCAACTTCCTCTTCAGAGAAAAGAGTTTATTGAGATCTGCGCAGAGGCTGCCAGTGGAATCACTTCGAAAGACTGGCCGCAATACATGGCATTTGGCAGACATTCTTATACTGAAGGTACACATTTCCCTTCACCAATCACCAATCGCCAACCAAGCATTTTACCTTAAGAGGATAATCACGTTATGCAAGTTCCTCACCTATTTCCTTGTCTTATTTGGTAAGCCTTTTCCTTGTACCTACGTGGCTTCTCCTATTATCTACTTGACGAGTGTCACAAGCCAAACCTGTTTAAGCAATCTATATTGGAATATAAAGCCAAGGCTGCTCAGGCAATCTATATTGCAATCTATATTGTGACAGGGCTAAACCCTCCCTTCCTTCATTGGGAGGGCAATGTCAGAGTGTCCATCTTGCTCATCCACCCCAGCCAATGAGTTTCTGCACTGGGCTGCAAGGAAAAAGGGCTATGACAAAATAGTTTTCACGGGAAAAATTTTAAATGGGACAACTCATTAAAAAAGCCTGATGTGCAATAAAATCACTAAAATATTAAATTATAAAATCATAAAATATAGAAGAAACGGCAGACGTCAAATCAAATTAATTCTACAAAAATGCTTAGCAAAGCAGAAACATTTCCAGCAGATGGTAAAATTGTGGGTGTTTCTCTAATGTCACTGCAAAGGGGGTGTCCAAAATATTAGGCAATTATGCTAAAAGTCTTAGTTTGTGTGGAAAGAGAATATCAAGCAATATACCGGGGGGGGGGGGAGCACACTTCTGTTGATGTAATAAAGAAAAAACAATTCGAATGTCCCAAAATGATAAATGAATCCCATGTTTTCAGACATTTCTAGCATTGAAATTGCAGGCAGCAGGAGCAAAATTTGGCCAATGAAAGATGGAACCCCGAGACATACTAGAATGGAATGGGCAAAAAAGGACAGAGAAATTAAAGCTCTCCTTAGAAAACTAGATGACCTGATGCCCAGCGTCACTTTCATGGATATCAATACCACCACAAGTGCTAAGAACAGCAAGGCCACCATTTTAAACTACAAAGGTTCTTATTGTGTTGGCGAGCATTTGATGGTTCGACTGGATTTATACAACTACTTGGCCAAGAGGAAGGAATACGGAGGAGACTTCTTACGAGCAAGGATCTCATCTTCAAGTCTTAGGGCTGGAGCTTCTGGGCGCATCACAGACTATAGGAATGGGACGTACCTGGTCAATTTCACTTTATTTTGGGAGGGCGATGTCAGAGTGTCCATCTTGCTCATCCACCCCAGCGAAGGAGTTTCTGCACTGTGGGCTGCAAGGAAAAAAGGCTACGACAAAATAGTTTTCACAGGCAAATATTTAAATGGGACATCAAGCGTCCACACTGAATGTGGTTTTAACAAGACCACAGAACTGTGTGAGTATCTAGATGTACGAGACCGAGAGGCCTTCTATTGTGAGAAACCAAATAATGTACCTTGCAATGCTTTTGTTAGCCTGAAGTCCAACAGCAAGACCATCTCCTACCTCACTGCCTTGGAACACAGCCTTTTGAGCAGGTATTGTTCTTCGCTTCAGGCAGCAAAACAACTGGGGTCCCACCAGCCAATTGTTACCATTGTTATATCTCTGCAAATAGTCACATCAATCAGCAAAAAACTACTGTTTTCTGACACGGGGGGGGGGGGGTATTACACAGTCTACATGAGTACCATGTATTTAAAGCGCATGGCTTCCCAAAAAGAATCCTGGGAACTGTAGTTCGTTAAGGGTGCTGGGGATTGTAGCTCTAGAAAATTACACTTCCTAGAATTCTTTGGAGGAAGTTATGTGCTCTAGATATGATGGGAAAAGGTAAAGGGACCCCTGACCATTAGGTCCAGTCATGGCTGACTCTGGGGTTGCGGCATTCATCTCGCTTTATTGGCCGAGGGAGCTGGCGTACAGCTTCCGGGTCATGTGGCCAACAAGACTAAGCTGCTTCTGGTGAACCAGAGCAGCGCACGGAAACCCCGTTTACCTTCCCGCCAGAGCGGTACCTATTAATCTACTTGCACTTTGATGTGCTTTCGAACTGCTAGGTGGGCAGGAGCAGGGACCGAGCAACGGGAGCTCACCCCGTCACGGGGATTGGACCCGCCGACTTCTGATCGGCAAGTCCTAGGCTCAGTGGATTAACCCACAGCACCACCCGCGTCCACATTCAAATCTTCAAATATCTCAAGGGCTGTCATATGGAAGATGGAGCAAGATTGTTTTCTCCTGCTCTGGAGGGTAGGACTATTAACACTATTAATTTTGGTTCCTCCAAATCAAGAGCACTCTGGGGTCAGCCTTGAGACATTTCAATGTAATATGGGGATGTGGTTGTGGCTCCATGGTAGAGCATCTGTTTTGCAAGCTGAGTGTTCTAAATTTGATACCCAGCATCTCTCTGTAGGGGAGCTGCTGCCTGTCAGTGTAGACAATATTGAACTTGATGGAGCAATGCTTTGACAGGTAGCTTCCTTGATTTCACAAACATCCTCCACAGCTGGAACACTCTGGGGTCTGTCTTAAAGAAACTCCAATATAACTTTCCATTTGCACCTAATGAGAACACGACAATACAATAATCATCTTGCCGGAACACACCAAGAACCATCTAGCCAAGGCTTCCAGTTCCAAGAGAGGCCACTGAGGTGTGAGAATGGGGTGGGATAAAGCCCACAGCACTCTGGGTAATGGACTTATATTCCAACTTGATTTTTAATGGCCATTTTCTCTCTCATAAAGGTCCGACACGAGCTGAGATCCTTCAGACATTTGGGGATATTCGTGTTGTTGCCTGTGAAAGTGAGCTGGACATTCTGATTATTGTCACAACTTTTGTGTCGTCCATCCAGGGGCATGCCTAGGGGTTGGTGAGGCTGGCCCCTACCAAGGGGGGTGGGATGACACGAAAACCATGCCTGTCCATTTTGGCTTGAAGTGGCTAGTAGCCTGTCCTGCCTGTCCACACACTCCCTGGGTTTCTCTTCCACTGCTCTGGACGGCCGGGCCACAAGGGACAGGGGGTGTGGATACAGCTCTTTGCCAAGGGTGCAAGAAAGCCTAGGTTTGCCATCCCCAAGCATATTTTTTCTGGACTCAACCCAACCTAGTGACTCTGGCCCCCAACCTCCTCCTGCACCCCAACCTCTTGTGTGCTTTAGGAGATTCCCAAGAAAGACTCTTTTCATTCAGCCAGACCTTTTGGATCTTGGTGTCTTCTCTATTTTAAGCTAAGACTTTTTGGCTGGTCTCCTGCCTTCCACAGTTTTTAAGTTTATCCTTTATTGCTGCTCTTGTCCTCAGACCCTCCGAAACCTCTTGGCGTAGAAGCAGGAGGCCAAATAATTACGACAAATAACTCCATTGCTATTCTGGTTCTTCCCCATCCTTGAAAATGACGACATCTTCTGGGCTGGCACACGGTTTGCTAGGTGTGGAATTGAGGAGCTGCAATAAAAGGTTGTCCCTGCTGGTTGTCCTTCTTCCTATAGCTTGGGATCCCCAATGATTGCCCAGGAAGCTGTGGGACCATTCACACTTTCCTTCACAGCGCTGCAGTCACAGAGTTCACTGACACCTGCTTGTCTCTCATTTCCTTTTGGTAGGCATGGCGACGACCACGGCGAGCGAGAAGTGCAAGGTTGGCATGAGGTCCCCATCTCCCAGGGGCTTCGTCTGGCAGAACCAGTGGCATCCTGTGTTCTGCAACATGTCAGCTTTCCATACCTTGGATAGGATTAACACTTGCTTGAAACAAAAGATCATTTACCTCCTGGGAGACTCAACTCTGCGGCAATGGATGGAGTATCTCACAAAGAGAGTCAATAGTACGTTCTCCCACCTAGATATAATCTCAAGAGCCAGTGTGGTGTAGTGGTTAGGAGTGGTAGACTCGTAATCTGGGGAACCGGGTTTGCGTCTCCGCTCCTCCACATGCAGCTGCTGGGTGACCTTGGGCCAGTCACACTTCTTTGAAGTCTCTCAGCCCCACTCACCTCACAGAATGTTTGTTGTGGGGGAGGAAGGGAAAGGAGAATGTTAGCCGCTTTGAGACTCCTTTGGGTAGTGATAAAGTGGGATATCAAATCCAAACTCTTCTTCTTCTTCAATGTAGCAAAGCTTCCAGTAACACACAGTGCCTGCTTCTGCTAACTCACAGTCCTCTTCTGCTAACTCACAGTCCTCTTCTGCTAACTCACAGTCCTTTCTACCCACAAAAGAGCCATCTCCTAGTCTAAGGCTGTAAATTGTTATTTTTTTCTTTGCTACAACATTGATTATATAAGAGACTGAGTAGCAAGGTATAAGATGGAAAGGAGAGAAGTGTCCCAAACAGGTCCCCAGCAGTCTCACCCCAGAACTTTACCTCCTTTGTCTTCTGTACACTCCCCACCCCCTGCCTGACACATGCAACAGGCCTCTGTTCTGTGCTTGGAGAACCCCACCCAGCTGAGGCTCAGAGTTTCCTCCTTAGTCTGCTCAACTAGAGGGCCTGTTTCCAGTCATTCACTGCTGCCTTGGCTCTTGATCCTCGCCTATTTATGACAATACACCTTCCACGGGCCACTCTGATCCTTGATTGATCCCTTTCTAGTCTTTGCCTATGCATGCATCAAGGGAGTAGCAGTGATGGGGGGCTGCCAGGGTGATTGGCCTGGGTGGCAGGTGACAGAGACACAGCAGTTGTGATCTCTCTGGGCCAGCACTTCCGCCCCTTCCCCATCGAGCTCTTCATTCGAAGGATGATCAACATCCGGGCAGCCATCCAACGTCTTCTCCTGAGGAGCCCAGACACAAAAGTCATCATCAAAGCAGAGAACACCCGGGAGATGTCAATAGACCAGGAGCGATTTGGGGACTTCCATGGTAATGCCCAATACCTTGTGCTAAAGGACATTTTTCGAGATCTGAAGGTGGGCTTCATTGATGCCTGGGACATGACAGTTGCCTATGGCACAAACATGGTTCACCCACCAGATCACGTGGTCGGAAGTCAGATTGATATGTTTTAGTCTTACATATGTTAAGGCAGTAAAATAAACCCAGAGTGAAAGCTTTAATTATGCAAAGGAAAGGATTTTGAATGGGGCAAGACAGTCAGCTAAACATGTGGAACATTTTTATCAGTTGCACTTAGACACTTAAGGGTGTAATAAAGCACCAAAACAAATAACAGATGAAGCAGAAAATTTTGGATTGGAAAATGTAGCAATTAAGAATATGGGACACACTTGGTGGCTGCGGCGAGGGCTGCATATATATATCAGAGTGGTTTACAACAATTACCTATAAAACCATTCTAGCTAGCTAGCTAGCATCTATCTAAAATAAAACAGGAATCAGCTAACAATGTTGGAAAATGGTATTGCCCGCATAAGCCTGACAGAATAGAAATGTTTTCAGGCGTTTAAAAGTTGAAACAGAAGGTGCCTGTCATTGGCTTTGCCTCCCCCTACTGGTGCCCTCCTGCCATACACCCCAGATGGATCTGTCGTTTGTTAAGCCTTTTCTTTGATGACCAACACCCCCTATCCATGCCTTCCCTCTGTATCAGTGAGTTACTCTCCATGTCTGAGGCCCTAACTCTCCTACCTCTTGCCACATGCACTTATAGACAGGTAGGGCTGGGGAAAAAACCTCCTCGCCTGAAATGCTTGTTGGATTGTGGGCACTGCTGGCCAGTGATGGACCAATAGCCTGGACCAATAGCCTGACCCCGGTATAAGGGAGATTTCTGTAGCCTTAAAAACACTGTATGCAAGTCATGTTCACAACTAAAACCAGGGGCAGGTGTGTTCATTGTGCCCAGAGGCAGGCCCAGCATCACACTCTTAAAGATGGCTAACTTTTTTGCTGGGAAAAATGTCTATCCTTGGTTCAAATATGTTTAGATGCCTTTTGCCAGAGCTGGGGGATAAGCCTATCTGTAAAGTGAAATCTCTCTTGCTCTCACTCTCCCAAGTGAGAGGTTTAAGCCTGCCTGTCTATTACAGCACTCTCCTTTGTTCTGCTTTAATTCCATGTTTGGGGAAACTTTGAGATTGCTAGCTTGCTTTTCTTAGTGAGCTTAGTGGCACATGCTCAGAGGATCTCCATTTCTCTCCTCTGGCCCTCCCCTTCCCCCATGGCCCAACCTATGCAGGGCAGATTCCTCACTGCAAAGCAAGGGGAAGAGAAACAAATACCAGCTTGCCTATCTTGCTGATCTCACCTGTTGCAGCTGACATCAGGGAGGACAGCGCGCAAGCAAGAAGGGAGGAGGTGAGAGACAGAGTGGAGGGCATGGAGGAGGCTGGAGGAGGAGGTTGGTGAGTAAGAGGTTAACTGGGCTCAGGGCAGGATCCGAGTCCAAAACCCTTCTCCATCCCTTGTGGGTCATGTAGGAAGAGAAACCTGCACACTTTCAGTAGGGCTTGGAAATGCAATTCAGCTATTCTATTGCAGCCTTAATTCCAATGATCACCTTTAAGCTGACTTTCTTTGTGACACCCCCTTGCCCACCCAGCAGGACGGCCTTAATTCCAATGATCACCTTTAAGCTGACTTTCTTTGTGACACCCCCTTGCCCACCCAGCAGGGGGCTGGGGAAAAGAGAGGGGTAAAGACACTCTGAAGGAGCCCGGGATACATCACAATGTCCTTTTCCCTTTCTTCTTACCTTTGCAACTTGCTGCACCGCATCATGTTCCCATTACAGGGGAAAATGAATGAGCTTGAACAAGTTTAGATTACATAAGCAACCCTAATATCGTGAGAGGATGAGCAGGATTCTTAATAAAGCACCCCCTGAAGTTTGAGAAGGTGAAGGCTTGGGGTGTCTGTGTCTTTGCCATTTTATAACATTAGACATCATATTATTTCCTGTATGACACCGCCCAGTATTAAGATGTTTGCTGGCTCCCTTAAAAATTTCCTTAAATGTGCACTTTCACTTTCATCAATCTTTTATTCGACCGTCAGTCAGAAAAAAGTACATTTGTCAATACACAGTTAAAACATCCAAGAAGATTTTAGAGCTTAGCCAACACTAAAATGGGCTAAACAGATAGCCCCATATCAATACAGTCAATTATACTCTTGCGGCGCTTAAAAGCTAAAAAAAGAAATTTGGCCACCAAGGAAGGTATAGCTCTAGCGACATTATTTAGCAAGTGTAAAACCTGGTTTTCTCCGGGTAGGGAGCTAAATTGACATAGAAGTGGGTCTATAAAATTTTGTCTAAGCTCTGCATAAGAAGGGCAAGTCAAGAGAATGTGTTCAGTGGACTCAACCACACCCATGGCACAATGACAGGTTCTCTGGGCGTATGGTCTTAAATGTGCTTGTCCTTTGTTTTCCTCTTGAAGGCACCGAACAGTTAAGCAAGTTCAACTTTGATTTTCAGACATATTAATAGAGAAGGTAAAATATAAGAGCAGTTTCCAGTAATTGAAAAAGGCAAAAAAAGGAATGTATTCAGGCATTACCATCTATGTTTTTCCTTGTTCTTCCTTGTCTTTCACTGCCATGGACCCTTTGAATATTATCTTCCTCTTCTCCCAACTGTCTTATTGTTCAATTTTATGGCAGCAAACATCTCGTTTGATCTGTTATTAATAGCAGTTAAGGGAGTGCCATGCTGCAATGCTATTAATTTAAAGGGCAACTCCCCTCTAGATTTGTTGCTCTAGGCTTCTCTAATTTTTCAAAGTTCCTGCCTTTTTCACAGCATTTCACTGCTGAGATCCTGAAAGATCCAGATTTCTACTCCTCCCCAGGTTCAATTAGGTGCATTGTGAGTCATTCTCATAATGCTATGTTTCGTTTGGAAATGATGAGATTTAATTACTATGTCTCTGGGACATTATTTTGAGGTGGGCTTGGGGCCAACTCCCCATGGGACTCTGAGTCCCTTAAGCCCATGATTGGTCAGAGAAGAATGGATGGAGGCAGGATCCAGGGGAAAGCAAGGCATTTCTGTTATTTTTCTGTTGCAACAGAGTTCCTTCCCCTCCTTGCAAGGAGGTAGTACAGTGGTATCTTGGTTCTCAAACTTAATCCATTCTGGAAGTCTGTTCCAAAACCAAAGCATTCCAAAGCCAAGGTGCGCTTTCCCATAGAAAGTAATGCAAAACGGATTAATCCGTTCCAGACTTTTAAAAACAACCCCTAAAACAGCAATTTAACATGAACTGTACTATCCAATGAGACCATTGATCCATAAAATGAAAGCAATAATCAATGTACAGCACTATAAAATAAATAAAACAGTATTGTAGATGATAAAAATTAAAATTAATTTTTTTTGCTTACCCGCACTGACGATAGTTATTGTTTGGATGGCGGGGGGGGGGCTTAATAATTATTTCACTGTTAATATACTTCTTCTTAACTGTATTTCACTATTAATATACTTCTTCTTAATTGTATTTCATTATTAATATACTTCTTCCTAATTGTATTTCAGTTCAGCAATTACTTTGATAAAATACATATTTTGTTATGTGCAAATGGCTTTAGATACCTATTAGCATTAGCTTCAGATACCATGTAGCATATATTCAATACAAGATGCAGTGACAATTTGTTGTTAACAAAGGAAAGCTGGACATATAAAGGGCTCCATTACCTTCAGTAGCTTAGGGCCTCATCAAACCTAAATCCGGCCCTGGACACATATGGTGGCCAGCACAGGAAGCAGGGGTCGAAAAGCCCCAGTACAGAGAGCAGAACACCTTTGTGTCCTGCCCACCATGCCCAAGGGTAGACCTGGGTCATTTTTGTAGAGGAAAAGGGAGAGCAGCACAAAACATCAGACAGAAAGTAAGAGGCAGTGCTCACATCAAGCTAAAAACTAGGACATTGATCCAAAGAATTATGCCTAATAGATATTTAGCTCAGCTACACTGGCAAAAAATATATATAATGTTTTCAGTTGTTTTGCATATGCAGCCGCTGAAGAGAATACAATTCCACCGCTACCTTCTAAAATCCATGACATTCTAGTTTTATGCAAGCACATAGTGTTATTTAAAAGCATACGGTTTGCATAAAAAGAGCCCTGGTGAGACTTCAATTTAAATATGTACATTTCACTCCATTTCTGCGAATGTTCAGGTTAAAATAAAGCAGTGAGTATGCTAACCCCGTTCCTGTTATTTTAGAGTCAACTCTTAGCATTATTTTCCCTAGAAAAATATGGAGATCATATGTACTGCAGTTATTGAAAAGCGGGGAACCATCTGTTCATGAACTTCTACTTCATCGGATGCCTGGTATGCTATCCGCTGCAGGCAGGGCATAGAGAGAGAAATAAATGAAAGCAGTGAAGTCAGAGGGCAACCAAGTGCAAGGAAACTCATCAATTAGAAGGCAGAAAACGATGACTCAGTAGATTAGATTTATTTCTTTACTAAAGAACTTGGGAGGAGCCCATTGTTCTTTGCTGCCTAATAATTTTGTTTCTCTCTCTACACCCTGCCTGCAGAGGATAGTATACCAGGCATCCGATGAAGTAGAAGTTCATGAAAGCTTGTGGTGAAATACATCTGTTTAGCCTTTAGAGTGCCACAAGACCCTATATTGCTTTTCTTGCCACAAACTGACAACAGTGTCTCTTCCCTGCAAGGAACTGAACAGCAACTCTTTACACAAGCTGCCAGAAGCAAGATGCTCCAAAACTCACATCTTCACCCTGCCCCAACCTTAAATCAGAGGAATCATTACTGCTATTTATTATTAATACTATTTCAATATTATTAGGGACGCGGGTGGCGCTGTGGGTGGCCACAGAGCCTAGGACTTGCCGATCAGAAGGTCGGCGGTTCGAATCCCTGCAATGGGGTGAGCTCCCGTCGCTTGGTCCCTGCTCCTGCCAACCTAGCAGTTCGAAAGCATTTCAAAGTGCAAGTAGATAAACAGGTACCACTCTGGCAGGAAGGTAAACGGTGTTTCCGTGCGCTGCTCTGGTTTGCCAGAAGCGGCTTAGTCATGCTGGCCACATGACCCAGAAGCTATACGCCGGCTCCCTCAGCCAATAAAGCGAGATGAGCGCCGCAACCCCAGAGTCGGCCACGACTGGGCTTAATGGTCAGGGGTCCCTTTACCTTTACCTTTACCTTTACTGTTACCACTGCTGCTGCTATGGATTTAGTACAGCCTCCTTAAGCCTGATTTCCTGTTCCCTCTCAGTCTCCCTTTTCTTCTGGATCCAATTGTATTTGGCTTTTAAGATTTTGAGCAGTGACTTTGTGGTTCTTAAACTTTTGTGGAGTACCCAGAAACCTTTGGGTTCTTTATGTAATAAAAATGCAGATGATAATACGCAAAATTACAGAGACAAAATTGGGGAGGGGGTGAAAAACTTAATGTGGAGAGGGGACATGGCATGTATGCAGAAGGTTCCAGGTTCAGTCATGGCCATTATCTCCAGGTAGGACTGAGAAAGACAGGTAGTAGCTTTCTGGGATTTCAAGACAAAATATAAACCAGGTATGAGGAATCTATGATCCTTCAGCTCCTTCCCTAACACCAAGTAGATTGGCGCAGAGGTAAAGGCATGTCCAGGAATACTCACTTGCATCCAGCCTTGGCATTGAAAATGCGGCCAACTTTGGTTCAAAAATGTTGAAGATACCTCCTCCCAAAAGTGCTCCACACCCCTGCCCCGGTCTTTTAGCCCTGCAAAGTGCAAGACCTCTCTCTGTAGCGAGAGGTGTGGAAGTCTAAGCCTGCCTGTCCATTGCTACTACTTCATTTATTCTGCCCTGATTCCAAATTTGGGGGAATCTTGAGACTCCTATCTTGCTTTTCTTAGTGAATGAAAAGTGTTCAGCACATGCTCAGAGGCTTGCAATGAATGCTTATGAACTGCATTCTCTGTTTGTCTCCTCTGGCCCTCCCCTTTCTTTTCCATGGCCCAACCTATCTATCCGTGAGACAAATTCCTCACTGCAAGTGTGGCATAGTTGGCAGAGTGTCGGACTAGGTTTAAACCCCACTCACCCAATAAGCTCTCTGGGAGGCTTTGGGCCAGTCACTTGCTCTCAGACTAACCAACCTCACAGGGTTATTGTGAGGGTAAAATGGGGAAAAGAACTATTTACACCACCTTCAGCTATTGGGAGGAAAGGTGGGGTATGAATGCAAATATATACAGTCATGCCTTGGTACTTGGACGTTTTGGCTCCCAAATGCTGCAAACCTGGAAGTGAGTGTTCTAGTTTGCAAATGTTTTTCAGAAGCCAAAGGTCCAACGCTCCTTCCATGGCTTCTGATTGAGTGAAGGAAGCTCCTGCAGTCAATTGGAAGCCGCACCTTGGTTTTCAAACCGTTTCAGGAGTCCCAGAATGGGTAACATTCGACAACCAAGATACGACTGTATAGATGAGAGTAAAGGTAAAGGTAAAGGGACCCCTGACCATTAGGTCCAGTCGTGGCCGACTCTGGGGTTGCGGCACTCATCCCGCTTTATTGGCCGAGGGAGCCGGCATACAGCTTCCGGGTCATGTGGCCAGCATGACTAAGCCGCTTCTGGTGAACCAGAGCAGTGCACGGAAACACCGTTTACCTTCCCACCGGAGCGGTACCTATTTAACTACTTGCACTTCAACGTGCTTTCGAACTGCTAGGTTGGTAGGAGCAGGGACCAAGCAACGGGAGCTCACCCCGTCACGGGGATTCGAACCGCCGACCTTCTGATTGGCTAGTCCTAGGCTCTGTGGTTTAACCCACAGTGCCACCCGCGTCCCTATAGATGAGAGTAGCAGGGCGAAAATTGTGCTAGACAGACCAGTATTCATTTCTCTTCCTCTTGTTTTGAGATACACAAACACATATGCTAATAAAAAAAAAGTGGATGAAAAATGAATAGTGGGTGGCAATCCAGTTTGACTGCTATTGTGGGCTTAATTCCAATGTTCACATTTAAGTTGACTTTATTTGCGACACACTCTCTCCCCTCCACCCCACACCCCAGGCACTTCACTGTCAAGCAAGGAGAGAGGCACTTCACTGCCAAGCAAGGAGAAGAGAAATATACTGTCTGACTAGCACAGTTTTTCTCACCTTTTGTTGCCGACATCAGTGAGGGGAGAATTCAAGCAAGAATGAGAGAAAGAAGGAACAGAGCTAGAGACGAGGACGTGGAGGAATCCAGATGGGAATGAGATTGGTGAGTAAGGGATTAAGTGGCTCAGGACAGGATCTGGGTCCAAAGCCCTTCCCCATCTCTGGTGGAACAGCTAGGTTAGAATCGCTAACCCATTTTTGCTAGATCTCTGTAAGCAAGGGTTACAGTTTATAAAAAGCAATGCTAGCAACTGGAAGGGTGGCAATGGGTTTTCCAAATTGCCTCTGGGACTACCATGGCTTAGACTCAATTGGGGTTTACTGGGTGCATACCAATGAGACCATGGGCTCATCCAGACTTCTGCTTCTCCCACCACTTTCCTCTGGGAAAACCCACTCTTCAGTGCTGAATTGGAGCAAACATCAATTGGGTTGTCCACATTTGTTCTGATTTAGGGCTAAAGAGCCATTTTTTTCCTGGAGAAAGCAGTGGGACAAGCAGAAAACCGCTCAGACCCATGTCTAGGAAGCACATGAGAAGTGGGAAACCCATTTAGCCCTATGCTTTCTGGGCTCAACTTGCACTATAATGCCCCCATACTTCTGAAACTGGTTTTTGCATCATGTGAAAAGTCAAACGCGAGAAATGAAGTTACACGGAACCAGGCAGAGGACTTTCCCAGCAATGGCACCTTCCCTGTGAAACGCCCTCCCATCAGATGTCAAGGAGATAGTTAACTATACAACTGAAGACATCTGAAGGCAGCCTTGTATCAAAAATGTTTTTAATGTTTGATATTTTATTATGCTTTGATATATGTTGGAAGCCACCCAGAGTAGCTGGGACAACCCAGTCAGATGGGTGGGGAATAAATAATAAATTTGATTATTATTATTACTATTACCACTACTATTACGGAATAGGATGTCCCTGTATTCATCAGAGAAATGTTGAAAGGTATGCATTTGAATGGCAATGGCCCTCACCTTTTCTGGCATCCAGCCCCCTCTAATATTTTATTGGGGAGTTATAATTAATAAAATTGTTCTTGTTGTTGTTGTTAAATATACAGTCATATGGAAATTAACAGGGAAAAGTCGTGAAAAGGGAATAAACTGCCATGTCAACACAGCCTAAGTTACATGGATTCAGCAATGCCTGCACTGCTTTCCAATTTGCTTTTGGGCACCATTCCAAATATTGGTGATTAATTTCTGCTAAAGCCCTAAATGGCTTGGGTTCAGGGTGACTCAGGGGCCTCTTTATTTACCAGCCAGCCCAATGCTTAAGATCTGGGTGGGTATGGGGCGGAAGACCTTATCTGTGTCTTACCTCAAGCACAGAATCACAGACTGTAGGGCTTTTCAGAAACAGAACCTATGCAGTGGCTGTCCCACAAGGCTTGGGTGACTTCCCTTCTCTGATGCTCTTCTTCCGGTGAGTGAAGACATTCTTATTGCATCCTAGGCTTCTGCCTGGTCAGGTAGGTAGCTGGTAGTGTTAAAACATGCTATTTTATCTGCTTGTGCCTACCGTATTTTTCGCCCTATAGGACGCACTTTTTCCCCTCCAAAAATGAAGGGGAAATGTGTGTGTGTCCTATGGGGCGAATGCAGGCTTTCGCTGAAGCCTGGAGAGCGAGGGGGGTCGGTGCGCACCGACCCCTCTCGCTCTCCAGGCTTCAGGAAGCTATCCGCAAGTCTTGCAAGCCCGGAGGGATGTCCCGCGGGCTGGCAAGGCTTGTGGGCAGCAGCCTGCAGCCCCACAAGCTCGGGGGATGGGGGGGTGGAGCGCCCCCACCCCGCTATTCCCCGACCTGATCTGGAGGCTGGCGGGGGGGGGAGAAGCAAGCTTGCTTCTCCCCCCCCCCGCCAGTCCCACAAGCTCGGGGGATGGGGTGGCGGAGCGCCGCCATCCCGCTATTCCCCGACCTGATCTGGAGGCTGGGGGGGGGAGAAGCAAGCTTGCTTCTCCCCCCGCCAGCCCCACAAACTCGGGGGACAGTGGGGCAAGCTGTCCCTTTAGGCAGAAGAGGGAGACGGAGCGCTCCGTCTCCCTCTTCTAGCTTGGGGGTGGTTGCGCAAAGCCTCTGCAGAGCAGAGCAGTGCGCTGCCCCACAGAGGCTAGGGAGGCTGTCCCTGAAGGCAGAAGAGGGAGATGGAGCGCTCCGTCTCCCTCTTCTAGCTTGGGGATGGCTGCGCAAACCTGGGGGGGAAATAAATTTTTCCCCTTGATTTCCCCCCAAAAAAACTAGGTGCGTCCTATGGGCCGGTGCGTCCTATAGGGCGAAAAATACGGTGCCTCAGTTGTACTTTATATTGTTCTGTTACCTGTTTTTATACAGTAACTGTTGCGGTATTGTTTATGCCAGGGGTAGCCAACATGGCCTCCAGATTTGGAGACTCCAGTTCCCACTGGCCCCAGCCAGCATGCCCGCTGGCAGGGGTACCAACCTGAATAAAATATTGGGAGGTGGGCAGGTAAGCCCTGCCCCACATAATTGAATACAGGCTGGTGATGGGAGTTCCAGTCCAACACCATTTGGAGGGCACTGTGATGGCTATCGCTGTCTTCTGCGTTAGAGGATAGAAACTGCTGCATAAATAAAAGAAAAACCAAACATCCAAATCCCTTTAGCCAACTTCCTTCTTGTGACAGAGGGAATCTGTTAAAGGTGGTGGCAGGGAACCTTTTCAAGCCAAAAGTCCACACTTCTCCTTTCATTCCTGCTTCCCTGAGATCCTTCTGCAGTGAGCACCAGAAATTCTAAGAGGACTAGCATTAAGATCTATCTTCCAAATAGCTCCAAAATGATGTAGCTGTCGGGATTTTTATGAGATATTTTATAAGGAGGCCTCAATCACTCTTCAACTGGGATCCTACTCTACTGCTGTCCCGGATGCCATTGCAGTGATCCCATCATCTCAACCAAGCACTGCTATATCAGACAAGTTCAAAGGAGTTGAGTTTTGTGGGGGGTTTTAATATATGAAAAGCCCCAACAAGTATCCACAAAGGAAAGAGCAACAAATGCTAACCAATTGGTTCTTACATGGAACAGCATCCTAGCTTGCAAGCACAAGTGTCAGGTCCGACCCTGGGTCCAGTTTCTCTTCTGGTCCTTGTCCCTCCTTCTCTTACTTGGTTCCTCTAGCTCCACTGTTCCCTTCATCCCTAACCTCTTGCACTGACTTACCGGTAGTTCCTTCCTCCTCTCTGCTCTTCCAGCTCATTGCCTTTGATCCTCCTACCACTTTCTGATTGGTTTCCTGGATTTTGGTCTTCTCCCCAAATGATAAACTCTCACCCAGTTTCCCACCTCGCTGTGCCTGACCAGAACAGATTACTCAATCTCACACACACACACCCCTCCCCGCCGGCAACACGGTGCATATGAACTCCTGTTTGAAGCTGCAAACATTGTGTTCTACACCCTGCGAAAATCTCTGGCCAAAGTGCATTGGTACCGAATGGGGCTCATCTTAATCATAGCTACTACTGAAGATGATCTGTGTCCATCAACTCTGTATTTGCAAACTGTTATGAGGGGGAAAAAACCCTGCTCCTTTTCCCTTACGCGGTACCCAAGAGCCCATATAGAGTCCTTTTGTAGGTTCTCTATCAGTAGGAGAAAATAACAGAGACCAACCAGAGAATATTGAGAAGCAAAGCAGCAAGTAAGCCTGTTCTTTATTAAACTGTTGCAACAGAGTCCTCACTCGCCACCAGCAGGAAAGAGGAGGAACCCAGAACAAAGATGTGCCTGCCCTCATATAGACTTTTGAAATTGCACATCCTTAAACTCCAGACCACCCCCAGAAATATCTTACATACATCACAGAAGGGGTGTAGCCACCTCCCCCAATACATCATACATATATCACAGGGGGCGGTCTAAAACGGAATGCTGAGTGTGTTCTCTCCTGTTTGGCTGGTTACCTGATTGCATTATCTGGGTTTTGGCCACTCTTTTCTTTTTATAACTACTTAATTCCCGAATGGAAGTAATGGAGGCAGTGAGAGATTTGACTTTCTTGGGCTCCATGATCACTGCAGATGGTGACAGTAGTCACAAAATTAAAAGACGCCTGCTTCTTGCAATGACAAACCTAGACAGCATCACCTTGCCGACAAAGGTCCTCCGTATAGTTAAAGCTATGGTTTTCCCAGTAGTGATGTATGGAAGTGAGAGCTGGTCCATAAAGAAGGCTGATCGCCGAAGAATTGATGCTTTTGAATTATGGTGCTGGAGGAGACTCTTGAGAGTCCCATGGACTGCCAGAAGATCAAACCTCTCCATTCTGAAGGAAATCAGCCCTGAGTGCTCACTGGAAGGACAGATTGTGAAGCTGAGGCTCCAATACTTTGGCTACCTCATGAGAAGAGAAGACTCCCTGGAAAAGACCCTGATGTTGGGAAAGATGGAGGGCACAAGGAGAAGGGGACGACAGAGGATGAGATGGTTGGACAGTGTTCTCGAAGCTACCAGCATGAGTTTGACCAAACTGTGGGAGGCGGTGGGAGACAGAGAGTGCCTGGCATGCCCTGGTCCATGGGGTCATGAAGAGTCGGACACGACTAAACGACTAAACTGCTGCTGCCGCTTTGCCGGTGAGTCTTGGGGAGGACCGCTCGCCCTGCAAGCCCATTCTCCATCTTGGGCCTGGGGGCGGGCCCCATACTCCACCTCAGCATATAAGGCTCCAAGGAGGCCTCGGGACATTGCTGCTGTTGTTCTGCCGGTGAGTCTTGGGGAGGACCGCTCCCCCTGCAAGCCCATTCTCCATCTTGGGCCTGGGGGCGGGCCCCATACTCCACCTCAGCACACAAGGCTCCAAGGAGGCCTCGGGACATCGCTGCTGCCGCTTTGCCGGTGAGTCTTGGGGAGGACCGCTCCCCCTGCAAGCCCATTCTCCACCTTGGGCCTGGGGGCGGGCCCCAGACTCCACCTCAGCACACAGGGCTCCAAGGAGGCCTCGGGACATCGCTGCTGCCGCTTTGCCGGTGAGTCTTGGGGAGGACCGCTCCCCCTGCAAGCCCATTCTCCACCTTGGGCCTGGGGGCGGCCCCCATACTCACCACCGCCACAACTCTAAGGACACTGCTGCTGCGGCAGCAAATGTTTAAACGTTTTATATATTTTAAAGTGTTTTAAAAGTGTTTTTACTTTTTACTTTGTTGTATCACCAGAAACGGTGGTTTTTTATCCATGTATTTTTATTTTGTTTTGTTTTGTTTTGGGTTGGGATGGTTGTTGAGTGGGGTGGGGATTGGTTTTGTTTTGGGGTAATTGTTTCTTTGTTTGTTTGTTTGCTTTTATATTTTGTAAATGGAGGCGAGTATGAGGCTTGGGATTCCTACTGTGGAGGGGCAAGGGAGGTATGGCGGTGGGGGCAGATGTCATAGGCGAAGGGGATCGAGATACGGATATGCTCGTACCCCTTCCAATCTGCGCCCCATCCCGAGAGACGAGGGTAGGGTGAGCAAGGATTACTCACCTCCGTCACTGGTGTTGTGCAATGCCAGGTCTATAGGCAACAAAACCGCCACCCTGCGAGATTTCATCATCTCGCAGGGGGTCGACCTGGCTTGTGTGACGGAGACCTGGGTGCGCGAAGGGGATACTGTTACCTTACGAGAGATGGCGCCCCCGGGTTTTTCCGTCCTCCACCAGTCACGGACTGTGGGCCGGGGGGGGGAGGGGTGGCACTATTAATCCGGGAAGATTGTTCTTTCAGGGCTCTACCACCGCCATCAATCCCCGGCATTGAATGTGTTGGCCTAGTGTGGGGCTCCGAGGTGAGCTTGGCTGTCTGGCTGGTGTACCGGCCACCTAGCGCACCAGCAGCCACCCTGTCAGGCCTGCTGGAGGCGGTGGCCGGCTGGGCCTTGGAGTTCCCTAACCTATTGGTATTGGGGGACTTCAACATCCATGCCGATGCCACTCCCTCCTCACAGGCTCTGGACCTGGTGTCTTCCATGGCGACACTAGGGCTCTCCCAGTTTGTTTCAGGCCCCACACATCAAGCAGGCCACACGCTGGATCTGATCTTTGGCGTTGGTATAGATGTGATCATGTTTCCTTCGATCAAGGTGCCATGGTCTGATCACTACGCTCTGAAAGCCAGGATTGACGTTCCACCCCCACCCTGCTTAGGTGGTGAGCCGATTTGGGCTCGCCCGCGGAGGCTGATGGACCCTGATAGATTCCGTCAAGCCTTGCGGGACCTTTCTCCCCCTGGCGACTCATTGACTGAGCTTGTTGAGGGCTGGAATACCCAGCTCCTGGCAGCCATCAATGAGATCGCACCTAAGCGCCCTCTGCGACCCCGCAGAAACCGGTCTCCCTGGTTTACTGAGGAGCTCCGGAAAATGAAGCGGGACCTCAGACGGCTAGAGCGAGTATGGCGGGGTGCCCGTGACGGAGCCTCAAGAACATCTTATAGGGTTTTTATGAAAACCTACGAGATGGCAGTGAAGGCCGCTAAGAAGTCCTACTTCTCGGCCTCCATTGCATCCGCTAGCTCTCGCCCGGCACAATTATTTAGTATAATTCGGTCTTTAACGTCCCTCGAAGGACAGCCAAATTTAAATAACAATTCGACACACAGCTGTGAGGCATTTGCGAGCTTTTTTGCGGAGAAGGTCCTGTCGCTCCGCCATGACCTCCCTGCCAATTTGGATACAATAAAGGAACTGGAGGCCCCTCGACTGTCCTCGGTTCCAGTATTGGACCACTTTGACCGGATATCCCCAGCCGATGTGGACAGACTCCTCCGAGCTGGAAAGCCCACCACTTGTCCTCTTGACCCGTGCCCGTCTTGGCTGATTAGAGCGTGTCCAAACGAGGTGCGGGCCCCCCTGGGGGATATCATCAATTTGTCCCTTGGCACCGGGACATTCCCAGGGGAACTGAAGGAGGCAGTGGTGCGTCCGCTCTTAAAGAAAACATCATTAGATCCCTTAGATCTATCCAATTACCGCCCAGTTTCGAATCTTCCATTCCTGGGTAAGGTGATTGAGAGAGCGGTTGCTGAACAGCTTGGTAGGTTTCTGGATGAAACATCGGCTCTGGATCCATTCCAGTCCGGCTTCCGCGCTGGTCATGGGACCGAGACGGCTCTGGTCGCCCTAACAGATGATCTTCGTAGACAGCTGGATCGAGGCGGGTCGGGGCTGCTGATTCTTCTAGATCTGTCAGCAGCCTTCGACATGGTTGATCATGAACTTCTGGACCACCGCCTCGCCGATGTGGGGATCCAGGGCACAGTCCTTCAATGGCTGCGCTCGTTTCTCTCTGGTCGGGGACAGAGGGTGGCGCTTGGGGGGGAACTGTCATCCTGCCACTCCTTGGTGTGTGGAGTGCCTCAGGGTGCGATTCTCTCCCCGATGCTTTTTAACATCTTTATGCGCCCCCTCGCCCAGCTTGTCCGGAGTTTTGGGCTGGGCTGCCATCAGTATGCTGATGACACCCAACTCTATCTGTTGATGGATGGCCATCCTGACTCGGCCCCAGACACACTGATCAGATGCTTGGAAGCTGTGGCTGGATGGTTACGGGGGAGCCGGTTGAAGTTAAATTCTTCGAAGACAGAGGTCCTCTGGCTGGGACGGGACGATATGGGATTGAGGGGGCAACTCCCATCTCTTGCGGGGGTGCAATTAGTGCCAGCACCGTCCGTCAAGAGTTTGGGTGTAATCTTCGATACCTCCCTCTCCATGGAGGCGCAGATTGCAGCTATAACAAAGGCGGCATTTTTCCATCTCCGCCAAGCTAAGCAGTTGGCTCCTTACCTCTCTCGCCCTGACCTAGCCACTGTGATCCACGCGACGGTCACCTCCAGACTGGATTATTGTAACTCGCTCTACGTGGGGCTGCCCTTGAGACTGACCCAGAAACTCCAGCGGGTGCAGAATGCCGCAGCGAGACTCCTTACGGGGTCTTCGCTGCGGGATCACATTCATCCGGTGCTATACCAGCTGCACTGGCTCCCGGTGGAGTACAGGATCAGGTTTAAGGTGCTGGTTTTAACCTTCAAAGCCCTACACGGCCTAGGACCCTCGTAACTACGGGACCGCCTCTCCTGGTATGCCCCACAGAGGAACTTACGGTCCTCAAATAAAAACATCTTGAAGGTCCCAGGCCACAGAGAGGTTAGGCTGGCCTCAACTAGAGCCAGGGCTTTTTCGGCTGCGGCTCCAACCTGGTGGAACGCTCTGTCACAAGAGACAAGGGCCCTGCAGGACTTGACATCTTTCCGCAGGGCCTGCAAGACAGAGCTGTTCCACCAGGCCTTTGGTTAGGGCACAGCCTGACTCCCTCCTTTGGCAATCTTTACAATACTTTAGTTTATGGTTGCCATCAATTTTGATTTTAATTAATTCTTATGATGTTTTATAACGTTGCACTATTTTAGTGTTGTTAGCCGCCCTGAGCCCGGCTTCGGCTGGGGAGGGCGGGATATAAATAAAATTTATTATTATTATTATTATTATTATTAAACAACAACAAATTCGCAAATCCAGGTCACAGGTTCACCATATTCACACCTTAAATGTGCCCTTAAGGCAGGATTTGTGAGCTCAAAGACAATGAAGAGGTTTTTCCCCATTTCCTTAGACCTTGCAGAGAAATATTTGAGGTCATTTTGGGAAAGAGAAAATGGTTTCAGAACTTTTCTGTAGGTTTCAGACATGTGGTTTACATATTTGTATGTGTTTGTTTGGTACATTTATGAATATCTATTACATATAGGACCTTAAAATTCTTATAACAAAACCTTACACAAATGTAAGTTACGGGAATGTGTACTCAGCAAGGTCAAGGTACGCAGAGATACCATTGACCCCCAGCTGGTGAGGTTTGCTGACCTTCCGGATAAGTCTAAACTCAATTTTCTCCTCATAGGCAAAGACCACAAGACGACCTGGATGGTCACCAGTTTCTGTGTGCAGATTTGCAGGCGCAGACCACCCCCTGAAACAAATTAGTTCGCTAGGAAAACAGGCGAAGTCAGCCTCCAGGGTGTCAGGGCCAATTTGTATGGTAGCCCAAATGTTTTAGGTCTTTATGTGTATATGCGCTTATCTTAGATTTTAATTTTTAAGCTGTTGTTGTACACCGTTTTACATGTACCTTTTATTCTTGTGAAAGCTGTCCCAGTTGTGCTTTTGTAGCAACTGGTTAGGCCAGTCAAATGACCACGCAGGAATCAGAGAAATAAAGCAATAAAGTTTTAATTGCTTGCCGGCAGCAAGCAATGGCATGAAGGAATAAGTTCAAAAGTTCGGCCCCTCCCAACAGGGGAGGCTTCCCTCTATACATTCTTGAATCAGGTCTTTATTCAATCAAAAGTTACAGCATTGCACATACTCAGATAGATACACTAGATTCGGCCTAGAGACAAGAACTGCTTTGCTGGGAGATTGTGTTCTAGAACCTTAGGTTCTGCCTAGAGCTAAGGCATGAGGAGTTGGACATTACCCTTCCATGTCCTTATTTGGTAATCCTTATCAGCCTATCTCTGTGTGTCTCTGGGTAGTGGGTGTCTGAGTGTATTTAATGGAGATGGGGGCGTGGCCTAGATCAACAAAATGGCTTCCTTGCTTAACATTTTAACTCTCAAAATGGATTCCCTAAGCACATTGCTACACTTTTCGAGCTGGTCAGCCAGTATGTTGTGTTGTTGCAGACAGAGTGGCTCCAGGACTCCAGTTAATCAGTAACCAAGATCTGTGCCTCTGTGAAGGCTAAGATAGCTGCTATGAGCACTCTGTGTATGCTCTTTGACTACGCTGTTTATGAACAAGTTTATTTTCTTCAGTAAACCTTTATTCTGTTCATGAAGAAGACTCTGCTTGATTAATTTACTGCTGCGTGATATGTTGGAGGGTATGGGGCGATCCCATGTTCCTTAAAGGGGGCAGCAACCTCAGCAGCTTTTAAGAACAGGTTTCCTCTCATAGACAGCTATAAAGCTATTACCTGGACATCTTTCTCCTCACACATTTACGAAGCACTATTTCTGTGTTTACTCTTCTTCTGATACCTCTTTGGGAGAAAGGTTCTGCAGAGGGTAGTAATGTGTCCTCACCAGGGGGAACTCAAGCATGTAAAAATGAAATTGGTTTTTACCATGAATTTCTATTCACTGCTTGAATTCCCCTTCAGCCTTAAAGCAACATTCAGATATGCTACACTGATAAGAGTTGAAATCAAGAGTAACTCTCTCCTCTCACACAGCTGATCAGAATGCTTTTAGTGCAGATCCTGAGGCCGCCAACTTTATTGGCCCTTGTCCTGGGAACAGTCCTTGTCCTCAGCTACACCTTCCACAGAATGGAGACCAAGGTAGGAATCATTCCTCACCCAGTTTTTTCTATGAAAATAAAATGTTGGCAAAGCGAAAGAGTGGAATATAAAGTGCCTTAAAGAGTTTTTTTCCTTTTTAAAAAGAGGGTCACTCCCTGATGTTACATCCAATATGTGTTTAGTGCCTGGTGACCCTTAAACATAGTGAGCATCTCAACTGGAACTTAAATAAATAAATAAGAGAGAGAGAGAGAGGAGTTTTCACCACAATATTAATTTAGAGTTCCCAGAGGTATGACCATGTTAATCTGGAGCTGCAAAAAACAAAATAAATCAGCACCTTAAGAATCTAGCAAATGCATTGCGGCATAGACTTCTGTGGATTTAAGCCCATTTCATCAGATGCATTAAGTGAAATCTTTGTAGGTAGGATTATATATACAGTGGTGCCTCGCAAGACGAAAAGAATCCGTTCTGTGATTCTCTTCGTCTAGCGGTTTTTTCGTCTTGCGAAGCAAGCCCATTGAAGGATTAGCGGATTAGCGCTATTAGGGGGGGAGGGGGAAAAACCAACAGGAACTCGCAAGACATTGTCGTCTTGCGAAGCAAGCCCATAGGAAATTCGTTTTGCGAAGCACCTCCAAAACGGAAAACTCTTTCGTCGAGCGAGTTTTCCGTCTTGCGAGGCATTCGTCTTGCGGGGCACCACTGTACAGTGGTACCTCGGGTTACATACGCTTCAGGTTACAGACTCCGTTAACCCAGAAATATTGCTTCAGGTTAAGAACTTTCCTTCAGGATGAGAACAGAAATTGTGCTCCGGCGGTGCGGCAGCAGCGGGAGGCCCCATTAGCCAAAGTGGTGCTTCAGGTTAAGAACAGTTTCAGGTTAAGTACGGACCTCTGGAACGAATTAAGTACTTAACCTGAGGTACCACTGTGTATACACACACACACACTGTTGAATGGCAATGTGATGCAAAAACTACAGTCATTATAATAAGAGATTAAATGTATGCTACAAATGCAGCAATTTTACCAGGGCTTTTTTTTTCAGCCAGAACATGCCAGAACGGTGTACCTCTCAGTTGGGCCAAGGAAGTGGAGGGAGAGACCTGACCAGCCTCAGCAAAGCCCTGCTGTGCCTCTGATTCATGAGGAGACCCTCCCAGGAGGCCAAAGGGGACATCCACTACGAGCTCTGGAAAGGGTCTCCTTGCAAGTTGGAGGTGCAGCAAGGCTTAGTTGAGGCTCTTCAGCCTCCTGGCTAATAGTAGAGGCGTGTGAAAGCTCTGCCTCAGCTGAGCAAGCCCCCCCCCCCACCATTCTGGCTCACATGAGCCAGAAATGCAAGATAGGGATTCATTCAGCTGCTCAGATAAGGTGCAGAAGGCTCCCCTCACCTCAGCTGAGCAGCCTCAACAAGCTTGAAGTGAGTTTTCTGAGGGAAGTGTGTTCCAGCACCCTATGTCTGGGGAAAATGCACTGAATGTTACAATTGCCTTGTTTGTTTGTTTGTTTTCTAATATTTATATTTTATTAACGTGATTTCAGTTAAAAGAAATAAAGTGTTGGAAAGAAGGAAAAGTGAGAGGGAGAAAAACAACAAGGATACATATAAATGTGAAAATATACCAAAAAAGAAGAAACAGTATACAATATTCCCATACATTCATGTATAAATTGCTATAGTGTTGTTGTCCTAGAGCTTATGAAAATGTTAATAGCCTACTACATTTTGTATAAACTCATTCCAAGTGTTCTTGTATTTATCCACACAGTGTCTGCACCTGCAAGCTGTCCGTTCATAAATTGCCTTGTTAAATCAGACCAACTGCCATGTAATCCAATATTTAGCTTTCGGTTGAGGCCAATCAGAGACCTCTGGGATGCATGGAACTGTGCGTGTTTGTGTGTGAAAGTGACCCCCCTTCCCCAGTCCTTTTGTCCCTGCCACCTGATATTTAGGGGCATACTGCTTTTGTATATGGAGTATCACAGATCATTACTTACACCAGAACTGCATGAAGCTGACATCTCCTCTTAAAAAACAAAGTTGTCATTTTTGCCCATCACCATATTAAACATCTCTTGTTACATTGTGCCAGTTCACCTCTTTGAAACAACCCCTCCTATGCTTTCACAGTTTAGCCAAATCCAGCCTGAAGATGTATATATGTATTTATTCAGCAAGTTATAAGAGGAAAGTGGGAATCTATCATTCAGTGCCTGTTTCCGCAAATATATTGCCATTGAATTGTGAGGGTATTGGCTTGATTCTGCCTCCAGAAATCAGTGGCCTGAGAATAAACTCCCCCCAGCCCTCTGTTTGGTGATTCAGGATGAGAAATTATTTTGGGGAGCTAGGGAAGAACCCACATTTTGGTTTCATCATTTCCAATTTGCTGCAAATGAACCCATTGGAGCTGAGGCAGTGTCTCTGTGCTCACCCTTGAAATTATTTATTTTTAATTCCACACTCAAGTTTACCATCTTTGGAGGCCTTGGGAAGCAATTTAAAGAAAAGGAAGTTCCTGCAGGTATTGGTAAGCATTTTCTTGTTAATTTCGTAACCACACCAAGAATTATATCAACACAACACATTGTGAACAATGTTAATTTTCAATAAAGAAAATATGTGGTGCAGCTTATTCCCTACCTCTGTTTCCCAGATCCTTGTAAATTAAAACATTTTTAAGATGATAGAGGGATTGCAACTTGGTGGTAGAACAGTAAGACCTAGGACACAGGTAGGCAAACTAAGGCCCGGGGGCCAGATTAGGCCCAATTGCCTTCTAAATCCGGTCCCGGAATCAGTGTGTTTTTACATGAGTAAAATGTGTCCTTTTATTTAAAATGCATCTCTGGCTTATTTGTTGGGCTTGCCTGGTGTTTTGACATAAGCAGAATGTGTGCTTTTATTTAAAATGCATCTCTGGGTTATTTGTGGGGCATAGGAATTCGTTCATTCCCCTCCCCCCCAAAAAAATATAGTCCGGCCCCCCACAAGGTCTGAGGGACAGTGGACCGGCCCCCTGCTGAAAAAGTTTGCTGACTCTTGACTTAGAATGACTGCCCAACATTTCCCATTAAAAGGACAACGTAGCAGCTAATGTGAAAAACCATCTGCTTGAGGCCCTGCAGAATCTGCACCAATATACAGACAGTCCATAATACTGGGCTACATGCACTAAGTGTCTAATAAAAGGTGGCTTCCTTTTTAATACTATTAAATGCTTCAATCACAGACAGCAGGAGTGAACTTTGGGCAATGAAAGATGGAACCCCGAGACATGCTAGAATGGAATGGGCAGAAAAGGACAAAGAAATTAAAGCTGTCCTTAGAAAACTAGACGACCTGATGCCCAGCGTCACTTTCATGGATGTAAATACCACCACAAGTGCTAAGAACAGCAAGGCCACCATCTTAAACTACAAAAGCTCTTATTGTGTTGGCGAGTATTTGATGGTTCGACTGGATTTATACAACTACTTGGGCAAGAGGAAGGAATACGGAGGAGACTTCTTACGAGCGAGGATCTCCTCTTCAAGTCTTAGTGCTGGAGCTTCTGGGCGCATCACAGACTATAGGAATGGGACGTACCTGGTCAATTTCACTTTATTTTGGGAGGGCGATGTCAGAGTGTCCATCTTGCTCATCCACCCCAGCGAAGGAGTTTCTGCACTGTGGGCTGCAAGGAAAAAAGGCTACGACAAAATAGTTTTCAAAGGCAAATTTTTAAACAAAACGTTAGATGTCTTCACTGAATGTGGATTTAACAAGACCACAAATGCAGAACTGTGCGAGTATCTAGATGAGCGAGACCAGGAGGCCTTCTACTGTGTGAAACCAAAATATGTGCCATGTGAAGCTTTCGTCCAGCTTTCGTCCAACAACAGACCCATCTCATACTTAACAGCCATAGAAAAGAGACTTTTAAACAGGTACATTGTTTGCTGTTCAAATGCTTTATCTTGGGGAAGTACTGAAAACTCCTATGGGATCCTCTAAAAGGTTATTTGAAAACAAAATCTGAGTGATGATATCTTATCATCTCTGCTGGCCATGCTGGGAAGAAAATCTCCCTTGTTCCATCCATTTGCAGAACCAGGGAAAGTTTCTTCACAGACCATTAAGTGCACACCCTCCAATATTTCTCCAATGAAAATAGGGACATCCTATTCCATAATAATAATAATAATTTTATTATTTATACCCTGCCCATCTGACTGGGTTGCGCCAATCATGCTGGGTGGCTTCCAACACATATAAAAATATAATAAAACATTAAACACTAAAAAATATAATAAAACATTGGCTCAGGGGTTGCACAATCCCATGCCCTCCAACATTTCTCCCATGAAAATAGGGATGTCCTAAGGAAAAGTGGGACATTCTGGGATCAAATCAGAAACCTGGACAGCTTCTGTAAATCCAGTACTGTCCCTGGAAAAAAAGGGATACTTAGAGGATCTGAAAGTGGCTTTTGAAAACAGGGAGAAGTTGTGCTTCCATCTCTTTTCCAAAGTTCGGTTATCAAAACAGTTACAAACAGGTGTTCCCACTCCCCTTCCAATGGAAGCTTGGCTCAAGTGTTGAGTTTCCAGCAGTAGCCATTAAGGTGTGTAAAAACCTAATTTGTCCTCGTCTGCTTTTCTCTAATAAGTATTTTCTCTTTCTTGAACGTCCAGTGTTGGAATTCAGATACCTCAGAATTTCGGGAACATTCGTGTCGTGCCCTGCAAAAGTAAGCTAGACTATCTGGTTCTGGTCACAACTTGAATGCAACAAATGACGAAATTGAGGGAGGGCCTGTATTTTTAATTGGTATTGTAAGACTGAGGTGCAATGTGGCAAGAACAGGACTATTTGAAAAAAGATGATGGGAGGAAGAGTTTGAAAGGGGCAAGAGAGAGAGGTCATGGGAAGAATAATGGAAGGGAGAAAATTCAGTTATTGCTTAGGATGACTTGATTTCCTACAAAGATGAGAATCTGAATAGCCAATCACTTCCTGGAGAGGTCTTGTGTGGTCAGAGGCAGTATCAGCGACTACTTCCTTCTTCATCCTCTCATTTGTTATATTTCTTCAGCGAGTAAGGTGACGAGCGAGAAGTGCAGGATTGGGATGGCTTCTCCTGTCCCCAGCGGCTACGTTTTGCGCAACACCTGGCACCCAGAATTTTGCTCCATCCATGATTTCAGCACTTTGGATAAGATCCGTGCGAGTCTGAAGAGCAAAATGATTTATCTCATGGGGGATTCAACATCATTTCAATGGATTAATTACCTTACCAAGAGAGTGACAAGTACGTCCTGGCTGGGTTTTGGATTTTCTCACTCTTCTGAGATCCAAAATGTTGTCTTCCTTCCTTCCTTCCTTCCTTCCTTCCTTCCTTCCTTCCTTCCTTCCTTCCTTCCTTCCTTCCTTCCCAGTTTAGAAATTTTGGACTACACCCTCCTTTGAACAGCAGATCCCCAAGACCTGTTATTGCAATGGGCAGTTTCTTAAGTTTCCAAAGCAGCTTGCTTTGCAGAATGTGGGATGTGGGACTGTAGTTTAAGGCAGTGGTTTTCAGCCTCAGGTCCTCAGATGTTGTCGAACTACAACTCCCATCATGCCCAGCCAACTTAGTCAATGACCCAAATTGAAGAACACTGGCTTTAAGGAATGCAGCCCTCTGTAGGTACACAAAGATAGCTGCGTAATTCTGCGGCGTTAGAGTCTTCAGTAAAGAGGAGTTTCCCTGCCTTCTTACATGAGATACGATCCTTGACATTTCCAGTTAAAGTATCTGGATCCATCTGCTTGCTAACAAGTGCTCTACCACTAAGTTATGGACTCTTGGACCTGACTACCTAGTATTGTGAATGAGCTCAAGTGCTCTGAATAATTTTTGGGGAGGGAATGTTGTTGGACCCTTGGAACATCAAGTCATGTAGGGCAGAAAAGTTATCCGCCCAAGGCATGATGGAAAACAGCAACAACTAGGAAAAGATAGACATAACATTTTACAAGGACAGGAAGAAACACCATGGACAGAATAATTGCTACACACAGGAAGAAAAAGGATATAGTTTGAATAATTCACCTGTTGATTTATAAATCATTTAATGTGTCAATAAAAATGGAAGGCATTAATATTGCAGTTGTTGTATAAGGGATTGTTATTTTGACTGGAGTGTAATTGAAATTAATAAGATTTTGGAATGCAGAAATAAAGTAAATCATCAAACCATCAATTCTAGCACACAGGGGGGCACCTAAATTATATAATTTGGCATCTGAGTGGTTGGTATTAGTAATTGTATTATAATATGGCATTGTTATAATGAGGCTATAATTGGAATATTGTAATTGAAAACTAATAAAAATATTATTAAAAAAAAGAAAAGCTGTCCCTTTTGACAACTTCCTTGCTATTAGTTTTCAAAACATTCCTATTAAAGTATTTCATTTCCTCTTTCCAACCTCTTCTTTGTTAGCGCTGAAGTACTTTGATCACCAAAGCGTTCCAGTCTTCAAGACACATGTGGCTTTGGACCTGGAGAGGAACACATTCATCCAGTGGAAAAAACACGGGTACCCCCTCGTGACAAAGTCCTTCTATTCAGTGAAAGATCTGAATTACATTGCTCGGGAAATCGACCAAGTAGCAGGGGACAGCGACACAGCCATCGTCATCGCTATAGGCCAGCACTTCAGACCATTTCCCATGGATCTCTTTGTGCGAAGGGTTGTAAACATTCGCCGCGCCATTGAGCACCTTCTCCTGAGAAGCCCTGACACGAAAGTCATTGTCAAAGCAGAGAATATCCGAGAAATGAATGCAGACTCAGAGCGATTTGGCGACTTCCATGGCTATGCCCAATACCTTGCCATGAAATACATTTTTCGAGGTCTCAGGGTTGGCGTAATTGATGCCTGGGACATGACTATCGCCTATAATTCAAACACAGTTCACCCACCAGAAGAAGTGGTTTGGAGCCAAATCATGATGTTTCTAACATACCTCTGTTAAGAATGACCTTGGCCCTTATGATCAACGGAGAGAACCGTCTTGCCTGTTCCATTTGTGGCTGCTAGGCTGGTGACTGGAGCAGCCCAATGGGACCATGTGTCTCCACTCTTGAAGGCACTGCAGTGGTTGCTGGCCCAATTTAAGTACTAGCATGCAAACCTGCAAACAGCTTGGGATCCAAGTACTGAAAAGCACCTCCCTCAATATCAACCATCTTGGGCCCTACGATTGGCAGGGAGTCCACCACCGAATGCTGTCTAGTTGGCACTGATCTGTGCCAGGGGTCTTCTTGTTGGCAGTTTGCCATTTGTGGAATGCCCTCCCTGGTGAGATGTGTCTGCCTCCCTCACTAACATTCAGGAAAAACTTTAAAACATTCCTCTTCACCCCGGCTAAAAGATGCTGTTCCTAGAAACCTTAAATTATTAGCTGTGGAATCACTCTCAAATAGCGAATAATCAGATTGGGGGCAGCTGCTTCTGTGCAAGTAACCAGCAGGAAGCCTCTTGGCTAAATCTCAGTGAGAAACATGATCTATCACGTGAAGTCTCTTGGGAAACTTGAGCTTGTGTGTAACATCCTGGTATGCATTTGCTAATAGCCTAATCTTCCAATCCCAGGGTGGCTTCCGCTGAGCCAGGTTACAACAACTGTTGCTCGGGCTGCACTAGATGAGCAGCAGTTCAGCTTTTTATTCATAGGCAAAAGTACTGCACATGGCTGAGTGGAAACCAGAAGAGGGAGCTAAAGGCACTGAGAACAGACACTAAAATAGAACTCTGTATTGATTTCTAGTTGTGCAGCAGGGCTTGCCACCATTCTGTTTACCAAAATGTGCCTTTGTGCTTGTGTGGAATGCTTTTCGTTTGCAAAAGGAATGCTTCATCATACCTCTGGATGGCCATTGGGCTATTCAGTTAAACCCGGTGCCTGGCCCTTGTCTGTGTGTCCAGAAGCTACCTTGTCAGAAATATGGCTTGGATTTCAGGATAGAGAAATCTGTCAGCTTTGGCTTGCCAAGTTTCCAAGTTTCTTAAATTTGGTTACCTGCATTTCCTCTACAATTAGATTTTTTTTTTAAAAAAAGATATCCTCACGAAACACCATCAGCATATTAGTGTAGATTTCTCCTATTAAACATGTTTCCGTATGCAGTTTTGACCAATATACACATTCTTGCAAGCAACTTTCTCGAAAATAATGCATTTTGTATGTTACAGTGGTGCCCCGCAAGACGAATGCCTCGCAAGACGAAAAACTCGCTAGACGAAAGGGTTTTCTGTTTTTGCGTTGCTTCGCTAGACGAATTTCCCTATGGGCTTGCTTCGCAAGACGAAAATGTCTTGCACTTTTTTTTTAAGCCGCTTGAAGAGGCGCAGTTGCGACGGACCGTGCTTTGCAAGACGAAAAACATTGCAAGACGACAGACTCGCAGAACGAATTCTTTTCGTCCTGCGAGGCACCACTGTATTTTTACTAATATGTGCACTACTCTTTGGAACTCCCTTCCCATTGATCTTCGTCGGGTTCTTTTCTGTATTGGTTTCAGCAATTGTTTTTGTTTCCGCAAGCCTACCAAGGCATGTAATTTTCATATATGTGTAGCAGCTGTTTTATTTACCGTATTTTTCGCTCTATAATACGCACCAGACCACAAGACGCAGCTAGTTTTTGGAGGAGGAAAACAAGAAAAAAAATATTCTGAGTCTCAGAAGCCAGAACAGCAAGAGGGATTGCTGCAATCCCTCTTGCTGTTCTGGCTTCTGTGATAGCTGCGCAGCCTGCATTCGCTCCATAAGACGCACACACATTTCCCCTTACTTTTTAGGAGGGAAAAAGTGAGTCTTATAGAGCAAAAAATACAATATATTTTTAAAAATTGTGCTAACTTGTTTTTCATGTTTGTTTTTATCTGCATATATAAAGAAAGTTTTAGATTGTCACTCAGGTGCCTTCTGTCAAGGAAGCGACTTACAATTTTTATTAAATAAATAAAAATAAAATCAATGGCCTGGACCTTGAAGCTCTCTATATTATCCAGCCAGTTGTTTGATAATATGTATTACAGACTCTCTGCAAAACTGGATGAGTGTGTGCAGGATGTGCTGGAAAAAGATCTCCGTGGACTAGAAGGGGTGTGGAATAACTTTTGCTAAACCTCCTCCAGGAGAAATCATCACCTCCCTTTTTTACACATGTCTCTAAGAGGTACCTCAAACTAAGGCAGGGATTGCCAGTGTGTCACCCATATATGTCTTCCTTGGTACCCACAAGGTCTTCTCCACCTGCTGAAGTTTGGAGTTGTTGTTTTAAAGCATTCTGTTGTAGCTCATAGAATAGGTGGGTTGAGTAGCACAAAAAGAATGTGCTGTTTTGGCAGATAGGTTATGCCAGCCTGATCCTGGTACTAGATCTTCCAGTGCCAGGATTGTAGGAATCTAGCTGTGACATGGGATAGCCCCATTATCAACTAAAGTAAGTGATCCCAGGGTTCCACCCATTTGCAGGTAACGCCTTCTGAGCTAGGAAGGCATTTGGGGAAGTTTTTAATGTGTGACATTTTAATGTATTTTTAATCTTTATTGGAAGCTGCCCAGAGTGGTTGGGGAAACCCAGCCAGATGGGTGGGATACAAATAATAAACTATTTTATTATTATCACCTAACGGAAGGTATGTATGTGGTGGTTATTGTGCAGAGAGGTAATCCTGCATATCCCCAGGGGGTCTTTGTTCCCCACTCACCATTATGTTCAAAGTTGATACGCAGAAAGCATCAAAAGGAATTAGAAGAGTGAATAAAGCCGCCTTGTAACTTGGTTGAATAGGCTTGGGCATGGAGACATCATGAACTATGGACTAAAGCTGTCCAGATTAAATTTCCTTATGTACTTAAGGGATATTGATATTGACAATGGGTTCTTTCATGTGCTTGTTGATAGTTTCCAAAGACTCAAGCGACACTGTTGCAGTAATGCCAAACTTTTGGTGGCTTTTGCCTCAGGCCAATTTCACTAAATATCCACACCAGCCAAATTCACCCGCAACCTGGTTTTGCTACTGGGGACAATCAGCCTCTGACCCCAGAACTGACCCAGTTGTGTTTCTGGCTAACTTTGACTGTTTAGCTGATTTTTCAAGGCCTGTGTCTTCTGGCGAGACCTTTAGTCAGGGCAACCATCTTAGCCTAACCCAACCACTGGCTTCCTTCTTCAGTTCTTCACCAGCCAAGTACAGTGGTACCTCAGGTTAAGTACTTAATTCGTTCCGGAGGGCTGTTCTTAACCTGAAACTGTTCTTAACCTGAAGCACCACTTTAGCTAATGGGGCCTCCTGCTGCTGCCGCGCCGCCGGAGCCCGATTTCTGTTCTTATCCTGAAGCAAACTTCTTAACCTGAAGCACTGTTTCTGGGTTAGCAGAGTGTGTAACCTGAAGCATATGTAACCTGAGGTACCACTGTATTGCTAACACACTTGGGGTGAGTAGCTTAATATTCAGACCTCAGCTCTCCACTATTGACCCTAACCCCTCAGTCTTCTCAAATCTTTGCCTCACACTTCGTCCATCAACTGACTTTCCCAACCGACTTTCCGAACTGACGTTTGTTTTCCGCAACTGACAATTAACTACCCTTTATTCACCAACCAGAACTTCCAGCTAATCAGAACCTGCCGGTCCCTTGACCAATCAAAATGGAGTTCTCTGATCCAGGCCCCTATAAATACTCGAAGCAGCGCTACCCCTCTTGCAGAATCTGTTGCCAAGCTGCTACTGCCAAACAGGCCTGCAACATAGTAAGAGTTCAAGGTTTTGGACTTTGAGGGTTTTGCTCTATGTCAACGGAGGCCGCAGAAACCTTTTTTTTTTTTTTACAAAGGGCAAAGAATGTACAGATATACACATAGCATTTTTCCACACTGTGTCTCAAATTTGCTAAGATTCTTCCATCCCCAGATGGAAGAATAAAATATTGGGGGGGGGCAGCTAAGCCCCACCCTGCATAATCAATCACATGATATAAATAAAATAATAATGAAATTTTATTTATAGCCTGCCCTCCCCAGCTGAAGCTGGGCTCAGAGCGGCTAGCAACAGTAAAATAATACAACATTCTAAAATCATTTCATTATATGGTACATTCACACTATTTGAATGGCAATGCCTATCAACTTAGATAGGGCCTGTCCCCATAAAAAATGGGGGGGACGACACCTCAGTCTCTAGGCATTGGCTCCTATGCCCTCCCACCCTATTTCTTTCTGTAGTCTTCTGGGATATTATGCTCCCTCACCAGTCTTTGAGCCCAGTGTAGCACTGTACTTTGATTCCTATGGTCAGAGAGTCTGTGTTTTAAAGGGCCTGCCTGAGCATCATGCCTTCTTCCATCTTTGAGATCAAACATCAGAGGTTAGAGGTGAGGTCAGCTGGTTGGCAGCAATTTTGATGAAAAAGAGGGCACCCTTCACCCACTATGAGAGAAAGAGAGAGAGCCACAAAAGCAGTTTTGAACAAGGAAATGATAGACCCAGAAAGAGGCCTAGCTAGGAGTTTGAAAGTGGTCTCCACCTGTGTTATTCATATATTTGTAAACAAGCAAGGTTTGTTTGTTTGCTTGCTTGTTTTTAAGGACCAAAGGCTCAAGTACTCTCCAAAGGAAGCCATCTGCTGGTAATCTCTACCCTGGAAGTATTATTGTTGTTGTTGTTTAGTCGTTTAGTCGTGTCCGACTCTTCGTGACCCCATGGACCAGAGCACGCCAGGCACTTCTGTCCTCCACTGCCTCCCGCAGTTTGATCAAACTCATGCTAGTAGCTTCAAGAACACCATCCAACCATCTCATTCTCTGTCGTCCCCTTCTCCTTGTGCCCTCCATCTTTCCCAACATCAGGGTCTTTTCCAGGGAGTCTTCTCTTCTCATGAGGTGGCCAAAGTATTGGAGCCTCAGCTTCACGATCTGTCCTTCCAGTGAGCGCTCAGGGCTGATTTCCTTCAGAATGGAGAGGTTTGATCTTCTTGCAGTCCATGGGACTCTCAAGAGTCTCCTCCAGCACCATAATTCAAAAGCATCAATTCTTCGGCGATCAGCCTTCTTTTGTGACCTTTGGTGATTAGCCGTGACCCCCGCTAATTGATTTACGAACCTCGATTAGCGACTTATAACTTCCCGGGTCCGGCGCGCTTCCCTCAGCTGCGCGCCACTCCGTCACGACTCAGCAGAGCTTCGCACAGCGTTGTAAAACTGTCACGTTCCAGACAAACACACACAGCACCGGTTTGTCTATTTACAGCATTTATTCCAATATTTCTCAGGAATTTCCAGGACTATTTTCAGCCATCTCAGCCCTGCGTCTTTTCCCCACAGCTCACATCGTGGGACTGGCAAACTTTGCCCAAGCTCCGCCCGAGCTTCCAAAAGTGACGTCAGAATGGTGAGGCATCCTGGGAACAACTTAACCAGTTAAGTTCCAACTCCAACACCCCCTCTTGCATCACCTTCTGACCACACCTTCTTGAGTTCAACACCTTCCCCTTTGCCTTGTGCTCCTTCCCAGCATCTTTCCCAGGCACCTGTTGAACCCCTTCAACACTCCCAGAATCACACTGTGCGACACTTTTCCACGCACCTGTGACCTGATACCCTACTGACTCATTAGAGCCAGCAGTTGTGTCTTCTCCGTCAGAATCTTCCCCCTCTGACTTGACAACCCTTCCGTGAGCTTTCTCCATTACCGGAGATGAAGCCTCACACCTGGACACTCCTTTCACAACCCTTGGAGATGCCCAAACCTGCCCTGAACCCCGACCCCGGACTTGGTCCCCATCACCGGGATCTGAACCCTGATTCTGGACCTTATCCCCATCACTGGGTTCAGCCACAGCCTCCCTTCTCCCTTGAGAAGACTTTGCACCCGTCACCTGGTGACGTATTCCCTTTTTCTTGAAAAATTCCTCCAGAGCAGACCCAGAAAACTGTGACCCTTGGTCGCTCTTGAACCCTTGCACCCTGGTGGAGAACCTTCGTTCCACCTCCGCAACCCAATCCTGGATCAGTTGCGCCACCTCCCCCTGTGATTTGAGAGAGAAACACCAGCCAACCTGGCTGTGGTCACCTGTCAGCGACAGCACATACCTGGCCCCACCCAGACTCTCAGACCTCATGGGTCCTGACAGATCTGTGTAAACCAGCTCAAAACCTCCTTGGCTACCCTCCCAAACCCGGGAAAAACCAAGCACCTTTGCACCTTTGCATGCCCTGCACCCTTGGGACCTCCTCCCACA
Source organism: Podarcis liolepis (assembly GCF_965112155.1). Classification (NCBI taxonomy): domain Eukaryota; kingdom Metazoa; phylum Chordata; class Lepidosauria; order Squamata; family Lacertidae; genus Podarcis; species Podarcis liolepis. The sequence continues at coordinate 18,045,251 of NC_139567.1, read as the reverse complement.
TTTCCGGAGCTTGTACCCTTTTGTGCACCTGTGCAACTTTTGCACATGACTGGGAACCTTAGCACACTTCGCCTGTGCTTTTCCAGCATTCCCACCACCCTCCATAGGTGACTCCAGAACAAAGACGTTGTTCTTGCTCTTCGCCATGTTGACCCGTTGTCGCCCCCCTCTGAAAATGGAACAGGTGTCATTTCCAGAACAAGCATTGTATCCCTGCTTCATTAGAGCTGATACAGATAAAAGACAACAATTCAGTCCCGGCACAACGCAGATCTCTAGCTCCTCCTGTGAAGGAGAGAAAAAACACGTTAGCCACCACACCACAGACTGATTTTTGTGTTCCGTCTGTGAACCTAACAGTCATCCCTGTTAAAATAGCCCTGCATTTCCGCAGCTTCCCAGCAGATGTCTCTGGAATCAAATTGCAATCAGCAGCAGAGCCAATAACAACACTCTGCTCTGGCCTTGTCCCACGAGTCTCTTGCTGGCACCTGGCACGTACACCAGCCTCAGTCCCGCGCCTGGTTGTTTTTCCAGACCGGTTGCCATGGTAACCCGACTGGTTCCCATGAGAAATCAACAGTTTGACCTTGGCAACATCCGCAACATCCTGCCTTTTCTCTCTGCTCCGGTGGGGGCAATCTCGCCGCAGATGTCCCGGAGCTTTGCACACGTAGCAACGACGAACTCCAGTGGAAAAACACTGCCTGGGGCTCCCAACTGGCTTGGCCTTCCTCCTCCTGGAACGACGCCTCCCACCAGCCTCGCCCCCCCTGAAGCCGCTCTTCGCTCCAGCAGGTTCAGTGGAAAACTTTTCAAACTTGCCTTTGGAACTTTCCACCCCCCCGACATGCTCACTAGCACTCCTTGAGGCTAAAGCATCAGGAACAGGGGCTCCAGCCATTTCTAGGCTTCCAGCTTCAATCTGCCCTTGGCCTCCGCATCAGGAACAGGGGCTCCAGCCATTTCTAGGCTTCCAGCTTCAATCTGCCCTTGGCCTCCTGCTGAGCCTTCACAGCAAACACAGCAGTACATTCCCAAGCGTCAATAGTCCCTTGCCCCCCCCTCTGGGGCCCACAGCCTTTTCCAGCTGTGCACCGGCTCTCACGTAGGTGATCAGCGCCATCTTGTCTTTCTGTTCTGAAGCAGCCATCTCCCGGCCCTTGCTTTCCGCCTCCAGCCTCACAAACACCCTGGAGCGCTGAACGGCCTCTGGCTTCCTGGCACCCAGAACAGTAGACCTCAGATCAGCAGCCAGGTTGCCCAACTTCTTAAAGTGAGCCTCCCACAGTCCTCCAAGACCTGGCAGCCTGCCATCTTCCCCCGGGGCCCAGCGTACTCACGTAAACAACCAGCTCCCCTGGCGTGGAGAAACGATACCTCAGCTGCTCTCAGCTCTTGGCAGTTCTCAGCAACCCAGGCACGTTTCTGCGTCTCTTCTCCGTCTCTGCTCGACACCGCAGATTTACAGCTCCCGACAGTTTTACAAGCGGTAATTTATGGGTCCATAACCTGTGACCTTTGGTGATTAGCCGTGACCCCCGCTAATTGATTTACGAACCTCGATTAGCGACTTATAACTTCCCGGGTCCGGCGCGCTTCCTGCTGGCTCTAATGAGTCAGTAGGGTATCAGGTCACAGGTGCGTGGAAAAGTGTCGCACAGTGTGATTCTGGGAGTGTTGAAGGGGTTCAACAGGTGCCTGGGAAAGATGCTGGGAAGGAGCACAAGGCAAAGGGGAAGGTGTTGAACTCAAGAAGGTGTGGTCAGAAGGTGATGCATCCTGGGAACAACTTAACCAGTTAAGTTCCAACTCCAACATCTTTATGGTCCAGCTCTCACTTCCATACATCACTAGGAAGTATTATTATCAACATGATTATTATTTTACTTACTTATTTTCAATATGTAACATGGGAATTCTTACAACTCAGAGAAGTTTGTTGTTGTTGTTTAGTTGTGTCCGACTCTTCGTGACCCCATGGACCAGAGCACGCCAGGCACTTCTGTCCTCCACTGCCTCCCACAGTTCGAAGTAGTAGTAGTTTGAACTCAGAGAAGTAGGGAGTGCATAGTCATCCATTCAAGACTCAGGAACTACAACCAGGTGGAGGTCTTCATATCTGAAAATCAGCAGTATTTTCAGTTATTAAAAGGTTTGTTTGCATTATAGAAATGCATATCCTAATAATAAGATCAGTAAGAGTGAAACAGAGTAGGAGAGAGAGAGAGAGAGAGAGAGCTCCTACTATACTAATGATTTTCTGATGTCAATACTTACAGGCTACTGGGTTAAATGAATTTTCAGTGAGTTTTTAAAAACATACATTCTAGAATAGTCTGTTGGAAAGTATTACTACTCTCCCCTTGCCTTTGGTTGCAACAGGTTTGAAACCAAAGGCGGTGAAAAGGAATTTATCTGTGCCTTTTGACAGAGGTGACAGGAATATCTTTGGTTTGTACCATGACCTCAACAGTCTTCCTGGCTCTCGTGCTTGGAGTCAGTTTCTTCATCATCTACACTGTCCACATCTACAAAACTGATACCCAGGTAGAGTGTCTTACCTTATTCAATAACACAAACTAATTCATAAAGATTTTTTTTAAAAATGGTGTATGTACATATACCTGAAGGAGTGTCTTCACCCCCATTGTTCTGCCCGGATGCTGAGGTCCAGCGCCGAGGGCCTTCTGGCGGTTCCCTCACTGTGAGAAGCCAAGTTACAGGGAACCAGGCAGAGGGCCTTCTCGGTAGTGGCACCCTCCCTGTGGAATGCCCTCCCACCAGATGTCAAAGAGATAAACAACAACCTGACATTCAGAAGACATCTGAAGGCAGCCCTGTTTAGGGAAGCTTTTAATGTTTGATATTTTATTGTATTTTTAATATTCTGTTGTCAGCCACCTAGAGTGGCTGGGGAAACCCAGACAGATGGGTGGGGTATAAATAAAAAGTTGTTGTTGTTGTTGTTGTTAATACATTTAGTTAATTAGCACCTGATGGCCCTGAAATACAACATGGATTGGACTCTGGTGACCATTTAAAAATAGAAGTAAATACCGTATTTTTCGCACCATAGGACGCACTTTTTCCCTCCTAAAAAGCAAGGGAAAATGTGTGTGCGTCCTATGGAGCGAATGCAGGGGGGAGGCAGGTGGGAAAAGCCCTCAAGAGCCGCACACAAGCTTTGTGCGCTCTTGCGGGCTTTTCTCTAGGAGGGAGAAGGGACTGACTGGCTGCAGCAGTCCCTTCTCCCTCCTGGGGGAAAAGCCCCCAAGAGCGGCACCCTCTTTAAAGGCTGCGCGGCACCTGCGGGCTTTTCTACGAGGTGGGGGAATCCCCCCACCTCCCAGAAAAGGCAGGAGAAGCCGCACAGCCCCTTTAAAGAGCGCGCGGCTTCTGCAGTAGTTGGGGGAAGCTGCAGCGGATTCCCTCCTCCCGGGCTCCCTTTGAAGCGGCAATGTGGGAGGGGAGCAGCTTACACTCGTGTAAGCAGCTCCTCTCCCACTTTCCTCCTTCAAAGCAACTGCGGAGGAGGGAAGGAAGGGGACCATGGATCCTCCGCTGCTGGAGGCTTCAGCGGATTCCTCCTCCGTAATTGCTTTGAAGCAGGAAAGTGGGAGGGGAGCAGCTTACACTCGTGTAAGCAGCTCCTCTCCCACTTTCCTGCTTCAAAGCAACCACGGAGGAGGGAAAGAGGGGACCCATGGATCCTCTTCGCTGCTGGAGGCTGCAGCAGATTCCCTCCTCCCGGGCTCCCTTTGAAGCAGCAAAGTGGGAGGGGAGCAGCTTACACTCGTGTAAGCAGCTCCTCTCCCACTTTCCTCCTTCAAAGCAACTACGGAGGAGGGAAGGAAGGGGACCATGGATCCTCCGCTGCTGGAGGCTTCAGCGGATTCCTCCTCCGTAATTGCTTTGAAGCAGGAAAGTGGGAGGGGAGCAGCTTACACTCGTGTAAGCAGCTCCTCTCCCACTTTCCTCCTTCAAAGCAACTACGGAGGAGGGAAGGAAGGGGACCATGGATCCTCCGCTGCTGGAGGCTTCAGCGGATTCCTCCTCCGTAATTGCTTTGAAGCAGGAAAGTGGGAGGGGGCAGTTTACACTCGTGTAAGCAGCTCCTCTCCCACTTTCCTCCTTCAAAGCAACCATGGAGGAGGGAAGGAAGGGGACCATGGATCCTCCGCTGCTGGAGGCTTCAGCGGATTCCCTCCTCCGTGATTGCTTTGAAGCGGCAATGTGGGAGGGGAGCAGCTTACACTCGTGTAAGCAGCTCCTCTCCCATTTTCCTGCTTCAAAGCAACTACGGAGGAGAGAAGGAAGGGGACCATGGTTCCTCCGCTGCTCACGGCTGCAGCAGATTCCCTCAGCTTAAGTGGGGTGGGGGAAGTGTGGCAGGTAGGGGGGTACTGAGAGACACATGTCTCTCAGATGAAAATTGGGGGTGGGCATTGTGTGAAGTGGCTGTGGATCTCCTGCCGCAGAACTGTAGGACTGTATAGAGTTGGGAGGGCCACCCAAGGGTCATCTAGCCCAGCCCCCTCACAATGTAGGAATCACAGCTAAAGAACGCCAGGCAGATGGTCCCCCAACCGCTGCTTAAAAGCCTCCTGTGGTGGAGACCCCAAACACCTTCCGAGGTCATAGAATTGCAGGGTTGGAAGGGAACCCCAGGAGTCATCTAGTCCAGCCCCGGTGGACAGCGGGCGCAATCCATCCCGTTGTGCAAGACTAAAGATGCTGTGCAAGGCTAAAGAAGAAGCCAAGGCAGTGAGCGGGATGGATCGCGCTTGCTGCCTTGTTTTCTTTAGCTGCACTGGAGAGGTTTAGCTCCTGGCTGGAGAGGTTGCGCGGCTATGGATCCCGCACACTGTCTTGGCTTCTTTGCTCTTTGGGGCTGGGGGGGGGGGAACCCGGGCTTCCCCCGCAGCCCTGAGAAGCTCTGGGAGAAGTGGACAGGCTGCATGCAGCCTGTCCGTTGCTCTTTGGGGCTGGGGGGGGGGGTAATATTTTTTTCCTTGATTTCCCCCTCTAAAAACTAGGTGCGTCCTGTGGTCCGGTGCGTCCAATAGAGCGAAAAATACGGTAGTTTGGCTCTTGCGGTGTGACACTTTCGCAGAATGGAATTTTAAATGCAATATTCACCTTGAGTAAATGTTTCTCTATTTTTTCAACCTTTTATTGCAGCCTTTCCCCCTGTGGAAGAACATTGTTTTTTAAACCTGTGTCCAGTATCAACCCTGGCACCTGCTATTCAGATATGCTTCCGCATGGAGCTTTTGCTTGGGAATTGTGCCTTACAACTGCTCTGTTTTCTCCTTGTGAACGCTTGTAATTCTTTCTTTCTCATTGCATGCTCCAGATTCTCATCTTCAGAGGTGTCAAAATGAGCCATATATCAACAAATCAGATCAATCACTTTGCTGGTGACATTGGTGAGGCCTTTTTCAGTTCTCATATCTATTCCCTACCAGCTCTTTCCCTGCTCGATCCTCTTCCCATTCCCTTTTGCCTTATGTTGCTGGAGGCTGGCCGCTGCTGGCGCTTGTCAAAGGCAAAGATGAGCCTGGTTTCGCAAAACTTCACAACTGTGTGGGGTGGAATGCTCTCTTCCTCCTCACATACTAGAATGAGAGCGAGGGAGAAGTGAAGGATGCGAAAGCAGCAGCAGCATCTATACTTGAAAGAGAAGGGTGCTTCAAAAGCAAAGCATTATCTCAACCTGGAAGATGCAGACGGAACCAGCAGGGAAATCTTCCTAGGTTATAACCCAGCACTGAGTCAGGAAAGCAAAATCCTTACAGGAACAGGTATTGGGGGAACAGTACAGGTAGATGCATAGCATAGCAGGGAAGTATACTAGGGGCCTAAAAGCTCGCCCACACTTCCGTTTGTTTGTGCCTAGAAAGCACAGGGGTCTGGACAGTTTTCCATTTGTCCCATTCTTTCCAGCTAGAATCGAGCAGTTTTGCCTTTCTTCCTGGAAAACCAGTTCTTTAGCACTAAATCAGAACAAACAGCAATTCTCAGAAAAACCCAATTCCCAATTGTCCTGATGCAATGCTAAATCACGGGTATTGCAAAACCCTGGGCTCGTCCACACTTCTGCTTGTTCCATGCCTGGAAACAGTGGTGTAACATAGGGGGCACAGGGGCGGTTGCCCCAGGTGCAAAATTGTTAGGGGCGCCAAATTTCAACACCTGGAGCTGCCTCAATACAGCTGTGTGTGCTTCCATCACTCAGCTCCATTGAAAACAGCTTCTCTATGTGAACCAGGAAGTGACCTCTCCGGAGTATGGAACAACTCTTCTTTTCTTATCTCTGCGGCTGCGATCTCCTGTGTGACATGGATGATGTTAAGCCATTGAATGTGCATGTGTACTCCTTCGGTTTCTCTTGCTCCCACCCCTCCACGTGGTCCTGGCAACCCACGTTACACCACAGCCTAGAAAGCATGGGGCTGTTGTTTTCTGCTTGATCCATGCTTTTTAGGTATGGGTCTGAGCAGTTTTCAACTTACTGCTCTCCTTTCCCAGGAAAACCTGCTATTTTGTGTTCAATCGGAGCAAATGCTGATCTGGAGGAAACCCAAAATGCTGTTTGATCTGATTGAGCACTAAAGAGCAGATTTTGCCTGAGGAAAGGAGCAGGACTAGAGGAAGTGTGGACAAACCTCCAAAAATATGAGCTTTTGCTATTCTGAGAGCAATCGTACATTGACAGCATGGAGGCAGAGGGGGAAGAGGATCTAGAACATGAAGGACGCTATGTAAATATTATAAATTGATATTTGTAAGCCTTTATAGGAGCCTATTTTTTCCTCTTTTTTTTACTGAAAAGTAATGTAAAAAAATGCCAATATTAATATCCACACCAGCCATTACTTAAAGTAATTGATTAGGGAAAATTATAAAATACTTTTTGAAACAAAGCATAAATAAATAAAATCTTGATTGCGGTCCAAAGACCCATCAAACAATTTCAGAACAAAATACAGTTAAGACAGCCAACCACAAAAGAGAGAGGAACCGAGGCAGTCATTTTGTTTTGTCTCAAGCATGATGATCCTTGATTTTTTTAACTTCCAAGAGAAACTTTGCCACGGCCAGTGTAATATCATTAGCCCTGTCATCCAAAAGATATTTAATATGGGATGCTTCAGATTTTCCCAGCAGATTTCCCAGTAGGGGTTTGATTAAAACAAAGCATATTATTGTGTGTTTTTTTAAATGTGACTGATTTGCTTCCCATGCTTCCTAGACTTTTATGAACGAATCCCATATTTTCCTAGCATTCAGGTTTACTTGTAATCACTTTTTTGATTAATTTGAAAGTATTCAAATTTGATGAAATTCTTCCATCAAAGACAGCGGGAACAGAATTTTGCCCATGAAAGGAGACATCCTGATGAATATGAGGATAGAGTGGGAAAAGAACGACAAAGAAGTAAAATACATTCTGAGAAAGCTGAACGAGTTGATGCCCAGTGTCACTTTCACAGATATAATGACCACCACAAGTGCCAGGAACAGCAAGGCCACCATATTAAACCAAAAGGGTTCTTATTGTGTTGGAGACCCCTTGATGGTTCGGCTAGATTTGTACAACTACTTGGGGGAGAGAAAGAAGTACGGAGGAGACTTCTTACGAGTGAGGATCTCCTCTTCAAGTCTTGGGGCTGGAGTTTCTGGGCACATCACAGACTATAGGAATGGGACGTACCTGGTCAATTTCACTTTATTTTGGGAGGGCGATGTCAAAGTTTCCATCTTGCTCATCCACCCCAGTGAAGGAGTTTCTGCACTGTGGGCTGCGAGGAAGAGAGGCTACGACAAAATGGATTTCAGGGGCAAGTTTCTGAATGGGGCCTCACACGTCTCCACCAAGTGTGGTTTTGTCAGAAGCACAACTGCGGATCTATGTGAGTATCTTGATGAACGAGACCAGGAAGCCTTCTACTGTGTGAAACCAAAGAGGGTGCCGTGTGAAGCTCTTGTGAAACTTCAGTCTGAAGTAACACACAAATCCTACCTCACAGACTTGGAACGAAGACTTTTTAAGAGGTATTTCACTCTCCTGTCTCTTCTTAAGGCCAAGTGTCAATGCATTTCATAACTCGCAGCCGGGTATTTTAAGAATTCTGCTGTTCATTCTGTGAATGTTTCATTTTGAGACAGTTTGGGTCTGTGTGTTTGCTCTCTGGAGCTCGTCGGCAGTCAGAAAGCCATACAGAATCCCCAGGGTCAGTGATGAATAAGGGGGTGCAATGTGGTGTCTTTTAGAAGTATCTAAAAATAGGAGTTAGGGATATGGCTTTAAAGGGGGATTTGACAAATTCATGGAGGTGAGGGCTACTGGTGGCTACTAGCCATGGTGGCGATGCTCTGCCTCCACAGCTAGTCAACAATGCTGGAAACCACAGGAGGGGAGGGAGCTCTTATGTTCATGTCCTGCTTGCAGGTTTTTGGTCAGATGCTGGGCTAGATGAGCCATTGGCCTGATCCAGCCAGTGTGGTGTAGCCACAGACCAAACAAGAAGTCTTTTATAGTCTTCCTTTCTGTTCAGGAGGCCGGCCTGGGTGGTTTTCCCAAACTTGAGTCTCTAGCTGTTTTTGGACTATACTTCCCATCATCCCTGACCACTGGTCCTGCTAGCTAGGGATGATGGGAGTTGTAGTCCATAAGCTGCTGGAGACCCAAGTTTGGGAAGCCCTGTTCTAGAGCTGAAGAGTAGTTGGGGTGGGGGGCAATGTTCCAATCTGCAGTTCAGGTGCCTCACCACATGGGGGGTGATGTGTGGTGTAGTGGTGTCTCAGCCTCACTCACCTCACAGAGTGTTTGTTGTGGGGGAGGAAGGGAAAGGAGATTGTTAGCCGTTTTGAGACTCCTTCGGGTAGTGATAAAGCGGGATATCAAATCCAAACTCCTCCTCCTCTTCTTCTTTTGTTCCCATGTGTGTGTACGTGCCCCTTCTGGGGTTGTGCAGGCTGAAATGATTACAAATGGGTAAGCTGTTCCTCTCCCAAGATAGATCCTCTTCCCGGCTTGGTTGCTCAATACAGTGATGAGTCAAGTTCCTCAAGATTATTGGAATCTGTTTGCAGTATTGAGGAAGAAGATAGGAAGAAGGTTTCATCTGTTGAATCCAAGGCTTCAGCATGCATCACAAAGGCAGTTGGTTACATCACCAGTTAAATACACATTTGTGTTGCAAAATATTGGCTTTCAACAGTTATGTGGGGCAAACAATTGCTTAATTTCCAGCTGAAGATTAGGCAAGTTCTGCAGTAGAAGTGAACAGTGGTTGGAGTGGTGTTGGTTGTGTGGGCACATCTTTACCCTGTGTTCTCTGTTAACTGGTGTCTTAGCTGGTCTCTTAAGATCCAGACCCAGACAATCCTCAGAACACCAATATCGGGCTTATCCACACTTACCTTTCTTCCTGCACTTCCTAAGCACAGATCTGTGCTTTATAGCTCCATGTCTGAGTGCTCTTTTCTTTGTCCCAGAGTTTCACCCACAAAACTCACTTCATAAAAGATGAAGCACAAAAAAACAGCAATTTTGGTTTTCTGTGGTTTGCCATTTGCTCTAATTCAGCATTGAAGCATGGGTTTTTGTGGCGGAAGCTCCAGAGCAAAAAATAAAATAAAATAAAATAAAATCACATTACAACAATATAGAAGTCATACTTGTCACAATCAGAACTTACATTTATTTAAAATATTGGTGTGCAGCATTCAGAAAGGCTTCCAGTAAAAAGACAGAAAAACAGTACATTATACAGTGGTATCTCGGGTTACATACGCTTCAGGTTACATAGGCTTCAGGTTACAGACTCTGCTAACCCAGAAATAGTGATTCAGGTTAAGAACTTTGCTTCAGGAGCAGAAATTGTGCTCTGGCGGCGCAGCAGCAACAGAAGGCCCCATTAGCTAAAGTGGTGCTTCAGGTTAAGAACAGTTTCAGGTTAAGTACAGACCTCCGGAACGAATTAAGTACTTGACCCGAGGTACCACTGTAATGTGGAATTTCTTTCTTTTTATCAGGTCCATTTTAATGTCATTTTCTACTTGACCCAATAAAAACCTGACAATGTACAAAAGGCTTTGCAAAATCAGATTAAGATTCACCTTCCATTTACAGCAGCAACATGTTAGATGTGAGAATTTAGTGGGAAACATCAATGATGGAAAGATTCTGAATCTGTTGACTTCCTTTTTTCCTTTGAAGGAACAAAGTTGGAGCTGAGATCCTGCATCCATTTGTGGGCATCCATGTTGTATCCTGTGGAAGTGAGTCAGACCTTCAGGTTCTCATTGCAACATTTTGTTGGCACATATAATGAATGTAGGAATTTGGGGGCAAAGTAATTTTTTTTAGCACATCACAGCCTTCAAATACCTTGAGATGGGCAGAACCATCCTATACTCCCAATTTGCCAGGAAGAGGCTTACACCACTACAATGGCTGCCATATATTACATATGAATGGGCAACCCTTTCAATGTGAGGGCCACCTTACCTCTTGGATAACCTTCCAGGGTTGTATTCCAGTGGTGGGTGTGATCAGAGCAGAAACGCGCAGTGACAGACTTTGGGCTTTCACATTTCAGAGGCGCCCTGTGTAACGCCAAAATCCCTTCCCTCTGTTCCAAGTTATTTTTGTGGTGACCCCTGCAGCGCCCTCTCAGCTCGGTGCCCAGTGGACGCGGGTGGCGCTGTGGTCTAAACCACTGAGCCTCTTGGGCTTGCCGATCAGATGGTCGGTGGTTCGAATCCTCACAACGGGGTGAGCTCCCGTTGCTCTGTCCCAGCTCCTGCCAACCTAGCAGTTCAAAACCACGCCAATGCAAGTAGATAAATAGGTACCTTTGTGGTGGGAAGGTAAACAGCGTTTCCGTGTGCTCTGGTTTCCATCACGGTGTTCTGTTGCACTGGAAGCAGTTTAGTCATGCTGGCCACATGACCAGGACAGTTGACTTTGGACAAATGCCGGCTCTCTCGGCCTGAAAGCCAGATGAGCGCCGCAACCCCATAGTTGCCTTTGACTGGATTTAACTGTCCAGGGGTCCTTTACTTTTACCTTTTTACCAATGCAGGTCATGCTAAATCCACCTCTGAAACAGCATGGAGCAATGAACACAAGTCTTCCCTTTTTACAATTGTCTACACTCAAAGGTCATTCCTCTTTACCCAGGCCTATGGCTATTAAATTATGGTCTGTGAAAGCGGAGGAGATGGCTGTTACAATGATGACTCTTTTATTAATAGGCTGTCTGTCAGTATGCTTTTTATTATGTTTTTATCATTGATGTTCTCTAATGTGTTTTTATTGTTGTACTCAGCCCTGGGATCTTTTGATAAAGGGCAGTATGTAAATTGAATTGATGAAAGTGTTGTGGACAAGTATCCAATTCAAACAGGGTTAACTTAGCCAATGATCACACCAGGAGTGGAAAACAAAAAACAAAAAGCAGTTAGCACCCAAAGAATCTGTGCACCTCTGATGAGCACACGGTGAATACTTATACTGTTCCAATACATTGTTACATGTGAGAAACGTTTGATCCTGATTACAATGGGTTACATACTTGTGACATTAAGCATAGGCATAGGTCTCAACAGAAAGCCTTGGGGCTCAATGCATGGGGCTCAATTCCCAGAATCTTTTGGACACTGTCCCTTCCCTCCTAGTTACAGGTAGGTAACCATGCTGGTCTGCCATAGTCAAAACAAAACAAAACAAAAAACATTCCTTCCAGTAACACCTTAGAGACCAACTAAGTTTGTTATTGGTATGAGCTTTCATGTGCATGCACACTTCTTCAGATACCAATAACAAACTTAGTTGGTCTCTAAGGTGCTACTGGAAGGAATTATTTTATTTTATTTTGTTCCTTCCCTCCTGGTCATTGCTTTACTGAAAATGCCAGGAAATCTCCATCCACAAAGTCTGAACAATTTATACCTTCCCCCGAAAAGTACACGCACTACCAGGAAATTTCTAAACACAAGATCTGCATCAGCATTTTCAGGAAATGTGCAACCACAAGGTCCCTTGCAAGTGGATAGTTTGACTTTTGCTTCTTGAAAGCACCAGCTAAATGGGTTATATTTAGTAGGTCATGCCATTTGTAATCATAATCTAACTGGGGAGAAGCCAACATTATGGACACATAGGCCAAGAGGGTCTCTCTTTTTCCTTCAAAGGCTCCAGGCGAGCCTCCCTGGGGAGAGCATTCCACAAGTGGGGAGCCCCCACAAAAAAGGCCCGTTCTCTTGTTGCCATCTTCTGGGCTACAGAGGATGATCACAGAGTCCAAGTTTATTCATATGGGGAGAGGTGGGTCTTGATATTGAAAGAGAACAACATCCCCCACCCCAAGGACCCCTTTCCCATGAGTTGTTAAACCCCCCCCCCCCCAAATACAGAGCTGGTCAAGTTGACTGATGGGGTTTCTAAATCTCAAACAGAATCCTCCATACTATTTTTATCTTCTCATTTCTTCTTTTCCTTTTGGTAGGGAAGAAGACAATGGCTAACATGAACTGCAGAGTCGGGATGACTTCCCCGTCTCCCAGTGGCTTTGTTTGACAGAGCCAATGGCATCCTGCTTTCTGCAAAGTGCTCAATAATAATAATAATAATAATAATAATTTATTATTTATACCCCGCCCATCTGGCTGGGCCTCCCCAGCCACTCTGGGCAGCTTCCATAAAAACCAAAAATACAGTAAAATATCACACGTTAAAAACTTCCCTGAACAGGGCTGCCTTAAGATGTCTTCTGAATGTCAGGTAGTTGTTTATCGCTTTGACATCTGCTGGAAGGGCGTTCCACAGGGCGGGCGCCACTACCGAGAAGGCCCTCTGCCTGGTTCCCTGTAGCTTTGCTTCTCGCAATGAGGGAACCGCCAGAAGGCCCTCGGCGCTGGACCTCAGCGTCCGGGCAGAATGATGGGGGTGGAGACGCTCCTTCAGGTATACTGGACCGAGGCCGTTTAGGACTTTAAAGGTCAGCACCAACACTTTGAATTGTGCTCGGAAACGTACTGGGAGCCAATGTAGGTCTTTCAAGACCGGTGTTATATGGTCCCGGCAGCCGCCCCCAGTCACCAGTCTAGCTGCCACATTCTGGATTAGTTGTAGTTTCCGAGTCACCTTCAAAGGTAGCCCCACGTAGAGTGCATTGCAGTAGTCCAAGCAGGAGATAACCAGAGCATGCACCACTCTGGCAAGACAGTCCGCAGGCAGATAGGGTCTCAGCCTACGTACCAGATGGAGCTGGTAAACAGCTGCCCTGGACACAGATTTGACCTGTGCCTCCATGGACAGCTGTGAGTCCAAAATGACTCCCAGGCTGTGCACCTGGTCCTTCAGGGGCACAGTTACCCCATTCAGGACCAGGGAATCCTCCACACCTGCCCGCCTCCTGTCCCCCAAAAACAGTACTTCTGTCTTGTCAGGATTCAACCCCAATCTGTTAGCCGCCATCCATCTTCCAACCGCCTCCAGACAGACACGCAGGACCTTCACCGCCTTCACTGGTTCTGATTTAAAAGAGAGGTAGAGCTGGGTATCATCCGCATACTGATGAACACCCAGCCCAAACCTCCTGATGATCTCTCCCAGCGGCTGCATGTAAATGGCAGCACCTTGGATAATGTTTACTCTTGCTTACAGGGAAAGCAGGTTTTCCTCCTGGGAGACTCAACTGTGTGGCAATGGATCGAGTATCTCTCCAAAAGAGTGAGCAGTACGTTTTCCCACCCAGAGAAACCACAATGTAGTATTTGGCCTATTAACAGTATCAACTTCTATGTACCCAGAAACTTTTATTATTTAATGATAATAATGATGATGATGATGATGTAGGGAGACTTCTGTACAGCTTGATGTTGGGCATAAAGAGCCACCTGAACTGATCTGGTTGCAGTGAAAGCCTGACTAGAGACACTTTCCTTGGATGGCAGGAGGGTTTAGTGAAAGTTAGAAAGCTTTGTGAAATGAAGGGAATGTTATCAGAGATCATTCTATTTGGTGGCTGAAGCGGTATGGTTAGAAAGGATCCAGCACTGATAGATAGATAGATAGATAGATAGATAGATAGATAGATAGATAGATAGATAGACAGATAGACAGACTGATAGATCAATCAATCAATCAATCAATCAATCAATCAATCAATCAATAGTAAAGGTAAAAGGTTCGTTAAGTCCAGTCAAATTCAACTATGGGGTGCAGCGCTCATCTCTGCTTTCAGGCTGAGAGAAGTGGCGTTTGTCCACAGATAATTTTTCCAGCTCATGTGGCCAGCATGACAAAAACTGCTTCTGGCGCAACAGAACACCATGATGAGTACTGGAGCGCACGGAAACTCCATTTACCTTCCCGTCACAGTGGTACCTATTTATCTGCTCGTGCTGGTATGCTTTTGAACTGCTTGGCTGGCAGGAGCTGGGACAGAGCAACAGGAGCTCACCCCATCGTGGGGATTCGAACCGCCAACCTTCCAATCAGCAAGCCCAAGAGACTCAGTGGTTTAGACCAAAGGGCCACCCACATCCCGAGAGAGAGAGAGAGAGAGAGAGAGAGAGAGAGAGAGAGAGAGAGTAGAGACAGATAGATAGATACAGTAGAGACAGATGTGCTTGTTCTGCATTCACTCATTTAGGTTATGTAAAGAGCAAGGAACTTTTCTAGGGGACTTGTGTATGGGAGAGCAGTAAGTTGTGCCTAAGAAAGAGAACCAAGCATGCTGCAGGTGGACGTTTTTGGCTGTTTCTCTATTAAACAAGCAACATCTTTGCTCAGTAAGTTTTCCTCACAAAAAGTAGGAGGAGTGGGGGGACCCCCAAGTCTGCAAAGGTGGTTTTATTAGGTGCAAGATATTTCTCATTGTAAAAGTGGAGCAACTTTTTAAAAACAACAACAAAAACAGATCCATCTGTTTTTGTCAAGAGGACCTTTATTTAGACGTAGGTCTATGCAAATGGAATATGAGACCTTGCAGGGATACATAGGGAGCATTTACAAAGAAGTCTGTGTTTTATAGCTTCTGACCAATATATTTGCAAATTATTTTCACTTGATATCAGTTTTGGTTTTTCAATTCCTGGTCTCCTGGTTATCTTTTAGTGTTTTATTCAGAACTTTGTACAAGGTAATTAACTGGCTTGTCCTGTTCCTTTTCTGTTTCTGTTTTGCCCCACTTGAAATAGCCCAGTGATTTCTCAGAGGATTTTACATATATATATGTAACTTGTCTTTATTTTGCATCTGTTCCCATATTAGCACTTTCGTACTTTGATACCCAAGGACAGAGCATAATCCAGAGTTCTGTTGTTGTGGACATGACCAAAAACATTACAATCCCTTGGAGAAGGCATGGGCATCCCTTCTTATCTTTCTTTATGCACTCAATGAAATCTCACACTTACATTGCTCGAGTGATTGACATGGTGGAAGGCAACAGAGACACTGTGGTTGTCATCTCCCTGGGCCAGCACTTCCGCCCCTTCCCCATTGAGCTCTTCATTCGAAGGATGGTTAACATCTGGGGAGCCATTCAGTGCCTTCTCCTGAGGAGCCCAGATACAAAGGTCATCATCAAAGCAAAGAACACCCGGGAGATGGACGATGACCAGGAGCTATATAGCAACTTCCATGGCTATGCCCAATACCTTGCAACAAAGGATATTTTTCAGCATCTTAATGTTGGTTTCATTGATGCCTGGGACATGGCAATTGCCTACAAAGCTCACCAAGGTCACCCACCAGAAGACGTGGTCTGGAATCAAATTGTTATGTTTCTAACTCATATTTGTTAATACACTAAAGCACAGCTAGTGTGCAAACTTTAATTAAACAGAGCAGCATATTTTGGATCAGCAAGTATGTTTGTTTAATACATGAGACCCTTTGTCAAATGTTGCATGTGCATGATTTTGTCCCATTGGGTTTCCATAAGAATCCCAGAAGAGCCTTGCTTGTGTCACCTAAACTTGCTTGTAAACTTCATCCAATCCTCATGAAAAATTCCAGTCCCGCCCCCAGCAACAACAACAAAAAGAAATTAAAAAAGAGGAAAAACTCTGTTCCCTGAGTTCCTACTCAAAAACAAACAAACAAAACTACCCCGATGTAATATGATCACATCATGCTGTAGCACTTAGTGAACTGGTCATTGCGTTCTGTACCAAGGGCGGCACCAGAGAATGAACTGCTGTTGCTACGCTATCATGATACAGCAACAATTTGTGTGAAAGTTTCTTGCATTGTAGGGGGTTGAACTAGATGACCCTCACAATCCTTTCCAACTCTATAGTCCTAAGAGTCTGTGAATGAAAAGAAACACAAGTCCAAAGTCCTCATGAGGACCCACTGATGTTTAACAGACATTATACAATGGAGAATGTAAATCAAATCTTAGAGTGGGGCAATTTGCTTTCTGCAAATTGTTAGCAAATCTCTGGATTGATTGAACCCAAATCCTTTATTTGTTCCATTATCACAAACAAAGGAGAACAGAGATTTTAGGTCCTAGGATCATCATTGCAACATTCTCTTACCGGTTAGCGATTATTGCTTATTCCCAATGTTGAATGCAATGTCTTTTATTGGGCTCATTAAAAAAAATAAAAACCAAGGCTCCATGTGCTTCCCCTTTCTTTCTGCTCAGGGTGGTCCTGCCCTCTGCCTGCACCTCAGAGCCAGCATGTTACACAGGGCTGGGCCTTGGCAGTGGCACCCTCTCTTCCTCCTTGCCTGTTCTTCAGCTGCCGCTATGAGCTGCCCAAGGGAGGAGACTGGGAGCGGCGACTATGGAGAGCCAACAGGGTCTCCTTCACAGCAACCACCAACTCCACTGTCGTTGCTTGGGACAAGGGCTGGCTTCTCTGAGCTCAGTGAAGGCAGTGCTGGTGGAAGAAATGGGGACATTCCAGAATCAAATCAGAAACTGGGATGGCTTTTGTAATTCTGGGACTGTCCCTGGAAAATCGGGACACTTGGAGGGTATGCAGTTGCCCCAGGCTTCGGAGGGCTCAGCTGGCCAGGGGGTCCCACTAGGGGCCTGCCGGACTTAGGCTGTTGTGCCAAGAACAGGACCAGGGCCTCAGAGAAGCTCAGCATCGGCCTGGCTCATAGTAACAAGAGACTGGGTCCAATCACATTTGAATCCACTGCTTTTTCTTCCCGATTCCAAGCTTTTCAGGCTAGGTTATAACTCTAAATCCATGCATAGGATGTGGCCTGAAAGTACAGTCATCCTTCCATAAATCCTTAATGACAACTTGGTTTAAAAGAGTGGCAAGTTCAATGCACAAATCATTGCTCCAGCAATGGTGTGGAACCAACAGAAAGCCTGCTTAGTCCGCTGGTCCTAAAGGGGTTCTGCCTTTGTCTGTAGGCACTGGCTCTGTCACAGTTTTTTTTTTGTTGTTGTTTGTTTCCCCTGCCCGCTGTCCCTGGAGGTGGGGCAGGATGTGGTAAGAAGATGCTCTTCTGCTGGAATGGTCATGTACCCTCCTTTGAAGGGGGAATTGTCCTCTATTTTAGGGTTGCCATACATACAGAATTTCCTGGACATAGGCAGAATAGGGCAGTTGGAAACTGCGTACTGGTGGAAATTGCCGAAATGTCCAGGAAAATCTGGACATATGGCAACCCATGTCGGAAGTGTAGATTTTGGCAAATTTTATTAAAAATAGCTCAAAAACTTTTTTTAGAAAGCGCAACTAAAAAGCAAACTTTTAAAAAAAAACACAGCTCAACAACAACTCCCCCCCCCAAAAAAAGCCCAACAACTCTCGTGTTTGGATTTTCACTTTTTGAAATAATAAAGTAATTCTAAGAAGGAAACGTCACCAATTCAGTGGTTTAGGCATTGGGTAAGCCTTAGTCTTGGTTGGGGAGCAATCTCTGCCTGCGCCTCTCAAAATCTAGGGTATCTTGTTAAAGGGGTCTGGGAGGAGTTGCTTCTGGGTCTGGGCAGCAGCTTGGACCTCAGCTCTCCTCAAGGCAGTGACCAGGGCCGGATTTAGATTTGATGAGGCCCTAAGCTACTGAAGGTAATGGGGCCCTTTATATGTCCAATGTCCTTTGTCAACAACAAATTGTCACTGTTTTTTGTGTTGAATATTGTTATGTACTGAAGTTCTCACCCTGGGCCAGCAGGGGGATACTGTAGATAGTTTTTACTCAGGTCCACATATGCAAATAAGGGATCAAAAGTGACGTTCAGTGATTGGATAGTTACAGAAAGTTGTTACAGTTACGTTGTACTGGAACTCTATATAAGCAGGCTGGCTGAACCCTTCAGTTCAGTTCTGTTCTGACCTGTGAATAAACAAGAGCTGTTGGAGAATTGCTGTGTCACCTGATATGTTCACCCACAACTTAACAAATATATGCTATAAATATGGCAATTTATGGAACTAATAGGAGCCTACACAACACACAACACTGTTGCTGTATGTAGGGTTTATGTTATTTGTTTTTTATCTTATATTTTGGAAATGTACATCCAGTTTCTTTTCCTTCAATTTTTTTGGGGGCCCCCAAGAGAGTGGGACCCTAAGCTATAGATTGTTTAGCTTATATGTAAATCTGGCATTGGCATTGACCCCCGCAGGGGTCCCCCTTATTTGATGTAAGTCATGGGAACCCCCGCTGCTGGGTTGAGCCTTGGTGTCACTTCCGGCAGGCAGGCCAGAAGTAAATGGTTGCCCAATTGCCTGTGCCAAACCTCTTACATTTGTTGTCAATAAACTTGACCCCATTCAAGCCGTGCTGTGTCCTTTATTTACCTTGCCATCAAAGAGGTGGGGGGCAGAGAGAGTGCAGAGCCTGAGCATGCAAGAGAATATTGTTGCAGAAGAGAATGCAAAAGCAAGTTGCTGGTAACTTCGTTGCAGAATAAATGTGCAATCTCTTTCGCAACGAATTCCCATAAGCGCAGCTATTGCACTGAATTCCTCGATTGCCACAGTGATTGTGCAACATTACAGGCTCAGCCACACTTCTGCTTGTCTCGTGCCCAGAAAGCTCAGGTCCAAGAGGTTTGCCACTTGTCCTGTGTTTTCCTGATTTTTCATTTGCCCTGCTGCAACATCAATCTGCAGAAAAACCAGCTGAGAGGTAAACAGTGAGTTTTCCCAGGAGGAAGCAGTGAGATGAGTGAAGGGGTCCTGAAATTCACCTCTGTGCTTGTGAATGGGAGAGACAGCCTACTACTAATGATGATGATGAATAAATAATAATGATTAGTTTTCCTGCCTATCCTTCACCATAAAGTCCCAATGCAGGTTACAACAGTGTAAAAACCTAATATTAAAATCAGATACTCCTTGTTTGAAGCGAATAGGAAATTCTCCAAAGCAACCATATTCATGATTGGCTATGTGGTCAGTCAACCTTTCTACAATTTAGATGAGAACTTGCTAGACAATTTATCCCCCTCTAAATGTGTATTTGAGAATTTTTCTTCTTCTTCTTGCAGAAACCACTGGAATAAATGAGGTGTTAATTGATACTGAATGGAAGGCAGTTTTATATTGTCCCAGATTGAAATCTTAGCTCTCTCTCGCTGGCTCGCTCTCACTCTCTCTTTCTGTGTGTCTGTTTGGGTCAAATAAGGTGATGTCAGGAGTGGTCTGGAAATAATATCTCTAGCAATGTTGAAATAAGGCAAAGCTTCTCTGCAGTGGCAGAAGCTGTCGTAAACTAGACTTGGTGGTTTTTATACACACCAGCAGTGACTCCCTGCAAAGGTTCTGTTGCAGTTTACTCAACAGGAACTTTTCAGCTGTTACCTATTGCTTGTTGCATGTAACACAAATAGAATAGACGAGGTTTAAGCAGAATCCTTTCATCTCGCATTATTCTCATTCACCTCTATTGATTTCAGGGATGGTGTTCTAATATGCCAATGGTGTGAAAAGCAGATTTGAGCAATTTGGGTCATATTTCCCTCCTGGAGTACTAGGAACATAGTGGCTTTGTGGCTTCTGCATCTCTATTTTCCCTAAAAACTCTGGCTTCTAACACCTGAGATATTTTTATGATCCACCTCATTTCTGTAAGTTTTTAATATTGTGTTTTAATTGTTGTAACTGCCCTGGGAGCTGAGGGGGAAAGGTGGGTTTATCCTCACCCTCATTATTTGACTAATCGTGTCCTTGTTGTCAGCAATGCTTCACAACTGAATTCTCATGATCTTAAAATTATTTTTTGTTTTAAAAAATACAGCTTGCCTAAATGGTAAACATTGCCATCATCTGAAAATGCTCTCTTGTCTGGTTTCAGATTTTTTATTCATATATTTGGTCACATTGCATATGATTGACAATGTTCAGAATTACAGAAAACGTACTGTATACATGAGCCAAAAGGAAAGAAGTGATTATAGCGTTACATGCCGGAATGAACCAATGCCATGTATATTCCAGATTATAATTCTGCAGGTAATGCAGTAGCTCATTATTATGCTGCAGGATATCAAACTTATGCCTACTACCAAGAATTTCACATTAGCATTTGCAAAGCTGTGAACATAATGAAGAAGATCCACTCCCAACCAGCGTGGGATACTCAGCTGCTGCTTGAGGGTTTCCCCCAGGGATCAGGGGGGCCACGGTGAGAACAGGAAGCTGGACTAGATGGGCCATTGGCCTGATCCTGCAGGGCTCTTCTTAAGTTCTTAAGCTGTAGTTTGGATAACTGTGTCATGAGAGGCAGGCCTATGTGGTGATCACGTAGCGGAATTCCCAAGGTTATTTGTGTGTGTGTATGTGTGTGTGTGAGAGAGAGAGAGACTCCATATCCCTATTTTCCAGGGACAGTCCTGGATTTACAGAAGCCGCCCTAGTTTCTGATTTGATCTTCGAAAGTATAGCGGTACCTTGGTTTTCGAACGTAATCCATTCCGGAAGACCATTTGACTTCTGAACATTTGAAAACCGAGGTGCAAAGGGAGGTCTGCAAATTCAATAGAGAAAAATGAAGAAAAAAAACCTCAATGGAAGCCGTTTGACTTTTGAGGTGCATTCAAAAATGGAAGCATTTACTTCCAGATTTTTGACATTCGAAAACCAAAACATTCGGCTTCCAAGATGTTCGAAAACCAAGGTACCACTGTACCGCTTTTCCTTAGAACATCCTTATTTTCACTGGAAAAATATTGGAGGGTTTGACACGTGTGTGTGTGTGTGTGTGTGTATAGATATAGATGATATAGATATAGATATAGATATAGATATAGATATAGATATAGATATAGATATAGATATAGATATAGATATAGATATAGATATAGATATATAGATATAGATATAGATATAGATATAGATATAGATATAGATATAGATATAGATATAGATATAGATATAGATATAGATATAGATATAGATATAGATATAGATATAGATATAGATATAGATATATAGCTGCCCTCACACTGATCTGCATGTGTGGCTATGTCTGGATTATTGCTTTCCTTTGGCCTCCTGTCATTTCCCCACAAGCACCTACACCTTGATACGTTTCTGGGCAACTAGGAAATAGACATTCTTACAATCACTATATGTTGGTGAATAGCTATTATTGGCCCCTTCAGACCATAAGATATCAAAGCCTGCCTCTGTCACTGCACTGTCTACAGTTTCCTTCTCAAGGTAAAGGCTGAAGAACATTTGCTCGCCAGCCATGTAGAAGTTTCCTCCGAGAGCTACCAGGAGCACAAGGTGCCCCCCGGGCTTTACAAGGGAGCCAACATTCTTCAAGGCAGCACGGTAGGCAGTCACGTCTTTGCAGGCCGATTCCAAGCAAAATGCGGAAGTCACACAGCTAGCTTGGGCCACCACCAGCGGAGCCAAGGGATTGACTTGGGTCACATCACATTTCAGCACTCGCCGGATGGTGCTTCGTACCTTCTCTCCCTTTTCTACCCATTTCTCCCTGGGGAAGAGCAAAGGTGGGAAAGAGCAGGAAACAGTGAGCATGCAAACCTCCTTTTCTGGCAAGCCAGCAACCTCGTCCCCCTGCAGGAACATGTGAAATAAAGCAACCTGTTTATAAAAATATTCAGCTACCGCTTTCCCAGTTGCTGAAAGTGGATTACAGAGCTGGAAGGGGTGTGAAAAGTGCTTTGCTGCTGGTGGTGGACAGCATGTGCCTTAATTTTGTTGCACTGGTCAAATTGGCCTGGCAGGCTTTTGCAGAAGTATGAAAGCTGCCATCCTTGTTTAGAGGTGAAATGGGGATGGGTGTGTACAGGCCAGCTGCCACATTCTGGTCCCATCCTAGGTGGTGGCCATATTTCTGTTATAAGGAATATGCATTCTAAAAACAGCCGCAGAAGACTCTTGCAGCACCTTTAACACAATCCTAATCAGGCCTACTCTGAAATAAATCCTATTGAATTTAGCAGCGCTTACTGCTAGGTTATTGTTGCAGCCTAAGAAACTTAAGAAAGTAAGTCCAGTTCATCAGATGCATGGAGATTATGTGTTTGTTAGGACAAGCTATTTAAAGCAATTCACAAATACCTCCCTTTCTGTAGTATTCCCAAGTGTAGGTCCCTGAATGGTCACTCTGATCAGAAACCAGAATGTTGTGCTGTGCCCCTCTATAAATGTCATTACTTAGTATAAACTTGTGGAGAAACTATAGCTGAAATGTCCAAATCTACCAAGGATGCTGCAAAAGAGGGTTCCCAGCATTGGCAAGAGGTTGCACTAGATTGAAGTACTTTCAAACTGTTCCATGAGTTTATTAATGGATGGAAGTTAAAAGCCCAGTACCTGTCTCCCTCCAGCTCACACACATATTTCAGAGCCTGGCTCCAGTCAAAAGCATCTGGGTCCTTCTTCAACCACCTCTTAATCTCCTCCCTGTTCTGGTCAGTGTAATCTGTGGCAATGATCTCTCGGAAGGACCCGCAGGAAGAGAGAAATTGGTAGATAGTGGGTCCGCTTCCAATATCAATCAGAGTGTCTCCTTTAACGCCATCTGCATTTGAAAATGATAATGAGGTTACTGTTACACCCACACCCACACACGATTCCTCATCTTGGCCACAATTTGTCTGCCCTCACTGGGATGATGATGGCATCTTTTGCACAGGGTGACAAATTGAAGTGGCAGTAGACTTCTCATGGGGTTTGAATCATAAGATGCATGCAAAGTTCCTGGATAATAACACAAGCTTGGTATGCCTCTATGTCCAACTGTATGCACTAAAATATCCTCTTCCTCCTCATTAACAATATTAATTAATATATTTAACCACCACTGTGCATGGGGCATTATAGAATGCAACAGGGAGCTTACAGGCTCAAAGGAGACAATGTATATTCCAAAAGGATACTCCTCCCACCCAACAGTTATGCTGTGGGCAGGAAGACAATTGTAGTTTTTCCAGTGCTACGGAATATCCTGCTGCAAGCTGGAATGACTGCTCTGATATGAACTTGCTTGCCATACACTTATTCATACAAAACATCTAATGTCACACTTTTTAGGGTCAGTGGCCAATACAGTTTTCCCTGGAAGGAGAAACCTTTGCCTTCCAGATGTTACTGGCTGGCAATTTCCATCGCCCCTGCCTATTGGCCATGCTGGCTGAGAGGAGTGCACAACCATGGAGGTTACAGGTTGCCCAGCAATGGCCAACAGTGATCAGATGCAAAAGAACAATTGGGATTTTTTAGGGCAGCTTCTCATGCAGAAGGTTGAGCAAGGTGCATCCATTTCATGCATGTTTTCCAAGCAATTTCCCCAAATAGAATGCATCTTTACCAACACATGGATTTTTATGCATGCTTAGATTAAGCTGGTTTGTTTTTTAAAAATGCTACATGCTTTTCTTCCTCATCTCTTCTTTTTTGAAATCATTATACTATAATTTGAACAGAATCACAGTCCATTTCACCACAGTGGGACTGCTGTGGCCGGATGACTAGCTCAGTCTGCTGTCTAGAAGCTCAGCAGTGGAGGGCAATTTCAAGGCAATCCTCCTGCTCTCTTTTCTTAGGGTTTTGCATCTTTAAGGAACAACTGAACGGGACAGAGGATGTCCAGAGAGAGGATTGTTCCTCTGGCACTCCTTCATGTGAGGGCTGTCCTTTGCAAAGCTGGACATGCAGCCACTCTATGAACTGAACTATTCCAGCTGGCTGTGGAAAATTTGATCAAGGAAGTGATTGTTTGGATCAAAACAAAATTCTTGACCCGGCTGAATAGCAGCTTGGGGACCTAGCAAAGGGGCAGTGAGTCCTCTTGGCCACTTGCCCAGTGAAATAACTAATTGGTCTGAGAAGTGACCCACTGGCTCACTGTCCTCGGCCCCAACAACAAATGCTCCAGGGATAAAGGGTGGTTGATCCCACTTCTGCCTCCCACCACGATTCTTGTGGGAACGGGATGACCCCTGGAAATTTTGCAAAAGGTGGACACGCTTGTAAAAAAAAGGATATTAATTTGGAAGCATTCTCTCCATCATGAACGACAAATTGACAAAGCTCAGCCAGCCCACCAGTGCCAGAAAGCAGTCTATGGGGTACTCACCCACGGTGAAAGTTTTGTGGAATTTTTGCAGATAAAAATTTAGGAGAGCATCTTCTTGAGAGCCGTCTTCCTTGCTGAAGGAATAGTACATTTTTAAATAATCTTTTGGAGCAAAATGCTTCCCGTAAACATCTTTCCCAGTGAAGTCCCCCTCCATCCTTCCTCCAAGTCTGCAATACACACAAATGACATTTGTTCCTTTCCATTCTCATTGATCCAACCTCCCACTCCACCCCAAAACATATCCCGGCCTATTCCTGGAATGAAATCTCTGTCCAGTTGTGGACTTCATCTGGGGAACATTTGGAATTATTAACAAGATACCTCCTGCAAGGGCCAAATTAAATGTGATGTTGAAACAGCAGACTTCTGTGCGTGCAGGAGGCTCTGGGTTCAATCCCCAAAGGCAACTGCAGGTGGGACTGGAAACTCCCTGAATCCCAGGGGGAGCAGCTGCCAGTCAGTCAGCAGAGACAAAACCAAGCCATTTGCCTTGGCAACCTTCCCTGGGGCTCCATGCTGATGAGAGTGAGCCCATGGAGGGGGCTGTGGAAGAGGAAGAGCAGCAGGTTTCCTGTGGAGCCATGTGCCCTTTCTCCTCCAAGGCCCTGCCATTCCTCTGAGCCTTCAAAGGGTCCTGGTGTAGCTTCTCCCAGCCAGGCCCTTCCATCAGGAGGGAAGGGAGAAGTCAGCCAGTGTCCTGACCACCTGGAATTGAGCCAAGACTCTTGTTGAGGTTCTCCTGTTGACTTTTACTGAGAGAATGCTTTGGTACATTAGCACAAGGCATTCAGGCAACACCCTATTCTTTGCTGCACCCGTATTCATGCTTTGAAATTCACAGCATCATAGGGGTTTTTTTCAAGTTTTATTGTTTGGAATATTTTTAAAATGTTATATTTTTGTAAACCATGCAGAGATTTCTCTGGAATTAAAATAGAGGAAATAAAAGGAAATAAAAATACTAACCCTAGAGATACGTGACGCCACCTAGAAGCCTCTTCATATGTAGCTGTTGTGAGGAAGGGTGCATCTCCAGTCTCCAGTCGGAGATCTGGGAACCCTAAACATGTATCTATGCCCTTTCGACATAGTCGTTTCCCGCAAGAGCTTTGGTGTGCTTTTGAATGCCAGCTTTGTTCAATTTCAAATTGTCTGGCACACCAGCATGCCTGAATCCACAGTTCAAATCACAGAGGAATTTCGGAACAGAAGTTCAAGACCCAGTCCAAAGGCTAAAGTTAAATGTTCGATTGTGCAAGAGCTTCCCTTCATTTTTTGGCTATGAGCCCTTACGAGGCTCCTTCTGGGCAGAGATTTCACAAAGCTTCCATGAACCATGCCAGGACTTTTAAAGGGGAAAGCACAGAACTGCCCAGTGGTATGTGATTATAATTTGCGCACAAAGTACTACAGCACACCCGTGCATTTTCCTTGTGTGTACATACATGCTCAGACGAGTCACATTGTGTGGCAATGTGGGTTAAACCACAGAGCCTAGGACTTGCCGATCAGAAGGTCGGCGGTTCAAATCCCTGTGAAGGGGTGAGCTCCCGTTGCTCGGTCCCTGCTCCTGCCAACCTAGCAGTTCGAAAGCACACCAAAGTGCAAGTAGATAAATAGGTACCACTCCAGCGGGAAGGTAAACGGCATTTCCGTGCGCTGCTCTGGTTTTCCAGAAGCGGCTTAGTCATGCTGGCCATATGACCCGGAAGCTGGATGCCAGCTCCCTCGGCCAATAAAGCAAGATGAGCGCTGCAACCCCAGAGTCGGTCACAACTGGACCTAATGGTCAGGGGTCCCTTTACCTTTACCTTACAGAGTGGAAGAAAACATTCAGAACTGGTAATTTGACAGCACTAATGCAAGGGAGTGGTTTTGAGGCACCCTCCTTTTTACTGGAGCTTGCATTTCTTTTGAGGAATATACCCCATTGGTGCCAATGAGAGATATCCCTCTTGTGCAAAATGGATGGGATTTTCCTGAGGGTCATAGTACAGGAGGAATGGGTCAAACCCCCCCCCCATGCCTGCCACAATCCCAATAAATATCACGTCTCCCAACTGATGCTATTTGCATTTTTTGTAAAGACTTGCATAATAAATACAAAGACTGGTGTTTCATCATCACATTTAATTTGGCCCTTGCAGGAGGTACCCTGAGTCCACCTTCACAACTGATGGAACAGCAGGTGTGTATACCAGCAAACTGAATGTCAGCCTCCATGTTCAACAGAGATAAAATGTTGGTTCCCAGGTGGAAATGGACTCTGTCTCCCCGCTTTTCTCTGTTCCTCCCTAGTTCTTGGTTGTGTAACTGTCTGAGAAAACTTGGCAAATGTAGAGGCCCAAGACTTTTCTATTATACAAAACACTTCCTTACCCCTATATCCTATTTTTTAAAAAGAGGAGGCAAGAAGAATGGAACTGCCATATTCTGACAGAGGAGGCATCTCCCCCAACCCTTGTGTTGCTTCTGTACCTTTAAGAGCATGGGTAGGCAAACTAAGGCCCGGGGACCGTATCTGGCCCAATCACCTTCTCAATCCGGCCCCCAGACAGTCTGGGAATCAGCGTGTTTTTACATGAGTAGAATGTGTCCTTTTATTTAAAATGCATCTCTGGGATATTTGTGGGGCCTGTCTGGTGTTTTTACAGGAGTAGAATGTGTGCTTTTATTTAAAATGCATCTCTGGGTTATTTGTGGGGCATAGGAATTCATTCTTTTTTCTTCTTCTTCAAAATATAGTCCAGCCCCCCACAAGGTCTGAGGGACAGTGAACCGGCCCCCTGCTGAAAAAGTTTGCTGACCCCTGTTTAAGAGCATTCCCCCAAACAGAAATGAAATAGCTAAGCTTATCCAGCAGCTGGAATACCACTAGAGGCAGTTCCTTTTTCATTAACATCTTTGGGCTGGGCTGCTGTTAAAGAGAGGGGATTAGAGGCAGCTGAAAAGTTGGCAACTACATTATGTGGATATTTAAGAGGCACCCAGTTCCTTAAGCATTAGCTATTGAGATAATATTTGACAAACCAAACCTACCCATCCTGCAAACGGCTTATCCCTGCAGTATTTCCTATTTGATACTATCTATTTTATGGATGAACTGATAGATTCAACTGATGAAGGCCAGAATAACTGATGAATTAATGAATTGCTGAACTGATAATACTATACTGATTGATGATCTAGGTTGATGAATTGATTAATTTATTATTTGAATACAAATGATCTGTTTTTATAGGGGATAAATTAATAAGAGTTAAGTTGTAAGAAAGTGAGGTTTCACCTTTAGAAGTAAACAACTTTTGCAAATTTCCTAGATTTCCTAAGCATTATCTATTATTGGACAAACCAAACCTGCCCATCCTGCAAGAGGTTTACCCCAGCAGTAGCAGCACTAGTTAATAATTCCAAATGTTCTCCAGATGACGTCCACAACTGGAAAGAGATTTCATTCCAGGAATAGGCAGGGATATGTGTTGGGGTGGGGTGGGAGGTTGGATCAATGAGAATGGAAAGGAACACTTGTGTGCATTGCAGACTTGGAGGAAGGATGGAGGGGGACTTCACTGGGAAAGATGTTTACGGGAAGCATTTTGCTCCAAAAGATTATTTAAAAATGTACTATTCCTTCAGCAAGGAAGATGGCACCCAAGAAAATAGGGCCCTAACATTTTATCTGCAAAAATTCCACAAAACTTTCACCGTGGGTGAGTACCCCATAGACTGCTTTCTGGCACTGGTGGGCTGGCTGAGCTTTGTCAATTTGTTGTTCATGATGGAGAGAATGCTTCCAAATTCATGTTTTGTATGAATAAGTGTACAGCAAGCAAATTGAAATCAGAGCAGCATAACTGTTGGGTGGGATAAGTACCCGTTGAACCCTTCATATATTTGAAGGGCAATGGCCTCTGAGCAGTGGCAGAGTTTCATGCTCCAGCACTGGGGGGGCAGAGAGCAGGCAGGGATGGTGCGCTCCCCGGGGGCGGGGCACTCCGCCTGCGAGGGCTGGGCACCCAGCACAGGCGCGGGGGGCAGTCGTGATGTCACCCCAATGGGATCGCCCTGCCGGGGACGGTGCGCTCCCCCGCACTCCTCTTTCTCTGCTAGTGCCTGTGATTCAGTCAGCTTCCTTGATGGGAAAGGGGAAATAATGGAATGGTATACATTGTCCCTCTTGACCCTGTAAGCTCCCTGTTGCATTCTATCATTCCCCGTGCACAGTGGTGGTGCTATATAAATTAATTAGTATTATTAATGAGGAGAAAGAGGATATTTTAGTGCATGCAGTTGGACATATAGGCATACCAAGCTTTTATTATTATCCAGGAACTTTGCATGCGTCTTATGATTCAGACCCCATGAGCAAATAAGTCTACTGCCACTTCAATTTGTCACCCTGTGCAAAAGATGCCATCATCATCCCAGTGAGGGCAGGCAAAATGTGGCCAAGATGAGAAATCGTGTGTGGGTGTGGGTGTAACAGTAACCTCATTATCATTTTCAAATGCAGATGGCATTAAAGGAGACACACTGATTGATATTGGAAGCGGACCCACTATCTACCAATTTCTCTCTTCCTGCGGGTCCTTCCGAGAGATCATTGCCACAGATTACACTGACCAGAACAGGGAGGAGATTAAGAGGTGGTTGAAGAAGGACCCAGAGGCTTTTGATTGGAGCCAGGCTCTGAAATATGTGTGTGAGCTGGAGGGAGACAGGTACTGGGCTTTTAACTTCCATCCATTAATAAACTCATGGAACAGTTTGAAAGTACTTCAATCTAGTGCAACCTCTTGCCAATGCTGGGAACCCTCTTTTGCAGCATCCTTGGTAGATTTGGACATTTCCGCTATAGTTTCTCCACAAGTTTATACTAAGTAACGACATTTATAGAGGGGCACAGCACAACATTCTGGTTTCTGATCAGAGTGACCATTCAGGGACCTACACTTGGGAATACTACAGAAAGGGAGGTATTTGTGAATTGCTTTAAATAGCTTGTCCTAATAAACACATAATCCCCATGCATCTGATGAACTGGACTTACTTTCTTAAGTTTCTTAGGCTGCAATAATAACCTAGCAGTAAGCGCTGCTAAATTCAATAGGATTTATTTCAGAGTAGGTCTGATTAGGATTGTGTTAAAGGTGCTGCAAGAGTCTTCTGCTGCTGTTTTTAGAATGCATATTCCTTATAACAGAAATATGGCCACCACCTAGGATGGGACCAGAATGTGGCAGCTGGCCTGTACACACCCATCCCCATTTCACCTCTAAACAAGGATGGCAGCTTTCATACTTCTGCAAAAGCCTGCCAGGCCAATTTGACCAGTGCAACAAAATTAAGGCACATGCTGTCCACCACCAGCAGCAAAGCACTTTTCACACCCCTTCCAGCTCTGTAATCCACTTTCAGCAACTGGGAAAGTGGTAGCTGAATATTTTAATAAAGAAGTTGCTTTATTTCACATGCTCCTGCAGGGGGACAAGGCTGCTGGCTTGCCAGAAAAGGAGGTTTGCATGCTCACTGTTTCCTGCTCTTCCCCACCTTTGCTCTTCCCCAGGGAGAAATGGGTAGAAAAGGGAGAGAAGGTACGAAGCACCATCCAGCGAGTGCTGAAATGTGATGTGACCCAAGTCAACCCCTTGGCTCCACTGGTGGTGGCCCAAGCTAGCTGTGTGACTTCCGCATTTTGCTTGGACTCGGCCTGCAAAGACGTGGCTGCCTACCGTGCCGCCTTGAAGAACGTTGGCTCCCTTGTAAAGCCCAGGGGGCACCTTGTGCTCCTGGTAGCTCTCGGAGGAAGCTTCTACGTGGTTGGCCAGCGCCCATTTTTCTGCCTTTACCTTGAGAAGGAAACTGTAGACAGTGCAGTGACAGAGGCAGGCTTTGATATCTTATGGTCTGAAGGGGCCAAAAATAGCTATTCACCAATACATAGTGATTGTAAGACTGTCTATTTCCTGGTTGCCCAGAAACGTATCAAGGTGTAGGTGCTTGTGGGGAAATGACAGGAGGCCAAAGGAAAGTATTAATCAATGTCTAGACGTAGCTCACACATGCAGGTCAGTGTGAGTGAGGGCAGCTATATAGATATAGATATAGATATAGATATAGATATAGATATAGATATAGATCTACACACAGAGAGAGACACAGACATACACACTCCAACATTTTTCCAGTGGAAATAAGGATGTTCTAAGGAAAAGTGGTGCAGTGGTACTTCGGTTTTTGAACATCTTGGAAGCCAAACATTTCGGCTTTTAAATGCTGAAAACCCGGATATAAATGCTTCCATTTTCAAATGTGCCTCAGAAGTCAAACGGCTTCCGCTGCGGGTTTTTTCAATTTTCTCCACTTAATTTGCAGACCCCCCTTTGCACCTTTGTTTTCGAATGTTTCAGAAGTCAAATGGTCTTCCAGAATGGATTATGTTCAAAAACCAATATACTGCTGTACTTTCCAGTATCAAATCAGAAACTAGGGCGGCTTCTGTAAATCCAGGACTGTCCCTGGAAAATAGGCATACGGAGTCACACACACACACACACACACACACACACACAAATTACCTTGGGAATTCCGCTACCTGATCACCACATAGGCCTACTTCTCATGACACAGTCATCCAAACTACAGCTTAAGAACTTAAGAAGAGCCCTGCAGGATCAGGCCAATGGCCCATCTAGTCCAGCATCCAGTTCTCACCGTGGCCCCCCTGATACCTGGGGGAAACCCTCAAGCAGCAGCTGAGTATCCCACGCTGGTTGGGAGTGGATCTTCTTCATTATGTTCACAGCTTTGCAAATTCTAATGTGAAATTCTTGGCAGTAGTTATAAGTTTGATATCCTGCAGCAATATGCATAATAATGAGCTACTGCAGTACTTGCAGAATTACTATCTGGAATATTTATTATTATTATTATTATTATTATTATTATTATTATTATTATTACTCCGCCCATCTAGCTGAGTTTCCTCAGCAGCTCCCAATTGAATATTAAAAACAATACATGGCATTTGTTCATTCTGGCATGTAAGGAACGCTATATAATCACTTCTTTCCTTTTGGCAAACGTATACAGTATGTTTTCTGTAATTCTGAACGTTGTCAATCATATGTAATAGGACCAAATATATGAATAAAAAAATCAAAAACCAGACAGGAAAGCATTTTCCGATGATGGTCATGTTTACCATTTAGGCAAGCTGTATTTTTTAAAACAAAAAATAATAATTTCAAGACCATGGGAATGCAGTTGTGAAGCATTGCTGACAACAAGGACACGATTAGTCAGATGATGAGCGTGAGGGTAAACCCACCTTTCCCCCTCAGCTCCCAGGGCAGGTTACAACAATTAAAACACAATATTAAAAACAACTAGAAGGGATTAACTCTTGCTGGTGTGGGGAGGGAAGCACCTGAGACAGAGCCGTGGGTAGAGATATTACACTTGCAGTATCTGGTGGCACAAGTGTGGGCCATTCTCCTGACAACCCACTTGGCCCTTACTGGGGATCCAGATCTCCATCTCCCAAGCTCCAGAGTCCCTCCACTGGGACACATTGCTCTTGGGATCACAGGCTCCCAGCTCCACAGCCTGACAGGACCTTTCCCCAGCTCTCTGATCCCACTCCTCCCTGTCATCCAACGCCTCGTATGCTCCACAACATCTCCATGAGACTTATCATAGGCATGGCCAGTGGCAAAAAGTAGGCTGGACTACAGCTGTGACTTCTACATTTGCACCATAGGCTATGTTCCAAGTCTGAGGTTTCTACACACCAAAGGCAATTTTAGGGCAAGGTGAATGGTTCCACCATGCTGGGCACCAAGCCTAGGGGGCACCACAAGGCATCACAACTAAGACGTAGCCGTAGAGCATTGAGCAGAACAGAAGGCAAGGGGGTGCTGAATTTTGGCCTTGCACAGGGTGCCGCTGAAATTTGAAAGACCGAGGTCCTCTCCTGTAAAGACATGCCCCATCTCTATCCAGGCAACCGAAAAAGCATTATCAAAACTCAAGGGCACATTCCAGCCAGGCTCAAGCATTCAAGGGTGTGCGTGGAGAAGAGCCAGCAAGGGTGTCGTGTGCCCTGAGCAGGCTCCTGAGGGCCAGCTAGAAATATATGGTTCACATTCTGCCCTTGGGCCTGAGGTTCTGCAGAGATAAACCCTGAGCTAACCAAAGTCCTCTGTGATCCATGTTGAACTGAGCCGTTGACCCACCATCTCTGCTGCCTGTAACTAAAACTGGCAAGAAATATGTTTGTTTCCTCCCCTCTCTGGTTCAGATTATAGAAAGCAAAACGTAGCCAATTGTTGAGTCACTTTTTCCAGAAACAGATTGTTTTTCAACTGTAACAGAGTTTTCATCTGCTTAGCAGGTTCTTGTATTCCCAGATGGAACCAGGCATAAAGTTTAGCAGATATATCGATCAGACTAATTACTTTACAATCCCTGCCTTCCTTTTTAATCATCTACCTTTTAAATCATCTGCTCTCCCATCCTGGAAGGGGGAAACTCGTTTTGATTAATTACTGCAAAGAGCTTTTGCCAGGATACGGATTTTGCCCTACACTTGTGGTTCCACTAAACTGATGTGACTGTGCTCAAAGAGTCATTCCAACTTCGTTAGCATACTCGTGCCAGCTGCAGCAACGACTGCATGCACAGAGTGGATTGGTGTGCCCCTCTCAAAGCAAACAAAGGCTGGTGTTAGATCTCTGCACTCTCTCTCTGCTGCCCACCAGCTGCAGCAGTAGTCACATGTAATCCCTCCAGTGTTGGGCCCTATTCAGCCATGTCTACACCAAAAGGAGATGATTTAAAGTATTGTTGTGCACACCTCAGTCTCCAAGCGATGAGATTCAAGGACTTCCAGGGCTGCCCAAGGGTTTTGTTTCCTTGGAATGAAGGGCAGTGCAGACTGTGGTGTCTTTAGGATGTATGGTTTTAGTTACACAACCTGAGCCTAGGATGGAAGGGCTCACAGCACTAACACAGAGGTTTTCAACCTTTTTGAGTCCACAGCTCTTTTAACCAACTACATTCTTTCTGCAACCCCCCTGTGGGGCTCAGGAACCCAGTTATGTCAACCCTTGCTTGCAGAGCTGGCAGCCTCTCAGATTTGAGATCTTTCCACAGGGCCTGCAAGACGGAGCTGTTCCGCCAGGCCTTTAGTCCGGGCCCATTCTGACCCCCTTCTTTCCATGAAACCCTGTATGTAAGTGGCTCCCTTGGCCCTTTCTATCGGCCCATATGGGACCAGCATGGGTGACTGGGCCTGGCAAATATTTAATATCCTTACCTTCATGGCTGTGATTCGTGGGTTGGCCACTTAATTTTATTTTGATTTTACTGTGATTTTGAGTTATCAGTTGTTTGATTTTGTGTTTTTAATGTACAGTGGTAACTCTGTTTAAGTACTTAATTCATTCCAGAGGTCCGTTCTTAACCTGAAACTGTTCTTAATCTGAAGCACCACTTTAGCTAATGGGGCCTCCAGCTGCCGCCACGCCGCCGGAGCACGATTTCTGTTCTCATCCTGAAGCAAAGTTCTTAACCTGAGGTAATATTTCTGGGTTAGTGGAGTCTGTAACCTGAAGCATATGTAACCTGAAGCGTATGTAACCCGAGGTACCACTGTATTATATATCTGGTGTTAGCCGCCCTGACCCCAAAGACGGGGTATAAATAAAATACTATTATTATTATTATTATTATTATTATTATTATTATTATTATTATTATTACACCCTCCCTTGTGTAGTGTTCACTCAGTCTCCTCTCCCCTCCCCTCTCCTACACCAGTGTGGTGTAGTGATTAAGAGCGGTAGACTCATAATCTGGTGAACCGGGTTCATGTCTCCGCTCTTCCACATGCAGCTGCTGGGTGACCTTGGGCTAGTCACACTTCTTTGAAGTCTCTCAGCCCCACTCACCTCACAGAGTGTTTGTTGTGGGGGAGGAAGGGAAAGGAGAATGTTAGCCGCTTTGAGGCTCCTTCGGGAAGCGATAAAGCAGGATATCAAATCCAAACTCTTCTTTTTCTTCTCCTTGGGAGTCTTCCAGGCAGCTGCTGCTGCCATCCCTGGTCTATGAGCTGCCCTCCCCCCCCCACACACACACATACTGCAAAGAGAGATGCCTTCCAGAGGCACCATTCATCTGTGGAACTTATAGCCAGGGCTGCTGCAATAAACAGTTGTGTAAGCCTTTGGGAGACAGAGAAACAAAAGGGCATCAGAGCAAGGAGGGGAGGAAAGAGGGACAGAGGCCAGTGTCGCCCACGGTACCCCTGACCATCATTCAAGGCACCCCAGGGTGCCACAGCACACTGGTTGAAAGCCACTGCTCTAGAAGATCTTGCCTCTCCCATTAGATTCCCAGGGAGATCCCCAAGCCACAACTCTAGGTCCTGCACAAAGCAAGACAAACCTCTGTTCTTCCAGCTTCCAGCCTGAGGCAAAACTCTCTTTCGTTCACACATATTGCCACCCTTGGCCTATTGTTCTCTCTCCTAGAATGATGTGATATCCAGCCAGAAAAGATGGGGGAAAGGCCCATTCCTTTGTCTCCATGGCAACAGGGTACTCTTTGGACATGTGAATGGAAGTACTTAACTGGCCAGCTAAAGCCGTTGTCTTACAAAGAAGGTTGTCTGACCACACCTATAAGAGTATTTTGGTCTCTGCAGCTAGACCTCCCCAGCTATGTGCACAAAATGGCAACTCGTGTGTGTGCTGTAATACTGACCAGCAGGTGAACAATACAATCAACGCGACCGAATCGAGTGTAGGAGATGAACTTTATAGGCACGTGGCAGTGCATGACTTGGGAAGAAATGACACTTCACATACAGAGGTGCACTTGAAATCTTGTTTCCCATCATCAGCCTTAAAACTTACATCTGGGCAACAATAAAAATGTGTTGCGAAACAAACTGAGAAGCCACAGCATTCCTTCCCAGAAGTTGAGCAAGGATTGCCCAAGAGAGTGCCAAAGCTGTGAGATGATAAAACTTACAGTACGCTTCAGAGGAAATGGTGTTTTAGAGATCTCGAATGACCCGAACGACCTTGACAGATTAGAGAACTGGGCCAAAACAAACATGATGAATTTTAACAGGGAGAAATGTAAAGTATTGCACTTAGGCAAAAAAAATGAGAGGCATAAATACAAGATGGGTGACACCTGGCTTGAGAGCAGTACATGTGAAAAGGAT
Source organism: Podarcis liolepis (assembly GCF_965112155.1). Classification (NCBI taxonomy): domain Eukaryota; kingdom Metazoa; phylum Chordata; class Lepidosauria; order Squamata; family Lacertidae; genus Podarcis; species Podarcis liolepis. The sequence goes on along the minus strand of NC_139567.1, from coordinate 18,009,444 downwards.
CTAGGAGTCTTGGTTGACCACAAACTTGACATGAGCCAACAGTGTGACGCGGCAGCTAAAAAAGCCAATGCAATTCTGGGCTGCATCAATAGGAGTATAGCATCTAGATCAAGGGAAGTAATAGTGCCACTGTATTCTGCTCTGGTCAGACCTCACCTGGAGTACTGTGTCCAGTTCTGGGCACCACAATTCAAGAAGGACACTGACAAACTGGAACGTGTCCAGAGGAGGGCAACCAAAATGGTCAAAGGCCTGGAAACGATGCCTTATGAGGAACGGCTAAGGGAGCTGGGCATGTTTAGCCTGGAGAAGAGGAGGTTAAGGGGTGATATGATAGCCATGTTCAAATATATAAAAGGATGTCACATAGAGGAGGGAGAAAGGTTGTTTTCTGCTGCTCCAGAGAAGCGTACACGGAGCAATGGATTCAAATTACAAGAAAGAAGATTCCACCTAAACATTAGGAAGAACTTCCTGACAGTAAGAGCTGTTCGACAGTGGAATTTGCTGCCAAGGAGTGTGGCGGAGTCTCCTACTTTGGAGGTCTTTAAGCAGAGGCTTGACAACCATATGTCAGGAGTGCTCTGACGGTGTTTCCTGCTTGGCAGGGGGTTGGACTCGATGGCCCTTGTGGTCTCTTCCAACTCTATGATTCTATGATTCTATGAATGAGTTGGTTCTAATATGCAAAATTTGCAAGGCATCAGAGGCAACAGCTCAGTTGGTAGAGCACAAGAGTCTTAAATCTCAGGGTTGTGGGTTCAAGCCCCACGTTGTTGCACTGCAGGAAGTTGGACTAGATGATCCTCGTGGTCCCTTAAAGGTAAAGGTAAAGGTAAAGGGACCCCTGACCATTAGGTCCAGTCGTGACTGACTCTGGGGTTGCGGCGCTCATCTCACTTTATTGGCTGAGGGAGCCGGCGTACAGCTTCCGGGTCATGTAGCCAGCATGACTAAGCCACTTCTGGCGAACCAGAGCAGCGCACAGAAATGCCGTTTACCTTCCCGCCAGAGTGGTACCTATTTATCTACTTGCACTTTGACATGCTTTCGAACTGCTAGGTTGGCAGGAGCAAGGACCGAGCAACGGGAGCTCACCCCGTTGTGGTGAATTGAACCACCGACCTTCTGATCGGCAAGTCCTAGGCTCAGTGGTTTAACCCACAGCAAAACTATGAATTTGCATCTGGTTCTATTACTGGATGACAGTTGTTATTGCTGATGTTTGTAATGTTTTAAAATGTAGGAGATCCTCATAGCACTATACAACACTCTGATTAAATACAACATATTGTTGCACGCCACCACAATCTCCAAGCAGTGCCAGATTCCAGGGATCCCGGGGTCCCGTTTCCTCAGAATGAGGGACAGTGGAGACTGTGGTGCCTTTAAAATATATGGTTTATTTACACACATATACAACCCAAGCCTACGATGGAGGGGTTCACAGCATTAACACAAGGTCTTGTTTCTCTCATGGCCATGCCCTTGATTTCCAGCAGAAATCAGGCATGTCTCTGACTCTCTGACTTCTGCCTCCTTCTAGCTTCCAAAGTCTCTAGATCACATATCTCTACTCTCAGCTCTGGCCTTTGTCTTTCTAACTACTGGCAAAGAGTCACTTCCTTTGTTAGCTTAACAACCCATACTTAGGCTATCACCTCACCAGGAATTTGAATCCATGCTTAGATGCTACCACTTGCTGGATCCAGGGATTAGCAGGGTCTCAACATCCAGCCTACTTTCCCCATGGAAAACTTGCTGTTTACTGTTGAATTGGCACATTCATCAACTTGGGAAGTTATTAAAATAAATTTGCAAATATAGAGCATAATGAATCTTTCACTATTAGGCAGAGTGTCAACTATAAAAATGAATGTATTACCTAGAATGTTATTTTTGTTTCAAACAATTCCAGTGATTGGCAAGACAGATTGTTTCAACGTATGGCAAAAATATATTTGGCAAGAGAAAAAACCGAGAATAAAATATAAAATATTGATAGATGCAAAAGAGAGAGGAGGTTTCTCCCTGCCAGATATCAGATTATACTATGAAGCTTCTAGGCTTTGTTGGCCGAAGGAATGGATGACATTGGAAAATTCACATATTCTAGACTTAGAAGGTCATAGTAATATTTTTGGTTGGCATGCTCATTTATGGTATAAAAAGGTGAAAGTACATAAAGGATTTAAAAATCATATAATTTGGAAAAAATTATATAGAGTATGGTATAAATACAAAAATCTATTAAAGGTAAAAACACCACTTTGGCAATCACTGTTGGAAGCTATAGCAGTAAAGAAAAATAATATGATAGAAGGCTGTACAATTTATTTAAATTTATTAAAACAAGAAGGAGGAGAGTATCAATTGAAATAATTTAAGGAATTATCAGGAAAATTAACAACATGGATACAATAGCATCATTTGAATGAAGTATTTAAGAAAGATAGTATATAAGGGTTTGGGGAACAAATATCACAACCGGAGAGAGACCTGTTGGAATGAAATGTAAAAGTGTTGTCTAAAATGTATTAGATATTATTGGAATGGGAGACAAGGGATGAGCAAGTAAAATCCTCAGTGATACATTGGGCAATAGATATTGGTCTTAATATAGACATGGAAGCATGGGAAAGATTGTGGAAAACGGATATGAAATTTACAGCATGTTATGTTTAAGAGAAAATTATATGAAAATGATATATCGATGGTATCTAACACTGAGTAAATTGGCAAAAATGTATAAATCCATATTAAATAAGTGCTGGAAATGTAAAGAGAAAGAAGGTTCTTTTTATCATATGTGGTGGTCTTACAGTAAAGTTAAAGCTCACTGGGAAACGATATATAATGAAAAAGATGTTTAAAATAATGTTTGTAAAAACAACATCCAGAAGCTTTCCATTTGGGAAATATAGGGACAGAACTACCCAAACTGTATGGAAATTTATTCATGTATGTGACTACAGTGGCAAGAATGTTACTCACCCAAAAATGGAAAGAAGCAGAAGTCCCAGCAAAAGAAGAATGCCTACAGAAACTTATGGAATATGCAGAGATGGCGAAACTTACTGGAAAAATAAGAAATCAAGATAACAAACTTTTTATAAAAGAATCGAAATGGTTTATTGAATATTTACAAGTAAACTGTAAAAAGATAAGAACATTGGCAGGATTATTGTAATAACCTGCAGTTTCATAAGAGTATATATTTAAAGTAGAAGAATAAATGAGCAAATTAAGGTATATAAAAATTATTATTATTACTGTATATTAATTTATTATTTATACCCCACCCATCTGGCTGGGCTTCCCCAGCCACTCTGGGTGGCACCCAACGGAATAATAATAATAATAATAATAATAATAATAAAGCAATAAAATACAAAATATTAAAAATTTTGCAATACAGGGCTGCCTTCAGATGTCTTCTAAAGGTTAGATAGTCGTTTAATTCCTTGAAATTTGATGGGAGGGCGTTCCACAGGGTGGGCGCCACTACCAAGAAGGCCCTCTGCCTGCATAAATTTGATATGCTGAAAATATTAAAAATAAATTTAAGGAACCACAGAAAGAGGGGGAAAGGTCAAGTTTTTAAATGCTAAAGTGATTATAAAACTATTGATATGTATAAAATTGAAAATCATAAATAAAATAATGTTTATTTTTTAAAAAAAGGAATTGGCACGTCCAATTGGCAGTTTGACATTTGTTCCAATTTAGTGGCAAACAGCTAGGAAACTGGCAAGGTAGGCAGAAAGCCCCTTGGACACATGGCTAGAAAGTCCTGAATTTCTGTGCATTTATAAAGCCAAGGTGAGGAATGCCTCTGTTCAGGCCTGTGTACTTCATACGCCGTGGACTATATTTTTGTGGGTTTCCCAGTAGCCACTGCTGTTCTGTTTCAGCAAGTAAAGTCTCATCAAACATCACAATAGTGTGCTTATTGAAGTAATCCACCAAAAGTGAAACTATATATTTGTAAATACTATCTATTGGTTGGTTGGTTGGTTGATTGATTGATTGATTGATTGATTGATTGATTGATCTATCTATCCATAAGTTACATAAATGCTGCACCCAGGAACTTCCACATAGCTCAAAGAAGCATTGTGAGTGGTAGCTTTCCATTCTGCTAAGAGGTTAATTACCGTATTTTTCGCTCTATAACATGCACCCGACCATAACACGCACGTAGTTTTTAGAGGAGGAAAATCCGTAGGCATGCAACCTGTAGGCATTTCCTCCATAACACGCACAGACATTTCCCCTTACTTTCTAGGAGGAAAAAAGGGAGTGTTATGGTGCAAAAAATACGGTACTTCCTGGTATTGTGATACCAAAGCTTAACCTTTATTACATAAATGGATTATGGGATTTTCTCACTCTCTCTTTATAAGATACTAATTGTTTTCAACAGATAATTTCGAAAATATATGGAAGAGTGCCAGAGAGGTAAACCTAGAAGGATTTTGCAAGGTGGTTGTTTTGCTTGTTTGCTTGCTTTTTAGACTGGTGGGAAGAGAAGCTAGTAAGGATATCACAAGATATTGGAATCAGGAAGGCTTCATTTTTTAAGAATGGAAAATCACAACAATCCTTGGTTACATAACAGGAATGCAGAGGTGGAGCCAGAACTCCAAAAAGAAACTCCAAAAACCTCTCAGCAGAGCATTTCCAAGGATCGTGCAAATGGCTTTCACCGAGAAAGACTTCTATGCTGGACATTTCAATCCAAAAGACTATTTGGACACCTATTACACCTTCAGTTCTGCAAAAGAACACGAGAATGGCTTTCTGATTTTCTATCTGAAAAATCTCCACCAGGCATTCATTTTAGGTAAGTGCTGGTGTATTTCATGGGTTCCAGAGCAGTCGCCACACTGGGCTGAATGGAAAGAGACCCCTGAAAGGGGTATGAATGATCCATTTGATTATGTCCACAGTTGCCAGCCTCTAAGGTGGCCCATGGTGGGAGAGACCTTTAATACCAGTTGGATCTATAGCAGTGGTAGCTTTCCAGCTCCCGTTAGCCCCGGCCAGCATGCGTCAGTGCTCAGGGGAATGATAGGAGTTGTGGTTCAGCAACATTTAGAGCGCTGCAAGTCGAAATGAGCAAACCTGTCATTTGTTGTTTCTCATTCTTCCAGCCTTAAGTTCCGTTCCCCACATTTCCATTTTCCAGTCTGTAGGGGGAATAATGACATCTGCACAGAAATGCATCAGCATTTTAGTACTGATTTAACTGCATAATTCTGTGTGCAATTTTTGCATAATACACAGATTTTTTGCAAAGCAGTCTTCCCTAATACAGTGCATTTCAAAAAAAATATTGTTTTAGCTAAGATATAAACTTGTATGCACATTTTACCCTGCTATATGTATTTCTGAGCCCATTCCTTGAACTACACTGCAAAATTCAGAGATGTGTGAATTTTGAAAGCTACCTGTGCGTCAATTCATATATTGTTTCGAAAACAGCAGATTAGGCAGGTTTGCCTATCAATGCAAATAGAATTGAATTTCTCCCTTCCCCCATTAGCACAGGTTAGCCACCCTTGATCTATAGTGATTCAGCAGCAATTTTGAAACACCGTGAAAAACTTTCCCTGCTGAAATTCACATATAACATTGCTGACTAAATGTGAAATGACCAGGCCAGGCTGTTGTTGTCCAAGAATCATGGCTGATATTAGAACATATGTGTTATTGGGTTGATGCCATGCAGATGACATAAAAGGGGACACCCTGATTGATATCGGAAGTGGACCGACCATCTACCAGTTCCTCTCGGCTTGTGAGTCCTTTCGAGAAATCGTCGCCACAGATTATTGTGAACAGAACTGGGAGGAGATGCAACGATGGCTAAGGAAGGAGCCAGGAGCTTTCGACTGGAGCCCGGTGGTAAAATATGTGTGCGAGCTGGAGGGTAACAGGTATGGAGAATTTGATGGGTTGCTTCCAACATAGATAAAAACATAATAAAACATTAAACATTTCAAAAACTTCCCAATACAAGACTGCCTTCAGAAGTCTTCTAAAGGTTATACAGTTACTTATCTCCTTGGCTCAGGGGTTGCATAACTCCATACCCTCCAACATTTCTCCAAAGAAAATAGGGACATCCTAAGGAAAAGCGGGACATTCTGGGATCAAATCTATAACTGGGATGGCTTCTGTAAATCTGGGACTGTCCCTGGAAGTTAGGGACACTTGGGGGGTCCGGCATTGTGGGGCGCGGGAATCTTTTCACATTCATCTTGCATTCTCCCTTAGGGAAAAGTGGGAAGAGAAGGAAGAGAAGGTCCGAAGAGCCATCAAGCAGATACTGAAATGTGATGTGACCCAGCCAAGCCCATTGGGCCCTGTGTCTCTGCCTCCCGCAGACTGCTTGCTGTCCTCCTTGTGCCTGGAAGGGGCCTGCAAAGACCTGCCCACCTTCCGCTCTGCTCTCAAGAACATCAGTTCCCTTGTCAAACCAGGGGGGCACCTCGTCTTATGCTCCATCCTAGAAGAAACCTACTACAAGGTGGGCCAGCGGCCCTTCTCCTGCCTCTACTTGGAGCGGGCATCTGTGGAGGAAGCCCTCAAGGGGGCAGGCTTTGCTGTCAAGTGGCTCAAGGAGACCAAGATCAACTTGCCGCTCTCTGTGACGGACGCGAAGGCGGTCTGCGTTGCAGTGGCCCAGAAAGGAAGTAAAGAGCACTGAAAGAAAAGCAGGGCAAAGCAGGAAATATTTTGTGGTGGAATTTGTAAAAAAGTATTCGTTATTTCTTTAGAACTTTTAGTTATGCGACAACAGCAGCTAAAATATTATATGCACAGAAATGGAAAGAAGAGAATGTTCCAGCGAAGGAGGAGTGGCTTTTAAATTTAATGGACTATGCAGAAATGGCAATGCTGACAGCGAAATTAAGAGATCAAGATGATGAACTTTTTATAGAAGAATGGAAGCCTTTCATGGACTATTTAGAAAAAGATTACACTCAAATGAAATTGCGGGCAGGATTTGAGATTAAATAAATTATAGTATATGCTTTGATAGTGTAGCAGGAACCCCCCCACCCCAATCATTCTGTTTGTACAAACTTCACACACACACACACTCACACATTACATATGCCACATTTCTGTTATAAATTCATAGAAAAATCAACCATACATCAGATTTGCACTGTTCCATTTTTATTTTACTCCATATGACAAGGACTATCAAAGGGGGGTGGCTTGGTTCTGGTCAGCCATAATCCCTTCACCATCCCAGCACATCCACAGGAGCCCTGCCCAGTTGCTATGCCAACCCTGATGATCCCAGACAGAAGACAATCAAAATCACAAAGAACTTGCATATGGGAGTGGATTCAGCATGGACTGAAACAAAGGACAATGATCAAATCTTCCCTCTGGGGGCAGGAAACTGCAAACTCCCCTTTGTCTCCTGGAGGTGACTCATGGGGAGGGGGAAGGCCAGATGACAGGACACTCAGGTTACCACCACAACTCCTCCCTCAACCCCTCCTTTCTGTAATGTATGCATGATGTCAACCCCTTCTGTAATATATGCATGATGTTTCTGGGGGTGGGCTTGACCTAGAGGATGGGAATTTCAAAAGTTTTTATAAGGTCTTGCACACCATCTTTCTGGGTCTTTCCTCTCTCCTGCAAGTGAGGGGAACACCCTGTTGCAACAGTTCAATAAAGGCCAAGCCTACAGGCTGCTGTTTTGCTCCAAGTTATCCTGGTTGGTGTCTTTGTTTTTGTCCAAGGAGCCCTCAGATTTTTCCGGTAACAATAGAGAGTCTACATGTCAAGAGTTGTAAAAAAGTTAAAACAGAGTGTGAAAAGACCTTGTTGGGATAATCTGTTTACTCAGATTGTAAGTGTCAAGAATGTTTGCACAGAAAGAACTCAGCTTTGAGTTTGCCTGGCAGCCAGTAGGCACCCTATTCTTCCTGCTGAATCAGGCATCTAATTCTGATCATGCAGACATTTTTTTCCTCCAAGAACCTGAATTAGTCTTCATCCACACTTCCACTTTTCCCACCACTTCTCTCTCCCCCCCCCCAAAAAAGTTGCTGTTTACTGCTGAATTAGATCATTGCTTCTCCTGCAGATTAGCGTTTGTTCTGATTCAGTAGTAAACAGCAAGGAATGTGGCAAGGCAAGTGGAAAACCTCTTAGAGCACAGGCTTAGAAAACGACAGAATAAGTGGAAATGTGGACAAGCCCTGTGTAATTTATAGGCCTGTAGATTCCATTTTGCATGCCCTCCAACATTTCTCCGATGAAAATAGGGACGTCCAATTGCATATTGAGAATTTTACTATTTATACCCCATACATCTTATTGGGTTGACCCAGGCACTCTGGGCAGCTACCAACATATATAAAAACATAATAAAACATTAAACATTTTTTTAAAAAAACTTCCCTATACAGAGGTACCTCGGGTTGTGGATGGGATCCATTCCAGAGGTCTGGTCAGATCCCGAGGTTTCTGCAACCTGAGGACCGCTTCCGCGCATGTGCGCACAGCAAAACCCGGTAAAATACTTCTGGGTTTGCCGCACACACATCCCGAAGTTTACGTAACCAGAGGGTTACGTAAATGGAGGTACGACTGTACAGAATTGCCTTCAGATGGCTGAGTGGTCAGATAACTCCATACTCTCCAACATTTCTCCAATGAAAATAGGGACATCCTAAGGAAAAGTGGGACATTCCGGGATGAAATCAGAAACTAGGACAAATTCTCTAAATCAGGGACATCTCTGGAAAATAGGGATAGTTGGAGGGTCTGATTTTGTGGGTTCCCCAGCAGCAGCTGCTGTTCTGTTTCACCAAGTAAAGTCACATCAAATATCACAATGGTGTGTTTATTGAAGAAATCCATCACAAGTTAAGCTATATCTAGAACTATACCAGCTGTGAGCTGCTTCCAAAGGAAAACAGACCTACATAAATGCTGCACCCTGGAATTGCCACACAGCTCAAAGAAGCAGGGCCAGTATAACATTAGGCAAATAAGTTAATTATTTCCAGGTATTGTGATCCCAAAGTTTAAGTGTTTTTACACAAAGGGACGTTGGGATTTTCTCTCTCCATTTCCAAGATAATAATTGTTTGCAACAGATAATTTCTCAGACATAGGGGAGAAAAGGTTAGCTTACGAAAGATGTCCCAGAGGTAAACCTAGAAGATATTTAAAAGGTATTTGCTTGTTTGCTTGGTTTTTAGAGGGGCAGGAAAGACCGGATAGGCTGGAATTCTGGTGACTTCATTAAAAAAGAAGAAGAAGAAGAAGAAGAAACCCCTAATGACCCTAGATAGCATAATAGGAACGCAAAGGAGGAGTCAGTAAACAAAACTCCCTATAAACACTCCAAAAACCGAGCAGGTTTCCAAGGATCGTGGAAATGGCTTTCACCGAGAAAGACTTCTATGCTGCACATTTCAGTCCAAAAGACTATTTGGACACCTATTACACCTTCAGCTCTGGAAAAGAAGATGAGAATGGCTTTTTGATTTTCTATCTGAAAAATCTCCACCAGGCATTCATTTTAGGTAAGTGTTGGTGTATTTCATGGGTTCCAGAGCTGTCGCCACACTGGGTTGCCTGGAAAGAGATCCCCAAAAGGGACATGAATGATCCATTTGATTATGTCCACAGTTGCCAGCCTTTAAGGTGGCCTGTGGTGGGAGAGACCTTTAATACCAGTTGGATCTATAGCAGTGGTAGCTTTCCAGCTCCCGTTAGCCCTGGTCAGCATGTGTCAGTGCTCAGGGGAATGATAGGAGTTGTGGTTCAGCAACATTTAGAGGGCTGCAGGTTGGAATGGGCAAGCCTGTCATCTGTTGTTTCTCATTCTTCCAGCCTTAAGTCCAGTTCCCCACATTTCCATTTTCCAGTCTGTAGAGGGAATAATGTCATCTGCACAGAAATGCATCAGCATTTTAGTACTGATTTAACTGCATAATTCTGTGTGCAATTTTGGCATAATACACAGATTTTTTGCAAAGCAGTCTTTGCTAATACAATGCATTTCAAAAAAATATTGTTTTAGCTAAGATATAAACTTTTATGCACATTTTACCCTGCTATATGTATTTCTGAGCCCATTCCTTGAACTACACTGCAAAATTCAGAGATGTGTGAATTTTGAAAGCTACCTGTGCGTCAAATCATATATTGTTTTGAAAAGAGCAGAGTAGGCAGGTTTGCCTATCAATGCAAATAGAATTGAATTTCTCCCTCCCCCCATTAGCACAGGTTAGCCACCCTTGATCTATAGGGTTCAGCAGCAATTTTGAAACACCGTGAAAAAATTCCCCTGCTGATATTCACATATAATGTTTTTGACGAAATGTGAAATGACCAGGCCAAGCTGTTGTTGTCTAAGCATCATGGCTGACATTGGAACATATGTGTTATTGGGTTGATGCCATGCAGATGACATAAAAGGGGACACCCTGATTGATATTGGAAGTGGACCGACCATCTACCAGTTCCTCTCAGCTTGTGAGTCCTTTCGAGAAATCGTCGCCACAGATTATTGTGAACAGAACTGGGAGGAGATGCAACGATGGCTAAGGAAGGAGCCAGGAGCTTTCGACTGGAGCCCGGTGGTAAAATATGTGTGCGAGCTGGAGGGTAACAGGTATGGAGAATTTGATGGGTTGCTTCCAACATAGATAAAAACATAATAAAACATTAAACATTTCAAAAACTTCCCAATACAAGACTGCCTTCAGAAGTCTTCTAAAGGTTATACAGTTACTTATCTCCTTGGCTCAGGGGTTGCATAACTCCATACCCTCCAAAATTTCTCCAAAGAAATTAGGGACATCCTAAGGAAAAGCGGGACATTCTGGGATCAAATCTATAACTGGGATGGCTTCTGTAAATCTGGGACTGTCCCTGGAAGTTAGGTAGACTTGGGGGGTCTGGCATTGTGGGGCGGGGGAATCTTTTCACATTCATCTTGCATTCTCCCTTAGGGAAAAGTGGGAAGAGAAGGAAGAGAAGGTCCGAAGAGCCATCAAGCAGATACTGAAATGTGATGTGACCCAGCCAAGCCCATTGGGCCCTGTGTCTCTGCCTCCCGCAGACTGCTTGCTGTCCTCCTTGTGCCTGGAATCGGCCTGCAAAGACCTGCCCACCTTCCGCTCTGCTCTCAAGAACATCAGTTCCCTTGTCAAACCAGGGGGGCACCTCATCTTATGCTCCATCCTAGAAGAAACCTACTACAAGGTGGGCCAGCGGCCCTTCTCCTGCCTCTACTTGGAGCGGGCATCTGTGGAGGAAGCCCTCAAGGGGGCAGGCTTTGCTGTCAAGTGGCTCAAGGAGACCAAGATCAACTTGCCGCTCTCTGTGACGGACGCGAAGGCGGTCTGCGTTGCAGTGGCCCAGAAATGCCAGAATTGAAGTAAAGAGCACTGAAAGAAAAGCAGGGCAAAGCAGGAAATATTTTGTGGTGGAATTTGCAAAAAATATTAGTTTTTTCTTTAGAAATTTTATGTATGTGACAACAGCACATTTAATGGACTATGCAGAAATGGCAATGCTGACAGCGAAATTAAGAGATCAAGAGGATGAACTTTTTATAGAAGAATGGAAGCCTTTCATGGACTATTTAGAAAAAGATTACACTCAAATGAAATTACGGGCAGGATTTGAGATTAAATAAATTATAGTATATGCTTTGATAGAGACTCTACATGTCAAGAGTTGTAAAAAAGTTAAAACAGAGTGTGAAAAGACCTTGTTGGGAGAATCTGTTTACTCAGATTGTAAGTGTCAAGAATGTTTGCACAGAAAGAACTCAGCTTTGAGTTTGCCTGGCAGCCAGTAGGCACCCTATTCTTCCTGCTGAATCAGGCATCTAATTCTGACCATGCAGACATTTTTCTCCTCCAAGAACATGAATTAGGGTTCATCCACACTTCCACTTTTCCTGCCTCCCCCCCCCCCCAGGAAAAGTTGCTGTTTACTGCTGAATTGGATCATTGCTTCTCCTTCAGATTGGCCTTTGTAGTAGTAAACAGCAAAGAAAGTGGCAAGGCAAGTGGAAAACCTCTTAGAGCACATGCTTAGAAAACCACAGAGTACAGTGGTGCCCCGCAAGACGAAAAACTCGCTAGACAAAAGGGTTTTGCGGTTTTTGAGGTGCTTCGCAAGACGAAAACGTCTTGCAAGTTTGTTTCCTTTTTCTTAACACCGTTAATACAGTTGCGACTTGACTTCAAGGAGCAACTCATAGAATGCGGTGTGGTAGCCTTTTTTGAGGTTTTTGGTGATTTTTGAAGCTTTTCCAAAACTTTTCTGACACCGTGCTTCGCAAGATGAAAAATGCGCTAGACGAAAAAACTCGCGGAACGAATTAATTTCGTCTTGCAAGGCACCACTGTAAGTGGAAATGTGGACAAGCCCAAATTTCTACACATGTGTAAAACTAAGGTGAGGAAATGCCTCTGTATAGACCTGTGCAATTTATAGGCCTGTGGACTCCATTTTGCACACCCTCCAACATTTTTCTGATGAAAATAGGGAGGTCCAATTGCATAATGAGAATGTTACTATTTATACCCCATACATCTTACTGGGTTGACCCAGCCACTCTGGGCAGCTACCAACATATATAGAAAAATAATAAACATTAAACATTTTTTAAAAAACTTCCCTATACAGTGGTACCTCCGGTTGTGGACGGGATCCGTTCCAGAGGTCCGGTCAGATCCCGAGGTTTCTGCAACCTGAGGACCGCTTCTGCGCATGTGCAAACAGCAAAACCCGGTAAAATACTTCTGGGTTTGCCGCACACGCATCCCGAAGTTTACGTAACCACCAGAGGGTTACGTAAATGGAGGTATGACTGTACAGAATTTCCTTCAGATGGCTGAGTGGTCAGATAACTCCATACTCTCCAACATTTCTCCAATGAAAATAGGGACATCCAACATTTTTTTTAAAAGATATTTATTAGACATTTTCAAACAATAGAAAGTTACAAAATTATGGATAAAAAAACAAAAAAATAACAAAACTAAAAGACAAAAACAATACAAAAAAATACATAAACCAAGCACATAAAAGGTAAAGAAGAAAGTTTAAAAAAGAAGAAAAATAATCAATATTTTCATGTCTTATATTTCATTTACTTGTTTCCTGACCTCCTCACACACCCCTCTTCTGTATTCCAGTTCAGAAAGTTAGTTCAGCAAATCCTTACCCTCTATCATTTATCTTTACTTATTGTCTTAACCTATTATAACTATATATTTCCAGCCATTATCAATCCGCATTTACATATTCTTATTCATCTTTTTACCAATACCGCTGAATTTCAATCCAACATCCCTTCAACATTCATTAATTTTACAGTATTTCTGCAAATAGTCTTTAAACTTCTTCCAGTCTTCTTCCACCACTTCTTCTCCCTGATCTCGGATTCTGCCGGTCATTTCTGCCAGTTCCATGTAATCCATCACCTTCATCTGCCATTCTTCCAGTGTGGGCAAATCTTGTGTCTTCCAATACTTTGTGATCAATATTCTTGCTGCTGTTGTTGCATACATAAAAAAAGTTCTGTCCTTCTTTGGCACCAATTGGCCGACTATGCCCAAGAGGAAGGCCTCTGGTTTCTTCAGGAAGGTATATTTAAATACCTTTTTCATTTCATTATAGATCATTTCCCAGAAAGCCTTAATCTTTTGGGCACGTCCACCAAAGGTGAAAGAATGTACCTTCAGTCTCTTTACATTTCCAACATTTATAATCAGGCAAATGATAAATTTTTGCAAGCTTGACTGGGGTCATGTACCACCTATAAATCATTTTCACAATATTCTCTCTTAGGGCATTACATGCAGTGAATTTTATACCGGTGGTCCACAACTGTTCCCAGTCAAGATGGCTGAGTGGTCAGATAAATCCATACTCTCCAACATTTCTCCAATGAAAATAGGGACATCCTAAGGAAAAGTGGGACATTCCGGGATGAAATCAGAAACTAGGACAAATTCTCTAAATCAGGGACATCTCTGGAAAATAGGGATAGTTGGAGGGTCTGATTTTGTGGAGTCCCCAGCAGCAGCTGCTGTTCTGTTTCACCAAGTAAAGTCACATCAAATATCACAATGGTGTGTTTATTGAAGAAATCCATCACAAGTTAAGCTATATCTAGAACTATACCTGCTGTGAGCTGCTTCCGAAGGAAAACAGAACTACATAAATGATGCACCCTGGAATTGCCACACAGCTCAAAGAAGCAGGGCCAGTATAACATTAGGCAAATAAGTTAATTATTTCCAGGTATTGTGATCCCAAAGTTTAAGTGTTTTTACACAAAGGGACGTTGGGATTTTCTCTCTCCGTTTCCAAGATAATAATTGTTTGCAACAGATAATTTCTCAGACATAGGGGAGAAAAGGTTAGCTTACGAAAGATGTCCCAGAGGTAAACCTAGAAGATATTTAAAAGGTATTTGCTTGTTTGCTTGGATTTTAGAGGGGCAGGAAAGACCGGATAGGCTGGAATTCTGGTGACCATTAAAGAAGAAGAAGAAGAAGAAGAAGAAGAAAAACCCCCTAATGACCCTAGATAGCATAATAGGAATGCAAAGGAGGAGTCAGTAAACAAAACTCCCTATAAACACTCCAAAAACCGAGCAGGTTTCCAAGGATCGTGCAAATGGCTTTCACCGACAAAGACTTCTATGCTGCACATTTCAATCCAAAAGAATATTTGGACACCTTTTACAACTTCAGCTCTGGAAAAGAAAACAAGCATGCCTTTTTGTTTTTCTTTCTGAAAAATCTCCACCAGGCATTCACTTTAGGTAAGTGCTGGTGTATTTCATGGGCTCCAGAGCTGTCACAAAACTGGGTTGCCTGGAAAGAGATTCCCTGAAAGGGATATGAATGATCCATTTGATTATGTCCACAGTTGCCAGCCTCTAAGGTGGCCCATGGTGGGAGAGACCTTTAATACCAGTTGGATCTATAGCGGTGGTAGCTTTCCAGCTCCCATTAGCCCTGGCCAGCATGTGTCAATGCTCAGGGGAATGATAGGAGTTGTGGTTCAGCAACATTTAGAGCGCTGCAAGTCAAAATGAGCAAACCTGTCATTTGTTGTTTCTCATTCTTCCAGCCTTAAGTTCCGTTCCCCACATTTCCACATTCCAATTTGCAGGGGGAATAATTAAGTTCATATGAAAATGCATTAGCATTTTAGTGCAAACGTCTCCTAACAGACAGAATTCTGTGTGCAATTTTTGCATAATACATGGATTTTTGCAAAGCAGTTTTCCCTGATACCTTTCAAATATTGTTTCATAAAGACATGAACTTTTATGCACACTTTACCCTGCTATGTCTATTTTTGTACTCATGTCTTGACTGTAGATCTACACTGCAAAATTTAGAGATGTGTGAATTTTGAAAGCTACCTGTGCATCACTTCATATATTGTTTTGAAAAGAGGTTAGGCAGGTTTGCCTACCAATACAAATAGAATTGATTTTCTGTCTTCCCCCATTAGCACAGGTTAGCCACCCTTGATCTATAGTGATTCAGCAACAGTTTTGAAACACTGTGAAAGCTTTCCCTTCTAATATTCACATATAAAGTTGTTGACTAAATGTGAAATGACCAAGCGAGGCTGTTGTTATCCAAGAATCATGGCTGAAATCTGAACAAATGGGTTAACGGGTTAATTCCATGCAGATGACATAAAAGGGGACACCCTGATTGATATTGGAAGTGGACCGACCATCTACCAGTTCCTCTCGGCTTGTGAGTCCTTCCGAGAAATTGTCGCCACAGATTATTGCGATCAGAACAGGGAGGAGATGCAACGATGGCTAAGGAAGGAGCCAGGAGCTTTCGACTGGAGCCCGGTGGTGAAATATGTGTGCGAGCTGGAGGGTAACAGGTATGGAGAATTTTCTGGCATGGGACATTGAAGGTGGAATTTTAAGACTCCTCGGCACTCAGATACCCTCTGGAAGGAAGGTTGGTACAGCAATCACAGGTTTTTGTAGACCGCAAATGAAACAAGCAGCAATCAGGCACTGTAGTTTAGTTTCCCCAGTTGGTTTATGTGAGCACAGCAGCACAGCACCTTTACTGATCCGACATCTAATAGGAAAATAACATCTGCAAAGCTGAAAAGCACATACAGAGTAAATTGCACCTTGCTTGTAACTTGTAGGCCACTGGCTCACCCTTTGAGATCCATGGCAACCAGGAATTATTCACACATTCAGCTGAGGATGTGGAGAGATCCTGAGATGTGCCTGGCTGGAATTAGGAACATCTGAGGACAGGGGTTGGGCATTGTGGGGGGCAAGGATCTTGTCATGTTCATCTTTCATTCTTCCCCAGGGAAAAGTGGGAAGAAAAGGAAGAAAAGGTCCGAAGAGCCATTAAGCAGGTACTGAAATGCGACGTGACCCAGGCCAGCCCATTGGGCCCTGTGGCTCTGCCTCCAGCGGACTGCTTGCTGTCCTCCTTATGCCTGGAAGCGGCCTGCAAAGACCTGCCCACCTACCACTCTGCTCTGAAGAACATCAGCTCCCTTGTCAAACCAGGGGGGCACCTCATCTTAGGCTCGGTCCTAAAAGAAACCTACTACAAGGTGGGCCAGCAGCCCTTCTCCTGCTTCTACTTGGAGTGGGCATCTGTGGAGGAAGCCCTCAAGGAGGCAGGCTTTGCTGTCAAGTGGCTCAAGGAGACCAAGATCGATTTGCCACTATCTGAGACAGACGCAAAGGCATTCGGCACTGTGGTGGCCCAAAAACGCCAGAGCTGAAGGGAAGACCACTGAAAGAATAACAGGGTGAAGCAGGAGGGGGTTTGGGGGGGGGTATATTTTGTTCTGGAGATTAGTTATTTCTGTAGAAAGTCTATGTATGTGATAACAGCATCTAGAATATTACAGGCACAGAAATGGAAAGAAGAGAAGGTTCCACTGAAGGAGGAGTGACTTTTAAAATTAATGGGCTATGCAGAAATTAGATTTGCCATACATCCAGAATTTCCCAGACATATCTGGAATACTGCAGTCAGAAATAGTGCCTGGGAAGAAATTGGAGAAATGTCTGGGAAAATCAGGACGTATGGCTGCCCATGTCGGCAGTGCGCTTTTTGCTGATTTCCCTTAAAAATAGCTCAGAAATGGCCAATTTTTTTTTTTGAAATATGGCAACCCTAGCAGGATTGGCAATGCCGAAAGGGAAATTAAGAGATCAAAATGATGAACTTTTTATAGAAGAATGGAAGCCTTTCATGGATTATTTAGGGGGGAAAATATTACAGTCAAATGAAATTGTGGGCAGGAATCAAGATAAAATCAGCAGAATAAAAATGACAAATAATTGTAATAGAGAAACCTTTTGTAATAGATAACGATATAACGCAATAGAAAAGGTTTGAGTAAAAACACTGAGGAGCTGAGAGAGGGAAGTCAGCTTATGAAATAATGTAATTATTTGATTTGAAGGTTATTGTAAAAATGTTTGAAAAAATTAATAAAAGAATTGTATGTTAAAAGAAGGAAAAGAAAGCCACCCGGCCCAGCATAGGAATTAGAAGCCACATATGTCCTACCTCAGGCTTACAAGCCAAAGCAGGGGTGGAGATCCTGTGGCTCCCCATTCAGATTTTGTTGGACTACAGTTCCCATCAGGCCCATCAAGCATGACCAAAGGTCAGGGCTTGTGGGAGTTGTAGTCCAACACCATCTAGAACAGTGGTAGCCAAAATTTTGGAACCAATGGGCACATATCAATGGGAGTGCTGGGGGTACTAGTCACAAAATGGTTACCATGTGGGAGTGTGGCATAGCAAAAAATTTAGAGCCGACAACTTTATGCTTACAGTGGGAAGTTAGCTATGTTGTGCCAGTCCTGATTGTGGAGATCACACAACAATTATCTCCCTCTCTCTCCCTCCTCACCCACACATTGATGTCATTGCTGTCCAACAATAACAGTACCAGGAGAAATATACATGCTGGCCACATCAAACTCATTTCACAGAAATTCCCTAGAAGGTACCTGCACATTTAGCCCCATAACTTTCTTTCAAGAAAAGAAAGCTCAGAAGTTGGGTCACCTTTCCTGGGGTACCAATGAAAGCCTTTACAGATGCCATGGCACCCATGGGTGCTAGGCTGGTGACCCAGGGTTTAGAGAACCCCAGGGTTCCCTGACCTAAAGTGGTCAAATCAATGAAATCAATGTTCATAAGTACCCAGGGTGTCCACACAGCATCTTTTGCACCGGGCCCCAAACTTGAAAAAGTTTTTTTGTTTTGTTTTTTAAGCCAAACTTGGCTTACCAATAGCTGGGCCTGCTGCAAAACTTTGTGTCTGTTGTTGGGACTCCTACCCACTGACCTCCACTCATTCAGAGGCCTAAACCTGTATCTGTTAAGTTGTGGGTGAACATATCAGACGACACAGCGATTCTTCAAACAGCTCTTGTTTATTCACAGGCCAGAACAGAACTGAGCTGAAGGGTTCAGCCAACCTGCTTATATAGAGCTCAACTACAAAACAACAGTAACAACATTCTGTAACTATTCAACCACTGAACGTCACTTTCAATTCCTTATTTGCATATGTGGACCTGAGTGAAAACTATCTACAGTATCCCCCTGCTGGCCCAGGGTGAGAACTTCAGTACATAACAGTATCTACACTTAAAAAATTAGCACAGGGAAAGGTGTGTCATTTAAATGCCCTGCAATGCCCCTGGCAGGGAGTGAAAGGCACTCTGCACATCCACAGAGGTACTCTCTTCTTCCTTGACCTCTGTGCATCAGGGCTCAAGGCTGACGCTGAAGACAGATCAAGGAGCTGAGCTGCAACGAGGACGTGTCGCACAGGGAAAGCCCTGCCTGGCTGTTGTCAGGAGATGATGTCCTCACTTTGCCCATCTTTGCACTCGGGAGGACAGAAGTGGTGGCTCCTCCTTGGTGAAGAAGAGCTGAGCTAAGCAACGGGGACAGTGGTTGCCATGTGGTTTTCATCTGCAGCGCTAGGTGGAGCTGAATTGGATCTGGAGGGATGTTGAGCTGCCAGATTCATAGCAAAATATTTTTCTTTGCGAAGCATCCAGAGGCCAGCGTCCCCTGGGCTGAGGCCCCCTGTCCTGATGAGTTCCTGGAAGCGCAATTTGTGCTTGCACAATAAAAATGTTTATGGTATCCCTTCTAGACTGAACACAGACGTGGATCTGAAACTATGGCTTCCGCAATTTGTTTTTCTTTAATATCTGCTCCTGCGTGGGAGTAGTGCTTTGCTAAGCCTGGTTTTGATTTTCAGGCTTACTGCTTCCTAGGGAGCATTCATCCATCAGGCAAGAAGCTCTTAAAGCATCAACAGAAATCAAAACCCAGAAGCGGCATTTGCATGTAGTTTTGTCGTGCAACAATACTGAGGGATGGGGACGCTCTATGGTCAGAATAAATTACAGTACATTGTTGTGCCCATACTTCCAACATTTCTCCAATGAAAATAGGGACGTCCTATTCCATAGTAGTAGTAGTAGCAGCAGCAGTAGTAATAATAATTTATATTATTTATATACCACCCATTAAACATTAAAAAATATTCCTATACAGGGCTGCCTTCAGATGTCACCTAAAGGTCGTATAAAATTACTTATTTCCTTGGCTCGGGGAGTCACATAACTCCGTACCCTCCAACATTTCTCCCATGAAAATAGGATTCAGAATGCGGCAGTCTGATTGGTCCTAGAACAATAGGATCTAGAATGCAGCAGTCTGATTGGTCCGCAGGAGCCACCCAATCCAACTCCAGGTGGAAGTGAATCTGCAACCTGATTGGCCTACAGGAGAATCCCAGAATTAGCCAATCATGTGGGGCCCATTGTGTAAATAATGTATATAAAGCAGACATTTC
Organism: Podarcis liolepis; assembly: GCF_965112155.1. Lineage (NCBI taxonomy): Eukaryota > Metazoa > Chordata > Lepidosauria > Squamata > Lacertidae > Podarcis > Podarcis liolepis. Next base: position 17,989,512 of record NC_139567.1, on the reverse strand, counting down.
GGGGGAACTTCCATTCGTCACTACTATGAGCTGAATAAGGAGCATGAAATCCACACTCGACTCCGAGTATATTTCAGGGGGACTCTGGCCATGTTCAGCTGAACACACCTTAGAGTCCCTTGCGCCCTTGGCAAGGAGCTGTATAGACATCACCCTGAAAAAAACACCACTTTACAGCAATAGCCACTTTAGAAATTACAGTGGTACCTCGGGTTAAGGACTTAATTCGTTCCGGAGGTCCATACTTAACCTGAAACTTTTCTTAACCTGAAGCACCACTTTAGCTAATGGGACCTCCTGCTGCCCCCACACCGCCAAAGCACGATTTCTGTTCTCATCCTGAAGCAAAGTTCTTAACCTGAAGCACTATTTCTGGGTTAGCGGAGTCTGTAACCTGAAGCGTATGTAACTCGAGGTACCACTGTACTACATTTTGTGAGACCCAACTGCTTCAAAGCCTCCAGAGTGAGGGCAAGGCGAGGAGGAAGGGCGGAAAAAACCTGCATGCCTTTGTGCCATGGTGCAAGAAGGATGGGACGTTTGATCTCTTTGTGGTGCAGATCCACACATATATATGTCATAGACTCCATAGTCTCCAGCGGTCTGCCTTCATACCACCTTGACATTTCTTCTACTGCTCAGCTCCCATCTCTTGTGTAAACTCATGGCCTTGCACAAATAACTGGAGACAGCTTTCTGGGTGATTTTTGCATACACTTTGCAAGACCCTGGCGAGACCCTCCAGCCCCTAGGTATTGGATATTGGATAGCTTTAGCATCCTCAGGAATCAAATGTTTTGTAAGAAATGTATACTTCTTTGTGCATTCAGCAATTTCCATAGGGGTGTGTGTGTGCTTAGAAATGCCTATACAATCAGGAACTCTGCCCTCTGTTCTCCTCTTCAAGTCCTCAAAGCAGGACTTGGGGTTCTGTCTTGCTTGGTTTACTTGACATTGCAGTCTCCTCTTTCGTTTCTTTCACAGACACCAAAGCTGCAACGTCCGTTACTGGGTCTGCAAGGGCAAGAATGCAACTTCCTGCAGCGATGCAGTCCGTGGGCCACTCTGTAAAGGAATCCACCAGACTGTGGATTCTGAAGTAAACTCAGGATGCAATCCAGGGGCTTGATCTGACCAGATTGCAACAAATGAGCCCACTTTGGAATCTGAGTTCAACAGATTCCCCAACCCTGATCCCCCAGGGCTGTACAACTGGCATGACCCCAGATATTGCTGGATCACAGCTCACATCACCTCTGACAACTGGCCATTGGGAGATGGAGCCTGACAACATCTGGAAGGCATTTAGCTGGAAGCCGCAAGATGCTATCTGAAACAGGAAACCGTTGTTTAGAACCAGAGTCCCTCTTCCTCAAGACAATGATCTGTCTGTGTGCTCAGCAAGTGAGACTGAGAACCAGCTTGAGTTCTCTCTCTCATTGCCCCCTTCCACTTGCTTGCCTTCTGAACATGTGTGGCCATAGATTCATGTTTTTGTCATGTGCAAATGGACACATGAACAGGGGGTGGGGTGGGTAGAGAGCATTTCCTGGTGCTCCCATCCAGCGGTCATTTGTGAATAATGTTTCATCCAGAGCTATGCTGGAGCAGATCTGTCTAGTCTGGTATGCAGCTTCCAAACAGTGTCCATTGAGATGCTTCTGAGAATAACACATGAGCAAAACACTTTGGCTGACCTGCTCCACCATTCCCCTAGGTATCTGGTACTCTGTGATAGACGGCCTCTGGGCATGGGTGTTCCATTTACAGTGGTACCTTGGGTTAAGTACTTAATTCGTTCTAGAGGTCTGTTCTTAACCGCCAAAGCACGATTTCTGTTCTCATCCTGAAGCAAAGTTCTTAACCCGGGGTACTATTTCTGGGTTAGCGGAGTCTGTAACCTGAAGCGTATGTAACCTGAAGCATTTGTAACCCAAGGTACCACTGTATTTATATTGGTTAATACTAATCGAAAGGCACACCTTCCATGAATATTTCTAATTTTTTAAGCTAACCTATTTTTATAAAAAACAAAACAAAACCAAAAAACCAAAGAACACTGATCTTGTTAAAAGAAAGGTAAAGTTGTGATTGTCATAAGAAACAGCAAATAATTTGTTTGTTTACAGGACACTAACAAACTGAAATCCTTAGCGCGGACAATTATGTCAAATTTTGTTTTTTCTCAGTTTCTAATTTTTTGTCTTAAATTCCATTCTCCACATTTCTGCAGCAATTTGCAGTTAAAAAACAACAAAAAACAACAACAACCAGGTTTGAGCCACCCTGCTAAATATTTATCCTGCTGTTTTACTGCAGCTTCAATTTAATTTTGATTTCCTACTGATGGTGGATTTGCTGCCCGGTCAAGTACAAGGAGTTACCGGTACTATTAGTATACTAAGCTCTTAACAACTTGGGACCAGCTTGCTTGCAGGATCGCCTTGCCCCACACGTGACCATTTGGCCACTTTGATTGGTGGAAGCCACATGATGCCTGTTCCACATTTGTAAGAACCGGATAATTTAGTGTGGCAGCACCTACACTCTAGAACTCCCTGCTGACTGAGAATATTTTATTCTCTTGCTAACTATGCTGTTTTAAATGCACATTTTATACTTGACATCCTTAGGTAATGTTTTCTTTTGAATTTTGTTTGTTAACTTTGCTATGTTAAATGTGCTTTCTGTAGTTGACCTCCTTTGCAACATTTTACCTTTAAGATAATATTTTAGTTTCCTGTTAATTATGTTGCCTTTGATGTTTTAATGTGTTGCAAACTGCTTTGAGATTTTTTCTTTAAAAAATATAATGTGGTATAAACAAGAAATGAATAATAATATTGATGCGCTCGCTGCGTTGATGCAGCTATGGCCTGGATCGTTTGACTGATGTGAAACCAAAGCACACTGACGGCCGTCACCACCTAAATAAACCGAACAAACCAACTTTCCTCCAGTTCTCTAGTTGCTAGGGAAGGAAAGGATAACACGCAGCAAGATTCATCTATTCATTTGTTTTATTGGGTTACATGTCACCATGCTCTCGAAGCATGCAAAGCATGATTGAGTAGGGTGGGTTTTCCCCCCCTCAAAAAGAAAGCAAAGCAATTAATCAGAGATAGTACAAAAGAGCCCTCCCCCTTCAGAAAAACTGCGGCTTTGTAGCATTGTCTCTTTGAACTGACAATTTTGCTGGTGGATCGTGACTACTTGGATCGGGAAGCCCTTGTAAGAATACGCTGCATCCACTCCCAAGGGCCATCACAGGAGCACTCTCTGAGAGGAAGCGTGAGGGACATCTCCTCTTAGTGTTTATTTTTTGAACCGACAGCAACAATCACTATAATAATCACGAACATAATTGCTCCAATGACAATCCCAATGATATTCAGGATGCGGGCCGTGCGGGAAGAGCTTGCGGCTTGATTGATGTTTCCTTCGTTGCTGGCATTTCTCGCCTGGGGAAGGAGAGAGAAATCAGGGCTCAGAGTGGCTTAAGCTAGAACACCTTCCAGCTCCACAGCTTCCATCAACCCAGGGGGAGAGTAAGCCCAACTGGTCTGTTGTCATGCATTTGGAGATCAGCACCTGCCATAGGAGCCACCTTCACCCCCCACAATAAAATATTTGAGGGAGCTGGGCCCCCACAAAGTCGATGGGCATTCAAATGCTATGTGCGCACTGCATCATGTGATTGATTATGCAGGATGGGGCTCACCTGGGCCCCCACAATATTTTATTCAAGTTGGCCAGCCCCTTGCAAAGTGTGATAAGAATTTTAAGGTCGTAAAGGTAAAGGTAAAGGGACCTCTGACCATTAGGTCCAGTCGTGACCGACTCTGGGGTTGCGGTGCTCATCTCGCTTTATTGGCTGAGGGAGCCGGCGTACAGCTTCCAGTCATGTGGCCAGCATGACTAAGCCACTTCTGGCGAACCAGAGCAGCGCACGGAAACGCCGTTTACCTTCCCGCCGGAGCGGTACCTATTTATCTACTTGCACTTTGACATGCTTTCGAACTGCTAGGTTGGCAGGAGCAGGGACCGAGCAACGGGAGCTCACCCCGTCGTGGGGATTCGAACCGCCGACCTTCTGATTGGCAAGTCCTAGGCTCAGTGGTTTAACCCACAGCGCCACCCACGTCCCTTTAAGGTCTTAGATATATAATAAATGTTCATAAATGTAGCAAGCAAACAGGTACATAAATATATAAGCCACATGTCTGAAGCAGCACAGGAAGACAGTCCTGAAACCAAGCTGACCAAATGTTTCTCTGCAAGGAGGGAGGAGGTGAAAAAAAACCTTCCTTCAGGCTTAGTAGCTGCTTTGCTTCTCAGTATTCTCTGGTTGGCCTCTGTTATTTCCTCCTACCAATTTGGGCTATCAGATTTCAGTGGTATCCTGTGCCAGGAGCGGAGGAAAAGGGGTGTGGTGGGGGCAGACCGCCCTGGGTGTCTTCGCTGAGGGAGGTGACATTTAGTGCGTTGCCTGCCTGCGACTCCCAAGCCTACCCCGAGCCATCGGGGGAAGGGGGGAGCTACGCCGCTTTGCATCCCCCCCTTCAATTTGGCAGCTAGGGGAGGCTCGGGAGTCGTGAGCGTGCGGCGTGCTGAATGTCCTCCATTGGCGGCTCGCTCCACCCCCGGCTGCAGGGCACGCACACTGCTCCGTGCACCCGAGCAGCTATTCCGTACCTGGGAGGGCACCCTCTGCACCCCCCCTCCCCACTTGGGAGTCATGTGCAATGCAAAAATTCAGGCCCCCCTACCTCCTGAGGGCCTCGTCCCTGCCTCTCTCCACCTGGCCCAGGGCAGGGCCTGACAGGCTTCATAAGGACTGCTGCCCAGCAAGGACTGGGGTATTTAGGGGGAAGGTTTTGTTATGTTATTGATATTAAATTTTTGTATCTTTATTTTCATGTGGAAATTGTTCGGTTTGGTTAGGTAGTTTTTGACGTGTTTTATTTATTTTTATGACTATGCTATGTTTGTAACTATGTAAATCTTTTCATATTGTAAGCCGCCTTGAGCATTGTTTTAACTGTGGAAAGGCGAAATACAAATAAAATGATGATGATGATTCTTGCCACCAGTCATGCTCCCCTAAATCCATCTCTGTAATAACATCTGGTTATCAGCTCTAGGAAGCAGAGGTGCCAGCTTGTTAGGGCGAATCGGGGGGCAATAATAATAATAATAATAATAATAATAATAATAATAATAATAATAATAATTTACACCCCGCCCATCTGGCTGGGTTTCCCCAGCCACTCTGGGCAGCTCCCAACAGAATATTAATAATAATGATAATAAAATGATAAAACATCAAACATTAAAAACTTCCCTGAACAGGGATGCCTTCAGATGTCTTCTAAAAGTCAAAGAGTTGTTTATTTCCTTGCCATCTGATGGGAGGGCGTTACATAGGGTGGGTGCCACTACCGAGAAGGCCCTCTGCAATGTCGTACGCATGATGTCAGGACATCGGGAGGAGCTGGGGGTCTCCATGTTTTGCCTCCGTGCCTTCTGGCCTGGGCCTTACCACAAAATTATAGCTGGGGGGATCAAAAGGGCTGGCACCCCTGCTAGGAAGTATCCCAGCTAAGCAAAGAGGCATATTTTTATTTGGTGTATTGTGGGAGTCTGCACTTCTCACCTTAACTCTAGCTCACCCAACAGCGCAGAAGTGCAGCGTAAAGAAAGGCATACCGTATTTTTCGCTCTATAACACGCACCTGACCATAACACGCACATCGTTTTTAGAGGAGGAAAACAAGGAAAAAGGGAAAAAACATTCTGAATGAAACAGTGGATGTATCATTTTTGTGCTTCATGCTGTGGCCACAGGCATGTGATCTGATGGTGAATTTAGGGTGACCCAATGCAAAAATCCTGAGAATCCATGTGGATCCATGCTTTGTAACCACGTTTTTGCACCATTGCAGCCCCAGGCAACAGTGGGTGCGTGATTTTTGGGGGGCAGGCTGTAGCCATGGACATGCTATGTGCTCTGATGGTGAATTTGGGGTGACCCAATGCAAAGATCCTGAGGATCCATGTGGATCCATGCTTTGTAACCACATTTTAAGTGGGGTGGGAAGGAAAAACACAGAAGGGACAAGGAGCACGAGAGGAGTGTGCAGAGAAGCAGCTGGCTAAGAATGCAGGGGAGGGGTATAACGGGGGGAGGGAGGAAAGGAAGGCAAAAGTTTTCCCCGCACCCAAGCCAGCCAGCTCTCGCGCGCTCTATCTCTCTCTCTCCCACCTGCATGCTTTCAGCAGCACCGGAGCACAGAGAGGAAGGAACGACGCTCTGCTTTCCCCTCTGCTTGCCTGGAGGGGAGGGGCTTTCCCTGCTCTTTGTTCTGTTTGAGCAAACACAGCAACGAAACAGAAAAGGGTGGGTAGTAAGACCCTGAGGCAGAATGCAGGAAAGCAGCAACTTCCTCTTTTCAGGTTTCCCTTCTCCGAGATGCGCGGTTTGATTTTTGCCTGATTTTTCGGCTCCAGGGACCACACATTTGCTCAATAACACACAGAGACATTTCCCCTTCCTTTTTAGGAGATAAAATCTGCGTGTTATAGAGAGAAAAATACGGTACTTCTAACGAACTTATCTCATTATACATGACTAAGTCATTTTTCACCCTCTCACCCCTTGCCCTTTCCTGTAAGACCTATTGCAGTTGTTAAGAGTCGTAAACAGGCTCATCTCAGCTATCTGCCAATCTCCCATTCCCACCACCCTTCTGAGTAATACCCCTCCCCACCTTCTCACTATATAGAAGGATCTGGCAACTTCTGTTTCAGTGTATCTGAAGAAGTATGCATGCACACGAAAGCTCATACCAAGAACTAACTTAGTTGGTCTTTAAGGTGCTACTGGAAGGAATTTTTTTATTCTAACGAACAAGTTAGGTCTGGGATTTCCCAGACATATCTGGGATTGTCCGTTGGAAATACCATCCGGGGAGAATTTCTGAAAATCAGTAAAAAAATGTCCAGGAAAACCCAGGGGTATGGTGGCCCACGTCAGAAGTTCCCATGTCCAGATTTTCCATTTTTAAAAATAGGGTAACACTAAGAACAGGTGAATGGGACGCGGGTGGTGCTGTGGGTTAAACCACAGAGCCTGGGGCTTGCTGATCAGAAGGTCGGCGGTTCAAATCCCCGCAATGGGGTGAGCGCCACAACCCTAGAGTCATCTGCGACTGGACCTAACGGTCAGGGGTCCCTGTACCTTAAGAACAGGTGAGCCCCCAAAATGTATCAAAACCACTCCTTTTGCAATGGCAACTTAGTAAGGAAATGCCTTGCTCCTACACAACAGGCTGCCCCAGATTGACAGCCCCACAGAACTCTGACCAGTAGGGTAGCCAGACCTCCACAGCAAGCAGGTCTCAGCAAAAATGATGATGGAGAAATGGGAAGAGCTGGTGACCATGGCAACAGCAAGGCCAGCTGAAAGCACAAGGAGGGCCACTCGAGCTGACACAATGGCATTGAAAATCATAGTTCGCTACCACAAACTAGAGAAGTTGATCCAATCCTTCAGGGCTCTTACTGGGCTCTTATGGTGGCACCATGCAGTTGTTCTGGGAAGCAGGCCCTGTCCCAGATCCTGGGTGTGGGGGAGATTGGGCAACACCCATCACTTGCTGGTTGAGGGCAGGAGCTGTTTGTTTGCTGCCCATCCATGGCAATGGTGCGTGCTGAATGCACCTAGCTCCCTGCCCTGTGTGGGTGAAGCAGCAGCAGCAAGTCCTGTAAAAGCCCTGGGAACCTAGCACTTGCCCCAATATGCCAAATGGTGGCGCAGGACACACTGGCAAGAAGCTATAAAGGGGAAGCACAGATCCCCCACAGAACACCAGAAGGAGCCAAGTGACCATTGACCCACACAGCACAGTGCAGATATCAAGACACAGGACAGCAACTTGGGGTGGGGCCGTAGCTTGGTGGCAGAAGGCCTACTTTGCACGCAGAAAGTCTCATGCTTGATCCTTGGCATCTCCAGTTGAAAGGATGGAAGGCAGCATGTGATGAGGAAGAGAGCAATAAGGATGGCATGGGGAAGGACAACGTAAATCCCCTCTTTGTCAGACATCTATTGCGAGTGCAAAACACTGATTTGAGCATTTCCTTCTGGTCGGTACAAAAGTTATTAGAGGAAACATGCAAAACTGCAGTATTTTAAACACAAAAATCTTTGTATTTATGTATTGCCTTTAAGGAAGCCTGAGGAGGAAAGGAAACCCGTATCAGTAAATACAGCTAATTAGCAGTGATACTGATGTGGACTGGAATAGCTCTGTTTTCATCTGTTGAATGTGGGAGGGTATGCAATGTTTGGCTGCTGATCCGCTGATTTACTTTATCTGTCCTGATTTGATTGTATGGGTGGATCTAGCAATGTTCCTTACGGCTTTAAGTTGTTGATTGTCCTCCGCCCTGGGATCATTTGCAGCGAAGGGAGTATTTGGCAGAGCTCCTCAGCCAAGCATGTGGGGGCTGTCAGATCTGCCTTGGGACAACACAGTCCGCGTGGGAGAAAAACCTTGCCTAAATTTTTGGAAGAACACATCTGTTTCCCTTTCTGACGCTCTCCCTCATGAATCCACTTTGTTTAAAAGAACCATATGCTGTTAAGCCATTTTGGAGCTGTGTGAAAAGCTTTTGTATTTACTGTATTATTCTTATTAGTAAGCTGGTGTACGGGACGTGGGTGGAGCTGTGGGTTAAACCACAGAGCCTAGGACTTGCTGATCAGAAGGTTGGCGGTTCAAATCCCCGCAATGGGTGAGCTCCCATTGCTCAGTCCCTGCTCCTGCCAACCTAGCAGTTCAAAAGCACGTCAAAGTGGAAGTAGATAAATAGGTATCGCTCCAGCGGGAAGGTAAATGGAGTTGCTGGCCACATGACTGGAAGCTGTACGCCGGCTCCCTCGGCCAGTAAAGCGAGATGAGCACCACAACCCCAGAGTCGATCACGACTGGACCTAATGGTCAGGGGTCCCTTTACCTTTAAGCTGGTGTACATGGTTAGCCCACTCCTCAATTAATCCCCACAGCAACCCTTTGAGGTAGGTTAGGCTGAGAGTGAGTGACTTGCTCAAGGTCACCCAGGGAGCTTCATGGCAGAGTGGGGATTCGAACCCAGGTCTCCCAGTCCTAGTCTGACACTCCTTAACGGCTACACCACACTGGCTCTCTATTTATGACCACATTTGATCGTTGTTAATAGAAAGCAGAAGCGGAACTTGCAAAGCTGCCTTGCATAGAGTCATTGGAGCCATCTAACTCAGTATCACCAACTATATAGCAGTCTTCATCAGCCTGGTGCCCTCCAGACTCTCCTGGTTGCTGGATTGATGGAGTTGTAGTCCAAAACACCAGGAGGGCACCAAGGCTGGTTGAGACTGACTAGCTAACAGTGCTCCATGGTTTCAACAGGAATCTTCCCCAGCCCTTCCCAGAGATGCTCCTGGGATCCATGGCAAGCAATGCCATTGCTCTACCAGTGAGTTGCAGCCCTTCCCAACAGTACCTGACAGATCACAGGCTGTCTGCAGCCTTAGGGATAAGCTAGTCCTAGGGATATGCAGAGGTTCTCTTTTCTAAGCCACCAGGACTGCGAAAGGTGAGCATCTGTTAAGCTGGAGTGATTTCCCACCTCCCCACCCCTTCCTAATGAAATAGTTAGCATCTGTATTGAATTTGAAACTGTTCCTGATGGGTGTAGTTGTTTCAACGGTTTTTATGCACGCAATTGTTTTGTGCATCTTTTAATCGTATTGTGAAATCGCTTCCAGCCCTCCAGTCTCCTAAAAGTTGCAAAATGGATTCCCAAGTGGCAGTTTGTAAACTCTTTCTCCTGGTTCCAATTTTCTCATTTGCAGCAGACACACAAGACAGCTCCATAAGCCAAGAACAGTGTGTGTGTGTGTTTGGCATGCGGGCAGGGAGAGTACTTTTGTTTTTCAAACCCTGCCAGAGTCAATCTTTTCTCCAGATGCTCTCATGGCCCATGCATCTGTGGGGTTTAAGAAACACCCTGCACCCCACCCCTGGCCAGTGGCTTAGGGCAAAGCATTAAACATTTACAATTTGATTAGAGATGGATCCATCTTTTTTCCAAACTGCAAAGCTGTGTCTTAGAATCATAGAATGCTGGAACTATAGTGTTGGAAGGGAACCTGGATGTCATCTAGTCTGACCCCCTGCAACTCAGGATTCTCAACTAAAGCATCCATGGCAGCTGGTGACCCAACCTCTGCTTAAAAACGTCCAAGGAAGGAGAGTTCACCACCTGTCATGGGAGTCTGTTCCACTGCCAAACAGCTCTTGCCATCAGAAAGTTATTCCTGATGTTTAGTTGGAATCTCCCTTCTTGTAATGTGAAGCCACGAGTTCGAGTCCTACCCTCCAGAGCAGGAGAAAACAAGCTTGTTCCCTCTTCCATGTGACAGCCCTTGAGATACCTGAAGATGACTATCATATCTCTTCTTGGTCTCAGGGGGAGTGTTACCTCAACCAGCACAGGCTGAATCCCTCTTCCCTGTTCTGCCTTCTGACTGACCAAGAGCAGCTCTGTCTTGTATGGATTAAGTTTCCATTTGCTCACTCACATCTAGTCCATCACTGATGACAAACACCAGTTTAGAACCAAGGCAGCTTCTGTGGATTCAGGTGGGGAGGAGAAACAGAGCTGGGTGTCATCAGCATATTGATGACACCCAACCCTGAAGCTCTGGACAACCTCTCCCAGTAGTTTCATGCAGTTGATAAATAGCATAGGGAACAGAACAGAACCCTGAGAGACCCCACAGCCAATGTCCATGGTGTCAAACAGGAGCCCCCCCCCCCTTTCTGGGTTCATTCCTCCAGGAAGGAACAGAACCACTGTAGCAGAATGCCTCCAAGTCCCATCCCACCAGCATGGTCCAGAAGGATACCATGGTTGATGGTACTGAAAGCTGCTAATAGAAATGTGTGTTGTTCCCAACAGCCCAGATTGGCATCTTCCATCCCTGCACCAAACCTTTGCAGAGAATTAAAGGGGGGGGGGAGGACAGATAAAATCTACTAGCAATTCCAAAAATCATGAATGTCTTTAATTTGCAAAGCAATCTACTATGCTGCTTGCGTCTTTGACAATTATTTTCTTGCCTACCAACACCAAAAGCCCTCCACAACATCCAGACACAAACCACCCCACACTCAAAAACGCAAAGCCCTTTTACAAATCCATTCTCCAGGGCAGTTAGAAATCTGGGATCAAAAGTTTCATGTTGAGGAAATTGTTGGAATTTTTAGTGGAGGAAGACACTGCGCATAAAGTACGCACAAGCGTACTAAACATTCACACATGTGCACATATAAATGCAAACATCTCTCCTCTGCCCAATGGATGTTTTAAAGAGCTGAATGTTCAGCATTCTCTTCTGCAGAGTGAGGCAAAGAACCCCAAAGTAGACTTACCTGGAGAGAGAAGACGAGAGCTGCGATTCCAAGCGGCAGACAGCAACACAGCAGGTTGAAGATAGAAAGGGCAAGGTACGAATTAACATTTCTCTGGGATGCTTCCATCTTCAGAGGTGATCTTGTCTTGAAGAGTTCTCTCTGCTGCTGGGCTTTGACCAAAAAGACTGACGCCAGCAACAGCTTGACTTCAGTCTTATCCCGCGCTGGGGGAGTAGCCACTGGGAATGAACACCCGTCTGATGCTCCCAAGCTCAGAGACCAGTGCAGGACTTACAAACAGCTCTTTAAAAAGCAAGGAAATCAAAATTGCACAATGAACGCAGTTATATCTGGGGAGGAAGAGAGCAGGGAGGGGTGACTGGGAGGGTGCTGGCAGTAAGCTGAGGCCAACCCATGGGCTGGGAAAGCAGAACCCTTCTGAACTGGCATCCCAGAGAGTTTCGCTTGGTTTAATTTACATCAGGTTCCCCCCAAATCCTGGGGAATTTATCCTTCTGAGTATTTGGTCGACAATTCCTCCAACCTGGGGAATTGTGGTTATCCTACCAGCCAGCCCTCAGGTCTGTGGCTGCTGTTGCTGAATGCCAGGTCAGCTCCGAATAAGACCTCCGAAATCCATGATCTCACCCCCATCTGTGCCCAGCTGGGTGCTCAGGGCAGCATCAGGGCAGACTGGAGGATCAGGGACGGGGAGTTGCTGTAGTCTACAGAGATCCCGTCTCTCTCTCCAGGTTCTCTTTCCAGTTGTGGGGGGAATCTAGAGTATGTATTCCTGACACTGGGCAATCAGAACAGATGAGAGATTCCTCTGGTTTACTGCCCACCTCACTGCCCAGCAGTCTCCCTGCCTGAACTGACAGAGCTGGTCTCAGAGGCAGTGTTAAGGACTCCCAAGCTGCTGGTTTGGGGGACTTCAGCATGCATACCGAGGCGACTGTCTCTGGGGTGGCTCAGGACTTCATGGCTGCCATGACGACCATGGGGCTGTCCCAATGTGTTACTGCCCCAACATATGTGGCAGGCCACACTCTGGACCTTGTTTTCTCAACTGGGCAGGAAGAGGGTGGTTTGGGTGGCATGTATATCTTTGGTATGGGAGTACCAAAGTACATAAGGGATTCTGAACCATGTTGTAAGAAAATCAATTTATGCTATATGGGAAAAATCTAAAAATCTTTAGAAGGTAGAACTCCATGGTGGTTATCATCATTAGAAGCAATATCAGTTTTTTTAAAAAAAGGAAGGTGAATGGGCAACTTACAAAGAGCTATTAACCGAAGTAGGAAACCAATTGAAGGTGAAAAAATTTGAGGCTATAAGACATTTATTAACAGATTAGTTACAATACCACCTACTAAATGGTTTAGGTTGGTCAAAGGAGTGGGTTTCAGTAAAGAACTGTCAAGGTTTGAAAAGGATTTGTGGGGAAATAATGAGAAACTATTGTTTAAAAAAATGTACAAACTGTTGTTGGAATGGGAAAGCTGTTCCACCCTCTGGTGGGGCGGTGTTGCGGTCAGGCCATGTGGCCTCCACACACAGCGGGGGCTGGCAAAACTCCGCGTCATGGCCCCCAGCGGGCCAATCCAGTCGACCAGGGGGCATGGATTATCCATTTTAAACAGCTGCGCGGCCAAGGGGATCTCCCTTCTTGTACCGGCTTCCGCAGATCTACTAGGCTTCAACAGATCTACCGACCATCTGTTTTGTTTTGCTATACTTGGGGTCTACTGACTGTGAGAGCAGTTGCTTGTCTCATTTGGCTTTCATTGTGATCTTCTTCGGGGTCCTTTACCCACAATCTGTGTACACAACAGTTGGACTGTACACTTGTCCAGTTATTCACACGTAAGGTTCAATGAGTGTACAGTCTGGTACATAATACAGTCATACCTTGGGTTACAGAGGCTTCATGTTGCGTGTTTTCGGGTTACGGACGCGCCAAAACCCCGAAGTACCGGAACGGGTTACTTCCGGGTTTCGGTGCTTGCGCATGCGCAGCACTAAATTGCTCTTTGCGTATGCACAGAAGCACCGAATCGCAACCCGTGCGTGTGCAGATGCGGTACTGCGGGTTGCGGGTGCTGTGGGTTGCAAACATGCCTCCCACACAGACCACGTTCACAACCCGAGTGTCCACAATAGTTGAGCTATGCAAAGCAACAAGTGCACACTCAAAGAAACAGTTGCACATGTGTAGAGACAGCTTGTACCAATCTTCAGTGCAATGTGTGAACAAGCACTGTGGAGTAGGACTTGCTGTGGGAGAGGGTCTTGTTCGAAGAGCTGGCACTGGGATGTGGATGAAAGCCTCCCACAGGCTAGCTGCGACCCACATTTGTTCCACTCCTGCCCTTCTAGTGCGTGGTTGCATTCCTGATTTGGGGGACCTGTAATGTACATCTGATCTTCATTGTCAGCATTATGACTTCCAGTGTCTTTAAGAGGCCCGTCTTCCGGTCACAACCAAACACTGCTGTGGTCTTTTACACGGCCGCATCACAGCTGCTCATGCAAGATAGTGCTGCTCCTTTTCTCTGGAACAGGAAAGATTCTTTTACCCCATTGGTAAGCGACCCACTTGGCCTCTGAGACTGCCAAGTGGGTTGCTTACCAATGGGGCTTGGAAATCCGCCTTTCATCACAGGAACCCTTTTCTATTTTTATTTCCAACGTGTGGGGCTTTCCTTCCTATGTTGTTGTTGTTTAGTCGTTTAGTCGTGTCCGACTCTTCGTGACCCCATGGACCAGAGCACGCCAGGCACTCCTGTCTTCCACTGCCTCCCGCAGTTTAGTCAAACTCATGCTGGTAGCTTCGAGAACACTGTCCAACCATCTCGTCCTCTGTCGTCCCCTTCTCCTTGTGCCCTCCATCTCTCCCAACATCAGGGTTTTTTCCAGGGAATCTTCTCTTCCCATGAGGTGGCCAAAGTATTGGAGCCTCAGCTTCAGGATCTGTCCTTCCAGTGAGCACTCAGGGCTGATTTCCTTAAGAATGGATAGGTTTGATCTTCTTGCAGTCCATGGGACTTCCTTCCTATACTCCTGTCTAATTCTCTAGACTGCATTGTCTCCCTTCACCTTCCCACACGGCATACAGTGGTATCTTGGGTTAAGAACTTAATTCGTTCTGGAGGTCTGTTCTTAACCTGAAACTGTTCTTAACCTGAAGCACCACTTTAGTTAATGGGGCCTCCTGCTGCCGCTGCACCGCCACTGCACAATTTCTGTTCTCATCCTGAAGCAAAGTTCTTAACCCGAGGTAATATTTCTGGGTTAGCGGAGTCGATAACCTGAAGAGTATGTAACCCGAGGTACCGCTGTATTTCCTTAGTTGCTCCTCACTGGGGGTTACCCCCGGAATTAAGCACGTTCTTCTCTGGCTGATCAGACCCAAACCAGTCTTCTTCCTAGCTTTCCTGCCGTGTTCTTCTTCCAACATTTCCTTCTACTCGCAAGTTTCCTAGGGCCTATCTCCCAACACTCCTGCATCTTGCCTTTTAGGTAGAGACTTGGCTTTTTATTGCTTGACAGCTGCTGCCGTCCAGCTTCCTCTGCCCTGGCTCACTAGTGATTTAATTTGTTTTCTGCTGGGAGAGGAATGTCAGGGGAGGCAGATGGAGCCACCTGTTTTCCTTCTGTCTCCTTGGGCCTTTTCGAAAGATGATTTATTGCATGTTCTCCGTCACCACCAGCTGGCAATGAAACGCAATTGCAGCACCAGCCTCTCAAGTGTGTACAGGTGCTGAAGTTTCTTGGGGATAGTGTGTCTTTAATTAAAAGCTTCTTCCTTCCAGGTTCTGCTCCTTTTACTGCCTCCTAGCAGCTTGGCTAAGGCCAGGCACACCTTGGATGTCTTCAGGGCTCTCTGCTTCTACCTAGACAGAACAGTGGTATTCAGGAAATCAGAAGCTCTGCTTGTTTTGTTTGGGGGTGTCGCACTGGGATGGAAAGTATCCACCTCTGCTGTTTCCAAGTGGCTTAAGGAGACTATTGCCTAGGCCAGACATGGCCAAACTTGGCCCTCCAGATGTTTGGGGCAAACAGCCCTGTGAACCTCAGATGAACAGTGGTATAGAAACGTTGTTGTTGTTGTTGTTGTTGTTAAATTTCCCTTTGGTTTTTTTCTTTTTCTTAAAAACACAAACTCAAATCTAAAACACTAATTGAATCCTGAAACCCAGCACACCAGGGAGATTAACATTCTCTTATTGTTACCCACATTTTACTATCATTACCTGCAGTGTTTTTCTTCTAAGAAAAAAGGTGCCGGTACAAGACAAGCTCTGTTTATCACCAAAGGAAACCCCTCTGATTGGGTACCTTACACAAGCATGAAGGAGCTGCAGGAATTTTTTTTGGGGGGGGTAGTGATGGTGTCTAGAAGAAAACACTCCAAATAATAAGGATTTATGAAATTATGCATTGCATGAGCAAAGTGGAGAGAATGCTGAAAGCGGGTGTAATAAAGCAACCAAACACAAACCTTTGTAATCCTAGGCTACCCTGTTCCAGGAATAAGCAATTCCAGTTGCTGGCTTTCTCTGAAATAGAAATAGACAAGATTTCTTGTCTGGAAATAGACAAGAGGCAACCAAGGTTATCCTGTCTACAGGGTGCCCCTTTGACCAGGGTGCTCCCTTGGAAAGAAGCAGGGACAGAAGTGAAGTGTCAGCAATCGGGATGGGACTATGACTAGCATCTTTACGAAGAGAGAAGGTAGGCACTGGTGGAGGGCCCAGCTAGATGTGATGCTAAATGTGTGCTTGCATGTGATAGTGGTTGGTCTGCAAACACACACACACACACTCTCTCTCTCTCTCACACACACACACTTGCCAGTGCAGATACAGTGGTAGCTTGGGTTATAGACGCTTCAGGTTACAGACTCTGCTAACCCAGAAATAGTACCTCGAGTTTGCTTCAGGATGAGAACAGCAGCAGGAGGCCCCATTAGCTAAAGTGGTACCTCAGGTTAAGAACGGTTTCCGGTTAAGAACGGACCTCCAGAACGAATTACAGTGGTGCCTCGCAAGACAAAAAGAATTTGTTCCATGAGTCTTTTCGTCTTGCGATGTTTTTCGTCTTGCGAAGCACGGTCCGTCGCAACTGCGCCTCTTCAAGCGGCTTTTAAAAAAAAGAGCAAGACGTTTTCGTCTTGCGAAGCAAGCCCATAGGGAAATTCGTCTAGCGAAGCAACGCAAAACCGAAAAACCCTTTCGTCTAGCGAGTTTTTCGTCTTGCGAGGCATTCGTCTTGCGGGGCACCACTGTAAGTTCTTAACCTGAGGTACCACTTTATCAGGGTGGAGGGTGTGTGCATGCCCATTTGACACTGTTTTAGGGGGTCACCACTCATTTATGAAGACTGTGCAAACACAACAGTTCTGACTGGAGAAAATTACTGCAGATATTGAAGGACACAGCGCCCCAGTCATGGGGATATAGGATATGAAATACACCAACCTTCATTTTGAGCTGCAGAGACATAAAAGCTTTGGTTGTATTTTAAGTTTTCAGACTGAACAGTGTTTCAAACTTTTGAACAGTAAAGTCACTTGTGCATTCACTGTGTTCCTGTTTTGCAAAACCATCCACTGCTCCTGCCACTAATGGTCACCAGGCAGGAGTCCTGCTGTAGGAAGGGAAGGAAGAGAAGGGCTGAAGACTGAACCACTCCGTCAGTGCAGCTAAGAAACTGGCAATGTTTGGCTCCTTCTGTCCTTGAACTTTTCTGAGTCCATCGGAATAACTTATTTTAATCATGCACCTGTACCTGATTATTTCCATCTCTCTCCCAGTGCCTTTCCCTTGCGTCTCATCTTTTTAGATCGTAAGCCCTAAGGGCAGGCACTTTCTTATGATAATCCACATGGCCAAGTTTTGTGCCCACAGTGAGGAATGAGTCCTTGCTGTAGCAAGTGGAATCTACAGTCACATCAGGGACTCACACAGAAACACAGTTTGTGGACTTAACTGAGGCAAGTAATTCTCATGCGCATCCAATTAGGGCTGCCATATGTCCGGAATTTCCTAGACACATACGGGATTCACCCGTCAAAAATAGTGTCCAGGTTGAATTTCCAAAAACCAGGTAAAATATCCAGGAAAACCCAGGCGTATGAAGGAAGTGGTGCATTTTTGGACAAATTTCCTTAAAAAATAGCTCAAAAAGTACAACTTTGGCAAAAGGAAAAAAAGGTCAACTTTGCTTCCCTCTCCACCCCCCCCCCAAAAAAAGCTGAACAACTTTTATTTCCGGATTTTCACGTTTTGAAACAACGGAGCGGGACAGTGCAGACTGTGGTCGAAGCGCTCCTGGTTTGCAGCCTTGGAACTGCTTGTCTCGCAGTGGGCGGAGACTTCGCTTTTCACCGCGAAAAGGGGTAAGAAGAGCGGTCAATCTCTCGATTTGTCCCTTCTCGCTTGCCGTCGCCTTTTAGGTATCTTAGAAACGACTTGTGCTTTCCCTTCTGCGCGAGTATTCGGCTTTTAGTGGGTTTGATACGCCGCAGAAGCACGTTCGCATTTAATGCTGACCGTTATATATTAGCAATAATTAAGGGATACCCAATCACAGTCCCGAGAGTATTGCGCTTGCGCAGTTGAGCCGTCGAGGGCACAATTCTGGGCACCGAGGAAGGTTCAGAGCCGCTCATGCGCAGTGAGACCAACAGTCTGTCACGCCCAAGGTCCGGATCGGCGCCTGCGCACTCGAGAGGCCCGCGGGCCTGAATTGCAGCGACCGCGGGGGCGGCTCTCCTCCCTTTGGCTGGGCCGGACGCGCGCGCCTGCGCAGTTCAACAGCCGGCTGCGAGCTGAGGAGATGGGAGCGGCGGCGGCCGAGGCGGACCGGACCCTCTTCGTGGGGAACCTCGACCCCAAAGTCACCGAGGAGCTGCTCTTCGAGCTCTTCCACCAGGTAACGGGGCGGGCAGGCCACCGTGACTCGGCCTCGGAGAGGGGCCGGGGCTCAGAGCGGCCTACCTCGCAGGGGGCGCCGGCCTTGTTGTATGTGTGGGGAGGGGGGGGCGTTTCCTTTTGCCTGCGTTTTAATGTGCCGGCCCTCTGCACATGCCCAGGAGCTATAGAAGAGCGCGGGCTGTCCTGAAAAAAGACTGGCATCTCTTTGGTGTCGCTGCGAGCGAAATCGGATCCGGGAAGGGAGACGGGGAGGAATTGGCTTTGTTTGGGTCTCGCCTGCCTCGCTTTCCTTTACCTTTGAACGGGTTTCCGTTTCGCTTGGCTTCGTTCAGAAGCCCTTGCAAGGCGAAAAACCCCTCGGGATGCTCCCCTTCCCTCCGTTTCCCTCTTAAAACAAGGCAAGGTGCGAATTCTTCTAAAGGTAAAACGCTGGCGGCAAACAGGTCTGATCGTTAGCTGTTTTCCTGCCCGAAAAATGGGAACTTCGGGGTGGATGGGTGAGATCGGCAAGATTTAAAAATAAGTATCAGAATATTAAAACAACAAAACCAAGCAGCTTGCAGAATTGACAACAAAAGCACCAAAATGAACAGAAATGCGTTTTTGATCTGGGTTGTCAGAAGAGGGCAACTTCAGTGGTAATCCAGGAGGTGCATAAACAGGAAAGGTAGACTGGGGATGGTTTAGCTCTATATTTCAAGGGAAGCATAATGTTTCAGGAACTGGAAATTCGTCCTATAGCACCACCGTGGATGTACCAGTCCTGAAAACTGATTTAGTTTTGGGGATGTAGTCTCATCCCCTGAGCAAAATGCCAAGGGTGGTCTTGAGGGGGAGAAAGAAATGGGGAATGTGTTGTAATAATGGGTTGCCTCTGTCATGTTTGCCCAGGCTGTCTAAGGGTACTTAAGGTTACAACCAGGAGGCAAAATGTGTAGATTGTGAGCAACTCTGCCTTGAAACAGTTAGTCATAGAGCTGACCTGAGGAGAAGCTATCCTAGACCTAATTCTAAGAGGTAGTGGATCCCTTGTTTCAAGATGTAAGGGCTATTGATGTCAGGATCAGCATACGTGTAGGCAAAAAGTTGCCACATCGTCCTGTGCCATCACATTTGTTTATATTCACATTTGCTGTGAAAGTAAGACAGCCAGAATTGTCATGTCTTTTATGGTGCAGTTGCATTCGGAATGTGGTGTGTACTGTTCTCTGGCTGCTCCTATCTAGAAGAAGAAGAAGAAATTGTAGAGCTGGAAAAGGTTTGACAAGGACACAGTTGGCTGTTTGTACACCTTTCCTACAAGGCTCAAGTAGAACAAAAGGCTACAATAGACATTTATAGATGTAGACATGGAGTGGCAAAAGCACCTAGGGAACTGTTCCAACCACTTTCATAATGCTGGAACCTGGGGTCTTATGATTAAGTAGATTGGCTGTAAGTTTAGAACACACACAAAAGTGTAGACACTCAGTGACATTCAGAGGAGATTAGATGGAGATTAGATGAAGTCCTTGAGAACTGGTCTGTTAGTTCCAATAACTAAGTTGGAGCTCAGGATACTCCTTTATGCCAAATTGTGAGGGAGTAAATAGGGGGAGGGTTGTTGCCTTCATGCACTGCTTGTAGGCTTCCTGAAAAACTGTCCTCCTCTTCTTCTCAATCTCTATGTCCATTTCTATTGGGTAAGGGTGATTTGAACCATTGTAATGTTCTCACAGAAAGTTAATAATGGATCTGTAGAAAGACATTGTGAGGCTGACTTGAAAGGAATGCTTCAATGCTCCTTGCTTACGTAAAATCAGCATGGCTGAAAGGTGAATGAGTTTTCCTCTGCTTTTCGGGGTGCATGCTTGTGAGTGGAAGGAGGTTCACAGTGCATGTTAACTTTCTGTTCCATGCTGGCATGTGGCTGAATCCATTACTGTTGGTTTCTTCCCTGGAGAATATTGAGTACCAACCAAAGTCTTTATTTTTGTTTTATTTACATTTCTCTTCTGCAATTCTTCCATCATGGAACCCAAGTTGGTGTCCCCGTGGCCATCTTGTACACCCACCCAGACCTGATGGCTCTGGATTCACATGGGGGCATGTACTTTTCTACCTTCATAGCACCTACCTGAAGTGATGCCTAGAGACCAGCAGTAAACTGACCATTACCTAGTTTGAACCACCTTCACCTGCCTGGTGAATCTAGAACTATGTCCTACTCTCCAGTCCTTTGGAGAGTAAAAATGTAAAATGCCAACTATTAAGAAAGTTGTTTTAGAACCTGCCTGACAATACATATCTTTCATTTAATTGGTAACACCCTACACTGTACTTGAATGCAAATACAGGTTTACCTTAGAATGCAGATGCATGCAACTAAATAACCTTCAAGGGAAAATTGCTCCATTTTTTTATTTTAATGTTTCGTTTTGTTTTTTGGTTTGCAGGCAGGTCCAGTCATTAAAGTAAAGATTCCGAAGGACAGGGATGGGAAACCAAAGCAGTTTGCATTTGTGAATTTCAAACATGAAGAATCTGTCCCCTATGGCATGGATCTACTTAATGGGATCAAACTTTTTGGGAGACCTCTCAAAATTCAGTTTCGATCAGGTATCCACAAAACCGTTAAAACAGCCTAGGTCATCTAGGCAAAATTGAAGGGGGTTCATATTCCTTTTATGCTTAAAATTCTGATGTGTAAAACTTTTTATTCTGGGTGCATTTTTTGTGTTGAATTATATATCAGATTAAAATTTCACTGAGCCTGTAAACCACTCTTGTGTTCATAGTGTTGCTGCATATTTGTATGCTATCTTGAGGAGCCAACTCATTTGAAGCGGGCTTTCTGTCATTTTTTGGAAGACAATCGGTTAGAATCTTTTTTAAAAGGAACTTTAAAAGATGTTGAAATGCACTTCTCAAAAGAGTTTCAGTTGTTTGGGGACAAACCATCTGTTTTTAGAAGGGATGTCCTACTCTAGCTTTGTATAATCTTTAGCCTTCCATATGTTGCTGAACTGCAAATCCCATCCTCACTGACAATTGGCTATGCTAGCTGGGCCTGATGGGAGTTGTAGTTTAACAATATCCGGAGGGCCACACATTCTACACATCTGCTGTACCCTTTTCAGTTGAGAACAGATCTGTGTGTATTCTGAGCTCCTATGATCACAGAGGAATGCACTTTGCACGTGTCTAGAAGCATTATTTTATCAATTCAGATTATTTCTGAAATGAGCCCCGGCACTCAAGCTGGTTCTAGAATTGGAATTGCAAAAAAAAAAAATTTAAATAAAGGAAATGAAAACTGTATTTGGTGCTTATTTAGACTGTTTGAAGTAGTGTCCAAAGTTTTTCACTTTAGGAAAGCTGAGTTTCATCTGCAATTAACTTAAGTTTAGTGTCCTTAGCATTGCATCTTGATTGCATCTTCACCACTGGGTATTCCTGTAGGTTGCAACACTTGTTTTGGAAATCTGTTTGTATGTCTTAATGGTTCTCTAGTGTGATACTCCAGAGCCCATTAAGTAATGTGCCATGTTTTCAATCTGTTAGCATCTTGCGTCGGCTTAACCTTTCTCAATGTAAATGACTTGTTTTAGTTACACTTCAAACACGTCCTTTTACCTTTAGGGAGCAGTCATGCATCTCAAGATAACAATTCACCTTATTCTCAACCTGGATATGCTAACGGAAGCCCCTCCAGTATACAACAACTGCCAACAACAACTGCCAGTAGCAGGTAAGTTCTTAATGTTAAGCCAGACTTCCCCCAACCTGGTGTCGTCCAAATATTTTGGACTACAACCCTGAGTCTGAAAGATCTCAAGGGCACCAGTTTTAGGAAGCCTGTGGTAAATCATTTAAGTACATTTAGAATTGCAGCTTATTAGGGAGTGAACCCCATTGAACTTGGTGGGACTTGCTTCTGATTAATTGTGCGTAGGATTGTGTTCTTAGCATTCATTACCATATGGTAAATTCTGTGACTGCTTTCCAAAGTGGGCATAATACAATAGCCTATGTCTGAGCTTCCCTTTCTACCTTTATGTTTATCATTTGTCTTTAAGTGGGAAAGAATAATATGAACTGAATTCTAGCACTGAGAAAAGATATTACTATTATTAGCTTTTCTTTCTAGAGCAACTACAAAAATCAAATGGTATTGAGAACTTTGATGTGGCACATCAGGAATTTTGTTTCTAAAGCAACAGATGGACAAGCAAATTAGTTTCCATTAGGGAAAGCTGTGAGTCTTTTCAGAATTTTCTAAATTGAGATGCAGAGTAGATTAAAGAAGCTGTTACTAGAAACCTCCTGAGGCTTGTGATCTGTGTTTCTGTATTGCTTTGACAAGTGTGTCAGTTATAAAACTGAAGATGAACTGAAAACAGATTGCTCAGTTATACTCTGCTTAGAAAAATATATATTCAATAACAGTTTACGATGATGGATCAAAGGAAAACTGTATGATGTAGTGGTTAGATTAGAAGTGTTCTGCTGCAACCAGGGAGACCCAGGTTCAAATCTCCCACTCGGTCACAAACTGGGTGACCTTGAGCCAAGCACAATCTCTGTCATTCAGCCTAGCTTATTTCACAACCTTGTTTTGAGGCTAGGAGAACAAATAACTGTCTATGTCTATGAGAATTAGTAGGATAGAAATATAGCTATAATCATAAAGCTGCTAATGCCAGTGTTTACCTGGTACTTTGCTTCCTGGTTATTTTCATGATACCTGCTTTTCCCCACCCCTGGGAAAACCATTCACAAACACCTATAGTAGAATCATAGAATTGGACGGGACCCTGAGGGTCATCTAGTCCAACCCCCTGCAATGTAGGAATCTCATCTAAAACATCCATGGCAGATGGCCATCCAACCTCTGCTTAGAAACCTCCAGTGAAGAGTCTACCACCTTATGAGGGAGTCCTTTCCACTGTTGAAGAGCTCCAACCATCAGAAAGTTTAGTGACAGAATCACAGAATTGTGATTCTGGTTTGGCTCCTACCCTCCAGAGCAGGAGAAAACAAGTGTGCTCCATGTGACAGCCTTTCAGATATTTGAAGATGGCTATCCTATCTCTTCACTGTCTCCTCTTTTCAGGCTAAACATACCCAAAGCCTTCCGTAAGGCTTGGTTTCCAGACCCTTGATCATCAGCATAACTTTCTTCAATTGAATACCGTTGACTGTGATTACTGTTAGTGCAGAATTCCATGATCTGAGACTTCTTCTGGGCAATTGACTTCTGGTTTTCACTTAGCAGGTATGAGAGGAATGTGGATAACATCTCAACAGAGTCGCCAGCTGTGCAGAGGTCCTTCTCATCCCCAGATAACCTCCAGAGACAAGCGGTGGTGAGAGTTCTTTGTTTGGCTGTTAACAGGAAATAGGCAGGAAAGGGTTTGCAAATGAGTGGAGCGGTGTATGCCTCGGACAAAAAAGCTGAGTGGTTAACAATAACAACACTTTGAATTCCACTCAGAAAAGTACTGGAAGCCAATGTAGATGTGGAGTTATATAGTTCCTGCGGCTGTTCTCATTCACCAGTCTGGCAGCCGCACACTGTGGCTGTCTAGATGTTGCTGGACTACACCTCTCAACCTGAGAGATGTTCTTAGAACCAGCCTTATTCTTTCTAATGCAAACAGTTTTAACTGATTTGTATTTTTACACGGCCACTCTGGGACCTTATGGTGAAGGGCAAGTAAGGAATTGAACAAATCATCATCATCACCCATGACTATTGGCCATGCCCCTTCTTAACAGAAGTGCTTTCTGTTTCCAGATGAATAATATGTGGCAGCAGTCGCAGTACAGTGGCAGGCACAACTCCTTGCACCCGGAGCCATCCGGATTTGCTTCGCCAGGGCACCACCCGAGTTACTCGTTCACCCAGTCGTCAGCTTCATCCATGCCGTGGCGCTCAGAGACAAGTGCGGCCCAGCGCAAGAACAGAGTGAGCTCCCATCCGTATCCTACTGAAAGCAGGCATTATAGCAGCCGGGAACCTCAGCGCCCCAGCGACTATGGCTCGGAGCATCATTTCAGGGGCATTCGGGAGGAATATGGTCACGATGACAGGCACTATGGAGGCTGGAGTCACGATTACGATAACCGGAGGGAGAACTACCGAGATGGCAAATGGCGCCCCTCCCGCCACTAGCAAGTATTCAGAGCAGATTTTGCATACCTTTCCTTGGCGAAATGGAGTGGCTCTTTCCTTTTTAAGAAATCGTTTTTTTACAGAGAGCTTGCAACGAGTAACTGCACGAGTTGCTTTTTAAAAATTGTTTTATAAAAATCACCTGCAGTATGTATTTCGTGAGAAGTGGCTTCGTTTCAATTGTATTAACTTTCTCTCAGGGTTTAGGGGAAAAAAGAGAAGGTGCCACGCTTTTAAACAAGCAAAAGAGAAATCAATGTAGTTAATTTTGTAAGGGGGGAAAAAAGGTGCCGCTTTGGTTGTATTTTAAAATGAACATTGGTATTTTTGTAGAGTGTTAATGAGAAATGAAGAGAACCCCTGAGGTGGTTCTGGTAGTAAGTAATCCCACAGAAAAAATGAATGCCACAGAGTAGAAGGCTCAATGGCACATGGAAATATTGGTAACAGTGTTTTTCTACTGGAATAAATGTTGCTTTTAAATACTTGTATTAAGCAAACATGGAGCCTGTTCAGATATTAAGAGTGAAACAAATTTGCTGGATGACTTAATGATTTGTATTGAATGGTGTGTTAATTTTTCCAGCTGCTTTCATTGAGAGTCCTTTGATTTTTATATTACGAGCAAGAGAGCCCACAGTATCGTAAAAAGACTTTCCCAACAATTTAAGCGATTAAAACCTCTCAGGAAATCATTGCATGACTCTGTCCATTCCCTTTCTATAGTTGACATAATTTTTAAAAACCTCATTGAATAGAAAAATTTAGACATTACAATTGATATTTAATACAAAGGAGAAACGAAGGTAAGTATCTATGAACTTCTTGTCCATGGGCATCGTCTGGCCAAGTGCTTTATTTCATCCAGCCTGCAGCATTGGTTCATCTTTAAAATTAAATTAAATAAAGTCAATGTTTTGGGGGAGGGGCCATTGGCCTGCAGTGTTTGGCTGGTCTTGGCCAGAAGTGCAGCTGCTAGCCTCCACTTGCAAGTACAGCTAAATTTGGAATAGCTTTTAACTAATCATAAATCTGAGATGAGCTTTTTCAATAGGGTGGATTTTTGTGACATCCATCCTTCTGAAGTTTGTGCATTTGAAATGCCATCAATGTCTTTAACTATGATTCCCCCTATACTGAAACATGGTGGGACTTTTGAAATGGGAACTTTTGGTGCCATTTTTAAAAAGATCCTGCAGCTAAATGGTTTCCAGTAGCTTCCGTTTATGTTCACAGTGCTTCCGTTTGAACATTAGTAATCTCTGTAGCAACTGGAGTGCAGCAAGCCTACAACGTGTGCACATTTTACTTGTGCACATTCAGGTTTACATGCTTGTCAAAAGAAATAAAAATAAAAAAGCAGCGGGGAGCAGGCGTCCAGAAAAAATACTTTGGTAATCGCACCTGCCTTTGTACCCAATGTCTTTTGACTATACACAATTTTGGCTTTAGGAACAATCCCTGGAACATAACTCCCATGTTAAGTTGCAATGTATAAATGCATTGTCTGGACAGTGTCAAATTGTTTCTTAAAAAAAACAAAACTTGTCTGCTCTGCACAGCAAAGTATTTTATTTTGAAAAGTATTCATACCCTCGTCATTTTCAGCTGCAACAAAATTGACAAGGGGGCAATTGCAGCAGCAGTAAAATGTGGCTTACCTTAATTTTTCTGTCACTTCTCTTGAAATACACACACACTTTTTCTTTTACTCTAATCCAAATCAATTGTGGTTTCTTGAACCCCTGTTGTTCTTCCGTGCTGTTTGGGTTTATATCGGGGGGGGGGCTAGAGGAGGGAGATGCTTGTGACCCTCTATCTGCATGCCTAAATGGGACATCTTTTAAAAAATATAATATTTTTGTCAAATATACACTAATATAAAAGGATTCATTGTTACCTTTTGGCTTACATATTTATGGCATTGTTGCAAAAACAAGCACCCGTCTTTTAAAAAAAAGTTTACATAATTCAGAACTCCCTCAAGCAATACTGTTAATAGTATTTTTAAAAAACGCACTTGGTTAGCTATATTCTTATTTTCTCTAAAATAAATTCTTGTTCTTTCAAAATATTGTGTGCAAGCAAATTTTCCTAAGAACTAAATTTTACAGCTGGTGTTCTCTCTTTACAGGTAGTTGTTATATTTGCATCCAAAAGTGATTTTTTTTTATCTTCTCATTGGAAAGTTTGTATTAGAGAGAGTGGCCTTTGATGCTTTCAGAGTGACTGAATGTGTGAAATTGCCCAGCAAGCTTTTGCATTGACGGGCTCAGCCTGCATCTTAAATAGGACACATTTCTTAAGTTGTTACACCAGATGCTTAGCCATCAGTCTTCACACTGTATTTTTTAGACATATTGTACACATGCTGTCCACACATCAGCCATGTGCTGTGCCTCTTCAACCTGCTTTGTATTCACAGAGGTAATTGTAATCTCCTTTTTTCCCTTACACCTGGTGCGGGGCAGGGGAATGTATATCAAAGTTGATTGACTAACATTACTAGCATAGGTCAGAGCAAGACATCCAGTGATGTTTCTTGGCAGGAGGACTATTCCATTAAAGCAGAGGGTTTGCTGCCAGTGACTTGTCTGGAGTAAGTGGGGTTCTCTTTCATTCACAAGCAGGCAAAACCTCAAAGATTGCAATCCTAACCATGTAAATGCAGAAGTAAGTTCTATTGAATTGAATCGGGTCTCCTTGCAAGTAAGTGGCGTTAGGATGGCAGCCTCAGGGTTTTAAAAACCAGAAGGCAACCTTGATTTCCCCCCTGTTCCTTGTTATTCCCTAACCCAGCCTTTTGCAACCTGGTGCCAACCAGATACTTTGGACTGCAGCTCCCATTAGTCTTGATCAGCACGCCAGGTTACAGATTGCAGCCCAATTCTATAAATTTTTTAAAATGCATTTTTTTAAAGTGCTTTGTCTCTCTTTTGGTGGGGAGTGGAACATATTATGAGGCCAACTAGGACTTAAAAACAAAAGGGAATCTAGACTTTCTCTGGTTTTCAAGAGGACACAAGGGGGGCGGCTGCAGAGGGTTGTTTCTTATATTGCAATGATAAATGCATGTTCCATCACCATGTCTGCATGTTCCAGTTCTAGCTTTGTATTCTGTGAACCTAACGTGTGTTTGGGTTGGTGTAAACACATTGCATACTGTAGCACTCCTAATGTGTAAGGCATTTTGCGTCTGCAGGATGCAAATGCAATGTGTAAAGAAGCTTTGAGGCGCAAAGTTGCCATGTAATGACGTTTCCTTAAATAGAATTGCCATCTTCAAATATAGAAATGTAATTTTTCATACCTGCATACTGCTTCTGTGGACAGCCATAATAATGCTCAAGTACAGTGGATTTAGGTCATGTGGTCAGATGAGGGCTTCCATCTTAAACCTTCCTGGGTCTAGGTAAGTGCTTCACAAAGTTCACTCTTTAAAAGAATCCCTGAAATGCAGAAAGTGACACAGGAGCCAAAGAGAAGGATGTTTCTTTCTGTTCTAAGTACCACTATGTCAGACACAAAATTGTTCATGCGCCAGTGTTGTTTCTTGGTGTGGCTTTGAACTAACCTAATGCACGGGACACTGGTTTGTCTCCCTTTAAAACTCCTTTTTTTGTCTCTGATGAAGGGGCCATCCTTGGTATCATGATTTGGGCCATCATGATACATGCTTTGTATGCAGAAGGACTGAAACCAACAATCTCTGGCATTTTCTTCAGTTAGGGCTGGGAATGCCTCCCACCTGAAACCTGCCTGTGAGTGTTGATAACACTGATGGGTCTCTTACCCCCCCCCCCTTTGAGGCATTATTTTAACTTTTATTTCCTGTCTATTCCTGAGTTAATTGTGGTATTCATATTTTTTTTCATCCTTTTACTCAGTTACTTCCAAGCTTGAGGGGGGGGGATCCTGCTCCCTGCATATTTGGTTTTTTAAGAAAGAAAAAGAGTCTCAAGAAGGGGCCTTGGATTTTCCTTTATTGCACAGACCACATATTGCGTGTTTTTAAAATAACACGTGTTAACTTTCGGCTCAGTGCTTTCACTAAAAAGGGCTAGTATTTGCTTTATTAATATGGTAAGAAAATGCAGCTTTGTATTGGGGAAGGGGGGAAAACGCAAGCCCAGCTGACCCTTTTACTGGGCCAGCCTCCCGTTTTGGAGGATTGGGGCACGAACCCGCATTACAGTGTGGGAACCGATCGCCTCCGCCGCCGGAGCCTCATCCTTCAAACTACAACCCCCAGCATGCCAAGCGAGGCACTAGGCGCTCAGGGACGCTCTCACTCCCGCTGTCGCCACGCAAAACTACAAATCCCAGGAGGCTGCGCGGCAGTCCCTTATGGCCTAGCGGGCGGGGCTGGAGCGGGGCCTGCTGGGATTTGTAGTCTGCGGCTTCTCCGGCTTCTCCAGATGATGCGCGCTGGCGGAAGGGCTTGGCGGCTTTTCGGCGCGCCGGCAGGGAGGCGGTGGCTGTCGGGGCGCTGCCTGAGCGGGTTGCGAGACATGGCAGGAGCCGGAGGGGCGGCGGAGCCCGGCATGGGGCAGAGAATGGTCTGGGTGGACCTGGAGGTGAGGCGCCCAGCCCGTAACGAGGCCTCTGCGAAGGGGCATCCCATAATTTCCTGTCCGTTTCGTCCCCCGAGACGCTTGCACCATGTGGAGTGCAATGCGGGGGCTCCATCCCGTAGTATCCTGCTCCCTGGCATTGGGTGCGGTATGGGGGGGGGAGTGTAAAAAAGGGCGCTCCATCCCATAATATGCCCCTCTTCCCCCCGGCAAGTGCGGTTTAGCTCCTTTTGAGGAGGATCCATCCCGTGATTCCCCGCTGCCCCAGAACATTGCCTTCGAAGAAGTATGAAACAGTTATACGTACAAATAGCTACTATCCCATAATATGCCCCCATGAGATTTAGTTCAGAAAATTTATCATTTATCTTAAAAAATCATTGTAAACAATTAAAATCGTTATTAGGATCGGAATAACACTTGTAGTTTAATGGTGAATTTTGGATATAATGGAGATATAAAACAGATTATTATAGAAGATGCAGGGGCAAATGATTTATAATAGGATCCAGAAAGGGGAAGGAGGGAAGTCCAGGAGGTTCTTTGGAATCTTGTTTTTATGATGTATGCTGGATATGTGATTGCAAAACTTTAATTTGAATATATATATATATATATATATATATATGAATGAGAGATTTGGTTCAGGATCATATCATATATATGAATCATATATATAAGGTTCAATATCAATGTGTAAGGAGAGGGCGGGGCTGCGTCCCGCAAAATCCCTCTACCCCTTGAGACAGCTGGGGGTGAATACTTGAGGATTGTAATCCCCTAGTATCATAGTATCCATTTTCTAATATCTGTTCATGTAGAAAGACCTACACCATGTAAGGCAACGTTCTCAAGAGATGTGCCTGTTGGGCTATTTGCAAAGGAGCTGCAGCCCATAATATCCCCGCAAGAGATACTGGTGCAGTGTAGGTGCAGGATTCATCCTCCTTCCCCAAAAGAGACAGGTGCAATGTAAGTGTATGCCTGTGTACGAGCAAGATTGGACTATCTTAGAATATCCTTTGAGGAGATGTGTATCCTACGGGGGTCGCATCGCATAATGCCACCCACCCCCCGACTCATGTACTACAGGACATGTGCAGGAGATTGGTGCCCATCCTATTATTCCTGGGAGCCTTGGTGTGTGCCCCCATCCCATATTATCCCCCACGATATATAGGCACTGTAGGTGGATGTGTGAGAGAGAAGGAAGGAGACCATTCACCCTTTAAGTGTTTTTTCTAGGAAATGTAGAAAGCTTGGTTTGTGGGGGAAGAAGCAGCCTGATTTCACAGGAAATGAGATCTTGGGAGCAGAAAATCAAATTTGGTCACCCTAGGGCAGCTGGGACCCTTGGTAGGTTGGAAAGGAGTGTTCTAACATATATCTTAGTGATGTATGGAAGTGAGAGCTGGACCATAAAGAAGGCTGATCGCCGAAGAATTGATGCTTTTGAATTATGGTGCTGGAGGAGACTCTTGAGAGTCCCATGGACTGCAAGAAGATCAAACCTCTCCATTCTTAAGGAAATCATCCCTGAGTGCTCACTGGAAGGACAGATCGTGAAGCTGAGGCTCCAATACTTTGGCCACCTCATGAGAAGAGAAGACTCCCTGGAAAAGACCCTGATGTTGGGAAAGATGGAGGGCGCAAGGAGAAGGGGAAGACAGAGGATGAGATGGTTGGACAGTGTTCTCGAAGCTACAAACATGAGTCTGGCCAAACTGCGGGAGGCAGTGGAAGACAGGAGTGCCTGGCGTGCTCTGGTCCATAGGGTCACGAAGAGTCGGACACGACTAAGCGACTAAACAACAGCAACAACAACAACATATATCTGCATTAGCAGTGCGGGAATTTGCAAGGGATCTAGGGCAGCCTTCACCAGCAGGGTGCCCTCAAGTAGGCCCACTGGAGCCTGATGGAAGTTGCAATCCAAACCATCTATAGGGCACCAGGCTGACAAAACCTATCCTAGGACAAGCTGCATCCTTGTGCTATGAGGAAATGAGGTTTCAAGTTCACAATTTTATTTGAAGGGGCTATGTTGGCTCCATGTGTGACCAGACTGAGGATCAGTTCTGTGCAACCAGCAGTGGCAGACAAGACGTCATTTCTTATTGTTGGCTTCCAGAAACCACTGAATATGGAGGCCATTTATCGCTCTTAATAGTCATCGAGAAGCCTATTTATTACAAATGCGCCCACACTTTAAAAAGATTGACCTCCTCCCCTGGGCCTCTTGCAGCAAAGCAATTCACAATCCTAGATTTTATCAGCTTGTATAGGCTTGAGGTCCTAAAACAATTGACACTTAATAATAATATTTTTAAAATGTATATCCCGCCCATCTTGCTGGGTTTCCCCAGCCACTCTGGGTGGCTTACAACATGTATAAAAACACAACAAAGTATCAAACATTAAAAAAACAAAATATCCTCTGCGAGCAACAAACCAACCAATAAATCAATAGAAACCAACAGCAATAGCAATAATAAACAGTTTACGGTTATACCCAATTTAGAATAACCACCAACCCGAACTAAACATTTAACCACTTGGCTTAAGTGAGCAGGAAGAACATCACTGCTATGGCCTGACATTAAAGAAATAAAGAAATAAACTGCGCTCCAGGGCAATTTTCCGAGTTGATTTCCTAGCTCTTTGTGAGGCAGACACATTTGTTCAAACCTTCAGTGGGTCTTCCCTCACCCCCCATTTTCTGGCTGCTGTGAATGCTTTTTTAACCTACCAGCATCAGAATATTTAAGATATAGTCCAGGGAAAGGATTAAGGTTTGTTAAAATGCACTTTTGCTAGCACACAGTGAAACAGAAAGCAATGCGGGGGCTCCATTGTATTGTGTGTTTTGTTCTCTTTTTTCTTTTTATTGACTTGTATTGTTTAATTCCTTTTTTGTTTCTCTTTTTTTCTTTTTCTTTTTTTCCTCTGTAATTTTAAATTCTCAATAAATATCATTTTTAAAAATAAAAAAAGAAAGCTCTTCCTGACATCTTACACTTGTTAACATTTTGACTTTGATATAGATGACGGGGCTCGACATTGAAAAAGACCAGATCATTGAGATGGCCTGTCTCATAACAGATTCGGACTTGAACATCTTGGCTGAGGTATGTTGGTTGCTGATTTTGGGGGCTGGTGCCTGCTAAATGCCAGCTAGCACAGAAATAACAAAAATACTGGAGAAACCCGTTAAAAAAACCACCCTCCTGAAATAGCATTGTTGGGTATATTCAGTGCAGACTACCAAGGGTTATTATATGAACATGTATTTGGTTACTTATTAGTGGTAAGAAGAATATTGATAGCTAGAAAATGGAAGTAAACAAAGGGTTTAAATGTGCAAAAATGGTATAATGTAATTTGGGGCAGCCATTTCTGAAAAACTGGTACAAAAAACTTCTTTGGCAGTCTGGTGGCCATTGAGCCAGTATTTGAACAAATACTTTACAGGACAAACTGCATTCCATAATATCTGTTTGTGTTAATATTCTCCTTCATACTGACATTAGTAACTTTCTGTTTTTCTCCATATTAGTGCTTGTGTTAACTGTACTATTTTTGTTTACATCTGAACTATGCCTTTGGGATGGAGGAAAGGGGGGAAGAGAGGATTTTAAGTTTGTAGTCCTTTTTTTTCTTTTCAATATGTATTTTTTAAATGCCAGCTGGTTAGCTAATTGCTGTGAGTGGCCAACTAGTCACTCAAAATTTCCACTGACTTCTTTGCCACATAGCTGGCTGATGAAAAGCCCCTTTTATGCATGCAATTTCCAAATGTTTTTAGTGAGGGAAGTGAATGCCAACTGAATATTGCGAACTCGAAAGGTGACCAAATTACGGCTGCTTCCTGTTTCCATCAAGTCTAAAAGTTCATCAGGTTTTACCTGGTGCAAACTGTCACCATTACACTTGAGAGTAAAAATGAATCTGATTGCGCTACAAGTTTACATCCCTTTGTGTTCAAACAAATGTGATTATTTCTATTCATAATACATACTGCTGTTTGAACAGTTCCACTTATATTGCTACCACACACACACCCCATCCCTTCCTTCCTGAACTGTTGTCCTTTAGCAGCTCTTGTTTTGGACTGTTTTGAAGAGAGAGGTGGAGCTGCAGGGCCGTTCCATCGACTCTTAAAAAAGCCAGCCACTTTTGACTCCTCTAGCAGGTCATTATAAGAATCCTATAACTTAAGAAGAAGTGACTGAGTTTGCTTTTTCCTCTTCCCTCTCAATTCCACTTCCTTCTGTGTCATGTCTGGCTAAATCAGGCATAGGCAAACTTGGCCTTCCGGATGTTTTGGGATTTCAACTCCCATCATCCCTAGCTAACAGGACCGGTGGTCAGGGATGATGGGAATTGTAGTCTCAAAGCACCTGGAGGGACAAGTTTGCCTATGCCTGGGTTAGATTGTCAGCCTGTGGGTAGTGGCTATCACATCACTGATATATGTGAGAGAAATCCTGGGAACCCTTATTGGCTGAGAATCAGGATAAAATGCTAGTATTACTATATTAATAATTGCAGCAACAGCAACAAATGATCATCAGTGATGTAACAGTCTGATCTGATTCCCCATTGTTTTCTCCTATTTTGCTGACAGGGTCCCAACCTGATAATAAACCAGCCAGATGAGCTGCTGGACAGCATGTCAGAATGGTGCAAAGAGCATCACGGCAAGGTAGAGGCCTGCTTCTTCATCACTCACACTCCCTTGAGAAGACCTCCTTTATCTTTTTACAGTTCCACATGCACAGAACCTTATCTTGACCGTGCCATGCATGTTCCCTGCCGTCTACATGAAGCACTTCTTTGAAAAGGATGGCTGGAGGTTTATCTCATCTGTGCAAAACGGGCCAGCTTCACCCAGCTTCACAGTGTGTCCTTAGCATGGCATTAGAGTTTCCCATGTCCATTATGAAGACTTTTTAACATTAAACCTTTTTTTGTTGTGCTAAAATTGCTGCATCCTTTGGCTGGGGTTTGGGAGTGAGGAGACTGCTTCCTTGTTTACCAGCAGTTCCTGCAAGGGAATGAGATCAGTGACTTGTCTTGGCCACATTCATCAATGGCTACTAGTCTTGATGGCTGTATGAGTCTTCCAGATCCAGTTTCAGCCTCCCTCTGAATATTAGTAGTGGAGTGCCAATGCACCATGCCCTGTTTTCTGGCCTTCTCTGGGGCACCTGGGCCGATGTCTGTAGGAAGCAGAGGGCTGGATTAAATGGTTCTTTTGGCCTGGTCTAGTAGTGCAAATCCTCCACTATCCATTAAGATGTTGTTTTCTCAGTAGTGTGCTGCCAAACCTTCCTGTGGCTGTTAAGGGGGTTGTTTTCTTTCTGTTTTTATGGTATAATATATTGATACTTATGTTCTAAATGTGTTGTAATTGGCTTGGAGGCCTTTGAGTAAGAAGTGACCACAGGTTTAATAAAAACTAATAATAGTATTGATTCTTGCATGACATCTTAACTGCCTGGCTCCTTTTAAAGCACAGGCAACATGATGTAATTTTGGCTTCTCTCTTTCTTCTAGTCTGGCCTTACAAAGGCAGTGCAGGAGAGCAAAATCTCGCTGCGTCAAGCAGAGTACGAATTTCTGTCTTTTGTCCGTCAACAGACACCTCCAGGACTCTGCCCACTTGCCGGTAGGAGGTTTTAACATTTATGAAAGATAGTCATTTTTATTGATTTGTAGCATCCCTTTCCACTCAAAGGGCCTGAGGCAGCTAATAGAGCAAAAGAATTAAAATGCAAACAGTATACCGTATTTTTTGCTCTATAAGACTCACTTTTTCCCTCCTAAAAAGTAAGGGGAAATGTGTGTGTGTCTTATGGAGTGAATGCAGGCTGCGCAGCTATCCCAGAAGCCAGAACAGCAAGAGGGATTGCTGCTTTCACTGCGCAGCAATTCTTCTTGCTGTTCTGGCTTCTGAGATTCAGAATATTTTTTTTCTTGTTTTCCTCCTCCAAAAACTAGGTGCGTCTTGTAGTCTGGTGTGTCTTATAGAGCAAAAAATACGGTATATATACAAAACCATTATGAATCACTCTTTACATCAACAAATCATAATTTGTTGTATGCAACGAATCTCAGCTATTCAAATTAATGGGCCCCAGTCATCTAGGTCTATTAATTTTAGTGTGTCTGCTCTGAGTATGTGTAACATTGGGTGCAACCCTATATGGTTAATCAAAGCCAGTTTGAGAATCAGCAATAGACCATCCCTTAATAGATGTTCATTTTTCCAAAACATCATTTGGTATAAAAAGTTTAACTGAGAGAAGGGAAGGCGACATTTGTGCCTTTATGGGAAGGGAGTTCTGGAGACTGAGATTCAGGTGGTTTAATCCCTGACTCCCCTCCTTCTTTCTTCTGAAAGTATATGTGGGGACAGCACATCTTATGATGTTGATTGTAGAGCCTGGGAAGTTTCAGGTGGGAAAATGCAGCAGCTTCAGATTTGTTGGAATTAGTGTAAGTGGAAAGAGGGGCAAATTCAGCGCCCAATTGCCCCATTTTACGTCACCTTCCTGGACATTTGGCCAAGCACCTTCCTTAGTCAGGCTGTAGCAGTGCTGCAGATGAAATCTAGTGGTGTTGGGCGGGTGTCTTGATTCTGTCAAAGGCAGATTCATGTGTTCATATAAAAATAAAATAATTGGGCCAGTAGTTGAGTATGGTCACCCACACTCTATCCTCCACTTTTGTGAAGCCTGTCCCTAGTCTCAGAGTGGCATTAGAGACACATTTTTGGACTTGAAGGGCTGATCTTAAAAATTTAGATTGTACAAGTTCTAGTGGTGCAAAGTCGGAGAAGGGGCCCAGGTGGGCACCTTAGAGAAGTTGTGCTATAGAGAAGTTGTGCTAGCCATAGTCTTTTATATACTAACCTTTTATGCTCTTCCATATCCGTTTAATGCTCCTAATCCTTCTTTTAGAATATTTTAGCTTCTTTCATACAGTCATACCTCATGTTACGTCTGCTTCATGTTGCGTTCTTTCAGGTTATGTCCCATGGCGACCTGGAAGTACCGGAAAGGGTTACTTCTGGGTTTCGCCACTCGTGCATGTGCAGACGCGCTAAATGGCATCATGCGCAGAAGCGGTGAATTGCAACCTGCAAGTGCGCAGACGTGCCACTGCGGGTTGCGGTCTTTTCATGTTGCGAACGGGTCTCCGGAACGGATCCCGTTCGCAACCAGAGGTACCACTGTATTTACCGTATATTTATATTTTAGATTATTTAGCTTCTATTATATATAATTTCTGTTTTAATACTTTTTAGCTTTCTAAAACATTTTATAGATTTTAAATGACTGTACCCCGCGCTACGTATGCTGGTCTACGGCTGTAATAAAGATTTCAGATTGAGATTTGGGGGTGGGTGGGATTTCTGGGTGTCTTCGCCACCTGTCTGAGAATTCCGCGTTGAGTGCCTGAACAGAATCTGTGCCTTTCCACCCTTTTCAGGAAACTCGGTTCATGCGGACAAGAAATTCCTCGACAAGCACATGCCCCAGTTCATGAAACACCTTCACTACAGGATCATTGATGTGAGCACCATCAAAGAACTGTGCAGGTAAATACCCACTACATCATTTGGCAGAGCTTGGGTATGTGGGTGGCTCCTTGGGCATCGAATGGCATGCCACAGACTTTGAGGAAATCTTGCGGGTCTTACTTGTAATAGGTGACCACCAAGATGCCTACAGTCAGCAGTACATGCAGCTTTCTGAAGGATTCAGATTCTACAGCTGCAAAATATATTTGCATTTATTTTTTATTTATTTGATAGCTCAGTTGGCAGAGCATGAGACACTTAATCTCAGTGCTGTGACTTCAAGCTTCACGTTGGGCAGAAGATTCCTGCATTGCAGGGGGTTGGACTAGAACAGGGGTCAGCAAACTTTTTCAGCAGGGGGCCGGTCCACTGTCCCCCAGACCTTGTAGGGGGCCAGACTATATTTTGGGGGGAAAAGAAGAATGAATTCCTATGCCCCACAAATAACCCAGAGATGCATTTTAAATAAAAACACACATTCTACTCATGTAAAAACACACTGATTCCCAGACCTTCCACTGTCTGGATTTTGAAGGCGATTGAGCCGGATCTGGCCCCCGGGCCTTAGTTTGCCTACCCATGGACTAGAAGACCCTCAAGGAACTTTCTCAGTCTGCAATTCTATGATTCTATGAACATGAGGTTTTGAACTATAGTAAAATTATTGAGTAACATGGAACTTTGGGAAGTGGAAAATATTTCTCTGCAGTGTAATAACTAGGTTCCGTGAGTTTTAGAAAATTAAAGCTGGAATTCTCGCAGTCCTGATTTTTGCATGAGATCATTTCAAATTTGGTATGTCTGTGGCTTCTGGTGATTTTATATTTGGAGGCGGCTCCAGAGTCCTGCGTTTCTGGGTGCTCTTGCCTATGGCGTCCACCAAATTTGGTAGATAATTAAGATTTTGGATCATGGGGACTTGTTTTGTGTGTGCAGACGCTGGTACCCAGAAGACTACGAGTTTGCTCCAAAGAAGGCTGCGTCTCATAGGTAACGCTGATTTTTTGGCTTTGAAGAGTGATTGTTTTGTGTGTGTCAGATTGTATCACCAAGCATCAACAATCAGGTTATGCAGTGTGGCAAGGATGACTAATGGTCAGGGATGATGGGAGTTGTAGTCCAGCTATACTGGGTGGGCAAGAAGTTGCTTTCCCTGGCCTTGATGGCCCATCTGGCTTGACTCAAGTATAAGGCAGCTTCCTGTGTGCCATTTCCTTTTCTCATCCGTTAACTGTGCTGTTAAGAACCTTTCCCTGTCCATCTCAGAACTTGCCTCTTGGTCATTACTCAGCAAGATGAACGTGCTGTTATTATCTACCTTCTTTCATTGTGCTGGATCATAGTAATTCAGCCCGCAAGTTTATCGCCAAGATGGGTAGCATGTTTTGTATTAGAAGAACATTTCCTCCTTTATTTACATTATTTCCCTAGGAGAAAGTGTGTGTTACAGAGCAGTTCAGAAGTGGCAAGGGTGGAGAACCAAGAGGGAATAAGATGCCAAATCCAAAGTTCTGTTGGTCTCATTCCAGCAGGGCAGAAGGCATGTGTGTAAGGGCATTTTTGCTCTCCTGCCTCCAACCAGCTTTGAATCTCTCCTTCAGTTCCGCTTCTGTAGGGTTCCATAGCACATAGAAATACACAACCTGTTTGCAGCATTTGGGGGGACACTGTAAAGTCATACCTTTTCCAGCTTCTTTTAAAATTAGCCTGCCCTTGCGTTTGGAGGTGAGTTTATATGGTGCAGCCTTCTTTTAAAGGAATGTTAACATTTCCTGAATTCCCTTTAGAGCCCTGGATGACATCAGGGAGAGTATCAAAGAGCTTCAGTTCTACAGAAATAGCATCTTCAAGAGGAAAACGGACGAGAAGAAAAGAAAACTAGTGGAAAATGGTGACAATGAAAAGCTGGCCAGTTGATCTTGCAGCCTGGTTCTTTAGCAAAAGCACAAGGCACCAGAAGTGTCTCCGCCTGCCGTTTCAGTTCACTGTTGGTTAAGGAAGGGGCTGCTTTCTGTTACTTTGCTTCCTCAAGATTGTTAACAGTTACTGATACCACATGTGACGGGTCGTTGACATCTGAATTGCAGGCCAGTGCCTTGAACCAACCACAGCCATTTGGTTCATGCGTACAGAGTACCTTTTGTAGTTAAAGAACCCCAATTTGGTTCTAGGCACCCTCTTTTATTATGCAATAAAGCCAGCCTTGCTGAAAGATGCTTGCCTCTTTTCTAGACAAGCATTTCTGCTTTTCTTCTCTTATTTTGTGTGTGTGTGCATTTGGGGGCTGCTAGCAGGATTCAGACTGAGTAGCACTGGAGTAGTGCCTTTATTCTGACAGCCCCTTGGAATCTCGCTGCGGCACTTGCCCCATTTTGGAGCTCGGAAGCAGAAGCCAAAAGATCGTGGCTAGTTCAAGGTCACCTAAGCAGCCCAAGGCAAGGTGCTGTTCACTGTGTCTCCCCCTCGGCATGTGACATATCGCTTGTCTTTCCAGCTTGATGATTTCAGGCTTAAAAGTTTGCAGGCACCTTGGTGTAGGCATCTGGTATAGGCACTTAGGTCAGAATCCAAGGAGACAATTTTTAGCCATGCCCAAGACTTCAATATGATGCATCTATTCACCTCCTCAGTAGTAGCACCCACCCATCAGAAGTCAAACAGATAAGCATCTATTTGATTTTTAGAAGGGAAGTTTTTAATTGATGATGTTTTACAGATGTAGGTTTTAACAGATGTAAGTTAAAAGCATATTAATTTGATTCACAACCACATGATCTGCTGGGTGGACATTGCTTGTGCCGTAGGCAACTGTCATTTCCCAGGCATCGACAAAACCCACTTTTAGATCCCCAAAAATGTCCCTTAGTGCAAGGTATTGGGCATAGCCATAGAAGTCACCAAATCTCTCCTGGTCGATGTCTATCTCCCGGGTGTTCTCTGCTTTGATGATGACCTTTGTATCTGGGCTCCTCAGGAGAAGGCGCTGGATGGCTCCCCGGATGTTGATCATCCTTTGAATGAAGAGCTTGATGGGGAAGGGACGGAAGTGCTGGCCCAAGGAGATGACAACCACCGTGTCTCCGTTGCCTGCCACGTTGTCAATCTCTCGAGCGACATAGCTGTGGTCTTTTGTGGTATATTCGTGGACCGTAATGATGGGGTGGCCATGTTTTTTCCATTGGACTTGGATGTTCCTGGCCGTGTCAATAGAAAGCAGATTCCGTAGCTTTCCAGTCCCATAGGTGTCAAAAGGTTTTAGGGCTAGCAACAAAATAAAGACATAGGATCAGTGCAAGTTGATACTAGGGAGATAAAGCCATATGCACAACCGATTACCACAGGTGAGTGGGTGCCATTTTGTCATGGAGAGCTGTTCTCATGTGCCAAGACACTTTTGATAATGAAAAAATAACAGCCATGATCTGTAAGGATTAATGCTGGACTTTCAACTCCCAGAAGCCCTATTCAGTATGGGCAGTAGCCAAAGATGATGGGAATTGAAGTCTAACATCTGGAAGGCCACAGAGTAGCCACCCCCGGATTAACAGCAGATGGATGCTTGAGGCAGATGGCTGTGGTTGGTGAGCTGAAGGCCTCATGGAAAGTATCTTGACTAACACAAAGCCCACTAACTGCCTAGCCTGCCTTGTTACGTTGGGTGTGAGAAACTTTCAATCCTCCAGATGTTTCTGAACTACAATTTCCATCATTCCTGACTATTGACTAGGTCTTCTGGGGGTGATGGGAATTATAGTTCAGCAACATCTAAAGGGGCTAAGGTTCCCCACAAATTTTTGCTTCCTTTTCGCCTAGTGAGGAAGTAGTCATGGATGGTGGGAATTGTAGTCTCAAAACATCTGGAGGGCCGAGGTTGAGGAAGCCTGGGTTAGAGTGTCGGATTAGGACCTGTGAGACCAGGGTTCAAATCCTGAAGCTCCCTAGGTGACGTTAGGCCATTCACTACCTCACAGGGTTGTTGTGGGGGATTAAATGAGGAGGGGAAGAACTCTGCATGCCTCAAGCCCCTTGGAGGAAAAAGGTGGGAAATAAATGCAGTAAATAAAAATGGAGAATGGAAAACCAATATTTGTGAGAGACAGCATCTGCCTGCTGGCAGGAGCTGTTCCTGGGAAGGATCTGGAGTAACAGGAGGCGGCAACATCGAGTCTGTGTCTGAGCAAATGGTGGTGGGTGCTCTGCCAGCTTTGCAGGGAACCTACTGTCCACAGTGTTTTCCAGATGTTCTAGCCATTGCCGCACCGTTGAGTCTCCCATGAAATAAACCCGCTTTTTTTCCAAGCAAGTGTTAATCTCATCCGCAGTCCCCATGCTGGACGTTCTGCAAAAGACGGGGTGCCACTGGTCCTTCCACACAAAGCCAATGAGGAATGCGGAGCTCATCCCGATGGTGCACTTCTGGCTTGGCGCCATCTTGCTCCCTGGTAAACAATGAGAACAAAAACAGCTGAGTGGATGGTTGCATCTGCTGGTAGGTTTTGGTGCATTAAGCTTGCTGAGAGGGGTTTCCATGGAGTTTAGATGGCTAGAGAAAGGGACCTCCAGACTCCCAGAGCATCCCTGTACTTTTATCTCTATGCTGACTTCTCTCCATCCTTTGAAGTTTAGGCGACTACATCTCAGGTGGCATCCTGTTCTCAATTGCCTCCTCCTCTCTGCTCACACTTGCTCTGGACCTTGAGACGAGAGATAATCTTGGATCTACCTTCTGAGAACAAAGGGGCAAGCGTGGCTCCTTTGTTTCTCCAACTCATTAGTTAGCTAGGACTAGAGAACTCTTTCCTATCCAGAATGTACTTCCCTTGATAAACATAAGCTTTCTTGTGCTCAGCCAAGTCTGAATACCTTTCAGCTAAAGGTGTGCTTCAAGCAAGTATTCATTTAACGAAAGCTAGCTTCTGCTGTTGCATCAAACTCTATATGCAAACAGCATCAAACAGCTGTTCTTCCTGGTTTTGATCAAAACCACATACAGTGGTACCTCGGATTAAGTACTTAATTCGTTCCAGAGGTCCGTTCTTAACCTGAAACTGTTCTTAACTTGAAGCACCACTTTAGCTAATGGGGCCTCCTGCTGCCGCCGCGCCGCCAGAGCACAATTTCTGTTCTCATCCTGAAGCAAAGTTCTTAACTCGAGGTACTATTTCTGGGTTAGCGGAGTCTGTAACCTGAAGCGTCTGTAACCCGAAGTACCACTGTACCACAATCTATGGAAAAAGAAAACTTCCCCAAATTGTTATTTCTAAAGCCAATCAACAGGGGGAGCCTGCTGCAACATAGGAAGATGTCTTCTACTGAGTCAGGCCATGGTCATTCTAGCTCAGTATTGTATACACTGACTGGCAGCAGCTCTCCTGGGTTCCAGGCAAGGACTGTCTCCCAGCTCTACCTGGAGATGCCAGGAATTGGACCTGGGCCTTTCTGCAGCTCATAACTTGTAAAACTACCTGTGCAAGAGAAGCTTGTGGGTGGGTGTGGGTGTCTAAGCCCTGCAGACCTTGGCTTCCTGCAGAGGTGTAGAAGGACAGAGTGCTCAGCTTCTGCTTATCAACCCTTGTTTCCTTTCCTTTGACACATGTTTCTGAGGGCAGATCTACACACATGGTTTTTCACTTTAAGGAAGGGTTAAGGAATGGTTTTGATAACGCATATGGACACGTGACTTCTTACTTTTAACGTTCACAATGCGATATTAAAATGAGACACAAAGGGCTCTGCAGAGCAACCAGCATTTTGAACAAAAAAAAGGTAAAAAACACTTTAATTTACAAGTATGCCCTGTGACGTTTTAGAACAACGTATCTAATATTGTTCTAATAATGCTAAACAGGACTGTGTAGATCCAGCCTAAGTTGAACATTTCCCTCTATGGATTTTTATAGGAACCAGGTAAGTCTGTGCGAAAGCATCACTTATTTGGTACTAAAGGAAAAAAGAAAAAGACTTCAGTTCACTTATCCCTTGTTTTTATTTCCTTGAGCAACAGAAATTTCTTTGCAGTGTCAAATCTGAGAGATACAATGCTGTCACAAGGCTATGTTTGTATAACATACAAGACCATGTAACACCGGTCCTGAAAGACCTACATTGGCTCCCAGTATGTTTCCAAGCACAATTCAAAGTGTTGGTGCTGACCTCTAAAGCCCTAAATGGCCTCAGTCCTGTATACCTGAAGGAGCGTCTCCACCCCCATTGTTCTGCCCGGATGTTGAGGTCCAGTGCTGAGGGCCTTCTGGTAGTTCCCTCACTGCGAAAAGTGAGGTTACAGTGAACCAGACAGAGGGCCTTCTCAGTAGTGGCGCCCACCCTGTGGAATGCCATCCCATCAGATGTTAAGGAAATAAACAACTACCTGTCATTTAGAAGACATCTGAAGGCAGCCCTGTTTAGGGTAAGGTTACCAGACGTCCTCGTTTCCCGGGGACAGTCCCTGGATTTACAAATCAGTCCCCATAAAAAATCCATTGAAGTTGAAAAGTGTCCCCGGATTCATTGAAAAAAAATCTGGTAACCTTAGTTTAGGAAAGTTTTTAATGTGTGACATTTTAATGTATTTTTCATCTTAGTTGGAAGCCGCCCAGAGTGGAAGCAGCCAGATGGGCGGGGTACAAAATTATATTATTATTATTATTATTATTATTATATTATTATAGCAAGGCAAGTTCACAGCACTCTGGAAAAATATTTATAGTGCAATTGTTCTATGGGGCTAAGCATGTCACGTGTTAACAGATGCTTTCTCAGTGAGTTATGCACCTGCCTCAAGTTAAACACTTCTCTTTGACTCCAGGGGGCCGTGGGTGTTTGGGCACCCACAAAAATATAATTGTGGGTGCTTGGTACCCACAAAGTCAGTGAGAAAAGCTGGCAGGCGGCAGCTGTGCTGCCTCTGGGAGAGAAGAAGTTCAGCTCTGTCCTCTGCAGCCAGCCAGTGAAGCACCTTTTTCTGAGGGAGCAGGCCTGGACATTAGAGCTCCTCCCTGTGGAAAAGGGTGCCTTGCTGGCTGCAGGGAGGAGGAGGAGGAGGAGGAGGAAGAGAAGCCGCCGCTGCCACCGAAATGCGGGCAAGCAACATCACACACAGAGACACACCTGTACATGGTGCGTGTGACATCACACTCACTATGCGCAGGCGTGTGTGTGATGTGACATGACCATGTTGCATTGGTGGGCACCCACAATACTGAGGGTGAGTTGGCACCCCTGCTCCAGGCAGCTTTCCTCAGACTGAAGGAATGGGTTTCTGTGAAGTCAGTTTAAAACTGACTCAACCCTCCCTCCTTTTCTTGTTTCTCCAAGAGAGCACTCTAAAATGCATAAAACTTAAGCTGTTGAGCAAATGCATAACAAGGACACAGCTGTATAAACAAACTCTCTTCTTTATCAGCTGCGGCAAGGGATGACCCTGACTGTACCAGTAGAACAGAGAAGACACGTCTGTGCCTTATCTTATGTCCTGACCACAAAAGACGCAAAGACCTAAGTCCGGGAACAATGCCAGAGCGTGTTCTCGGAGATGACGACTTCTTCCTCCAAGATAAGGGTAGGAAGTGGAAGATCCTTTTATGGTCAAAAGTACAGGAAGGAATACCCTTTTATGGTTAAGAATACCAGAGCAAGAACATATGTGATGTCAACCTGCGTACATAGGCTGACGTGGTTGGATTCCTGGGGAAGGAGGGAGAGGGTGCCTGGAGGATATATATACTGCATGTAATCTCTGAT
This sequence comes from Podarcis liolepis, assembly GCF_965112155.1. Taxonomy (NCBI): domain Eukaryota; kingdom Metazoa; phylum Chordata; class Lepidosauria; order Squamata; family Lacertidae; genus Podarcis; species Podarcis liolepis. Next base: position 17,945,044 of record NC_139567.1, on the reverse strand, counting down.
TTCTTTGGACTTGCTGTGGACTCACCATGCAAGTGCCTTCTGCTATCCGGAGAGCAGAATAAACTCTTTCTTTGAACCAACCTCGGTGTCATTTGACTTCCTTCCTCCTGTCCCGGAGCAACACAGACCCAATCGGTGAATTCCAATAAGGCTACAAGACCTAGTGCCTTAGCAGATGTTGCTGCACTGCAACTTCCATTAGTCCCATCCAGCAAGGCCAATGGTCAGTTGCTCAGAAGCAGACAAAACCAGCTTTACTTTCTCATCAAATTTTGTATCATTTGTGGACTGGAAGCAACAGCAAATAGCAGTTGTATTCACTGGATTGATTTCTGTTCCAGACATGGGATGAATCTGTGAATATTGTGGGATTTTTTTGTTGTGGGTGGGGGTAGACAGAGGATGTTTGGGTTACCAACCCATCCTTGGACCTAAGTGCTTAGTAAGTTTGATTGACTTCTCCACACCCAGACCTGAACTGATATTCGCTCTCCAAGTGATCAAATGTCAAGAGGACTTAGGGATATAAATCAGTGTGACCGCCCTCCCCCATCCTCATTAAGTTTCCTGATAGACTGGAACTTTGTACTGTCTCTGTCTCCAACCCTCTCTTCCCTAAACTAACAGATGTATGTTAAAAACATAATGATTTGGTTCCAGATCACATGGTCAGGTGGATGGACATCATAAATGGCGTAAGCAATGTTCATGTCCCAGGCATCTATGAAACCAACATTGAGACCTTGGAAGATGTCCATTACAGCAAGGTTTTGGGGGTAGCCATTGACATCACCCAACCGCTCCATGTCTGTGTCCATCTCCCGGGTGTTCTCTGTCCTGATGATGACTCTTGTTTCTGGGCTTCTCAGAAGTAGGCGGTGGATGGCTCGGCGGATGTTAAGCAGCCTCCTCACAAAAAGATCCATAGGGAAAGGGCGGAAGTGCTGGCCCAGAGTGATGGCAATGACCGTGTCTTTGTCCCCAGCCAGCCTGTCAATTTCATTGGTGATGTAATTGCCGTCCTTTACGGAGAAAAGTTTCCTAGAGACAAAAGGGTTCCCGTGTCTTTTCCACTGAATGAAAGTGCTCCTCTCCAGATCCAACGCTACGTGCGTTTTGAATGGCCCAGCACTGTGGTGATCAAAGAGCTTCAATGCTAGCAAACAATAAAAGGAAGAGAGTTTGAAAGAGGGAAAGGGGGTCAACCAGCTCTTGCACCTAAAAAAGGGAATCAGGCATCCTACTACAGTGGTACCTTGGGTTAAATACTTAATTCGTTCTGGAGGTCCGTTCTTAACCTGAAACTGTTCTTAACCTGAAGCACCACTTTAGCTAATGGGGCCTCCCACTGCCCCCACACCGCCAAAGCACGATTTCTGTTCTCATCCTGAAGCAAAGTTCTTAACCTGAAGTGCTATTTCTGGGTTAGCAGAGTCTGTAACCTGAAGTGTATGTAACCCGAGGTACCACTGTATTTGAAAAGTGGTGTTACTTGGTAGCATTGATGTGGACCCAACTTTTAATGGCAGTTTTAGATCCTCAATGGGGAGAGCACTTTTAGTCTTCTTCATTCATTGTAGCTAAGTCTGTGTTTAATGTGTACCAGAGAAAGAGCATGTGGGCTCTGGACTCTGCAGATCAAGTCCATGGGGAGGGTTTAAAAGTTGGCCACAACTTCATAGAATCGTAGAGTTGGAAGGGACCCTGAGGATCATCTAGGCCAGACATGGCCAAACTTGGCCCTCCGGCTGTTTTGGGACTACAACTCCCATCATCCCTAGCTAACAGGACCTAGTGGACAGGGGTGATGGGAATTGTAGTCCCAAAACAGCTGGAGGCCCAAGTTTGGCCATGCCTGAATTCTAGTCCAACCCCCTGCAATGCAGGAAAATGCAGTTGTCCCATACAGGGATAAAACCTGCAACCATGGTGTTATCATGCGCTAATTAACTGAGCTATCCATTAATTGCATGCTGTAAATTACCAACTGCAACCAATGTGTATGCGAATGGGATGCAAAGCTGAAGCCAAAAGTGAAGGGTGCTCAGAGCAAATCTGAAGGCAACTCGCATACCAGGAGAACGTACTTGCCACCTTTTCAGTAAGGTAATAGATCCATTGCCTTAACGTTGAATCCCCCATGAGATAAATCTTCTTCTTCTTCAGGCATTCCTGGATTCGATCCAGAGTGCTAAAATCAGATACGGAGCAAAACTGTGGGTGCCAAACCTCCTGCAAGGCATAGCCGCTGGGAACGGGCAAGCTCATCCCAATCGTGCATTTGTCTCTTGCCATCATCGTCACGCTTCCTAACAGAAACAGATGAGGGATATTTGGTGGTGAACATGGAGAAAGTTGGGTTTCTGGAGCTTCAGTTGCCTTGTGTGGGATTTAAGCATCTTTGGAATATGGTCACCACCAGTTTGAGTTCCAAAGGACCATTCAATATCATTGAAGAACTATGTGAGAGACTGAGTTCTGAGATACTGCTTAGATTAGGGACTCCTGTGGATTTCCCTCTTCCTCCAAAGCCTTGTTCTTTTTAGATGCACTGCAGATAGGACTTCGATGGGTCTACTCTGAGTAACACTAGCACTAAATACAGCCCAGAGTCTTCCGAGTCAGACTATTGGTCCATCTATGCCCTTATTGCCTAAACTAGCTGGTAGCAGCTTTCCAGAATTTCATACTGGAGTTTTCCCTGGTTCTATCTGGACATGAAGCACAAATTGAATCTGGGACCTTCTGTATGCAAAGCCAATCCTCTGCCACTGAGCAGCAATCTCTCCAGAAGTGTTTAGCATGTTTGAAAGAAATAGTTCTGAGGAATGGGGCGAGTTTACATCAGATCTGGTGGCAAAGTGTCACTACAACTGGTGCTAAGCTGTGCACCATTCATCAAAGAAACCTGTGTTGGTTAAAAAGACAACTTACTGTTACAGGATAGGACACGGATCTCCCCAAAACTCTGTGATATCTCGATCCCGATGTTGTCCCTTCAAAGACAGAAGAGAATGGCAAATGAGTGCATAGGAAATAAGAATGCTTCTTTGCCTCTATTTGACCTTCTCTACACATGCGCCACAGGGCAGAAGTTTGGCAGTTCAAATCCCCACGACGGAGTGAGCTCCTGTTGCTCAGTCCCTGCTCCTGCCAACCTAGCAGTTTGAAAGCACGTCAAAGTGCAAGTAGATAAATAGGTACCGCTCCGGTGGGAAGGTAAAGGCGTTTCTGTGCGCTGCTCTGGTTTGCCAGAAGCGGCTTAGTCATGCTGGCCACATGACCTGGAAGCTGTACGCCGGCTCCCTCGGCCAATAAAGCAAGATGAGCGCCGCAACCCCAGAGTCGGCCACGACTGGACCTAATAGTCAGGGGTCCCTTTACCTTTACCTTACATGTGCGTCACGCATGTGTTGGGATCATGCTGGCAAGAAGTGTCCTTGGATATGATGGAGGACTCTGTCCCATTGCCACCATTCAAGGGCGAGTCTGGTTGGCTTCTGCAGGTTATGGAGGGAGAGGGGTGGTCTTGTCTCATACATCAGACAGCAAAGCATCTTGGGACAGCACTGGGTACCTATTGCTAGGTATAAGAAACAAGGCCATCTTCTGGAGGAGACTGCTGCAGGAAATCTGGCAAGGGCACTTGCATAAGAATGAAATAATTGCAAGCAAATTTATGGGGAAGGGGGGTTGAAACAGCCAAAGGACTCCTTGGCGAACTTGTAGCATTTTGCAATTGTTGAAAGCCAGATTGGCCCTAGCAGATCCCAAATACTGTGTAGCTTCTTTTCTGGAAATGGTTCTGTTCCACACTATATTTGAGGGTCTCTAACTCAGGCGTGAAGGGACGCGGGGGGCGCTGTGGTCTGAACCACTGAGCCTCTTGGGCTTGCCGATCAGAAGGTCAGCGGTTCAAATCCCTGCGACGGGGTGAGCTCCCATTGCTCGGTCCCAGTTCCTGCCAATCTAGCAGTTTGAAAGCATGCCAAAAAAAAGAAAAAGAAAAGTGCAAGTAGATAAATAGGTACCACTCCAGCGGGAAAGTAAATGGCGTTTCTGTGCACTGCTGTGGTTGCATCAGAAGTGGCTTAGTCATGCTGGCCACATGACCCAGAAAAACTGTCTGCAGACAAACGCCGGCTCACTCGACCAGTAAAGCGAGATGAGTGCCGCAACCCCAAAGCCGTCTGTGACTGGACTTAACTGTCAGGGGTCCTTTACCTTTACCTTTTAACCCAGGTGTGGGAAAGAGAAACTGTAGCTCTCCAGATGTTGGTGGGCTCCAATTCACATCATCCCATTGGTCATGGTAGCTGGGACTGATGGGAGTTGGAGTCCAACAACATCTGGAGGGCCACAGAGTTCCCTCTGCTTTAACCCAAAGAGAGAGAAGTTACTGGTGCAGATGACTCATGTACCGAGATGTGATAAAGCTTCTAGGTTTCTCTCCCAGTTTTGTTTGGACTTCTACCTCTGTGATTCCCAGACTGCTCCAAGGTCCTCACAAAAGGGACCGACCTACCCCTTTTCCACCAATATTTATATTCAGCTGCCTATTGAGTTCTAATAAATCTTCCCACATTCACAACCAGTGTGTTGCTGTCTAAGCTATAGGTCTGATATAGAATTGCAAACACCTCCTAAAAAGGCTCTGCTCCAAGGATGTGAGGTAGGTGATGGGCTTGTTGTCAGTCGTCAGGAGAACAAATGCTTCACAGGGCACATTCTTTGGTTTTACGCAGTAGAAGGCTTCTTGGTCTCGTTCATCCAGATACTCGCACAGTTCCGCGTTTGTCTCTATGACAAAACCACATTTGGTACAAACACGTGATGTTCCATTTAAAAATGTGCCTGTAAAAGCTATTTTGTCGTAGCCTTTTTTCCTTGCAGCCCACAGTGCTGAAACTCCTTCGCTGGGGTGGATGAGCAAGATGGACACTCTGACATCGCCCTCCCAAAATAAAGTGAAATTGACCAGATATGTCCCATTTTTATAGTCTGTGATGTGCCCAGAAGCTCCAGCCCTAAGACTTGAAGAGGAGATCCTTGCTCGTAAGAAGTCTCCTCCATATTCCTTTCGATTCCCCAAGTGGTTGTACAAATCCAGTCGAACTATCAAGGGATCTCCAACACAATAAGAACCCTTTTCGTTTAATATGGTGGCCTTGCTGTTCCTGGCACTTGTGGTGGTCATTATATCTGTGAAAGTGATGCTGGGCATTATCTGGTCCAGTTTTGTAAGGATTTCCTTCACCTCCTGCTCTTTTTTCCACCGTTGCACCCTAGTCCTGCACTGGGCTGCATTCTCTGTCTGACAAATCCTATTCCCCATGAATCTAAGGCAAAAGTCTTCATTTGTTTCCAAAGCATCTTGAAAATCCTCTGGTTCCTTCATGTGATCTCCAAAGAGAGTGATCTTTAAAGAGAAACAAGAGAAGGCAAATGATAAGGAAACAGAATTCAGATTCTCTCTCTCTCTCTCTCTCTCTCTCTCTCTCTCTCTCTCTCTCTCTCACACACACACACACACACACACACACACTGGGTCCTCTGTAATATCAACAGGGCATATATGAGCTGGGGTATCTAGGAACAAAGTGCCCTTCATACAAAGATGTCAGATTCCAAATAAGACCCTTGGTCCATCTCCCCTTCCCTCTGACCAGCAGCAAGGAGAAGCTCTTTCCAGCTCTGCCGCTTGTGAGGTTGGGGGCTGAACAGGTGACTCTCTGGTCCTGAATAGGGTAGTTGTGCCCCTGAATGACCAAGTGCAGTCTGGGAGCCATTTTGGACTCACAGCCATCCATGGAGGCGCAGGTCAGTTCTGTGTCCAGGGCAGCTGTCTACCAGCTCCACCTGGTATGCAGGCTGAGACCCTACCTTCCCGTGGACTATCTCACCAGAGTGGTGCATGTTCTGGTTATCTCCCGCTTGGACTACTGTTATCCGCTCTATGTGGGGCTATCTTTGAAGGCGACTCAGAAACTGCAACAAATCCAGAATGCGGCAGCTAGACTGGTGATTGGGAGTAGCCGCTGAAACCATATAACACAGGTCCTGAAAGACCAACATTGGCTCCCAGTACATTTCCAAGCATAATTCAAAGTGTTGGTGCTGACCTTTAAAGCCCTAAATGGCCTCGGCGTAGTATAACTGAAGGAGCGACTCCACCCCCACCATTCAGCCTCGACACTGAGGTCCAGCTCTGAGGGCCTCCTGGCAGTTCCCTCACTGTGAGAAGTGAAGTTACAGGGAACCAGGAAGAGGGCCTTCTCAGCAGTGGTGCTCTCCCTGTGGAATACCCTCCCATCAGATGTCAAGGAGATAACTATATAACCTTTACAAGGCATTTGAAGGCAGCCCCCTATAGGGAAATTTTTAATGTTTTCTTATGTTCTTATATATGTTGGAAGCTGCCCAGAGTGGCTGGGGCAACCCACTCAAATGGGTGGGGTACAAATAATAAAGTTGTTGTTGTTGTTGTTGTTGTTGTGAACATAGGATTTCTTTCACACACAGAAAATGCTCTGTCTGCAACTTACACCCCCTCCCTTACCTTGAACACCCTCCTGTATAGAGTATAGCTCAGGATGAGGAAGCCTGCCAAGCCCAATGTCAGAAGGAATCCTTTCCTGCTGATAGTGATGAAGAACATCATGACGATTGCCTGCAGGGAAATGGAGAACACACTCACTAAGGTGCCTCAGATCTCATGAAATCCTCCTTGCATATAGTTGTGGGGCGAGCAGGGTGACTACGTAAGCAAAGCAAGCCGTGCGGATGAAGCTGCCAAGTGAAACAGTTTCAAGGGAATGCTTCCACAAGCTGTCCTAAGCCCAGGAAGCGTGCACTTCATTTCGGGAGGAAAGGGGTGGTTGCTGAGTTAGTGTTTGGCAGCAAAGCAACAGGTCACTTGGTCAGGAGCCCAAGTCCAGCTGGCAAGAGACAGCAAGGAGAAGGGAACCTCAAATTTGGGGGGCTTCCTTGGGACTGGTGGCAGCATAACCCAGACCTTTGGATGACCCCCAGCAGGGAATAGTAACTGTTGGAAAAGGAACAGCTAATCACTTATCTGTGATTTCCTGCTTTGCAAGGGTTAGACTAGATCATCATCATCATTTTTAATTTGTATACAGTGGTACCTTGGGTTAAGTACTTAATTCATTCCGGAGGTCTGTTCTTAACCTGAAGCACCACTTTAGCTAATGGGGCCTCCTGCTGCTGCTGCACCGCCAGAGCACGATTTCTGTTCTCATCCTGAATCAAAGTTATTAACCTGAAGCACTATTTCTGGGTTAGCAGAGTCTGTAACCTGAAGCCTATGTAACCTGAGGTACCACTGTACTGTCTTTCTATCTTACAATACTCAAGGCGGTTTACAAGCTGAAGAAACAAAAAATGTACATCTTATAACAATCTAATGCAATACAAAAATGTGATAATAAAACATAACTTTAAAATAGGCAACCTACATCAAAAATGTAACATTCAACAATCATTAGAATAGTGTATAATAATATCAACATATAAAAGTTAAACAGAAATCCACTCAACAGTTACAATAAATAACATCTAAACTAAAATCAGTAAAACAATAGCAAGCCACAGTACCTAAAATAATACAATACACATTGAGAAGCAGAGACTAGTGGGTAGAGCAAGGCAGGTGGAAGGAGGCCTTGCCTGATGGAGGGGAGAGACTAGATGGCCCCTGGGTACCTTCCAACTCTGCAATTTTGTGATCTATCCTTCTCTATCCCGCTACACCCAGCTTTGGGTGAGAGAACACTGTAGACTTTTGGTGTGTTTGCAATGTTCGGCTAATTCAATATGTTCAAGGTTGATAAAGTGGAGTCAGTTGTGCTCCTGGAAACATGACTCAGCTAACTCAGATTCTCAGAAACTAAGATCACTTCCAGCTGGAGTGTATATTGAGCAATGGTGCTTATTCATTTTCACAGAATTTGTTGGGAAGTTACGTCTGTGGGAGAGCGTCTCCTGCAAGTTCCATGGATCTCTGAAGCCTGTTCTGCAGTAACCTGTCCCTGTTCTGTGGAATAGCCTTCCTGTTGAGCTATGACAGGAGCACACTATCTGCACTTTCTGAAACAATTGTACATTTTTGTTCTGACAGGCTTTCCTAGCTGGAAAAATGGGTCTTTGTCATGAGTGTCGATTCGGAATGGTTTCAGCTTTGTTCTAAAGGTACTTATTGTATTTAATTGTTTTTATTGTATATCACCTTGAGATGGTTGTATAGAAAGTGATTAATAAATCAATAATAAACAATATAAAAAATCAACGCCATGTGGTTGTTATCTTGCATTTTCCACTGCGAGTTTCCATCATTTTTCTTATGTCAAAAAGTCAGGCATGTTCTTGTTCTTTAGTGGATTTTTTTATTTTATTTTTTGCACACAATTGCAGCACTGTCATTCTATTAATCACCATTTACCTGGTATTTGGGGAGGGCAGGTAGGGGGGTTTTTTTGGCAGTGGGTTATGAAGATGCACTCTTATTGCATGTGGGAGATATGATGCTGACCTAGGATTTCTTGGTGGCGGCTCCTTGTTTATGGGATGCCCTCCTTAGTGAGATGTGTCTGTCTCCCTCATAATTATCTTTCTGGATTGACTTAGAAATGTCCCTATTCACTAAGGAACTTGATGACAGAAATATACTGTCCCTGACATCCCTGAAAACTATTAACTGAGAGGGTATGTGGCTGTTTTACGTGTGTCTATAATGTTCCTAATGATTTTTCAATGTTTGTAGATTTTTAAAATGGCTTTAATTAGTCTTATATTAAAAGTATCTGTAGTGTATCCACCGCTTACCACCAATTAATAGTGTGGTGGACTCACCCTACTAACTGCCCCCCCCCAATTAAATATAGCACACACAACTCACTGTATGCCCATTGCACAGTTTCACAATTTACCACAGGCTTTCGTGTGTGGGACCTGCATGAGGGAAAACTTAGTGCCTCAGACAGGAGTTGATCAAACAAACAGGAAAAGTCTTATTAAACAAAAAGGCGGCGCAGAAGTGGTCCTCCAGTTGCGAATTCCTTAGGATGTGGCCGGACCTCCAGAACAGATCCCGTTCGCAACTGGAGGTACCATTGTATTGACAAACTGGTGCAGAAGAGGGAAACCAAGATGACAGAAGTCCTGGAAACCATGCCATACGAGAGATGGTTGAGGGAGCTAGGTCTGCTTAGCCTAGAGAAGACCACGAGGTGATATGATGGCTATCTTCAATGACCTGAAGGGTTGGCACATGGAAGATGGAGCAAGCTTGTTCTCTTCTGTTCCAGAGGATAGGACCAGAACCAATTGGATTCAAATTGCAAGAAAAGAGACTGTGACTAAACATGAGGAAGACCTTTCTGATGCTAAGAGCAATGGAACGGACTCCCTCTGAAGTGGTGGACTTTTATTGGAGCAATGGAACGGACTCCCTCTGAAGGTGGTGGACTTTTATTGGAGCAATGGAATAGACTCCCTCTGAAGGTGGTGGACTTTTATTGGAGCAATGGAACGGACTCCCTCTGAAGGTGGTGGACTTTTATTGGAGCAATGGAACGGACTCCCTCTGAAGGTGGTGGACTTTTATTGGAGCAATGGAACGGACTCCCTCTGAAGGTGGTGGACTTTTATTGGAGCAATGGAACGGACTCCCTCTGAAGGTGGTGGACTTTTATTGGAGGTTTCCATGCAGAGGTTGGATGACCACCTGCAAGGGAATCTTTAGCTGAGATTCCTGCATTGCAGGGGGTTGGACTAGATGACCCATGGTGTCTCCAAGTATACAGTTCTATGATTCTCAGCTCTCTCTGTCTCTCTCTCTCTCTCTCTCTCTCTCTCTCTCTCTCTCTCTCTCTCTCTCTCCATACTATGGAAGTAAGAAAGCATTGTTTCCCATTCTGCCCTGTATTCATCGCATGCAGCACTTCCTCCATGCAGCTGCAGTTCATCTTCTGGCAAAAATCAACTCTCTGTTCTTTATGGCAAAATGATGCTACTCATGTCCTAAGCCACATCATTAATTACATAGATTTATCTTGTCATTATATTATCATTTCAATGCAAATGGAATGCAATACAAATGCGGGGGCAATGACACAATGTCTTACGTATCATTTGTGGACTGAAAGCAACGACGACAGTGAATACTGCTTGTATTCTCTGGATTGATTTATGTTCCAGGTATGGGACAAAGAAGTGAACACTGGCAATTTCCGTTCCCATTTCTCTTTTCGCTGGAATTCTCTGCTCTCCCTACTTCATGCCCTATCCTTCACAGAACGCTCCCAAGTTTGATGCTTCAGACATCTGTGATGTTATCCTCTGAATTTTTATTAATTTACAAAGCCCTGAACAACTTAGGTCCAGGATACCTCAGGGATCTCCTAGAACCTTATATCCCAGGTTGATCACGGAGATCATACTCAGGAGGCATGTCGTTGGTCATTTCCCAAGTGGGCAAGGCTCATTTGACAACAAGGAACTGAGCCTTTAGTGTTATTGGCCCTGCTTGTGAAACACTCTGCCAATAGATATTCTGCAGGTGCCTTCTGTTTCAACTTTTAAATGCCTACTAATTTTTTTCCCCTATTCTGCCAGGCTTATGCAGGCAATTAAGAATGCACGCAGAACTCTTCTTATTGTGCTTTGCTTTATTATGCTTTGCAGATATTGCTCCTTACAAGGACATGGGTGCAGCTGCAGGCAGCCTGGCTGCTTCTAGGGTAGGCATAGGCAAACTCAGCCCACCAGATGTTTTTGGACTACAGCTCCCATGATCCCTAGCTAACAGGACCAGTGATCAGGGATGGTGGGAATTGTAGTCCCAAAACATCTGGAGGGCCGAGTTTGCCTATACCTGTTCTAGGGGAAGGAAGCCCTCCTGCCGCTGTCTCTCTTCTGGTCAAGGGAGTGGAGCTGGCTAGGGCTGGAGTCTGGATTAAAGCGCGCACGCACGCGCGCACACACACACACACACAAACACACACATTTTACAGTGTATGTATAACTGTTGTAAACTGCTCTGAACACTGGGTTATAAATATTTTCAGAAACATAGTAAATAAGCAAACTTTAACAAAGGAGCAGATTGTCCTGCTCGCTTCCACTCCTGTCCTCACCTACCCCATAAACATCTGCTCTAAAGTTCTCCAGAGAGCCCCTTCATGGTGGATGCGAATGGTGCTTTCATTCCCAGAAAGAAAGTGAAATATTGTCACACACTCACCACTTCTGAGGGGCAGGGACCCTGCTCTCTAAGGTCTTGCCTGTGGTTGAAGCATTCTAGAAAGTGATGGTGCCTTGCCTTTGTGATAAATACTTTGTAGGTATGCACACAATGGGGCAAGGAGACTCTTCAAAGCAGAGAGTGTGGTCAGCTGCTATCAGTTCTGCCTTCAGATTCACAGACAACTGGCTCCAGTGCTCGACCCCAGCATTGGCTCCAGTCAAAATCTTACCTTTTCTTGTCTCCCAGTCTTTCCCTTGAACTGTCACTTTCTCCTTGTTCCTTTGCCTGTCGTCTTCTTCAAGACACTACTGAGAGATCCCCAGCTGATAGGACTCCACCTCTTAATGCAATTCTCCCAGGTGAAAGCATTAACCCAATTGTCCCCAGCTATTAACCGCAATTCACCTAACAAAAGGGTTGTCAGCCAGGTGCCATAACAATGCACACCTCTCATAAATCTTTCCTGGGCTCCTGAGCAGATGCAGCAAACATGTCCTGGCTCTGAACTCTTTGAACTCTGATTGGACTTGAAGCAGCATCAGCAGATGAAATTAAAATGTGACGTTAGGTTAATAGCTCAGCCTCACCACAAGGCTCAGGGATCAGGGAGCCATAGACCTTGACCACATCTTCTTCCAAAGAGACATCATGATGGCTGGTGTTCAGCAGCATATGGCCTCTGATACTGGTGGCAATATATATTCATTATGACTAGTAGGTGTGGATAGCCTTATCTTTCTAATTCCCCTTTCAAGTTGTCAGAGCTGGTGGCTATCACTACATATTGTGGTAGGAAGTTCCATAGTTTAACAAAGCGCCATGTAACTAAGAAATAGTGCTCGAGTTTCACTTCCTCTTCCTTCTCAATCATTTTTCCTTTTGTGTCATGTAATGCTTTGTATAAAGATATAGCGGTCTGAACAGACAAATGGTTTCCTTCCCCTGTAAAGATGTTGAGTAACTCAGCACTGCCATTTTTATTTTATCACTTAACACTGCTTTTGTGCTTATTTTCAATACATTCTGGCTCTAATTGAATTGTCACTGTTCTCCCTGCATTTCATTTTCCTCTGATCCCAGTTGCTTACAATCCCCCTCCTTACAACCTTGTATGCATGCATGTGTGCATGAATGCTGGAAGAATCAGGACAGATAAAAGAAAGTACTTCTTCATGCAGTGCATTGCTGGAACTTGGCTACTAGCCATGATAATAATAATATATAATAATAATTTGTTATTTATACCCTGCCCATCTGGCTGGGTTTCCCCAGACACTCTGGGTGGCTTCCAACCAAATATTAAAAACAATACAGTGTCAGACATTAAAAACTTCCCTAAACAGTTGTCTTTTAAAAGCAAAAGAAACATCATGATGTAGATTCCAGAAGAGCAGCTGTTATGCTTGGAATTTTGGAGCACGCCAGTTTGGGTGGGTTTTCTTGAATAGTTGGCAACTTAGGCAGCTATGTCAGGGTGAGTTCACACGTGCACATCAATTCACTGCAAGGTCAAGGGACAAATTGTCTGTTGAAGGGGTAATCACAGATGAAATGCCATTGATAGGACTTCCATATCACACACATCACCTCAACTCCAGTCCTTTTCAGTGGATTTACTGCACTCATTCAGCTGAGAGCGACTAGGGGAGGGGTTAACCCATATTGCACATATTGCATGTGTGAATGTGCTTTGAGTCCTGGGCTCAATAATAATCTATTTTTTTACCTCTAAGATCCATGATGGGAGTGATAGGATATGAAATGTCCACCTGACAAATTTCACAATTGGGGTTGACATATGTCCTCTTTTTCCAGAACACATCCTCTTTTTCATGGGTAGAGTCATCATATCGATCCTTGGTTAAAAGTAGAAGTCAGCAAATGTGTCCCTTTTTCTGCTCTTCAAAATATGGGAACAATAACTCAAGCAACCTTTTTTTTAAAAAAAATGCATCAAAGATACCAGCTACCCATTTGAAATGTTTTACAGGGTTTTTATATGTGCTGGAAGCTGCCCAGAGGAGCTGGAGAAACCAAGCCAAATGGGCAGGGTATTATTATTATTATTATTATTATTATTATTATTATTATTATTATTAAACGAATCATCATAAGAGGACATTTTTTGATACACTCGCAGTGCAATCTATGCATGGCTACCCATTGAGTTCATGGGACTTACTCCCAGGTAAGTGGGCATAGGACTGAAGCCCAAATGCTTTCTTCATTTCTAAAACCCTGCAAAGTGCTCTTGTTGTTGAATCTCTGCGGCTGACCCTGAAATTACCACCCTAAAGCAAGCACACAAAAACCTTCAAAAGAGGGCACTCAGTATGAAATTGTTGAACAAAAATCTTGAATCCATTAAGATTCCAATCAAAACCATGGATTTATCCCCTGCTACCGATGTTGAATTATCATAGCAAAGCTAAGATGATTGTGTTATCGCCAAACCACTGATGTTGAGAATCCTCGCTGTGTTTATCTTGTATACATATATGCTTTGCATATAAATATCGCAGACATCCATGCACCTCTTGCATTACGTACCATTTTGGTCTGATGATTTTCATTCCACTGTCTCCTTCTGTCTGTTGAGGATAACATAGGGCTGCCATATGTCTGGATTTTCCTGGACATTAGCGGGTTTTCAAAGGTGGAATTGATGTCCGGGGAGAATTTCTGAAAGGTGGCGCTTTGCCCTGGATCTTTGACAAGTCAATAGGAAAATCACTTTTTGGGGGGCATTTTTTTTTGTGTGTAGCTCAATAACTTTTGGGGTGTCTTAGTTTTTACTTTTTGAAATATTGCAACCCTAGGATAACAGTCTGTGTGCCATCTGATATGGCCTGCAGTCCATGATGTCACAATAAATCTGTTCAATTGTGGCACTGAAAGCAACACAGAAAAATGTGGCATCCAAAGATTAACAGGACTTTCCCCTGTGTGGTGTAGTGGTTAAGAGCAGTAGTCTCGTAATCTGGGAAACTGGGTTCGCGTCTCCGCTCCTCCACATGCAGCTGCTGGGTGACCTTGGGCCAGTCACACTTCTTTGAAGTCTCTCAGCCCCACTCACCTCACAGAGTGTTTGTTGTGGGGGAGGAAGGGAAAGGAGAATGTTAGCCGCTTTGAGACTCCTTAAAGGGAGTGAAAGGCGGGATATCAAATCCAAACTACTACTCCTCTTCTTCTTCTTCTTCTTCTTCTTCTTCTTCTTCTTCTTCTTCTTCTTCTTCTTCTTCTTCTTCTTCTTCTTCTTCCTGGAATTCTGGAAAGGTAGACTTCGCCTTCTGCAGCAAAACTAACACTGAGTGCCTCCAGACAGCCAATATTTTGTGGGAGGAATTCAAATGCATAACAAAACTTTAGGGTTGCACATCTGAAGTAAATTAAAGCATTCTGTTGTAACAAATTCTGGGATTTTTGCAGCTAGGAATGTGATTTAAAAGTGTGGGATGAAGGAATAAATAAGTAAATAAGCAGAAAGATGTGTAAACAACCCACAAGCCAATCAGGATGAATGCTCATTGACATATAACCGCTCTGTAAACAAATGAGAACAAATCCTCAATAAACACCTGACAGTAAAGAGCTAACCATTGTGTAGGGCTTGTGAGAGCAAATCAGAATGAATAAAACAGGTTGTGTGGAGAAGCCCAAGGAGTGTGTAGCGCCTTAAAAGATGAATGTTTCTGGCAACATGACCCCTTTGGAATGGTTACTGATGAAGTCAAAGCATTGTGGGTAGCAGGCAGGTGGAAATATTTGCTCACCTTTGTTCTCTTTGATGTAAAGGATGGGCGGTTAATCTCTGCGACAGCCACCTGAAATGACCTGCCAACCTTGCTAAATGGAGGCCCAGTCTGTTTTTCTTTCCTCTGCTTTGTGCCTAGCAAAGGATCCCTCGATGGGCCACTTAGCACTGGGGGGAAAGACGTAAATAACTGCTGGCTCCTAGATTTTTTAAAAAAGGGGAGGGGAGGAACAGCCGTGCTGTTTCTTTGGTGCAACTTGAAATCTTATTTGTATAGGAAAGTTAAGGTAAAGGATCCCTGGATGGTTAAGTCCAGTCAGACTTGGCTTTGGGGTGCGGCACTCATCTCACTTCAGGTCAGTTTGTCCACTGACAGCTTTCCGGATCATGTGGCCAGCATGACTAAACCACTTCTGGTGCGACAGGTCACTTTGCCGAGTGCCAGAGTGCACGGAAATGCCATTTACCTTCTTGCCACAGTGGTAGCTATTTATCTACTCGCATTGGTATGCTTTCGAAATGCTAGGTTGGCAGGAGCTGGGACAGAGCAACGGGAGCTCACCCCATCATCCAGATTCGAACCGCCAACCTTCTGATCGGTGAGCCCAAGAGGCTTGGAGGTACTAATGTTTCAGCCTGCATAATAGCTCTTGTGCCTGAACTTAAGACTTGTTATGAGTTTGAGGGTGGTCAGTCTGAATGAACCTGTGACCTTGCATCTTTGAATAATAATAATAATAATAATAATAATAATAATAATAATAATAATAATTTATTTATGCCCCGCTCATCTGGCTGGGCTTCCCCAGCCACTCGGGGCGGCTCCCAGTCGAATATTAAAAACACAATACAGCATTAAACATTAAAAGCTTCCCTAAACAGGGCTGCCTTCAGATGTCTTTTAAAAGTACGATAGTTGTTTATTTCTTTTTTTATATAAAATTTTTATTGGGTTTTCATAGTTTATATAGACATAACACAAACACACAAACACAAAGACAAACATGCATAATTTCAAAACCTTATTTTCTTAACCACTTTCCATGACTTCCCCACACCTCCCCTTCTTGCATCCTGATTCCAATAGTTAACTCAGCAAGTTCTTATCTCCAACTTTTACCTTATTAATATTTTACTTAATTCTTTTTAATTAACCAGATTTAAGATATAAACCTCAATTAAACCACGATGCTCATCATTTAAATCCTTTTCTAAGGTCGACCCACATTCCCTTCCACAAATTTCCCAATTTTTAAACTAATTAAAAGAAAAAAGAACATAATAACATAAACCAAGATATAATTATACACCCTTTGGATTCCAGAACTCTCGCCCCCCCCTTTCCCAGTTTCGATCCCCAAAGAATATCCATCAGTCTATCAGTTCTCAGCCTGGATTCCTCACGTCCGAGGCCCTCAAATCTCTCTCAGTCCCTCTCTGCCGGTTTTGTTGGTAGTCCTTTATGTTGGACATCGAATCTCGGAGAAGCTCTGTCCCAGTGGGATCTATGTTTCTTCCAACCAGACCTCCATATTCAAAATCGGAGCCCAAATCATGTTTCTTGTTCCTTTTAAGTCCGAATGTCCCAAGTGTCCCAAGAGCTCCAATTTTCATCTTAATCAAATTTGTAATCCATAAGTCTTCCGATCTCCCCATAGGAAGATCTCTCCAATCTCCATTCTCAAATTCAAACCACATTCTCATCATCCAGTTCTTGTTTTCTTTATAATCCATTCTTTCAGGCCTCTGGTTGTCCTTTTTCACCTGCGGCATTTCAGCTCCTCCTTCCCACTCCTCCAAATCAACACGTATCTCCTCCTGTTTAGCTGCAGAATTTTCTTGAGTCAAGTCCTTGGCACAATCCACAAATTTATTTACTTTAGAATTCAAGGTCGTTAGGTCTGTAGCCAAAGCTTTACTCTGATCTTGCAACTTTCCCAGGAGAAAGAACATCCTATCCAACTCAGCCTGTATTTTTCCATCTGCAGCCATTGTAATGTCTCAGAACCCCCTCTAGAGGGATTCTAGTTACTTTTGTCTAGTTACTTATTCTTTCTCCAACAGTCAGGTTTTTATTTTGTATCTTCTTTATTTTCAACAACTTAAAGTCAGGTAAATCAAAACTAACCAGCAGAAATAGCAAGAAACAAATTTTCCAAATTTTGACAGCTCGTTTGACAGCTGTCAAACTCTTTATATCTCCTCAACTGGCTCTTTTGCGGATCGCTCCCGGATCCCGGGGGGTTGCACGTCAGCTCCTAAAAATCAATTCTCATCCTCCAGCACACAACTTCAAATGCCAAATCGTGGAATTAATAACTTTTGTCTCATACAGAGAGAAGTGGTCTCTCGACCTTAGTTATCCAATTCTTGCTTTAAATTGTCTGCAAGACGGGGGGGGGGGCGGACTTCCTTTTAACGCTTCCCCCGATCGTACCGAATTCAAAGGAAAGGAGATTTTTAAGTCCAATTTCCGTACTACTCACGGGTTGTTACTTTTTGCAGTCCGAATGTTCAAGGAAAAAAGTCAGCGCTCTCCGGCCATGGCTTGCGGCTTCACTCCGTAGAAGAAGTGGTCTACTCACAGCACCGCACCACTCTCTGTCACCCACTCCGAAGCCTTCAAAAAGGCTTCTTCGCGGGTTGGGGGGCGTGCAAATGATGCCCGCTGAGTCACCAAGGCATCCGCGAATGTGGTTTCTAAGGGTCCCCGCGTCGCCGCCGCGGCAGGACCCGTCTTCCACGGAGCAGATTCCCTCCGGAGCTCGGAGGGAATCCGCCATTTGCCTTTCGCGCCAACCCAGAAGTCCCGATAGTTGTTTATTTCCACAAGGCAGGCGCTGCTACCAAGAAGGCTGGTTCCCTGCAACCTCACTTCCCACAGTGAGGAACCAGCAGAAGGCCCTCATCAGTGGATCTCAGTGTCTGGGCTGAACGATGGGGGTGGAGACGCTCCTTCAGGTATACTGGGCCGAGGCCGTTTAGGGCTTTAAAGGTCAGCACCAACACTTTGAATTGTGCTCGGAAATGTACTGGGAGCCATTGCAGGTCCCTCAGGACCAGTGTTATATGGTTCTGGTGGCCGCTCCCAGTCACCAGTCTAGCTGCTGCATCCTGGATTAATTGCAGTTTCCTAGTCGCCTTCAAAGGGAGCCCCACGTAGATGCATTGCAGTAGTCCAAGCGGGAGATAACTAGAGCATGCACCACTCTACATGAGTGTAGAATATGTGAGAGGAAGCCTGTCAAACCAGTTCCTTTGGTGAAGTAATGGTTGGCTAGTTAAGTACCATGATGTAGCATATCCAAAGAAGTCGCTTGTGCTTCCCCTGCCTCCTTGGAGTCTCTCACCACTCAGAGATTGGCATGGCAAGTTACAGACTATTTTAAGGTGCAGGCTTTGCTGCTTCTCCATCACAGCTAGATTTTCCCCACTCACTCAATCAATCAATCAATTAGAATTCTTGACTGCCCTCCATGGCAAGGTCCCAAGGCAAGTCACATGTAATGGTTGGGTCTCTCCCACAGAAGCGAGACAACTCTGACAGTAGTTAACTCACGTTTATTGCTCAAAACTCACAAATCACTCTGGAGCTCAGTTGGTTATGCTTAAGAACAATGGTAAAATATTTCTGTCTGTACTTGAATGTATCCTGTGATTTATTTCTACGCTCTGTGCCTGACCTGGGAGCCACGTGATGCTCTGCTGATTAAGGGGCCTGGTTAATAGAAATTCTAACAGTTTCAGCACCTCTTTTTCTAGAAAAACAGCACTTTTCCTTATTACATCAACACATCTTCCTTTCCCTAAAGGAACCCGCAGTGGGGTACATTGACCCAGGGTCACCTAGTGAGCTTCATGGCTTGGTGAGATTTAAATCCTGGTCTCCCAGGTCCTAGTCCAGCACTCTAACAGCCACTCCAAACTGGCTCTCATATATAAAAATGGCTTCCATGCAAATGTAGGCTTCCTGCCCTGTGTCTCATCATTCCTTGCTGCTCTATCATGGGGAAGCATTTGGAGGAACCCATAAACTTGCTTGCTACTGTGTGGCAGCTGAATTGGTCCAAACTGATTTGTTTATTTCATTTAACAGGCTATATATACACTGCTTAATTGAAAAGTGGGTTATGTAAAAAGGCACGGTGCCTAACCAAAGGTATAACTCAAATTTTTGATCTCTCTCTCTCTCTCTCTCTCTCTCTCTCTCTCTCTCTCTCTCCAGCTCTCTGTCTCCAGCATGGCTAGCACAACTTTTGGCACACCTTGGGAAGAACTCACCTGTGCAGTCCCAGAAGAATGCTAAGCCATAGTCAGGGGTAGTTTGATTCCTTGAGACCGAGACTTGAGTAGCGAATGAGGGCCAGCCCAAAACAATTGCACGCAGCCTCCCAACTTCTGTCAATGTGCTATACAATGTGCTGGAAGGTCCCTCCCACAGCTTCTTCTTTGGGGAGGTGTGTGGGGTGTGTGTTACCAAAGCAACAGATTCAAAGCAGGTCTCCAGGAAACACATCTCTCCTTGGGGCATTTCTGTCTAGCTCCTCTCCTAAAACAGAAGCCAATATTGGGAGGGGAAAAGCATTGTCTGGGGGATATAAGCAGCATGTTCAGCTTTGATCTGCTTCTGGAGGACCTGGGCAACCTCAGCAGGTTTCTGAGAGATGCTGTTTTCTCGGGGGACCAGCCTTAGACTGACAAACAGTGCTAGCAACCGTTGGGATGTACTGTAGAAGGCTTTTTATAGGCACATCATTGCATTTTCTTTCATATGCAAGATGCAGAATAGTACAGATCTGTTTTTTAACTAGTAAACTAAGATGTGGAAGGAGGACCTATGTACAGAGACCTCTCTGCGTGTGAGCTGCATTCACATGGCGGTCTATTCCATTTCCACAACATTCCCCAAACTGTTAATTTCCACATATATTTGAGCTTTCGCACAATGTAAAAGTCACGCCTGGAACTATAATGGAATGCAGTGCAGGTTTAGCACTCGTTTCCATATTATTTGCAAACTGGTTTTTCTTTTCCTGGAAGCAAAGAACACAGAAATGAGCTCTAAACTTGCCCTGTATGGTTCTAAAGTTCTTGGTACAGGTGGAATACTTCTAGCAAAAGAAATCTGTTGCCAGCTTGTTTCTTTTCTGCACTGGCAAAGGATGGTGTCCACTTCCTGCATCTCTGCAATGTTTGACTCATTAGCCGGTGACATACAGTTATCATATATCCTAAGTGCAGGGATGCTAAGCTCACTCCTCCAAAACATCTACTGAGTCTGCTGTCATGAAATTTGTTTACGGTCATTTGCAAAGCAGATTCTTTCCCCGGCCTCCCAAATCATTTAGGCTCTTGATTTATGACCAATTTGTTATGCATCTTGGCAAAAAGCAAAGTGAGGGAAACAACAAAATCAGACTCCCCGGCTTGAAGTGCTGAGTGTGTGTGTGTGCTTGTTGAGCTTCAAAACTTGCAATCTTTCATCTTCTTGTAACTCCTCTGGGGAATTAGGAGCATCCTGCACTTGAATGAAGTGCAAGATACAGAAACTCTTTCATTATTTTCTTTGGGGTCAGGACATTCCTCTGGTCAAGGCAGCAGTAATCTCATGGCTGTGGTTTGGCTTATTTGCCCAAGTCCTTGAACTAACTCCCCATCTCCTTCCACATCCTTACTGCCCCAAAATTTATGCCTTTATTTCTCATACACTCTCTGCCCATGACCCTACTGATTCTACTCTACCTCCTTCAGCCACCCAAAAGGTCCTTGCTGCTTGGCTGCTCTTTATTCCTGGAGCTGATTCCCACAATATCTGCCTGATACCACCTTCCCTTCTTTTCTCTCCAAACCATCTTGAAAACCAGGCGTGGGAAATCTTTGGCTTCCAGATGTTGCTGTGCTACAACTCCCATCATCATCCCTGGGCATTGGCTATGCTCGCTGGAGCTGATAGGAATTGTAGTTCAGTAACATCCCGCTTGGACTACTGCAATGCGCTCTACATGGAGCTACCTTTGAAGGTGACCCAGAAACTACAACTAATCCAGAATGTGGCAGCTAGACTGGGAGTGGCCACCAGGACCATATAACACCGATCCTGAAAGACCTACATTGGCTCCCAGTATGTTTTTGAGCACAATTCAAAGTGTTGGCGCTGATCTTCAAAGCTGTAAATGGCCTCGGCCCAGTGTACCTGAAGGAGCATCTCTACCCCCATCATTCAGCCCAGATGCTGAGGTCCAGCTCCAAGGGCCTTCTGACAGTTCCCTCACTGTGATGTTACAGGGAACCAGGCAGAGGGCCTTCTTGGTAGCGGCACCCACCCTGTGGAACACCCTCCCACCAGATCTCAAGGAAATAAACAACTACCTGACTTTTAGAAAACATCTGAAGGCAGCCCTGTTTAGGGAAGTTTTTAATGTTTGATTGTATTTTAAATATTCTGTTGGGAGCTGCCCAGAGTGGCTGGGGAAACCCAGCCAGATGGGCAGGGTATAAATAGTAAATTATTATTATTATCTGCAGGGCGAAAGGTTCCCCACACCTACTTAGAACCCATGTTTTCCTTTGGCTAAATCTGGTAGCCCTCACACAGTGGAAGCAAGCCCTCAGGACATGTCACTGCACTTGTTCCAACTGGTCTCTCCTTTTCCACCTCTCCCTCCGTTCCCCTTCTTTTGCTGCCTCAAACATTCTTGGAAGCTAGACTGTAAATGCACAAGGCCTAGAACCTGTCCTTTGTTGACTTATGTTTCATTGTGAAGAGGCAGGCACACTGGTGCTGCTTTAAAAATACACACGAGCAATAATATTTTCCCCACAAACGCATTAATTCATGCAGTGCCCTGTTGGGAGTAGCTGTTTGAGCATGCTGAAAATCTCAAAGGAACGGCGACGACACAGAACGCAGCTGTTCCCCTGGCATTTATCTCTTCAGCTCTATGCTTGAGTAAAGCTTTACTCTTTGAGTAAAGCTCGCAACAGTTCCTTTGGCTCTGTGCTCGAGTGAAGGAAAGCAAATACCAAAAGGGAAAAGATCCTCGCCTGCCTATAAGTCAGGGCTGCTCTGCTGAATTGGTGGACAGGCTGTGCTTTATAACAGCCATTATAAGAAACTGACATGCTTCATGTAAATGCTAATCTTTACAATTTGAGGAGACAGGAGATGGAATCATGGATATCCATCATCTTGTCTAGTTAGACTTTTAAAGGAAGCCAGGATTATGCTAGACAACTTTGGACACCAACCTCTCTGCTGATGGAGCCAGCTTCTGTTTAATCATAATTAGTTCAGTGGATGCAATAGCTTAGTTGGTAACAGCGTGGTGCTGATAACACCAAAGTCACAGGTTCGATCCCAATAGGTGACAGCTGTATATTTTTGCTGGACTAGATCATCCTCAGGGTCCCTTCCAACTCTACAATTCTATGATTAGTAACAACATAAATCTCTTATTTACTGCCCCATGTGCATAGCCTTGACTGGTGACTTGGAGTGGTAGCCGAGACCACATAACACCAGTCCTAAAAGGCCTACATTGGCTCCCAGTACCTTTCTGAGTACAATTCAAAGTGTTGATGCTGACCTTTAAAGCCCTAAACAGCCTCAGCCCCCTATCCCTGAAGGAACATCTCCATCGCCATCATTCAGCCCGGACACTGAGGTCCAGCACTGAGGGCCTCCTGGCAGTTCCCTCGCTGCAAGAAGTGAGGTTACAGGGAACCAGACAGAGGGCCTTCTTGGTAGTGGCTCCCACCCTGTGGAATGCCCTCCCATCAGATGTCAAGGAAATAAACAACTATCTGACTTTTAGAAGACATCTGAAGGCAGTCCTGTTTAGGGGAGTTTTATCGTGTTTTTAATATTCTGTTGGGAGCTGCCCAGAGTGGCTGAGGAAACCCAGCTAGATGGGTGGGATATAAATAGCAAATTATTATTATTATTATTATTATTATTATTATTATTAACCAGGCAGAGGGTCTTCTGAGCAGTGGTGCCCTCTCTGTAGAACACCCTCCCATCAGATGTCAAAGAGATAAGTAACTATACAACCTTTAGAAGACAGCTGAAGGCAGCCCTGTATAGGAAAGTTATAAATGTTTGATTTTTTTATGCTTTTGTATATGCTGGTAGCCTCCCGGAGTGGCTGGGGCAACCAATCAGATGGGCAGAGTACAAATAATAAAACTGTTATTGTTGTTGTTGTTTCTATGTTATGGATAAGCAAATGCATTTGATTGGAGGAAAGAGATATTTTAGACAAACTTTAAAGCAAAATAGCTTTTCGACAATTTAAAGTACACTCGTGTACTATGTTCTGCGCTTGGAGATTGCTTCAGTGAGGCACAATCTACCTTCAAAGAAAAGAAGGGGAACAGAACAGGCTTTTCAGTGGTACAATCCTAAAGAAACCTTATTTGGTGCCTGTAAGACAGATGCCTCTCAAAACTCTTAATTTCATCTGAAAGAAGGGCATGCCACATCCCCTGTTTTGTTCATGAACAGTGGAATCCTTTGCATCTATAATGCATTTTCCTATTGGAATCGAAGGCTGGGTCATCTATCCCAGGGTCTGGAGTCTGGCGCGGAGCCAGGCAAATTGCAAGTTCCTACATCCATTACAATTTCACATGACAGTTACTTGAAGCCGATCAAGAAAATCTGGAAAGCTCGAAAGACAACACCCATTGGGCAAGACATAT
The DNA here is from genome assembly GCF_965112155.1 of Podarcis liolepis. Classification (NCBI taxonomy): domain Eukaryota; kingdom Metazoa; phylum Chordata; class Lepidosauria; order Squamata; family Lacertidae; genus Podarcis; species Podarcis liolepis. The sequence goes on along the minus strand of NC_139567.1, from coordinate 17,921,324 downwards.
GACTCCAAGCATCCTCTGCTTACGAAATGAAATGAAATAGCCTAATATGATTCATCATTGCATTTTCTCTCCCAGAAACATCCGATTCCTTGTCATCTTCCATCAGGGGCTGAAGCTGAGCGGCGCAATGACAACTAATGCATGGGTTTTCTCTCTCTGAAGAGCGATTGAAGCTGATTCCTGGGGTACTTAAAGGACTTGGGAGCACAGGCCCATGATGCAAATTTGCCTTTGGACAAATTAAGATGATGGGGGCTGGGTCTTAGGATATGTATGTGGCTTAAAAGTGTGTGTGTGTGTGTGTGTGTGTGTGTGAGAGAGAGAGAGAGAGAGAGAGAGAGAGAGAGAGAGAGAGAGAATGAAAACATAAGGGCATACCCTCCAACTGTCCCGATTTTCCAGGAACAGTCCTAAAATTATGAAAGTCATCCTGGCTGCTGATTTGATCCCAGTACAGTGGTACCTCGGGTTAAGAACTTAATTCATTCTGGAGGTCCATTCTTAACCTGAAACTGTTCTTAACCTGAGGTACCACTTTAGCTAATGGGGCCTCCCACTGCACAATTTCTGTTCTCATCTTGAAGCAAAGTTCTTTACCCGAGGTACTACTTCTGGGTTAGCGGAGTCTGTAACCTGAAGCGCCTGTAACCTGAGGTACCACTGTATGTCCCTATTTCCCTCACCAGTGCTGCCGCTGCCAGGCTCAGAAAGGAGGGTGAGCCAGCTGTGAGGGAACATCCTGTTGCCTCTCCATGGCTTCTGCTGTGAACTTCCTCCCTTGGGCAGCTCGTAGCAGCTTCTGGAGAGTGGGCGAGGAGGAGGAGAGGCTGTGGCTGCTGAGGTCCACAGTCCTGTGTGATACACTGGCTCTGAGGGGCAGGCAGAGGAAAGGGTGGTCCTGGGTGGGAAGAAAGGTGGAGTGAAGTGGAGCGCAAAGAAGTCTTGATTTGGAGGGGGGGAGGATGCTTTGTGCATCTACGTCCAATCTTGCCCCTTTCTGAAATTTATTTATTGGTGTGTGTTTTTCTTTTGCCTTTGGCAAAATGGTTGTGTTTATTCACAACAATCACAAAATCCACGACACTGGCAATAATAATATTCCATCAGTTTTAAACGTGTGCATCAATATAGGCATTCCAAGAGTCGAAATAAGTATCTAAATTAAACCAATGTATGAAACTGACGAGCATGCATTCTGAAATAGAAAGGGCAGTGGGATCTTCAGGGGGTGGCTGAGAATGTAACTGATGAAGCATTAAACCCCATGGCTCCCTGTCTGATGTCATTGCAGGTGGAAATGTGTATGCAAACCCCAATGCCATTCATCCGAAGAGAAGTGCAAAATAGGCCATCTCCAAGATTACTTATTTGTAGAAAGAGAAACTCTCCAACCATTTGCACGGACTAAGCGGTACAATATAAAAAAAAATCTGGAAAACTGAACCTCCCTTTTAAAATGGCAACGGCGTCTTTTAAAGTGAAAAACGAGGTGAGCAGGAACCCCCCTCCCCATGTAAACTGAAATGCCTTTGAAAATACACTTGGGGGATATAGAACGGAATACCACGAAACACATAAATTATCCGTGATAAAACGTTCCTCTTAAATTATATTAGCCTTACCCCAAACGCTATGCCCAAGGAAAGCCCATCTTTCCAAATCAAGAGAGAGATTTGTCACCGATCTATTTAGATTCAATTTAATCATTTGAGAAATGTCACAAGGAACCGAAATGCCTAAAGATGTTAAAACCTCTGGGCACCAGAGGAATTGCCAGTTAGCATATAAACAACATAGCTTTATGGTGCCCTGTGGCACCAGGGTCAATGTTATTATGTTCATTAGAGTGTTCAGGGACTGAAAGACAACAGCTCACCCCGTGAATTCATCAAAATGAACAATTTACTTTTTTTTTTTCATTCCATCCAGATTTCCTCATATGGCTACCAAGCAACTTAAAAACCTGCTAGAAGCATATGTAAAACTGCATTTCTTCACATCAAAAATGGGAGAGAGACCGTCCCTCAAGCGCTTGAAGTCAGCCTGTGTACAAACAGTAAGTAAAGGACCGGTGGCTCATCTAGGAATCAAGCACAACCACCCTTTTGAAGGGCTAGTGGTCCTGCAAGACTTTATTAATGCACAAAGGAGCTGCACCCTTTCACCATTGAAAAGCACTAAACTGGTTGGCAATGCAAGTGAAATATTCTTGACTGTCAGCAGATGGCACCCTTTCCATTTCCCATACCTTTGGAGCCAGCAAAACCCGCAAACAGGTGGTTGTTGTTTTTTGCAAATTATTGTGTCCTTAAGAAGTTCTAGAGTTTGCAAATAAAGGAATGGAAAAGCCTTTCCTTGGAGAGGAGGAAGAAGCCACACAGGGACACCTGGAAACAGGTGGGTAGTCAAGGTAGGCAGCCAAGGAAATGTATGTCATTACATACAAGTTGAGGTTATCCTAATTTTAATGTTTACACCACTCCAAACAATGTATTCTGTCTGATCTAAACTTTTTTCTTTTCTTTTCTCTTAAAAAACAACAACCCTGTATTATGTGCATTCATATTGCTGAATTAAAATTTAACCACTAGATTTAACGCTTGGAATGGGATCTAAAATGCTTAAGGCACTCCCAGTGGGTGTTTTCTTTTAAACAGCGGCCACGACAAGCCCTATCAAACTGGCTTTGAAAGCCTTCTTTCATATCAACAAAAAATTATTTCATTTATTTCACAGCATTTGGTTGTAATAAAACCTCCTAGTGGTTTTGCTTAATGGATTTCTACCTGGTCTGGAACACTGTGGAAGCCAGTCTCTTCCCCCCTCCCCCCTTTTTTAAAATAAAAAAAAGTTTTAATTATTTTTCTTTTGTCACATCACACATAAAACAGCATAACTCACAACCATGTTGCTTAAAAATGTCAAATTAAGGGTTTTTCACCTTGCAAATTAATTCTAGATAGTAGTAAGAAAAGGCCATACCCTAAACTTCTGGTCTTCCAGTTCTATATCAGTCCATGGATTTCCTCCTGGAACTTGAATGAAAGACACAAAATTCCTGACTTGGAACACCTTATAATATGTAAGCAAATGGGGAACTCCCAGACCTCCCTTGTTGCCATTATTATACAATATCCTGCTGCATAACTGAACTTTCTCTCCGCTATGAATGAATTTACCCAGTTTTAAGTTGTGGTCTCTTTGGGCAGCTGCAGAACCAGCTTCAGAGCAGGGTCCCAGCCTTAGTCCCTCGTAAGTGAGCAATGATTACATTTGACATTTGAATATTCAAAATCTGGATTTGCATCTTGAAGGTCTGCTGGGTTTCCAAACTGGTACACAATTTCATAGCATGGAGGAAGCGGACAGAGAGTCCTTGTTTTTCTCTCTCCCTCCCTCATCATCATTTGAGATCCCAGTGAGGGTCGTACAATGAAGCTGAAGGCCAGGAGCTTCAGGACAGGCAAAAGGAAAGACTGTATCAACAGCGTTACTCAAATGTGACCTAGAAGCAAATTAGCCTCCCAGGCTTTGTTGCAGCCAAAACTCATCTCCAAATGAAAGGGCAATTAGTGACTGGGACCCAGGCATTTCCCCCCCAGCCCTGACATCTGTCCAGTGGGAAATTAGTCACATCACAGAGGTCACTGAGCAGCCGTTAGACTGGCGGCAGGTTGGTGGCATCCATCCTTCCATCGTTGCTGCTGCAGACTGGCTTGATGCCAGGGTCCTCAGAAGTCAAAAGACTCTGTCTCATGCCATCCATCAGTTGAATTGTCCAGCAGCCGTGCATTATGGGATTTATCTGGCCACACATTTTCCAGAGGAGTTAATTGTCTGCTGTCAAAAGGTGGTGATTGCTTCCGTGTGCTTTTCGGGAAGCCGGCAATATGGATCGCTTGCTCTGGGACGCAGGTGGGGTTGCAAAATTGCCTGCACCCCTGCCAAAATCCTCCATCAAGAGGCCTGTTCAGGTATGTTATTGTTGCATCTTTGAGCCAAAGTGCTGTCACTTCTTATGAATGTTCTCATAATGACACCCCAGATTCGTCATAAAACTCACATAGCTGAAGCTCCTTCAATGGCAAGAGCAGGAGTTAAAAAGCTGGTGGCATCTGCAAGAGGGTTTTGTATCAATAGATAGTATCCATCACTGAAGGCCTTTAATACAATTTTTGGATAGTTATGCTTCAGGTATGCATCTGTCTTTTATTTCAGGTTTTGATTTGGCAACCATCATTCAGGATTCGAGTCTTCATGATTTTCTTCTGTCCTTGAAGACGGTTCAATGGCTTCTGCTGCTGCAGAATGTGCTAACTTGCTTTCCTGTGGGAAGGGGAATGTATTGTGCCATTGCTGCAGCATTTCTTGCTTCCTTCAACATTGCAAGCACAATTCAATTGGCTGTGCTTAACCCTTTGAAGGCTCATATATAGTTGGCTTTTATGGGCCTTCACAATGACCTCTGTATGTCAGGGGCTGGGCAGAGGAGGAGGAGAAGTGGTGGAGAACGCCTTCCCATCCTGACCCTTCCAGGGAGGAGGAGGAAGAAGACAGTATAGATTTACAACAGTGGTTTGCGGGAGGTCACAGCTCAGAGGCAAATGAGGGGGAAAGTGGGGAAATAATGGGAGAGGAGGAGCAGGCAGAGCTGGAACAGCAGCTGGCTGACATGGTGTCACTAGAAATCATCCCAGACCCTCCATCTCCCAGAACACGGCGAGCCTTAAAAGTAGGAGAGCAAAGGGCTCAAAGACAGAGGACACATAACAGCACCCTCAGAGGTGGTAATGATGAGGGGGTGGAGATTCACTCGGGACAACACCATTATCCAACTGACTGGGTTCTATAGCCTCTCTCTGTAAAGTTTGAAATAAAATGGACTGTAAGAAACTTCCTTTGTCTTTATAGTTTCCTGGGCAACCAGCCGGGAGCCACTGACAGCAATCTGACACTGTCCCTGTGTTTTACGCTGGTCTTCCTGAGAAGCCTAGAGCAGGTCATAGTCTTGGTTTCATGGGGCAGATTTGTAGGGTAGGGCTGGTGAAACATCTACAGTCCTCCAGATGGCACTGGACTCTATCTCCCATCAGCTCCAGCCAGCTTGGTCAGTGACCAGGAAATATGAGTGTTGTGGTCCATCTAGAGAAGTCTCCCCATACCTGCTTTAAAGAACCATTTTTGGTGGCTGAACTTGGTGCTTATGCAACTCTCTTCTTCCATAGGATCAAAAAAGTCAGGCCTGAGTGGCTTCTGGAAGTGACATAAGATCTCCTTTTATCGTGTCTTAGATCTTTGAAGATAGAACAAACTGAATTATTGAACAAAATCTGCCTCTAAAACCAAAATCTTAAGAAGAATCTTTACTTGATACCAACTTTAATTATGCCTTAATTATTAGGTTTGGCCCAATTAAACGGTATGGGCTTTAACCTGCCCTCCTTTGTTTTCAAAAGCTGTGTAATAATAACCCTCTAATGAAAAGTTCATGCCCTAGGTAACAATTGAGTTGGGAAGTTCAAGGAAGATCTGGAGCAATAAGTTACTTAAGTACGTCCACAGAGATTTGTAAGACAAAGCCATTCAAGCTGGTTCTAGCCTAAGGACCTGATAAAGATGTCTAGAGAGCCACATTCATTCCCAGGTCCTGAGCTTCTCCATCCTTGATCAACACTAACTGCATATGCCGGAGGAAGAAGCATGGGGTTGAAAATCTTTGTGGGGAGCTGTGTGCTTGCTGTATGGAAGGTTTTTTAGAATGAGGTCCATATCATTGCCAAAGATCAATTACCGTGTGCCACCACACTTTGGCATCTAATCTAATTTGGGGTGGGGTTATGCAGATGAAGAGGGCATGGCTAGATCAGTTCTGTGGAATTCTAGGGAGTCAGGGTGTGTTATCCTTTAAGGAGCCACAAGGCTCTTCATTGTTGCTGCTGCCACAGTCTATCCCCACTAGTAATGGTTAAATTCCTAGCTACTGAAATGTAAGTGAGCAGTTCTTTGCATAAGAAGTGGGGGATCAACATTAGCAGAGCTTAGGGCAGGGGCACAGATGAAGATTACAGACCCCTGTCTGTGAGCCATGGATTGTTCACTTGCTGCAGAAGGTGTGTGTGCCTTCAAGAAGCCGTTCTTGGCCAGCAGTATAGACAGATGGGCAACCAGAGGGCTATTTGTCCATCTCTCTCTCTGCTAAAATACTTACAAGAAAGGGTTGAGCAGCTTGTTAATTTGCTTGTTTTCCTTCCCTCCACAGATCTGTTTTCTCTGCTCCCAAGCTTCCGTCCCTGGGAGTGGTTTCAGACAATCTCCATTGTCTTGTCAGTGAATTACGCATCACCGTAATTATGTGTTTGCTTCTTGTCAGGGTTTTTGTTGCTGTTGTTGAGCCATTGGATGAAGACAGACATCAAGCAGAGAACTGGGCGAGGCCAATTGATTGTTCGACTGCACAGTTTTCTTGACTTCAATAGAAATGTGAAACAGTGAGACTGCTCCGAGCATGTCCAGAGTGCCTGTTTTTTGAGGCATGGCAGCAATGTTTAGAAAAGGAAAAAGAAGATGTGAAATTGCTCCCACCCAGTGTGAGACCATTGGCCGTCTATTATCTGTACCAGGTCTAGACAACCTGCCACCTTTCAGAGGTTACTGTACTCCATTTCCCATCATGCCCAGCCAGCATGGCCAATGGCCAGGGATGGTGGGGCTTGTAGTCTAGCACCATGTAGAGGACAACACACTAGCTATCCCTAGTCTGCACTGATGGCAGCAGAATCTTGGGTTGAGATGTACCCCAAACCTTCTACTTGCTGAGTCCTCCTGTGAAATAAGGAAGACAAGTGTTTGAACCAGAAACGTTATGCAACCCAAACACACACTGCCACTGAATGATGGGCCCTTGTTTATTACCATTTGGTGCAAGGGTCCATGTTCCCTGCAGTAACAGAAGCGAAAGTTGGGCAGTGAAGGCTGAGAGCTTTGGGGAAAGCAGGTGAGAGTACTGGCAGAGGGGTTTGTGTTCCTGTGTGCGTTAAAAGGCAAGAGAGTGATTGAAGATCCAATAGAGGGCAAATAAGGAGGGAGATTAAGTGGAGAGTTTTACTAGGAAATAATTGTTTTCTATATACGCTAATTGCAGTGCACTTGTAAAAACTGCCCTCATAAGCTAATCTGCTGTTAGATTTTTCTTTATGTGTTTTTAATGAATTAGCAATAAAGATGTCTCTTCTTGCCGCTCCCACAAATGGTTCCAGAGCAGGAGAGAGGGCGGAAGGATAAGGCTTGCTGGTCTTGCCAGCCAGCAACGGAGGCAGTACAAGTCACAGCACCTGATTTTCACCCATCACCTCAACCCACTAAAGCTCCTGCAACCCCATAAATGGTGCTCCTGGGGTTTGGGGGCATCTCTGGTGATGAGGAGGATTGGACATAAGGACAACCCCTTGCAGTAGGTAGAGAGGATAGGAAAGAACTGGACGACTCATTTTGTGTTTCGGTAAACACAGCCCTCTAGTGCAAAGGCACCATTGGGCAACCATATGACTCTATTAGCTGCAGATGTTCCTCCATATCCAAATCAGCAGATGCTGACAGACAGTTCAGTGGGACTGCACCCTGTCTCCCACAACTGGATATACAGAGAAAAGCCACCCACCACCCACAGATTGCTCTCACTGGACTGGGATGTTCTCTGCTTGTCACCAGGCGATTCATGCTTTGGGGGACAGAATGCAGCGGCCTTTGCTTCCACTGAGACACAAAGCAAAACAAATAGGCCGTGTGCTTTAGCAAGGGATTCCGTTGTCAGATTGCATAGAGATGTTGCTAGATGATGAGAAGATTCAGATTGGCAGGAGTCAAGGAGTTGCCGGTGGCAGATAACAAGGGACGGGAGCGTGAGGAGTACGAGGTTGCTTCATCTGTCCAAAGGGCTTAGAGCACACGTGGCCATGCAAAGCCTCTGTCACTCTGCTAAAGTGTTTTGACACCCTGGGAGAGGTAGGGATTCCTTTCTAGGTCACCGGCCCATTCACATCCTTCCCTAACATTCTGACAAGAATGTCTGCATTGACTGCAGGTGTCACCTGGGATGAGAACCTCCAGAAATTTCTCTTTGTGAGCTTTCGGTGCAGGCAAGCAAACAACCCCTCCCACAAGTGTATCAAAAAGTGTAACGACTCTACATTTGTCCACTCTACATTTGTCCATTTGCCTGTGTCCTATGCCAGAGATGATCCAGACTGAGCAAATTCCAAGGGCCAGAAATCCACTGAATTGACTCCACCACCATCCTCACTTCTCATGCTGTCTGTCTGCAAAGCCCCAGGCACTCCTCACAATGTTAGGGCTCTTTCCTCCTTCTTGACTCATCTGGAAGGTGCAGAGGTATTTGGAAAGGTGGAGGAAGAGGAGGCCCAGCATCGCTCACAAAGTGTGAGGTCTTGGCCCTTCCCCATAACTCCTCTGCAATGCAAAGGCAGGGCCTGGGGGTGTGGCCATTCTGTGTCAGGCTTTGGGAAAGGTTGGAATGGGCCATGCAAGAGAGGTGGAAAGGCCCCCAAAGCTTCAGACCAGAGAATCTAGTAGTGGGGCCCCACTGCCAATAGTCTGCAAACAATACCTCCAGTTCTGTGGGAGCTTGAGGATCAATGAGTACGCCAACAGAAACCGGGTCAAGAAGCAAGTTTTCTGGACCTTGGACAGCACCCAGGACCTTCCCACCCCTTTAGGACACTGTTAAGTGTCTTTCCTGCTTTGTCAGAACGCTTCAAAGACGGCCAGATTCCATGAAGCGAACATGCTGTTGTTGAGGGGTTTTTTAGGATTTTACCCCAGGACATATACTGCCATGGGGGCCAGATTAAATCGATTGGCAGGCCAGATTAGGCCCCCCCAAATGGACTTTGGACATGCCTGGGGTAGAGGATGTTGGGTACATGTTATTAAGGGAACCATGGGCCACCTTACCCCTTCAAATCCTCTTTCACCCAGGTGGAATGAGCTAATGCTATGATTTCATTCTGCATTAACTGAAATGAAATGTATGTCTGCTTCTTGGGAGGACTGTGTTGTCTATGTTAGGGAGGGAGGGACCTATCAGTTTTGGTTCCTTTAGGTTTCTCATTTTTTTCTCTAATCCCCATTTCCACATTAGATCATGAATATATATGTGTGTGTGTGTGTGTGTGTGTGTGTGTGTGAGAGAGAGAGAGAGAGAGAGAGAGAGAGAGAGAGAGAGAATCTATACACATTTTGTGTGCAATTCTGTCTAATAAATGCATTTTTGCAAGCAATTTTCTTCAATATAATGCATTTTTGAACACTATTTTCCACTAAAATAAACATTCTTTTGTGTGCACACTTCTTTTTCGGTTGGAAAACTATGTCACCAGCCTTGGAGAAGGGCACATTTTGAAGAGTAGCTCCGTTTCCATTTGCCAAGGGCCAATTTGGTAAGTTTGCCTTACTATGCAAACTGAATGAATAACTCTTATATCCTTAGACTCTGCTACGTAGCCTTGTGTGGCTTCCTCTCCCCCCACCCTTCCCAAAGAGCCCCAGACCCCAAAACAAGAGCTCCTCAGTTAGAGTCTCAGCTAATGCTGCCAGGATATCCCTTCCCTGACTGGAAGAAACTCTGAAAGACTTCCCCATGGCTTCCAGCATCAGCTAAAGCTGAATCAAAAAGACAGGAATCAATTTACACAGAGGGACTACACACTCAGTCTGGTGGGAGGTGCAGGCGGCTGCTGTGTATGTTGTAAGGAAATAAAATATTTTTCGATTGATTATGAGTTGCAAATGGCACTTGAGTGATTCCCCTCTGACTCGGCCCGGCTTGATATGCCCCCTGGGCTCCCTATCCATCCAGGGCCTGTTTTATCCACTTCTGCATTTGCAACAAATATTTTATGCATGCTTATACAATTTGTTGTTGTTGTTTGTTTATGACCTGTGCTGGCACTAGATTCCCAGTGTAAATGAAATACGACATGGCAGTCTTGTAGTGGGCTGACATGCATTTAATACATATGTAAATCCGTCTCCTTGGACAGAGTGTCATATAAATATCGTTAACAGAATGTTAGGGTCTGTTTAGCTCACAAAAGCAGGCTTCTTCCTTTGGTATTCTTCTCCTGGCACCTTAGGAAGCATGGCACAAAGCTGCACAGGAGAGCCTTGGCTTGCAAGGTGGTTGGGTGGAGATTGGCTGAGCTTCTCTGGGAGGCTGGTGGGGCAGGGACAAAAGGGGGTTATAGTGTTGTGCACACCCCAATCGCTGAGTGGCAAAAGACTTCAGGAATGCCTACATCTATCCAGAGTTCAGTTTCATTGGAATGAAGGCCAGTGGAGGCTGTGGTGCCCTCACAATATATAGTTTTATTTACACTTGTATTTATTACAAGATGGAGGCAGGGCCGTCTTACCCATAGGTGCTAGGGGTGCAGGGCACCCGGGTGTCAGACTCTCAGGGGTGGCAGGCTGAGAGTCCAGGGCCTGAGAGTTGATCCGGGGAAGAGCCCATCTGTCTGTCGGAGCACTGCAGCAGGCTCTTCTGCTGCGGGTGGCTCTGCACCACGACTTCGGGGGCGACCAAGCCAGCGAGACACTAAGGCGGCCAGCTGGCTCCACCCTCCTGCACGCCTGGGACTGGGCAACCGAAGGGGGGGTGCCAGGTGGATCTTTGCACCCCGGCGCCGCATATGCTTAAGACAGTCCTGGACAGAGGGGTTCACAGCACTAATAAATACCTTAGCAGGTCTTGTATTTCCATTAGGTTCCCAAGGAGATCCCGAAGGCAGAGGCTAGCACAGAGCAAAACAAGCTTACAGCATCATCCAAAACTCATGCACATAATGTCCCCCTTGGCTTATTGTACTCCATCCTAGGGTGACATGGCATCCAGCCAGGTGTGGTGGGAAAAGCCTGCTCATTTGTCTCTATGGCAACAGGGCTCATTTTTGGACATGGAAATGGTGGTACTTAACTGGTCAACTAAGGCCATTGTCTTATGAAGAAATGGTTTGAGCAGTTCAGTAGCCATTTCTACTAGATTCTAAGCCTCTTTGATGCCGAATCACTGGCCTGGATGGGGCCCACAGATATCATTTAGACTGCCCCCCAATTGATAACAATACTTTTGAAGGGATTATACCATTAAAGGAAGGAACCCCATCCCTGCTCTGTTTCAAAATGCATGAGATTATTCATCAAGAAAACCTCTTATCACTTCAGCACACCATTGTGTCAGTTAAATGGACCTCAATCCTTCTAGATATGCATGACAAAGACATAGTCCAGGGTCCTTTGCATAAAAACATGTGTGTTTGTGTGCCAGTTTGTTCTTTGAAGTTCCAATTTATAAAACTATAAATCTACAGCTGCAGCAAGAGGATTCATAGACCAGACCACCTGCCAGTTGTTGTTGAACTCCCATTCCCATCAACCCCACCTGGCACAGCCAATGGCTAGGAGATGATGGAAGTTGGAGTCCAAAACAGGCTTCTCTCCATGCTGAACTTCTGGCACTTGGTGAAGACCGTTTTCTTTCAGCAGGCATTTTAATTCAGTTTCCCCAATATTATGCTTAATTTTAACTGACTTTATAGTCATTGTACCTTTTGCATCTTCACTGCATGCTGCCTAGCCACTGCGGCATTAAGAGATATATAAATGGTTGAAATAATAAAACTAAGAAAACTAAATTAAAATCTGGAGGTCACCAGGGTGTTTTTGAGGATTTGGCTTCAGCATTCTCCTCACCCCCACACGAACAAAGTAAATAATTGGGCATTTTCTTTCCCTGACTTTCCCAGCTGTTTCATCTGCAATTTCACAAAAGGAAATGGATTGTTCTTCTGCAGTTTGTGAACCTTTTGAATTACACCACCCAAGCTAAGAGAGGCTGAAAAATCAAGAGGTCTTTCCAGTTGGGAAAACTAAATTAATTCCAGGTTTAATGTGAGAGTTTTAGCATGGATCCCACCCTCTCCCAGCCAGCCAGTCTGGAGAAACATCCCTTTGTGGAGAGGCTGTCCTTTGGAAGACAGCGGACGCAGCCTGGAAAATAAAGAACTGGCCACGATAGAATCTGAAACCTCAGGCGCCTTTTGTTTTCCATTGTTGGTGTTGATGATACCCTTTTGCTGGAATAACTCACCAACACTGACAGATAAGCTTTTAGGGTAGTGAAATCTTAGTGACACTTTAAGTGCCCCAAATGACAATACAAGGACGTGAAAAATTATCCTGCACACGCTCCACACAACAGGCTTGTCAAAAGTGCAGATGTCGCTGGGGAACTGAGGTTCCTTCTGCTGATGGGCAAGTTTCCCACCCACTCAGTGGGGCTATCATTACGATACCTTCCTCAAAAGTGGTTGTCAGGTCTGTCAAGTAATCACCTGCAATGGCTCTTTCGAAAACGGCATCACCTCCCTCCTCTCCTCTCCTCTCCTCTCCTGCCATTCTTTGCAGGAAAACTCTGAGGTGACTTTTCAAAATCTGGGGGTCCCTCGTTCACACTCCCCTCCCTGTGCATCACCAAGAGGATCTCTCCTCCTCCATCATCCCAGCCCCTCCACTTAAAATGCATTTCCAGAAGTGATTTAGAGAGGCCCGGGAAGGAAATGGAACAGCCTGATCTTGCTCACACAACAGATTCCCTGAAGGTCCTTATTCAAAATCCTCAATTTATCTGGTCATTAGATCTAATTAAATTCCTAAGACTTGGAGGCCTGATGAGTGAGTATTGCTTTTTCCCCCCCTCACCAATTAAAATGGAAGAGATTAAAAAATGCCCTGAATGCTTTGTCCTTGCCATGGTTAATTGTGGAGGGAGGGGAATGGGTGTGTGCAAAAGGCTCCAGAGGAAGAAGGAAGGTAATAAAGGAATAAAGGAATAATTTCTTGGCCTAAAGTTGAATTTCCTGGCCCCCCAAAAAGGATAGAAAATCCTTTAGAATTTTCTCAGCAAATTCCCGAGGGGGGATTGTCGCTATCTGTCACAAGAAATACAAGGCGCATTGTGGAAGGTGGAGCTTCTTCTGAACCCCTTCAAAATAACAATATCATAGCAACCACTAATTATGGCTCCCAGGAGATGCTTTGGTTAAGCAGGGAAATCCAAGATACTCTTGATTTGCGAAACACAAAGCATTCTGGGATCTATATAGCTTATGCATTTGGTTCTTGAACAGCTTCAGCCGCTCGTTTTTGTGAAATTTGTGACAAGCTCAGAGATCATGGTGATGGTGAGGCCAATGAAATTCTGTTGATAACATCTTACAGGGACATGCTCTGTTCTGCTAAATAAAGTGCACTGAATGGAGACGTGCTCTCTTTGTAGGTCCTGAACTTGCAGCACCTCGATTTTGTTGGGTGAATCACTTGGAAGGCCTGGAAGACTTGGAAACACTAAGGAAGGTACAACACTTGTTACCAATGTTGTGGTGTCTGTATGGATGCCCTGCAGGAAGACTGGATGTGCTGCTGGCAAAATGATCCTCAGGTAGTGAAGTGGTGGGAGACAAATGGTTATCTGCAGTGCTTTTTTCTGGGGGTACTCAGTACCGACTTTTTAAAAAATATATGTTAAAAGTGTGACACTTCCTGTAACTTCATGAGCACCTTTTTCTATTAAGAAGCACTGGTTATTTGGAGTGGTTAGAATTGGGGAGGTACATAGATAAAAAGCAACACAAGAGAATCTAGGGAGTGGGGACTGAAGAGGCAGGGCTGCATTTGCACAGCAGTTTATTCCATTTCTCCAAAGTTTCTGCATGATATTTGAGATTTTGCACAATGTAAACACCACTTCAAGAAAACTAATGGAATAGAGTGCATGCTTAGCACTCATTTATCTGTTATTTGATTCCAAAAACAACAAGAACAACACCTGTTTGCAGCCCGCTTACTGGAAGTAAAGTGATAAAATCTGGGGTGATATCACAGCATACAATTTTCCCCCTGCTGTTTTCTTGGAGGAATCATGGGGGAACAGAAGCATGTGCAGAAAGGGTGAGGGAGTAGCGATGTCCAATGACGTTAGTTGTTTTGTTCCACCATGCTCACTGCTGTGAATGAAATTTAGCATGGGATGCCTTTATATTGGTCAAAAAGCTACAGATCCATAAGACGACAGTGTGGAAAGACCATTAGGAAACAGGACAGAGGCACTAGCATTATAACGAGGAAAACTGAGGCAATATTCCCCATGTCTCAATGCACTCAAGATGCAGATACAGTTATAGCAAGGCTGGGGAAACCCTTCCCCCAGGCAGATGCTCAAAGGGCTGTTCAGTGGGCATTTAGGAATGAACAAAGCTCCTCTGCAAAATCTCCCTCATATCAAGACTCGTTGGGCTTCTTTCTGAAGAGGGACCTCAACATCAATTTTGCACTTCTCTTGATTCTGCAGTGCAGATGGACAGAAGGGTAGCAATTTCTGTGGGTCAACATCTTTTCCTTCATGCCAGTCCAAGCTCACCTTCTGATCCCGTTGACGGTGGGGAAGATCCTGGAACCTGGACTGTCGTCTTCACCAACTGCAAGGACCAGGAGGTTTTGCTTGTGTGCACAACCCTCCATGGATCCCTTTAGAGTTGTGTTTACTTGTATATCTTTTATACTTGTATGCATTTTGAGAGTAAGCTGCTTTGGGAGCCCATCTAGGCTGAAACAGATAAAGAAGGTGACATTTCTAGGGCAGCTGTAATTTCCAAGGACATTTCATAGAAGGCACCGGTCCCTGGTAAGCATGGGGACCTCTGGTCGTTTGGGAGCAGGCTAGTAAATGCTTTCATTTGCCTGTTTGCAAGGTTCCCAACCCGCACGAGTGGGGAAAGGCCGTATCCAGCCTCCTCGAAGCATCAGGGATCACTCACCCTTGACAACCTTACATCTCCATGCCGGTTTTTGAGTGACAGATGAGAAGGAGATGCGGATAAATTGCCAGGTGTCAGAGCGGTGTTTTATCTGTGGCTCTGAAGGAGCTTTCGGTGTATGTATGAGTTTTGTCTGGAGTGAGCAGTGCCAAATGACAATCAAGTGTCAAGCAACGCTGGGGTGGGAGCAGCAGCGAGGATTAGCAACAAATGGAGATGCAGCTGGGACCTGGAGGAAGGAAGAGGCCAGGGCCATGGACGGGAAGCAAAGGAATCAGCATAAGGAAGGCAGACCAGCTAGAGGGTGCTTGTCGGACAAGCTGTTGAGTTGATACACAAGACCCATAGTCCAGCCAAGTGCCATTTTTGGAATGGCATTTCAAAATGATTCTGGGCCAGATATCACATATAAGGTCCATGTGCACCAACTTGATCACTGTACACTAACACTTGTACACACATACACAGTCATCACTTGGCGATCACATCAGGCAGTGATGGGATGCTGGTGGTAATGCCACCAACAGATCTGTCACGCCAAGCACAATGCTTCTTTCAGCAGCTGGTTTGCACATTGAAAGAAGCCCCATGCAGGCATTTAGTTACATTATTCTCTCTTCAGGAAAAGGAGCATAGTGGTGAGAGGCTCCTCCCCTTTGCATGCCTGAGGTCCATGAGTACATGTGAATAGTGTCTCTATGCATGGGCCACTCTGAAGATTTCCTCCTGCAGGTGTAGAAAGCCAATATGAGGGAAGGGCTAATTTTTTCACAGGGTGAAATCTACACACATATAAAAAAACGCTGTGAAAAATGCTTTTTAACAAAAGTTTTGAAACATACATTGAATTTGGCATAGCTCCCTGTTGCCATCTAGTGTCACATTTGTATATTGCACTTTACAACACATTTAAAAGTTTTATTTGCAGCTGTATAGCTGTGTCCACAATGTCATGTGTACAGAAGTGACACTGAACATCTGCACAGGTTAACACATCTACAGAAATCTCATGATGGACATGCATTTGTGAACATGCTCTTGTTGTACAGCCTGTACAGACTGAGTCCTCTGCAGAGCATTACATTTTTGCTGAAGCATGGTTAGGTGGTGCCCTAATGTTCCTTAGGTATTCTATGTGCAATGGGCCATTCATTCACACACGCAAGTCACTTCTTGATCTAGAAGCCCGCCCCACTGAACTTGCTACAATTGCCTGATCTTTGAAGGGTTTTTTTGGTTGCTTCCTGAATAAGAAGCCCTGTTTTCTAAATTCCAAGGTTTTGCTCTGCAAGATATTTTTTAAAAAAAATGTTCTGCAACTTAGTCAGCATGATTGCTGTCTCCTTATCAGAAGACAGGCACTGTGAGCTGCCGGATGCCCAGTGGCAAGTCAAGGAAACTGATAGCCTGGCCAAGCATGAAGAGCAGAAGAACTATCCACGTCACAAGAAGATTGCAAGAGGAGTGCAGGATAAGAGCGAGGGAGCCTCTGTGTGTGGCTGCATGTTCTAATGCCTTGTGGAAAGTGCCTCTGTACTTTCTGAAAAGAGAAAGCATTGCTTGTAGGCCATGGACCAGGTCCTGCGAATGTTTGTGCACCTCAGCACCCAGTCCCCACGTCCTCTAATCTGTGCTTATTCTAGAGAATACTGTTGCGTTCAACCCCAGTCTCTGAGCAGTGTGAGATTCTAGGTGCTTACTTTCAGGTTCAGTTTCCTTGGACTGAGGGACAGCAGAGACTGTGGTGTCTTTATGATACAGTGGTACCTCTGGAAGCAAACGGGATCTGTTCTGGAGCCCCATTCGTATCCAGAACCAAACGCAACCCGCGTCCGCGGGCCGTGATTCGCCGCTTCCGTGCATGCATGTGACATCATTTTGACCATCTGCACATGCGCGAGTGGCGAAACCTGGAAGTAACGCTCTCCATTACTTCCAGGTCGCCGCAGCGCGCAACCTGAAAATACTTATCCTGAAGCTACTTCAACCCGAGGTATGACTGTATATGGTTTGTTTGCATGTCTATACAAACTAGAATCATAGAATTGTGGACTTGGAAGGGACCCCAAGGAACATCTAGTCCAACCTTCTGCAATACAGGAATCTCAGCTAAAGCATCCATGGCAGATGGCAACCCAACCTCTGCTTAAGGCACCTCCAAGGAAAGAGAGTCCACAACCTCCCGAGGGAGACTGTTCAACTGACGAACAGCTCTTACTGTCAGAAAGTTTTTTTCCTGATGTTTAGTCAGAATCTCCTTTCTTGTAGCCTACAATGGAGGGGCTCTCAGCATTAACATCCCAGAAGGTCTTGCTTCCCCCATCATCAAAGTCTTGGATTCAAGCAGACATCAAGCATGGCTCTCCCTCTCTGGCGTCTGCCTGCTTCTAGCAGTGCCACACACCACACCACTCTGGCAATTGTTCTCCTCACCACCAGCCAGGTGAAGAAAGGGGCCACCCATTTATTCTTTGGCAGAGAACAAATCTCCTTTGTTATATGGGCAATTGTTTGCAGGGGGGTTGGGTTCAGTGGTCATGCATAAGCCTGTTCTCCCCTCGTTCCACCCTCATCTGGCCTGAATCAAAACTCAGCCCTGAAGGGGATATGAAGTGGAGGAGACAGCAAGGTCCAAGGAAGCAAAGGAAGTTGAGAAAAGGGAGGGAAAAGTTAGAAAGGTGATGGAGTAGGGGGGGACCCTATAAAGCAGAAGAACAGACGATGAGGGACATTGTTGGCAGGTAGGGTTACTGTAGTGATGTATGGAAGTGAGAGCTGGACCATAAAGAAGGCTGATCGCCGAAGAATTGATGCTTTTGCATTATGGTGCTGGAGGAGACTCTTGAGAGTCCCATAGACTGCAAGAAGATCAAACCTATCCATTCTTAAGGAAATCAGCCTTGAGTGCTCACTGGAAGGACAGATCCTGAAGCTGAGGCTCCAATACTTCATGAGAAGAGAAGACTCCCTGGAAAAGACCCTGATGTTGGGAAAGATTGAGGGCACAAGGAGAAGGGGACGACAGAGGACGAGATGGCTACCAGCATGAGTTTGACCAAACTGCGGGAGGCAGTGGAAGACAGGAGTGCCTGGCGTGCTCTGGCCCATGGAGTCACGAAGAGTCGGACACAACTAAATGACTAAACAACAACAACAAAGGGTTACCTGTTGTGCCTTCTTCCCCCAAGAAAGCCCTGCTGTAATTGATCCGAGCTCCAGGTGAGCTACATAGGAAATGAAGTGTTGGTGGACCAAGAGGCCAAGGGAAGGATGGGTAGGAGAAGCCATGGGTTAGAGTCGTAAGTTGAAGAGAGAAGGAGAAGCCAGGATTCCTGCACCTTTTAATAATTGTGGAGGATTTCAGCAGGAGTAGCTTGCATGACAACCTATACTGGCTGAAATTCCCTCTTTTGCACAATTTGTTGTTGTTGGCATCTATCTTGAGAGACAATGGAGCCAGATCTAGGGTGCAAGCCTGGCCAATATAAATGGATGTCTTGGGCTGCCCAGATGACAAAACCCCCTCTTGGCCTCTCTGATGTGGTCCAAAGGAAAACAGAGCAATACATTTGGCACCAGCTTTGGCTGCATGAGTTGACGGAAGGAGTACAAGGCACTGTGCAACCGTCTTAGGGACTCCACTATTAGCCTTGTCCGCTCAATCTGCTGGAGCTTGTTTTTGCATGCAGGGGAAGTCCCAAATTCACTGAGGGTTTGAGACCAATCAGCTACTTACACCTGGTTTAGCCAGTCAGTTGAAGCCATTCCTGGGGTGTGACTGCTCTTGCATGCTGACAGATTTTAGGAGCCACAGGTGAGGCTGAGTGCCAGGTGGGGACCAAAGGTAGACAAGCCCAGAAGGAACACAATGTGTCCCCTACCAGAGGTACTACCCCTCCCCTAACACCTCAAACGGCCCATCTGTAGGACTAAGTAAAGAGTTGTTGTTTTGCAAAGGCACAAAAGTCACTGCACAATGTCCTTTCTCGGTGGGGAACTGTTTCTTTGGCAGTCTGCACTGCTCACTGCAGTTCTGCAGGTGGAGCTCTAAGATCACAAGACCCCCTTGCTGCCTCCGTTCTCGCCTCCACGAACAACAGGCGCAGACCATCACTGCACCTACGGCTGGGTATTCTGAAAATGACTTCTATGAAATCTCAGGCTTGATACGCTATCAATTTTTCCAGATGCCTTTTCAATATCTGTCTGGAGAACTGTATGAAATTACAGTAAGTGCCACAGCTTGGCATGCCATCATATGGTGGCCGGAGAACAAAAAAACAAAAAACAAAAACAAAATAAAATGATGAAAAAAATTCAATGAAAAGAAAATGGACCAAAAAGAAAGCACAGCCCACGATGGAATGGGTGGCCACTGATTCAATACTTGCCTCGTCATACAAATGCAGGTCTTTTCGAGATGCAGAGAGTCTCTTGGGTGTGCTGACTGCACCAGCTTCTAAGCAAGACCTCTCCCATAGGACTACAGTGAGACTGCCTTTGGTGGGTCTGTGAGATGTTTTCTCTGGGCAAGACCCCAGGCTGTGTCCCTAAGACTCTCAGGTCTAATTGTCACTGAGAAGAATTATGTTGGATCAGCCCACCCAGTCCAACATCCGGTCTCCTGCACTGGCCAACCAGTAAACTGTAAGAAAGCTACCAGCACGAGGGCAAAAGTCCTTCCCCATTGTTGTTTCCCCCCCGCCTCATGGAGTAATGGGTACTGTGATGCACCATGTAGCTTCGTGATGACACTGAGAAGGACCAGTCCTCCATGAATCTGCCAGATCCCTTTTCTGCTTCATAATATAGTCTGAGTGATAGATCCACGTGCACACACACAAAAACAGGATGTTTGTGACATGTCTAGGCTAGGACATAATAGTTTTCCTTGTGCAAAGATATCTCTCTCTCTCTCACACACACACACACAGAGAGAGAGAGAGAGAGAGAGAGAGAGAGAGAGGAGTATTCCATGTCTGCTCTCATCTGCAGTGATACTAGGGCTGCCATAGGTCAAGATTTTCCCGGATACAGTCAGGAAATGGGCTTGAAAATGGCGAATCAGCAAAATGTCTGGGGAAACCTAGAAGTATCGCAAGTAGGATTTTTTAAAAACAAAAAAAAATCTTTCAAAATCCCAGAATCCCAGATTTTCACTTTTCAGGCACATGTAGTCAACCTCCAGAAGAACTCACTTAGAAGAGAACTCAACCCCTTTTTGTCTGCAGTCCACTTTGGTGTAATCTCTTTAAAAAGGCAAATTTCAGCAATTATGTTTCTGAATACCAGATGCTGGGAATCACAGGTGGGCAGAGTGCTGTTGTGCTCATGTCCTGTTTGCTGGCTTCCTAGAACACGCCCCTGGTTGGCCACTGCAAGAACAGGAGGAAGGACTAGATGGGCCCCTTGCAGGTTCTTCTCATGTTCTTATGCTAAAAATGTATGGAGTGGGTGTCTTTAAATGGTGGCTCCTTACAGCAATCTTTCCCAGGTAGATGTCCTCAGAGATGTTATTGGACTACAGATCCCACCAGCCCTCACCATGGGTCATGCTGGCCGGGGCTAATGAAAGCTGGGATGCACCAGGTTGAGGGAGGTTGCCCTGCACCGGTCAAAATTTATTCAAAGGTCTTTCTTAAGCCCACCTACCCCTTCAGACAATAGGCAGGCAGGGACCCTTGATAGAGCCTTTTCAGTGATGGCACCCTGACATTGGAACTCTACTCCACGGGCCTATTTTCATGGCCCAAGCCTCATGCCTTTCTGGGGCCAAGCAGAGACCTCCTGTTTCAGCCAGGGCTCCCCTCTCCCCTTTAGCTGCTGTCTTTTAAAGCACTGTTTATAAAGCTGGTTCACAAAGTTGCTCTGTTTTGCTTTGTTTAATCACAGTCAGTTTTTAGATATTATTCCTGTTCGCAAATTCTGTGTTAGTTGCTTGCAGCACCTTTTGCCTTGCAGAGCAGGGGGAGAGGGTAAAACAACAAGAAATCCCTTTTAAAGAAGGAAAGAAAACATATGAGCTGAGACGGCTCAGTCAATATAGAGCATGAGACTCTTAATCTCAGGGTTTGAGGCCCACATGAAGAATTCCTGCATTGCAGGGGATTGCATCAGATGGCCTTTGTGGTCCCTTCCAACTCTACAATTATGTGATTTGATACCTACTTTGTGCAATGCTGGCTTAAATGGAGCTGAAGGTTAAAGGGCAAGGAGGCTCTTCAGATATGCCACATAGGGGACCCACAGTGCAGGGGTATTAGGGGCACAGTCAGCCATGTGCAAAAGTGCCAACCCTTTTAACAGTGCATGTGCCTGAGCCAGTAAGGTTAATGTAAAAGGTAAAGGACCCCTGGAGAGTTAAGTCCAGTCAAAGGCGACTATGGGGTTGCAGCGCTCATCTTGCTTTCAGGCCGAGGGAGCCGGCGTTTGTCCACAGACAGCTTTCCAGGTCATGTGGCCAGCAGGACTAAATTGCTTCTGGAGCAACGGAACACCGTGATGGAAACAGAGCACATGGAAACACCGTTTACCTTCCCGCCGCAGAGGTACCTATTTATCTACTTGCACTGGCGTGCTTTTGAACTGCTAGGTTGGCAGCAGCTGGGACAGAACAATGGGAGCTCACCTTGTCACTGGGATTCAACCCACTGACCTTCTGATCGGCAAGCCCCAGAGGCTCAGTGGTTTAGACCACAACACCACCCGCGTCCATGCCTGAGCCAGTAAGAAACTGTGTAATGCATGGGCATGTGGTACACAGGTGATTTGAACAAGCTGACATATGTGGAATGGCCGGGGGTCATCTTGAAGTCTACTGGTCATGAGCTTGTGATTCCATTTGCAAAGAAGTGCTGGCATCCGCAGGTTCTGCTGCTTTAAACAGTCCTCCGCTGTGCAGTGCTGTTGCTGCCACCCACACAACCTGAACCTTAAAGCAACAACAAGCACAGACTCACTCAGCTGGATTGCTCTCTCTCCCTCCCTCCTCCCTCGTCAGCTCAGCCCGAAGCTGAGAGAGGAGCCGGCCTGCTATTGCAGCAGTTGGTCTTCAGGTGTCTCTTTGGCACAAATAACACAGAATGCTGATGAATGGCAGGAGAGGTGGTGGCGGCATGGGAGGGGGAAGAGAAAGCGATGCTTTCCTCCGTGGAAACCAAAGCAAGGGTGGGCAAACCCAATTTTGTATTCTGCAGGTTTCGGGTTGGTGGAGGATTTTAAAAATGCAGGAACTCCTGGGCACAAATGGAGGTGTTAAAGGCACATATTATCGTTACAGGTATAATCCCCCTTTTGAAATAGAATGAGGTTGCTATACAAAAAGAAAAAAGAAAAAAAGGAAATTTTTGTTTATGCTCCATGCCTGCCAGAGCGAGCGAGAGAGAGATGGGGTGTGCATGTGTGCTGCATTGGAACTCAATGTGTTTGTGTAGGGAAGCGGGTGGCGCTGTGGTCTAAACCACTGAGCCTCTTGGGTTTGCCGATCAGAAGGTCGGTGGTTCAAATCCCTGCAGTGGGGTTAGCTCCCGTTGCTCTGTCCCAGCTCCTGCCAACCTAGCAGTTTGAAAGCACACCAGTGCAAGTAGATAAATAGGTACCACTGTGGTGGGAAGGTAAACGGCGATTCCGTGCGCTCTGGTTTCCGTCACGGTGTTCTGTTGCGCCAGAAGTGGTTTAGTCATGCTGGCTACATGACCTGGAAAGCTGTCTGTGGACAAACACTGGCTCTCTCGGCCTGAAAGCGAGATGAGCACCGCAACCCCATAGTTGCCTTTGACTGGACTTAACCATCCAGGGGTCCTTTACCATTTTACCATGTGTTTGTACAGATTTGTCAGTTTCCAGCGTGGCCTGCTCATTTTTGGGGGTCCTTTTTCTGACAACAATAATCCACTGGTGAGGCCAGCTGGGCAGCTTTTTAGGGCCAGGGCCTCCAAAATAAAATTTGATGAAGAAGGCAGTGCTTTTTTTCCAGCCAGAACATGCCAGAGTGCAATTCCAGCACCTCTCCGCGGGACACCATTGTGGGCTGATGCTCCCCTTGACAGCTTCTTGCCTTTACGTACTTCTGAGAAGCCCAAAATGAACATTTCAAGTCAACACAGAAGCCGGCCAGCGTGTGCGAATCTTACCTTTTTTTAGATCTACGACTCCACCTAGTTTCTAGCTGGTCCTAGCTGCAATTGGTCAAGCTATGGTTCCTTCCTTCCTTTAAATGAATTTTTTTTTTTTAAAGCAAATTTCTAGCATGTTGAGCAGCTGGCTTTAATTGTTGCTTTACAGTCCTGCTGGTTTGCTGTCATGTGACGCTGCTGTTTTTG
The DNA here is from genome assembly GCF_965112155.1 of Podarcis liolepis. Lineage (NCBI taxonomy): Eukaryota > Metazoa > Chordata > Lepidosauria > Squamata > Lacertidae > Podarcis > Podarcis liolepis. Next base: position 17,898,115 of record NC_139567.1, on the reverse strand, counting down.
TGTTTTATATTGTCTTACGGTCGCATTTTTACAGTGTTGTTTTATTCCTTTAACTGTACGGCGCTGTGGGAGTGGATGCTGGAGGGTGGTTCATAACCTCTCTGAATAAATAAAAAGATAAATTCAAATTAGGGGAGCCTTCATGAGAATCCCACCCTCTCCTCCCCAAAAAGAGAGAGAAAAATAACATTAGCTGAAGTAACTTAGTAACCCAAATGCTTTCCCTTTATCTCACATTCTTGAGGTGTGTTTTGTTTTTGTTTTAAGAAAAGAAACATCGTGCAGGTTACCCTATAATCCTTGCAACAGCTCTGTAAGGTAGGTCAGTTTATTTTTTATTTTTTTATTTGAATTTTATTTATTTATTAAAGTTCTTATGTTACATCGGTAAACATTATCATATTACATCACGAGGCTTATTATACTATAATTTTCAACATGTATACAAAGTTTATATACTAAAAGGAAAAAAAAGAAAAGAAAAACAACAAGGGCAAAAAACTATTCCAAAATCATATATATACCAACACTTTGGACTTCCTGTCTATCCCGTTGCATATTCCTTTTTTACAAATGAATGTACTCTTATTATTGTATATTTCTTTACATTTTATCTAATATATTCCTATATCAATATGTACCCTTGGTCTTATTTCTCAACTCCATCTCTCTCCAACGTCAATCAAATGCTTGACGTTGCAGTTTTTTTTTGTGTGTGTGTCTATTGCTTTTCATACCCCTGCTGCTCCAAAGAATTTAGGGTGCTGCTGCATGTGTGTGTGTGTGTATCCTCACAACAACCCTGTGAGGTAGGTATAACTGAAGTGCAACCCAAACGTCAATTTCTTAGCCATTACCAGATGCCACTTTGCAGCTCTGCCTTCCACACTGGAGCCTCTGCATAGCCACCCTGAATCCAAGGCTCTGAGGTTTTGAGCTTCCCAGAAGCATTGGGGGTGGAGGGTGAGTAGTCTGACGACTGCTATTGGAAACTGCCAGAGGCATAGGCACCAGTTTGGGGGGGGGCAAGGCCTATGCCCCCCTCTCATGTTTCTTTTAGGGCCCAGGCCCCTTCAATGTTCAGAAGGCATTTGGCTCCGCCCCCGGCTCCTCACGTGCGATGTCAGGTAGTCACACAATGTCATGCACCTGACACCAGGATGTCGCATCGCGCCCCCTCAGTTGTCTTGAGAAGCTGACACCTCTGGTCAGAGGTCAGCCAGGAGATAGAAAATGAGTTGGAGTGGAGGGCCATACCAAGCAGACGGGAGCCAGCGTGGTGTAGTGGTTAAGAGCTGTGGACTCGTAATCTGGTGAACCGGGTTCGCTTCCCCCTTCCTCCACATGCAGCTGCTGGGTGACCTTGGGCTAGTCACACTTCTCTGAAGTCTCTCAGCCTCACTCACCTCACAGTGTTTGTTGTGGGGGAGGAAGGGAAAGGAGATTGTTAGCCGCTTTGAGACTCCTTAGGGTAGTGATAAAGCGGGATATCAAATCCAAACTCTTTTCTTCTCTTCTTCTACCCTTGCTCCAGCCACAGACCAAACAGGAAGTCTTTTATACTCTTCCTTTCTGTTCAGGAGGCCGGCCTGGGTGGGTGGGGACATTCTAGACAGTGGCGTAGCATGGGCTGTCAGCACCCGGGGCAAGGCAAGTAATTTGCGCCCCCTAACCCGTGGATTTGTGCCCCCTAACCCGAACCCCAGATGTTGCGCCCGGTGCGGCTGGCCCCCCCTGCACCCCCCACACTACGCCACTAATTCTTGAACAGAGTTTTCCCAAACCTGGCCCTCCAGCTGTTTTTGGACTACACTTCCCATGATCCCTGACCACTGGTCCTGCTAGCTAGGGATGATGGGGGTTGTAGTCCATAAGCAGCTGGAGACTCAAGTTTGGGAAGCCCTGTTCTAGAGCTAAAGAGTAGTTCGGGGGGGGGGCAATGTTCCAATCTGCAGTTCAGGTGCCTCACCACATGGGGGTGTGTGATGTGTGGTGTAGTGGTTCAGAGTGGTGGACTCGTAATCTGGGGAACCAGGTTTGCGTCTCCGCTCCTCCACATGCAGCTGCTGGGTGACCTTGGGCCAGTCACACTTCTCTGAAGTCTCTCAGCCCCACTCACCACACAGAGTGTTTGTTGTGGGGGAGGAAGGGAAATGAGATTGTTAGCCGCTTTGAGATTCCTTAGGGTAGTGATAAAGCGGGATATCAAATCCAAACTCTTCTTCTTCTTCTCCTGCACGTGGAGCAAGAGGCTTCCAGTTCCAACTTAGCAGCTTCTGACACAAACAGAAATTGAGCAGGTTCTCTGGCCAATCCAGCAAAGCCATCCTTAAGAGTCATATAATGGTTTGGTTTGCCTGCAAAGAATCTGCTACAGGAGCCGGGGATGGAATAGATCGGTCCCCCCACCCCCACCCCACCTGCCCACCTTCCTTTATTTCCCTCATATGCACAAGCCTTCAATATTTCATGAGACCTAGGTGCTTAATAATGGATGGGAAACATGTTTACAAAAAGAAGTTTCTCACTGTAGATATAATAGAGCACCTCCCAGGACCTGTTCTTAGCTCCTACTTACATTTCCCTACTGATAGCCAGCTTGCCGAACAATCCACCCCGGCCATCTGTGGAAGCACTGGGAGATGCTTCTGTACGCAAAGAACGAGGAGAGGTGGAAAAGCATGTTGGACATGTGTGTGAGATTTCAAAACAAATGTCTCCAATTTTGGGTCATTAGGAACTGAGCCCATCCCTCTCACCTTAGTCTTGGCTTTCAATGCTTCATCGCCTCCTCATCTGTCCTAACAACAACAACAACAACAACAACAACAACAACAACAATTTGTTTATTTATACCCCACCCATCTGGCTGGGTTTCCCCAGCCACTCTAGGCGGTTCCCAACAGAATATTAAAAACACAACACAGTGTTAAACATTAAAAAAACTTCCCTAAACAGGGCTGCCTTCAGATGTCTTTTAAAAGTAAGATAGTTGCTTATTGCCTTGACATCTGCTGGGAGGGCGTTCCACAGGGCAGGTGCCACTACCGAGAAGGCCCTCTGCCTGGTTCCCTGTAACCTCACTTCTCACAGCAAGGGAACCGCCAGAAGGCCCTCAGCGCTGGACCTCAATGTGAATAATGGGGGTGGAGACGCTCCTTCAGGTATACAGGACCGAGGCCGTTTCCCCTTCTCCTCCTTCCTTTCTCACACTCTCTTCTTGAAAGGATGGAAAGAAGACAAGAGATTTGCCTAAGGTCCTTGTCCCTGACTTTCTGTGGTGGAAGGTTGGTGAGCATGCTCGGAGCCTGCATGTCTAACTTGAACTCTAGGAAGTGTCATTTTATTTTATTTTTTTTACTCCTGTTGATTCAGTTGTCAAAGGCTACTGTAATGCTTCAGGGTTTTGCTGGCAGGATGAGGAGGGTCAGGCCAGCACTCAAGCTGGAATCAAAGGGTTTAAAAAGAGGTATTCATCTCTTTAAAAATAACACAACCAATTCATAAACAATCAAAACACCCCTAATTGACCCTCCCCCCCAAAAAAAAACGATCGAAGGAAAGGGCAAAGGAGGTAGATATGATACTAGTGTGATTTAGTGGTTGGAGTGTAGGACTAGGGTCTGGGTTTGAATCCTGGCTCAGCCATGAAGCTCACTGGGTGACTTTAGGCCAGTCACTGTCTCTCAGCCTGACCCACCTCACAGGGTTCTTGTGGGAATAAAATAGAGAAGTGAGTACCACCATGTATACCACCAGCGGGAGGAAAAATTGCTACACAAATGTAATAGTAAATTAAATTTAGCCTGAAGGAGGGGAGTTTTTTTGCAGGGGTGGTGGACGACGATGACGACATGGTAGCACTGTTCCAATATCTGGAGTGCTGCTCAAGCAGCTGACAAACACATGTTCTCTGCTGTTGTCCCAGAGGTCAGGACTAGATGGGATGGGCTTAATAATAATAATAATACTTTATTATTTATACCCTGCCCATCTGGCTGGGTTTCTCCAGCCACTCTGGGTGGCTCCCAACAGAATATTAAAAACACAATACATAATCATACATTAAAAACTTCCCTAAACAGGACTGCCTTCAGATGTCTTCTAAAAGTCAGGTATTTATTTCCTTGACATCTGCTGGGAGGACATTCCACAGGGCAAGCACCACTACCGAGAAGGCCCTCTGCCTGGTTCCCTGTAACCTCACTTCTCATAGCAAGGGAACTGCTGGAAGGCCCTCGGTGCTGGACCTCAGTGTCCGGGCTGAACGATGGGGGTGGAGATGCTCCTTCAGGTATAATGGGCCAAGGCCGTTTAGAAAGGTAGATTTCAGTTAACCATCAGGAGAGACTTGTTAAAGGTAAGACAGGTTGGGCAGTGGAACCAGTGGCCTGCTGGAGGTGGGTGCGCTCTGTTTTGCTGGAGGTTGTCAAGCACAGGCTGGACATGTTAGGAATGATGCAGATTCTGGATTCTCTGAACTGAGCAGCAACTAAATGGACCACAAGCCCCCATGAGAACCTAAGCCGTGAGACCTAAACACCATCCTGTGTGTCCAGTATGAGCCTGGGTAGCTCAGTTGGTTAGAGTGTGGTAGTGATAACACCAAGACTGCAGGTTTGATTCTTGTATGAAACAGCTGCATATTATTGCATTGCAGGGGTGTGAACTATATACAGTGGTGCCCCGCAAGACGAATGCCTTGCAAGACGGAAAACTCGCTAGACGAAAGAGTTTTCCGTTTTGGAGGTGCTTCGCAAAATGAATTTCCTATGGGCTTGCTTCGCAAGACGACAATGCCTTGCAAGTTCCTGCGGGTTTTTCCCCCTCCCCCCTTTTTCTAAGCCGCTAAGCCGCTTATCAGCTGATCCGATCAGCAGCTAAGCCGCTAAAAGCCACTAATAGCGCTAATAGCGCTAATCCGCTAATCCGTCAATGGGCTTGCTTCGCAAGACGAAAAAACCGCTAGATGAAGAGAATCACAGAACGGATTCTTTTCGTCTTGTGAGGCACCACTGTACAGTGGTACCTTGGTCTACAACCGTAAATCATTCCGGAGGTCTGTTTGTAAACCAAAACAGGTTGTAACCCAAGGTGCGCTTTCGCCAATGGGGCCTCTAAAAAAAATTTGTCCGTAATCCCCCCAAAATGGGTTGTAATCCAAAAAAAGGTTGCAAACCGGGACACGCACTTCCGGGGTTGACATGTTTGTAATCCAAGACGTATGCAAACCAAGACATATGCAAACCAAGGTACCACTGTATATAATTTTGGTCAATCACCAGTAAAAAGGGTTGGACTAGATGATCCTCAGAGTCCCTTCCAACTCCAGAATTCTATGATTCTGATTCTATGAAGTTAATTTGGATGGAAGAGGTAGCTTCATTGGACTCAGGTAATCAGATTTCAGGGGAAAGGCTCTTTGGGGGCATTTCCCCAACTCCCTGTTACAAAAGCAGCCAAGGTCCTATGGAGATGTGAATCAGTTTGGATATCTCTGATCTCCAGCATGACAATGGCTTTTTGCAACAGGCTAAGCACCTAAGTGTTGCAGAGAGCGAAACCAGCAGCACTGACTTTGCCCCTGGGCTATTAGAATGTCCCTCATTCGCTCACTCTCCTCTCTGCTGTCTGTTTTTGGCTGAGGTGACAAACCGGGAGCTCCTCAGCAAGAGAAACAGCTGAGCAGGAGCCATCCATTTAAGGAGCTGCACCTCTCAGCTCCCCACAATTTATCTTCCCACCTTTCCGAGATGAATACATCATCTCTGTCTTCCATCTCTGCTCTCCGGTGCTGTACTCAAGTTGCCTAGGGAGACTTTTACTTCTCCCTTCTGAGAGGTCACAAAATGATTGCATGGCACACAACAATGGGAGCGACCTACCCTTTGAGGTGGTCTGACCTTATCCTTCAGAAAGCCCAGAGATCGCCAAGGATCACACCCACAACCACACACCCACACACCCACACTGCACAATGCAGTAAACTTCAGGTAATCCAAAATCTCCTTTGGGGTTCCACAGGGCCTTAGAATTAGATAGGGATCTAACCTGATGTGATGCTATCCCCTTGCCATAAGTCTATCTGCCAAAGCTTTATTTGGGCAATCACATGAAAGAGAACGGGATGGGCTCACTTGCCCTGCCCCCTGCTATCACAGTCCAATCACCCTGTCCCACCACCCACCATGGATTGGAGGGGGAATGTCTGCATGCTGTGCTTTCAAAGCTCGCTGTGTGAATTCGGAACCCCAACTGTGCCCCAGCAGAGCTGGCTCCCTCCTACAGACACTGGGGCTCCAATGTGTGAGGCCAGGCAATGGGGATGTGATGGAGGGACCAGGAAGAAAATTCTCATTCACCCAATTCTAACCACTGGGAACTGGCACTGTTATAGGTGCTACGTAATACTCTCTTTGCACTTGTAAGAAATTGACTTTGGAACTCCTTGCTTATTGACACTTAGAGAGGCATCTTCACTGTACTCTTTCTGGCGCCTGCTAAAACATTTGGGTGGCCTGCCCGGACATGTAAAATGTTGACATGTGTTTTAATGTGTGTGTGTTTTTAGCATATTGCAGGTTATTTTTTGAATAGTTTTGAATAGTTTTAAGTATTAAATAAGTGGGGGGTTTTAAAATAAAAAAATACTGATAGTTCTTTCTTTCTTTTTGAAAACTACATTGAGGTTTTATTGCAGTGTCTAAATCTCATGAAATAAATTAATAAATATCGGAGGTGGAGGTTCTGAAAATCCAGATTTTCAAAATAAGCAGATTGCTACTATATTCCTTTATCTAATCATCTTCGTCATCATCAAAGGCAGAGGAGTGATAGTAAAGGATTTAAAACCTTCACATTCAGGAAGGCAGATCCATCCTCTCAGTGGGTGGTACAGAATTGTCTGGCCGAAAAGAAGGTCATAATAATTAAATGATGTCCTTCTTGTTAGCTGTTTGATCTCTGTAAATTCACAGTCTGGTCTCCTGTCTTCATCCAGGTAACATAACAAGACTGTAAAAGAGCACTTCCCCATCTTCTGAGAATTGGGAGAAACATTATAGTCATCCCCGAGACTAGATAACAATTGAGAGCACATCTAATGCTTTAAAAAAGATACTCATGTATCAACCAACCTTCTAAGTGGAGATTTTTTTATCCTAGTCGGTATCTGAATTTATTTGAAATTGCTTTTATATATGTAATTGCTTACATTTTATTGTTTCATATATACAGTTGTTCTTGCTGTTTTATACATGCAAATATTTTGCAAGTGGATTTTATTATACAGTGAAATGGTTTTGTGATGCTGTGTAGGAAGTGATTCATAAATGAAATTAATAATATAATAGCAACAGTTGTTGTTGTTTCACTCCCCAGTCAGCTGCAAGGCATCCTCCCTGCAATCACCAAATGGTCCAATGAATAACAGGGTTGTGGGGCCATTTTTGTCAACCATTTTTGTCACTGGAGAGCCAGTTTGGTGTAGTGGTTAAGAGCAGTAGTCTCGTAATCTGGGGACCCGGGTTCGCATCTCCGCTCCTCCACATGCAGCTGCTGGGTGACCTTGGGCCAGTCACACTTCTTTGAAGTCTCTCAGCCTCACTCACCTCACAGAGTGTTTGTTGTGGGAGAGGAAGGGAAAGGAGAATGTTAGCCGCTTTGAGACTCCTTAAAGGGAGTGAAAGACGGGATATCAAATCCAAACTCTTCTTCTTCAAAAAAAAAGCCATGCTGTGCATTCCCAAGGGGCACTATGTTCAGGGTGGAATGCCACTGAGCTGTTGCAGAAGGTAGTCCACTGCTTGAAGGAGTGGCAAGTTGTTGTTTTACTTAAGTAAAAGGGAAAATAAAGCTCTAATAATAATAATAATAATTTATTATTTATACCCTGCCCATCTGGCTGGGTTTCCCCAGCCACTCTGGGCGGCTTCCAAAAGAATATTAAAATAATGTGATACATCAAACATGAAAAGCTTCCCTAAACAGGGCTGCCTTCAGGTGTCTTCTAAAAGTCTGGTAGTTGTTGTTCTCTTTGACATCTGGTGGGAGGGCGTTCCACAGGGAGGGCGCCACTACCGAGAAGGCCCTCTGCCTGGTTCCCTGTAACTTGGCTTCTCGCAGTGAGGGAACCGCCAGAAGGCCCTCGGTGCTGGACCTCAGTGTCCAGGTAGAACGATGGAGGTGGAGACGCTCCTTCAGGTATACTGGACCGAGGCCGTTTAGGGCTTTAAAGGTCAGCACCAACACTTTGAATTGTGCTCGGAAATGTACTGGGAGCCAATGTAGGTCTTTCAAGACCGGTGTTATATGGTCTCGGCGGCCGCTCCCAGTCACCAGTCTGGCTGCTGCATTCTGGATTAGTTGTAGTTTCCGGGTCACCTTCAAAGGTAGCCCCACGTAGAGCGCATTGCAGTAGTCCAAGCGGGAGATAACCAGAGCATGCACCACCCTGGCGAGGCAGTCCGCAGGCAGATAGGGTCTCAGCCTATGTACCAGATGGAGCTGGTAAACAGCTGCCCTGGGCACGGATTTAACCTGTGCCTCCATGGACAGCTGTGAGTCCAAAATGACTTCCAGGCTGCGCATCTGGTCCTTCAGGGGCACAGTTACCCCATTCAGGACCAGGGAATACTCCACACCTGCCCGCCTCCTGTCCCCCAAAAACAGTACTTCTGTCTTGTCAGGATTCAATCTTGAATTTATTTAAGGTAAGAAAAGTCACCTGCCCCCTTAGAGATTGAACTGACCTTCAGGAGAAAGCTTTATCCCATCTCACCCCTAAGAATTGCGGGGAAAAGATGGGTTGAATACTTTGGTCCCCTTTAGTTAAAAATGTTTCTCTGGAGTACTCTGAGACTTAAACAGATGCTGGTATATAAGATATATTTATAATGACAGAACCATTGAATTGCAGAGTGGAAAGGTATCCTAAGGGTCATCTATTCCAACCCCGACCAACGGAGGAATCACAGCTAAAATATTCCTGACAGATGGCCATCCAATCTCATGTTAAACAAACCTCCAATGAAGTAGAGTCCGCCACCTTCCGAGGCAGTTCATCCATTGTTGAACAGGTCTTATTACAGTATAGAATAGATTGTCAATATTAAGTTGATAATTCAATCCCACAGGAAGGAGTGATGGCTACAAAAATGGAGAAGAGGAGTATCAATGGCTACTAGCCAGGAAGACTATGTTCCACCTCCACTATTGGAGGCACAATACCTCTGAATACCAGTTGGGTGGAGTTACAAGTGGGGACAGTGGCATAGCGTGGGTTGCCAGAGCCCGGGGCGGGGCAAGTGCTGAACCTCCCTGGTGCACTGGGCATCTGGGATGGAGGTGTGCCCCAGGGGGATACACAAAGCCTATGAGGCACATGGCTGCCAGTGCTACCTTCTGGCACGGCTAGTCTAGGGTGGGGTGCATGGGTGTCCCTTCGCTGGCCAAAAAGAGAAGGAGGTGCCGCACCTCCCTTGAATAATAATAATAATAATAATAATAATAATAATAATAATTTATTATTTATACCCCGCCCATCTGGCTGGGTTTCCCCAGCCACTCTGGGTGTCTTCCAACAAAACACCAAAATACCTATTAAACATGAAAAGCTTCCCTAAACAGGGCTGCGTTCAGATGTCTTCTAAAAGTTTGGTAGTTATTTTTCTCTTTGACATCTGGTGGGAGGGCGTTCCACAGGGCGGGCACCACTACCGAGAAGGCCCTCTGCCTGGTTCCCTGTAACTTGGCTTCTTGCAGCGAGGGAACCGCCAGAAGGTCCTCGGCGCTGGACCTCAGTTTCCGGGCAGAACGATGGAGGTGGAGACACTCCTTCAGGTATACTGGACCGAGGCCTTTAGGGCTTTAAAGGTCAACACCAGCACTTTGAATTGTGCTCGGAAACGTTCTGGGAGCCAGTGTAGGTCTTTCAGGACTGGTGTTATATGGTCTCGGCGGCCACTCATCAGTCACCAGTCTAGCTGCCGCATTCTGGATTAGTTGTAGTTTCTGGGTCACCTTCAAAGGTAGCCCCACATAGAGCGCATTGCAGTAGTCCAAGCGAGAGATAACCAGAGCATGCACCACTCTGGGCAGACAGTCTGCGAGCAGGTAGGGTCTCAGCCTGCGTACCAGATGGAGCTGGTAGACAGCTGCCCTGGATGGACACAGACGGCCTGGCCCAGGCACTGCTTGGTTCCCCATCGCTCCAGAAGGTGACAAGAGCTCAGCCTGTCATGGGGGTGCCTGGTTGCACCCCTCTCAGTGGGGAGAGTTGCTGTTGCACTCAGTCCTGCTTGTGGGCTTCCTAATGGCACATCTGATTGGCTGCCGTGAGAACAGGGTGCTGGACTAGATGGGTCCTCTTTGGCCTGATCCAGTAGGTCTTTTCTCATGCAGCTGAAAGAACAATAGATCTCTCCTGTATCCTTGGCCCGATCTAAGCACATCCTCTCTGGAAACAAGACATACTGCCGGAACGATATTTTTTTGTTCTTTTTATCATTGGGAACTCCATTCTTGTCATAGACAGATACAATCCAGACACTGTATTTGGGAGGCAATTATTTCTTTCCCGGGTACACAAAAGTCCCTTGGCCTTGTGTCTTTATCGCACTGTGTGAGGTGTGCTCTAATTGCCCTCAGACGCCCTACCTGCGGCGTGTCTTAATACATAATTACATAGCATTAGTGCAGAGAATGGCATGACAACCACCTTGGATAATCACACAGAGCAAAGGTTTCTGCCAGTCTCCTGAATATAATAGACACTTTAGTGGTGGTCATATTTCCAAGCCTAAGAATTCTGTGTACGTTTGATGTGGCATTTTCAGGATAACACAGACACAGCGATGCTCTTCCCAGGCTGCCTGACGCCTCCCAGGGCTCAAATGACACCCAGAGGGGGATCGGCTTTTGCAAACAGACTTATTCTTGATTTATTGCTGAAACGGTAAGTGTAGCAAAATTGGAAAGCCACGCTCGGAAAATGGTTCATCTCGGCCTGTCGCAAGAAAAAAGGGAAAGCGGTGACAGTCCAGGTGACGGCTCAGATCCCAAATGCTCCCCACCTCATGGGGACCACCAGCCCTAAAGTGACAAAGCAAATGCTCAGCCCCCTTTTGCCCCCCACCCCAAGTCAGATCTCTTCAGATGCCCTCCATTTAAATGGTCCTAGGAGGGTGCTGTATATCTAGGCAAAAAGCCTGCAAGCTCTCAGGATGAAATAAAATTGCCCTTCTGTGTTCATAACAAAAGTATTTGGGCATCGTTTAACTCCTGCGAGGCACCGCAGCTTCCTGGCCACAAGAAATGTCAACCCTTATGGTGGGGGGAGCCCTTATAAGGCGGTTGGGAGAGCCCTCCAGTTGTTAAAGGGTAAAGGGACCCCTGACCATTAGGCCCAGTCCTGGCTGACTCTGGGGTTGCAGCGCTCATCTCGCTTTATTGGCCGGCTGGCGTACAGCTTCCGGATCATGTGGCCAGCATGACTAAGCTGCTTCTAGCGAACCAGAGCAGCACACAGAAACACCATTTACCTTCCCGCCAGAGTGGTACCTATTTATCTACTTGCACTTTGATGTGCTTTCGAACTGCTAGGTTGGCAGGAGCAGGGACCGAGCAACGGGAGCTCACCCCGTCGCGGGGATTCGAACTGCCGACCTTCTGATCGGCAAGTCCTAGGCTCTGTGGTTTAGCCCACAGCACCACCCACGTCCCTTCAAATCGCATCAGCCCCAGGAATCCCGAGCAATGGTCAGAGATGATGGGAGTTATAGTCCATCAAGATCTGGAAGGCTACAGGTTCTCCATCTTTACCTTTGATAAGGGCTCTGCCAAGGGATTCTGGGTTGGTCAATTATGCACCAGACTGGGAGGGGGGAATCTTTTCTTATCCTGACACCCATCACCAGAACTCTCTCTGCCATATGCATGCTAGGTGCAGGCATCTCTCTGCATACAGTCTCTGCATTCAGTATTATTATTATTATTATTATTATTATTATTATTAGTGCTTTTTTCAGGGGTTATGCAAGGGTATACAGTACTGGCACCTCTTTTTGTTGTTAAAAAGTGTGGCACTTACTGTAACAACTTCATGGTGCATATTGGCACCTATTTTTCTAGAAAAAAGCACTGATGATGATGAATTTGATTTCTTGCCCACCCTTCACCGTAAAACAAAGGTCATAGCAATTTAAATATTCATTCATTCATTTAACAAAATGTTTAAAATGTATTACAAAGACTCAGATGTGTCTGAAAAATATATATCTCTAGTGCCAAAGGTCAGGGTAAGGAGCTGGATGTTCAACATACAACAGAAACCAGATAATGAAGATATCAGATGCACCTCTGTGGGGAGTGAGTTTCACAACATAGGAGCTGCCACAGAGAAGGCCTTCTCCTGGGCTACCACCCGCTGGACTTCTGAGAGTGGTGGAACTACCAAGAGGGCCTTCTCTGCTGATCTTAATATCCAGGAGGGTCTGTAGGGGCTCTTTCAGATGTTTGGGGTCTATGGCATTTATGGCTTTAAACACTAATGTGAGCACCTTGAATTGGGTCCAGAAACAAACTGTCAACCAATGCAGCTGTTTTAACACAGAGGTTATATGAGTTTTAAATGGAACCCTAGCCAGCAACCTGGCTGCGGACCAGTTGAAGTTTTTGAGTCACCTTCCACATAGAGTGCATTGCAATAATGCAGTCTGGAATTTGCCACAGCATGGAGGACAGTGACCACAGCTGGCCAACCTGCCAGAGCTACAAAAGGGTTGGAATGCCACATGGATACTCTGGTAATCCACACAAAGACTTAGGAACATGGAAATCTGCCTGATGCCAAATCAGACTGTTGGTCCACTAGCCTAATATTCTTTACACTGGCTGGTAGTGACTCTCAAGATTTCAGACTGGGGTCTCTCCTAGCCCTACCTGGAGATGCTGAGGAACTTTTGCATGCAGAACAGGTGTTCTGCCACTGAGGTACAGCCCTTACTAGGGTCATGGGGTCAGAAAGGGTGGCAGAATGCAGATATTTGGAAATCGGCACTGAGCTCTAGATAATTCCCCTCGAGGTATTACTTGCTGGAACTCACCATTGTGCGACAGAATTTTCTCCACTTACCTGGGCTTCCAGCCTCCTGTGAGGACCTTGCTCCCTCTCTCTTGGTGCCCCTGCAAAGATTTGAGGTGTCCCCCCTTGCCATTGCCCGTGCTCATTCAGAAGCTGTTTTCTTCCCTGTGTTGCACCTCCTCAATTTGTTCCTTTCCCTCTGAAGCATTTATCAAATTGAAGAATGACAGTGTCAACCAAACTGAAGAAGAAATCGGAAGGGGTTGTGTGTGTCTGGGAGTCCTCCAGAATACGATCGAGGTGCTGTGAAGCTCAAGGACAACTTCCAACACTCCTAAGGTCACAGGCGCAAAGATAAACATCCTCATTTTTCACCATCCATGCAAGCTTGCCCTAACCATGCATTTCCAAGGGCTGAGGGGGCTGGCGAAGGCTGGAACAGAGAATATTGTTCTGCAAGGCAGTTACTGAGCAGATAACGCCAACCAGACACAAGGCAGACCACAGGCCATCTTTAAGAACATTGTGATCCAACTCAGCACCCAAACATTGCTGTCCAAGGGGCAGCCTTGGAACAGGCAGATGAGTAGAAAACAGGTGTGTAAGCCAGTAAACCCAGTTTTGTGTAGAAGTTAAAGTGTCTGACTAGGACATAGGAGACTAGGGTTCAAATCCACTCAGCCAAGGTGACCTTGGGCCAGACACTGTCTCTCAGCACAGCCTACCTTACAGGGTTGTTGTGATGATAAAAGGGAGAGGAGGAGAACCATGTAGGCCACCTTAAGCTCCTTGGAGGAAAGATGGGGTGTAAATATAATCATCATCAACTCAGCCGTGAGAGTCTAGGGCTCTGAATACACTGGAAATGGGATGGCCATCGCCTGCTGTTAGCCATGATGGCTAGCTGGGGATGCACAGAATGGGTGGGTGTGTCAGGAGTCCATAACCACCATGGCCTGCCGGTGACCTTCCCAGAAACATATGGCTGGCCACTCTGTGTATGGGAGGGGGGATGTACTGAACAGGAAATAGCTCTTGGTCTGACCCCACAATATATTGTTGTTGTTGTTGTTGTTGTTGTTGTTGTTGTTGTTGTTGTTGTTGTTGTTAAACCCTACCTGTCAGATGGCAGGGGTGGTTGCTTGCGAGTAACCAGGCAGGACTCCGACCTGTCTTTTACAGGTTTTATTTGGTGCAAAAACTATTTACAGTGCGGAACCCCAAAGTTCATGTCTGCCTCAATTGCTAGCAGATTCCAGGAGTGGCTTTTTCCGGTTTCGTCCTCAACATAAGAACTTCATCACCCCCAGCCTTTTTCTTCCTTCTTTGCACTTTACCCCTCTGTGCAAGGTGGGCAACGGAAGAGGCGTGCTTCCCTCCTGGCTGGCTTAACCAGGAGTGGTGCTGGGACTCCCAGCAGCATCCCCTGATCCCTTTCCCCGTTCCCCACTGGAGGTGTGGCTTTCCCTATCGCAGGATGAGGAACTGCTTCACAAGATTTTCGGAGGATCCCTGTATCCCAATGGCCCCTCTACCTCCCATTCTTGTTCCAATGGCAGCTCCCTGACACTACCCATCTGCCTGGGTTGCCCCAGCCACTCTCCATTCTCCTTCCCTTCAGGTAATCTGACCCCTCCCACAGTGGCAGCCAAGAAGCAGAGAAACAAAAAAAAGCAGTTCTTACCAAGTAATTTATTCACTATGCACAAAGAGACACAAAGGAATGCAGTCTAACTAGGATAATGGCATTGCTCCAAGTAAAGTCCCACCCCCTCTGTCCCTTCTATTATCTGTCACCCCTGCTTTGGCTAATCTGAGCTTTCTGCCTCTGCACTTTCTGTTCTGCTACTCTCAATGCACGCCTGGTCCTGGGAGAGGGGGCAGTCTGGCATGCTTTCCAAAGACACTGAGTCTGTCAGCTGTCTCTCCCCGGTGCTCCTTCTTCTTCCTGCTGTTCCTCTTCCAGTATTTCCCAGCTTCTCCCCTCTGCAGCCTCTGAACTATGCCCTTCTGCAAACCAGTGTTCTAAATCTATACTGTCCTCCTGTTCTCAGGAAGGTTCTAGAGAAGGGGGGGGGGGTTCTCAGTCCAGCCCCTGACACCCTGCCTCTGTGAATAGGACACTCAGCCCTTTCCCCTTCACAAATGATCCAAGCAAGGCCTTTTCCTCACTCATACCTGCAACTCCCGGGTTGTGTTTGTGTTGGATTTCCAGTATAAAAAATTGATCTGTGAGAAAAAGGGAGCAGCCCCGAGATGGCAGACTCTGAATCCAGATTGAATGAGAGGGACTGTGTTTGGAGAAATACATGTTTTCTCCCCGCACCGCCTCCTATGCCACAGGGATGACCGAAAGATATGAGCATCTGGTCTCGGCGGCATTGCCCCAAACGCTTCTGCTTTACTGACTGTCATATTGAAGGCAGAAAGGAACATAAAGATGTACATTTATTTCCTTCCTGCTCAAGAGGCTCCGCCAAGAGAAAAATGCAACAGTTCAGAAGGGGCTGCAGTGAGGTGTTGCGTGTGATATATTTTTATCCTCGGAGCAAAAAAAAGAAACGACAAAAAAAAAAAATCCTTCGTAAAATATATTCCCCTCAAAGCTGGGGGTGGGAGCTCAGCACTTGACAACACAAAGCCGTTTCTGAAGGCACGCGGACAGGCACGCCACGACGCAACCGTCCCAAAGTGCCACTGTGAAAAAGTCAATGCCATCAATAAAATCAACACTGGTAAAAGCCGCACAGCTTGGCTCCCGGCTACAGCCGAAAGGGAACATTTTAAGCTGCCTCTGCAACATGCTTAGCGCACAAAGGCCTCGTCCCGGGAAGCCGCCAGGACAAAGGCCAGCTGGAGCCAGAAGAAAGGAAGCCACGGAAAATAAATAACATTAGCGGAGAGAGCCGTCCTTCTTGTGACCACAGGGGCTGATGTGGTGCTCTGGCTTCAAGCCACATCAGCGGCGGCAGCAGTCCATCAAAGTCCTGGGAACGCTACAGTTTTAGTGGGCGTTTAGATGATAACAGGGTGGGGGGATGGAGAAAGCCAATTCCAAACTTCTAGTTTTGCGTAGTGTTTTAAAGAACATAGGAAGAATCCTGCGGCTGGATCAGGCCACCAAAGGACCACTGTTTTGGTCCCGAGGGCTAACCGCATGGCGAGGTCCGAGTTCAGTCTGAGGTCAAGGGTGCACTATAGACGCTGTCCGTCAAAGCTGAGGCGGGGTCTAAGGCAGGGAGTCAGGTGAGGTCAGGAACTCTGGCAGAGGAGCAGGACAGGGTGCTGGCAGGAACAAGCTACCAACAATGTTGCTCCCGCAACCTGGGCCTGGGGCTGACTGGCTTTTATCTGCCCCGATGCATAGGGCGGCCCCGGTCCACAGGTGACTCGCCTCTCATGGCCTGGAGGCGAGCACTCCTCCTGCAGGGACTGCCTCTCTGCCCTGAGCCTCTGCAGCTCAGGAGAGGCTGGAGGGTTACCAGACCCAGAGGCAACCTCAGCTTCCTCTGATGGGGCTGAGAGGGGAACACCTGCAGGCAATGGGTCCTCCATCACTTCAGGGGCCAGAGCAGACTCAGCTGGTGTCTGCACCTGAGGTTCCAGCACAGGTGAGACCCTTCAGGCTCAGGCCCCAGCCCTGGCTCAGCTGGTTCTGGAGGCGGGGACTCCTGTGCAGGGTGGAATTCCTCAGGTTCAGCCTCCGAGTCCAAATCCCAGGCCATCACACCCATCTAGTTCAGCTGCCTTTTCTTGTCATGGCCAACCAGATGCCTCTGGCTGGGAAGCCAACAGCAAGCAGGGCGAAACAGCGCTCTCCCCATTTGTGGTTACCAACAACTGGTAATTGGGGGGCACCCTTCCTCTGATTCTGGAGGGGGCAGGCGCACCAAGTTGCACCCAACATTGGAGGGGGGGGAGAGCCACCATGCGTGTATGATGTCACACACATGACACCCCTCCAACACAGCCAGACAAACACGACCCACCATCTCCCACCCACCCACTGCCAGCCCCCTTGCCTTTGTGAAAGGACATGGCAGGGCAAAGATGCTTCTCCCTGTTGCGTCCCTGGTGGAGACTGCCAGGGCACCTTCCAGGAAGGCCCTCTGGTGATGTCAATGGGACGTGCGGGGGGAAGACGCTTTGCCCTGCCACCTCCCTGGCGATCCTCAAAAGTGTTTACACCCTGGCGTGTCCTTTTGAGGATCGCTGTGGAATTTGGGAGGGCTGGTCCCCTTCTTGAAAATATTGGGGTGCCTTGGCCCTCTGTTGCCCCCCTAGATGGTGCCCCTGAGAGGGGGACATATTCAGAAATGCCTACATCAACACCCGTACACCTGAAGGCTGATGTGGTGCCACCTAAGCAAAATAACTTGATCCTGCTGTGCATTTCCCCATGGATAGAGACCGGGCTTGTCTTAATAGCACTGAAGAAGGCCAAGGATGAAGATGGGACTGGATATTTGTGTGTGGAGAGCTTGCATGTTATACACTCTGTTTGTGGGCATCTTCGTTCAGGAAAGGGGGTCGAAAAAAATCCTGCTCAGGAGAAACCATACAAGATTGCTGTGGGCACCTCTGACTTTGAATGCTCTTTTCTGCTTGCAGGAGGGCTGGATCCTCTTCTGTTGGCTCAAATGTCAAGCACCATCCCTCCAGCTCTGCCTAACGTACTCCACTCTTGGACCTTTCCTATAGGGGCCCATCTGAGCAGAATCCAGTTATCTCTGCAAGACAACGCCTATTCGAGAGGCGGAAAGCACAGGGCCCCTCTGAAAGGCATCCTCGCTGCTTCGGGAGTGTCTGCGTGGCAAGCGCAAGTGATCAAAGCTGCTGATATCGCCAGCACCTCTGTCAGGGCTGACAAGCACATCATTACAGCCGCAGCTCCCTCACTCTGCTGTCCTCCATCCGACTACTTGATCAAAATCCCGTCTGAAACTTATCTGACCAGACATGTGTGCAACTGAAGAGCGTCAGGAGTCACTCATCTCACTGCCTTGTGAAATATTTGCACATAGGAATGACAAATGAGAGGCTGGATGAGAGCCAGACACAGAGGGAGGGAGGGAGGGAGGGAGAGAGAGGAGGTGGAGCAGGAGGGGGGGGTAATGATCTGAAACTGTACAGTAGTGGGAAAAGCAAAGGATTTTGCTACTCAGCCAGGGCTTGCTCAATAACAGGAAGGGGCAGGGAGGCAGCAGAGGGTCCATGAGTGCGTCTTGAACTGGGGCTCCCAGTGGTCATGCCCCAATGATTTCCTTCCCAGTTCACCCCTGCAAGCTTGACAGGTGGAGGCCTGGGTTATACATGGCAGCAAAGTGAGATGGCTGACTCCCAACAGGGTAGAATGGGCCAGGCCACTTCAAACTGGAAGGCAGGCACCGTTTATGAGTGTTCCTCTGTGGAAAATAACCTCTGCAAGTTAACAGAGATGTGGAACTAATGCAACAGGGAGAAAAGCGTGAGGATTCAGGAGCATTTAAAAATCTGCGCTCTCTCTCCTCCAACTCACAACTTGAAGTGGTATAGTCCATTATGTACTCTTAGGTGTATCCTGCTTAATTCTGATCTGGTTCTGATGCATCTGCTGGTCTTTGGGGATGGCAGGGGGTGGGGTGGACTAGGCTGAATCACCAGCCTGCTTAAGTACTTAGACAGCTCATCTCAAGGGCCACTCCTTGACCACCCAGGCCCATGGCTGACCTGGCCTCTGAGCTTGCACCTCAGTTCTGATGATGAGTCTGTCATGGGTTCCTGATTCCTTTTCCTAATTACTACCTTAGATCATGGCTGCTGCTTAGTTTTGACCCTGCACCGCCCTGTGGTTCCTTGTTCCCTGCTCTGAAGCTTGACCCCTCCTGTTGTGGGCCACATACTTGCCTCTTTCCTGCATGGATCGACAGGCAGCCTTGCACATTGGGCTGTCGAACCTTGCTGGATGGAGACTGGTCCTGCCTTTGCAAGGGTCTAATGCCACTGAACACAATAACCTTGCCAATGTCTCCTGGGCTAAACAGTGACTCTGCAGCCTACACTGAGACTGATCCAGGATCCACCAAATCCTGTAGGCTTACTTGAAACCCATTGTGTGGGCGAAGAGCCTAAGGAAGGAAGAGAAAGGAAGAGGACTCAGTGGCAGGCAACATAGCGGGTGGTAGGTCTTGTGATTCGGCCCCACATGAAGGCCTGCAGTAGGACGCTAGGGCTCTGTTGAGCTCCCATACTATTGAGTCGTTTGGTGCCTTGGGAGCTGTCCATGGTCCTGCTTCTGACACTGACATTGCTTTGGCTCTCCCACTCTCTGCTCCCAATGCAGGTTTGAAGCTATTGGTTGCTGCCAGTGCCCAAAGGCAATGCCATCATATGCACATTTGCCGCCCCCAGATCAAAGACTCTGCTGGTGAAGCTGTGACATCCCGTCAACAGCTATCCACAGACAGAGAAGAGATGCATGGCAAAGAAGTATCCGCAGAGAAAAGAACCCCAGATATACTCAAGCAAAAGAGTTTGAAGTTTGAAACACTCACGCATATTGCAAAATAGAGAGTTTTGGTACAGGCTATTCGTATTCAATGGGTGTGTGTGAGAGAGAGTAAGAGAATACATGCACACACATAATCCACATTTTGCTGCAGGGAGCCTGGTTTTCCACAAGCAGAATAGAACATGGCTTAATTTGCACTCATTTGCAAATTAATAGAACCTCAAACTCTTACACATGCATTATCTTTTTGTGCCCCTTATCAACCCTGTAAGGTGGGTTAGTATCATCATCTCTGTTTTGCAGAAGGGAGACAGACAATGAGATACCGTGGCTTGGCTCCTTTGTAAGTTCATGGGTTCAAGATTTGATGGGGAGGAATACTGTTTGATCGCAGAGTACATTTTTTGGTTGGGGGAGTTACTAGGTTCAATCCCTGACATCTCCAGATAGGGCTGGGAGAGACTCCCTGTCTGAAACCTTGGAGAGCCACTGCCAGTCAGTGTAGACAATACTGAGGTAGATGGAGAAAGAGTCTGACCTGATAGAAGCATTGCTATAATGCTTCTTTTCCTCTGTAGCTCAGTCCTTTAAGTGCTATGTAACATCCACACATACATAAAATTTAACTGGAGGAGATTGTATTTTTTTTTAGTGTTGGCAAGATTGTTTGATGTTCTTTCCCAGTTCAAAATCCCCCAGTGAACTGGAGAATGGGGTTTTCTAGATTCCCATTGGACCAACAAACTCAATCTGTATGTTCTCTGCGTTGTGTTTCTTTAATGGCTGCCCAGCTCTCAGGGTGACGGTATAATTCTTCCTTCTCATTCCTCCATCCATCCTTGAGAATCAAATTCATCCTCTTTTATGAAGAATTAACTTGTTGGAGCTGATTTATGAAGAGTGGCAGGCGGTGATGGCAGAACAGTGCTCTAATACGTTCATCATAAAGTCCTGTAGTTATTCCTAAAAGAGTTCATGTTAATGCCTCACATTAAAATTCATATTTTATTTCTACATAACGAAATGTCTCCCTGCAATCTCTCAGATATGCCCTTCAAAAGTGGAATAGTCTCTTCCCTTCTTGGTCGGGGATTGAAGCTGTACGGGTGACAGTTTCAAACAAACAAGAGATGGCACAGCCAGGCGTTCTTAGGTCGCGCATATGCCTCGTGTTATAGCGAAGCGATTTGACTGACAGCTAGGGCTTGTCTTGTCACATTACGTCTTCAGTCAAATATGACGAATGTTCGTTTGCACAGATAAAGGAACAATTTCCTTTTTTAAAAAAGAGGGAGAGGCAGAGGACCGTTTCTAATTCAACTTTTATTAATAGCAGCCACATTCTGCTAAGAAAACAAAGGCTTTGGTTGTACATCCTTTTAAAAGACTTTTCAATTTGCAGGTGTTGGATTGAATTGCAGTCCTTGGCAGTGCAGGCTGGATCTGAGAGGGGATTCTCATCTCATTTCGTTCCAGAAGGAAGGTGTCATCTTGCAAGGAGAATTCTCAGGGGCAAGATCTTCTTTTCCTCTTCAATTCATGGTAACAGTGACCTCCTGGAGCCCCAGAGCAAGAGCCCAGATTTATAGAATATAGAGAAACAATTTGGCATTTGTGAAGGTTGCAGCACCAGCAATATAGTGCTTCCCAGCAAAGATAGGAACTTATACTCCGCAGCAAACATAGGAACACAGGAACCAGCCTTAAACCAAGTCAGACCCTTGCTCCATGTGGCCCAGTATGGTCTTCACTAGCATGCAGAATCTGTCCAGTGTTTGAGAAAGAGTTATCTCCCAGTCCTACCTGCAGATGCCAAGGGTCGAACCTGGGACCTTCAGCATGCAAAGCAGATGCTCTACCACTGAGCTGTGGCCCTTCCACCTTGAGGTTCTTCCAGGTGGGCATTTATTGTGGGATGAGTGCTTCTCACGCATCCATTGTCAGCATCAAAATGCCAGTTTGTGTCCGCGCGCCCCTGCTTAAACTTGGATTCACTCTTTCCAAGGAAGAGGGAACCTTCCACACCAACCAATGACCCATTTGAGATCCCTGAACAACCTTTTGAAATATTAAAACCTGGTCTAGAAGCACCCTGGATACTGGAGGCAAAATATAGAGCCACCATAACTGGTAACTACTGATAGCTATGTCTGTCCTAAATTTGTCTAATCCTCATTTTGGAACCATCCATGTTGGGAGCCGCCACTACATATTATGAGAGCAAATTCTACAGTTTAACTCTGTGCTCCTTGAAGAAGTCCTTCATTTTGCCTGTCTTGACTCACCCTCTCCCACATTCACTCTCACTGGATGGTGCTACTGGGTTCTAGTATTACTTTCTCCACACCGTACATAATTTTGTCCGCCTACATCTCCTACCCACACCATCAGTTGCCTTCCCCCCACTAAATCAACAAACAAGCCCCACACAGGGAAGCCCCACACAGGGATGGGGCTTGCGTATCCTTCCTTCTTCTGTTTCTCTTTCATGCATCCTTGTGTCACGGCTAGCTAGAAACACAGAATCCAAACAGGTTTCAAAGACCTCCTTCTCCCCCCACCCTGCCGTGCCCAGATCTCTGTCTTCCAGCTTCCCCTATCTGCAGTGCACACACAGCACATTTCACCAGCAGCCCTTCCTCCTCTGTAGTCAGGGATGATACTCCAGAAAGAATCCACCAACCTATATAATACAAACTTAATATCAGAGAGTTAAAATAAAAATAAAAATCCCTAACCTTGGGAGCACCTTTCTTTTCTTCCCCCGTCTCTTTTTCTCCTCCTCCTGCTCTTTCATTTCTGTCGAGTTTGTTCTTGACCTGAGTCTTTGTACAACAAGAAGTGGAGGTTCTTAGAATGACTAGGAACATTCTCTCTCTCCCTTTTGCACAAGCCCTGCTGGTGGTAGGAGGAATATCCAGCATGAAGAAGGCAGTGGACTGGAGGGGAAAGCTACCCGGATGCTAAACGACAGCTTTTCTTCTTCAAAGAAAACCAGGGTGTAGAACTGCTGCAGATGCTCTCCTTTGCTCTAATGGTTTCCCACTCATGTGGGGAAGTCGGCTTGCTTAGAAGAACATCTAGCACAGAGCATTCTTGGATGCAGGGATCAGAAGATGTGTTCACACAACCAGACTGGAGTTGGGGTCGGGGGGCACAGATCACGAGGTGCCTTCTCCCCTCTGTAGTCATGTGATAACAGTGGCTCCATGAAAGAGGCACCCCAAAGTCACCATGTCTGTGCTGTGTGTGTGTGTTTCAGGAACTTGCAGTGGTATTGCATATTTGAGTGTAGGCAAGGCAGATGCTTCTTCCTGGGTGCCATAGGAAATGAGGAGGCAACAGTTTTTAAAACACCACTCTGCATATTTTTTGCTTTAAAATGGTCAAGCATGTGTACTTGTGTGCATGTGTGCATGCACCAAGAATTGTTGTGTGTGTGAATCCCAGTTGAAATGTGGAAACCAAGCCAATTGGCATAGATTTGCTCAGATCGCACTACAAGTTAGCAGCGATTCCTGCATTGCAGTGAGTCGGACTATGTGATCCTTTGGGCCCCTTCTAACCCTACAGTTTTATGATTCAATGACCCAAAGTTAGAAAATGCAACAAAGTGACCGAGGCATTATTATAGTCATGCCTTAGTCACATCCAGACACACAGACTGTAATACATTTTACATGGAGCTACCTTTGAAGAGTTCTCAAAAACTGTAGTGGGTAGAAAATGAATGCGCCAGACTGTGGACTGTAGTGGGTGGTAGAGAACATGCAATGCCCAATTCTGAATCATCAGCATTTTGAAACATAAACATTTTCAAACATCTGCCCCCTTGTTGCTGGTTTTCCCACAGCAGGTTAAGCTGCCTTTGCTTCAGAGGGCATTTCTGGGAGGTTTGTGTGTCTGTCAAATGAGCTGCTGTATCAGCAGTTATAGTTTGCTGCTGCAAAATCCTGCATGTGTTGTTTTAATCATTTGTGTTTTTATTTTGTTTTTGTTTTATTATCATATCTTTTTAATATTTCTAACATTTATTGTAAGGTGAATTGAGATGATTTGGCACAAGATGACAAGTATAAAAATGTAAAACAAAGGGGGTGGCAGTCTAGTTTTGCTCCCCCACCCCCAGTCCCTTGAAATCCTGCTCAGCCTTCTTGGCTAGACTGAGTCACTCCACAATTTACAGAATTTCCCCTGCAGAGACAGTGAGGGGCAGAAAGATCAAACATCTGGTTTGGCCCCAAATATGTTTTGATCATTGAATGGCTCCTAAAGACCCTGGGAGCATCTCAAGGGTAAGCAATGAGAAAGCCACTTCCCCCACACTCCTGTATGCTCTGTATGTTTTCCTGAGGCATTTAAGTCCCAGTTTCAGAGATGGTTCAAGAGGAGAACCTGAGCTCCAGTTCCCAAACAACAGAGCAAGCATGTTGCAAGAATACTCAGAATACCTCCAATGTGCTTTTGAAAGAAGAACTAATAGCATACATACACTGCTGTCTGTACCTCTACGTGATGCACATTGTTGTAAATGAGTCCAACAGGAAACTGTCAGAGGAAACAAAAAGCTGCCAGCCAATAACCAATTTCCAGCATTTTCGTGCTTGCTAATAATTGACTGCTTAGGAGAGGATTTAATTTGATAGGCCTGTAATCAATGACATTTTCCACTCTCAGGCACTGGAGCAGCAGCAGCTGAATCAGAAAGGCCCATCACTAGATCCCTGGAGCAGAGCACTTTTGTCCCTGCTCTGCTGTCCATCATTTGACTGTTGCTGCAGTTTATTTCTGCCTGATGCCCACTTATGGTGCTCAGAGACACAAAATGCAAGAGCAATGTCCCTGATCCCCGTCCCTCTTCAGCTCTCCCTCCCTCCCTCGTCTCTATGGTTGCATACACATCATACATTTAAAACACCATTTAAGCATCTCCTGTCCTGTCTCCAAAAGAAGAAGAAGAAGAATGTTGGGCAGCACCTACACTTTGGAACTCCCTGCCTATTAGGGCAGTCCTGAAACACACCCACACCCACACACCCATGTGATCGTTAATCAAATATGATTCCTGAAAAGGGCTACATTTAATTATGAACCTGTTATCCTGATCAGTTGTGATGCTCACAATTGAGAGAGTAGCTAGTGCAAAGAAGATGAAGACCAATAGCCCCAGACCCTGGACAAGGTTCAATAGGTTCAGCACCATGGCTAGCAACCCTGCTGTTGATGGAGAAAAAGTCACTTGTTTCAGCTCTTTCCTGGATCAACAGCTATAGCTTTCTAGCCAGGGCTAGGTAGTCAAGATGAAAGTCCCACCCCATTGAATGCTGCATGTGGCTTGTTAAAGGGCTGGACCCTTTTCCTGCAGTGGCTGGCTTTTTCTAGGCAGGGGGTTTCAAGCTGCTTTGAGGGGAGGGTGTTTCTCAGGGCTGTCCTGACCCTTTGAGGAGCCCGTGGTCTGGTCACTGGAGCCTTGACAGCACAGGTGCTCCTCAGGGTTCAGGAGTTAAGTTGTGGGCTCCAGTGCCAGCGAATCCACATGGGAAGGGCTTGCAAGTTCATCCATCTCCACCACAGGGCAACTGTTGTCAGAGGAATCTGCATCTGAGAATTCCTAGTCCAGCCATCTTTCATGATTGGAAGCAATGTGTCTCCAAAAACCAATTACTGAGCAAGTGAAGGCCATTTCTTGTGGAATACACTGGAGGTTTCCTGGAGGTATTTGGCTGGCTACTGTAGAAATAGGATCCAGGAACTTGTAGACCTTGCATATGAGCAAGCAGGGTTCTTCTGATCTCCAGTAGTCCATCCCTGTGGTGGCTAAGCTAATGATGGAAAATTCAGAAACTTTCCACTTGCCTCCCAAAATTGTGGGTGGAAACAAAGAGCCTTGAGCCAGCTTTAATAGCCCTCTGTGTTATTGCTATTACCACTGACAATGACTCTGAAAATAAGCAAGTAGGGTGCATATAGCCAACTATGTTGCCAAAAGCCACAGGTGTCTACACAAATGCATGTGTGTGCACACACACAGAGACGGTTCCAGCAAC
Source organism: Podarcis liolepis (assembly GCF_965112155.1). Classification (NCBI taxonomy): domain Eukaryota; kingdom Metazoa; phylum Chordata; class Lepidosauria; order Squamata; family Lacertidae; genus Podarcis; species Podarcis liolepis. The sequence goes on along the minus strand of NC_139567.1, from coordinate 17,872,497 downwards.
CAAGCTTTAAGCTTTTAAGTGGTTATTATATTATTGCCAGCTGTCTGTTTCCACCCAATAAGAAATAAAAAAGTAGTAGCCTTTGATTCATTCATTCATTTGTTTGCAAGGTAATGGCAATTCAATATCTAATCTCTGATCCGTCTGTCACAGCTAGATTTGCTCACTAATAACTCTGCCCCCTTTCTGTTTATTGTACACAGTTAAAGGATATGCCATTCTCTTATGAAACAAACACAAGTGTGGCAGTAAAGGGGGGGCGGTGTAAGCCCCACCTCCCCCCAAATAACAGAACACAAACAACAATAGGAAACAGCGCTGCTAATTGAAGTGGCTCCAAATTCATTTCCAGCTTCCTTGTGTTATGACAATATGGATAGTGCAGTCCAAAGGCAACTATTAAATGTATATCTTGCAGATAAAACTAAAATGAGAGTGAGATTGCTTTGTAATAGCATTTGAGGCAGAAAGTAGAATGTCAAAGCAAACACAAAAGGTATGTGATTTCATAAAGTGGGCTTTCATACAAGACACACAAGCACCAAGGGAAAGAACGGGCCTTGTTTTACTAGGGCTTTTGGGCATTTAGCACACATGAGGCTTACTTTGACTCTAGTCCTCTCCTGCACTATTTTTGTTAACTCTGGGCATGATGTGGAGGAGGAGGAGGAGGAGATGAGTGAAGGGAGTATAAATGCAGATTAGCATTCTGAGTAATCCATGTTTTCCATTCATATTGCAGAGTGGGTAGGCAGAACAAGAAATGGCTTAAACCCTTTGTGTAAATACTCTTAGGCCCCTCCCCTTTATAATTCTGGTTCTGGGCACTCAGGGCAACACCTCCTCCTCCACCACCACCCCAGTTATACACACAACCATTATTGGTGGCTGCACCAGGCTGAAGTTTTCTTGCTGTGAAGCTCATGTGTATGTGTGAGTGTGCTGGCACTGACCTTAAGAGCAGAAGACCAGCCCTGCCAGATCAAACCAAAGACCCATGCAATGCAGTTGCCTGTCAAAGCCAGTAAGGGGCTTCTAGGAAGTTTGCAAAACTGTGCTAGAAAAAGGTAATCACTCTGTTGTTGGTACTCAAAAATTTTCTGCTCACTGGTATACTGTCTGCACATGGAGCTTCATTTAGCTGTCATGACTAATAGCCATTGGTTGGCTGGCATCTGTTTGTCTTGAGAGACAGGGGTGCGTCTTTGGGCTGAAGGCAAACTGTCGGAAGTTTACAGACCCGACCCGCTGTGGTTGCAGAGATTGATATGGGAGTCTCTTTTGTGACATTTTGGTTGGCCCCAATAAAAGCAATGCCCAGCTGTGGACTTTGGCATCCCCTCTCACATATGCATATCTTGATCTAGTGCTCTGTGTGTGAGTTCTCTTGCACACTGACAAAGATCCTTTCCACACTGGCTGCCTATTTCTCATCAAAGGCATGTTGAGCTCTCAAAGGGACAGCAATATAGCATGCCCTATTGACACAGATGGAGCAGCTCTTGCAAGCTTGGGAGGGAGACTCTGCACACACTGAAACCTCCTTGCCTACAGTAAATCCCTGAACTGAGACAGGAGGCTCTTACATTGATCCAAGAGGCTGGAGCAACTGGAGATGTAACACAACATGATAGACAGGAGAGCTGGCTTTGGAGCAAAACACTCTCTCGGCCTCACCCCCACCTCCCCTGTTATCTTTAATATGTGGTAGCAACACTCACCTCCTTGAAAGACTTACAAAGGAATGGCTGTGGAGCACTTGGAATGCTTTGAAGTGCAATATGAATGAATGAAGAAATGAATTGTTTATTATTTGTCGTATACCTGAAAGAGCGTCTCCACCTCCATCGTTCTGCCCGGACACTGAGGTCCAGCGCCAAGGGCCTTCTAGCTGTGAGAAGTCAAGTTACAGGGAACCAGGCAGAGGGCCTTCTTGGTTGTGGCACCAGCCTTGTGGAACACCCTCCCATCAGATGTCAAAGAGAAAAACAACTACCAAACTTTTAGAAGACATCTGAAGACACTCCTGTTTAGGAAAGTTTTTAATGTTTAATAGGTTATTGTATTCCAGTGTTCTGTTGGAAGCCGCCCAGAGTGGCTGAGGAAACCCAGCCAGATGGGTGGGGTATAAATAATAAATTGTTGTTGTTGTTGTTGTTGCTGCTACTGCTGCTGGAGGCAACTGCATTGCCTTTCTTCCAAGCCAGGAACCATATCTGGTTCTCATCCATCAGGGGACTGAACATGCAGTGGGGCTTTTGAAGCTGAAGGAAGAGCAGGTGTCAATGAAAGAGGTGGGGGGGGGGACTTGGGGACTGCAAGCTAGGAAGCCAAGGTGACACACCATTGCCAGGTTTCTCTCTGAAAGGTCTTCTTAAGCTTTAGGCCTTGTGCAACAAAGATAATTCTGGTACATGTGGTTTCTGAAATGGCTTCAGTATTGCAGCCTAAGAGAGCCAAGAGGGCCAAGAAACTCTGGGGTGGGGTAGCTGAGTTTCACATATTGATTTGAGATAACCAGTCAGTTCCTTGCCCATGGGCATTCAAGTCCACAGTGAATAAATAAACAGCTGAGCAAATAATGATATCCCTTGCAGTTCAAGCTAATGTTAACCTGATCAAGTCCAGTGTTCTTTTACCATGGAGGTTTACAACAGGGACTGTACTCACTGGGTTACAACTGGACTGAGCTTACTGGTAGACTCAGGTTGTAAATACCTCTCTAGCCAGAAACTAGAGAAAAAGATAAGAAGGGCCCTGCAGCTGGATCAGAAAAAAGGTACTTCTACTTCAGCATCCTGTTTCCACACAGACCAGCCAGATGCCCCAGTGGGAAGCATGTAAGCAGGACGTTAGCACTATAGCTCTCTTCCATTCATGATCTCCAGCAGGTAGTATTTAATCCCATACTGCCTCTGATCCTGGAGGTAGCATATATTCATCATGGCTAGTAGTGATTGGTCGCTTTCATGAAAGGTGCTCAAATCAGGAAACAAAGCAACATTAGATTGCAAGTTTGAATAAGCATCTGCCAACAACGCTTTGGGATTATTCCTTTGTTATCTTCTGCTTTTTAGGAAGGCTCTCATGATGGCTTCTAATGTAAAATTGCACCTAGAACGCAGATTGAGCTGTGCTGCAAAACAACTCATGGGCGCTGACCACATGACTAATTTATCCTTCCCAACTACAGGCTGGTTCCCAAATGCATGCACATAGGAACCCAACTTTCAATGAGCCAGATCACTGATCCATCTAAGAGTGTAAGAAGAGCTTGGCTGTTGGATCAGGCCAAAGGCACATCTAAATCCCACACTCTGTTCTTGCAGGGGCCAACCAGAAGTCCCAATGCCTCCTACAGCAGAAGTAGAACATAGCCATTATATATTGTTTTCAGTGACTGGCAGCAGCTTAGCAGAGTTCCAGAGTTCTTTCCTGTCCCTATCTGGAGAGGGTGCAGGGACTGAACATGCAACCAGTGGCTTGTAGTGAAAATTTTAATAGGGGAACAGTTAGGATCAGAGGCACCAGCTTGTGAGGGCAACTTGGGAAGGACGTCATGTGCATGATGTCACAATGGTGAGCACCAAGCCTCCCTCCCTAAACCAGGTAGAAGCTTCCTGGGCTTTGGGAAGGTAGTGGTGGGGCTCTTGGACCCTGCCAGAGTATCACACCTCCCTCCCTAATCCAGACAGAAGGTTCCTGGATGTTGGGAAGGAGGTGCCAGGGGAACATTTAGGGTACTAGCCTAGTTCCCCGGGTCCACTGGCCACACACCACTGCATGCAATCTTCTACACGGAAAGCAAGTGCTCTACTCTGAGCTGCAGGCCCTTCTCCTGCACTCCTTCCTCTCAGCATCAAGCAGCAACTTGCAGGTATGAATGAGCCAAGACAAATCTGATGCCACAGACGACCGAGTTTCAGCAGCTCAAAGCATAAATGCTTACCAAATGGAGTCAGTTCTCACATTCACCTGCCAACCATCAGGCTATCATATGAGGCATACTGATGTGTGAACTTGCTGGCATTCCCAGCATTTCCCCCAATGCAAAGGCTTGTTTTTCCGTCAATGCCACTCCATCCATCTTCCGCATACCTGCCATTTAGGAGAAAGACGTCCCTGCTTGAGAGAGGCCAATTAAGTCATTTCCGAATGCTTGGAATAGGCACCCAGTTTTCCACCCCTTTAAGTGTTTGGGTCTCTGTGACCATAAACATCTCTTTCCCCCCTCGCAATCCCTGGAAGCGTCTCTCTACCAAATGATCAGGTTGAGAGGAGGAGGGCGCTTTCCCTTCATCGAAAACCGTGAAGCCTGTAATTAGTTTGCACCATGTTATTTCTACAAAGCAGATCTCACATTTAAAATTTTGAAAGGTAATCATCGAAAAATCAACGTGGAAGCTATAAATAGCGGTGTGTGAGGCACGAAGGCATCTCCGCCCTGTTGCTAACTGGAAAGCTCTCCATCTTCCAATAGCCATTAAGGAAGGGATGTAGGCGTTAGGATTGTCCTATGACCCTTCCTCCATTCCCTTTGCATTGCGGTAATTGCTGCCCTCATCAGGAAGAAAATCCCAAGCCAGAGGCCAGCACAAACCTCCAGGATCATCTGCACCAGCCTCTGAGAGGTGTAATCACTGTTTTCATCTCTTATCTGCCAGCGACACCCACCAGCCTTGCGGTGATTCTGGCAAGGTGCTCCTTCTGAGCTGAGATTAGATGCTGTAGCTTGGAGGTTCTTGCCTGTAAATCAGCCGTGCTGTTCAAGCTCGCCTGCCTACCACTAAGGGCCTGGAGAAAATGGGCAGGCGTGGCTGGAAGATGAGGATTTCAAAGCAGTAAACATGCATGATTTACACAGCTCCAAGCACCGCACGATGCTTTTATGCTCTCTTTATGCTTCAGAGAAACTCCCAGCTAAGCAGAGCTCAGAGCGCTTTCTCTCTCTTTCACTCTCTCTCTCTGGAGACCCCTAAAGCAGGATTTGGAGGAAAGCACGGCACACCAATAATGCCAGTGACCTGATAGTCTCATAGGCCTCTTTCCAGCCTCATGGATGAACTGGCCTCATAAAGTTTCATCCTCGTTCTAAGCGCAGGGCCTCACATTTGCAGTGCCTCTAGAGAGCAGCAGAGGGGAGGGGAACAGGCTAGAATGATCAAGGTGTTTTCTCTCTTCTCAGGAGACGTTCCACCACCCCATGAGACTCCTCAAAGGCTTTCCTGAATTAAAAATGTTCTTCAGTTTCTCTTTCCCCCCAAAGCTACCAGTGGTGAGAGCCTGCTGGGGTGATCTCAAGGCGCAATGTGTTTTCTGTGCCGTGTCATGAAGGGAATCAGTGTTTGTTTGTTTAAAATAAGGCTGCGCACAACCAGCAGCCCTCTCCAGAAATTTTATGCAGGTTGCAAAGTGTCAGGGACTAGCTGGATGAGGAAGAGTGGTGGGAGCTGCCCACCCAAAAGCCCCCAGGGAGGACACAGAAGAAGACAACTTGGATCCTGGATCCTGGTGGTGGGACAATGAAGAGCAGTCTAGGGAAGGGATGAACTGGGAGGTGCTAGAAGCAGGTGGTTTGGGCGATCAAGGGGGGGTCAGGAGAAGGAGGCTCTTCCAGGACAGGGTTAGAGGCTGAGAGTTACAGTGTGACCGCAGATTCAGACAGAGGTTGCTCTTGCAGCAAGACAGTCCCAGTCCAGCTGGATCTACACCCCGCTCTGATAAACCACTCAAGGAGAGTCCTGCATGTTGCTGTGCAATGGGCCAGACAGGCCCAGAGGAGGAGCCCACCCCCTTGAAGCAGAGGCCAGAGAGCGAAGTGCAGAGCTAGTGGCCAGTTTCAGCAACATCTCAGCTGGATTAAAACAAACCAGAGGACTCTACTGTGTTGTTACAGTTGTTCCACCCACCCCGGAACAACAACAACAACAACAACAACAACAACAACAACAACAACAACAACAACAACAACAGTAATTAATTTGTAAAAGGTAAGGGAACTCAGCTCCCCTGAGTTCTTGCCCCCCCAAAACCCCTGCTTCCATGGTAAAAGCAGCCTGTTTGTGCTTACAGAGGTGAGGTGGGGAGGGGGTTTGATGGCCTGGGTTACAAGCGAGGCCTGGACGGATTTCCTCTTCAGTAAGGGAAAGCCATTTCCGACTATTAGGGAGGAGAGGGGGTTGCGGTTTAGCCCCTCCTCCCCAAGCGCGGGGGCTAACCTTGGCCCCCGCGAGAGTTGGGGGAATCCCTGGGCGTGCTCGCGACCCCGCCCGCCTATCGGCGGGCCGGGGGGAGGCGTGGCTTAGGGTATTTTAAGCCAGGCACGCCCAGGGTCCGCCCTCTTCACTCCCGACCAGCTGAGAGGTTTTCCCATCCCACCCACCCTTAGACGCTTAGGTAGCCGTAGGTAGTCATGACCTTGCTATGGACTTCGGTTGGTCGCCGCAAGGGGCCTGGTAGGAATTTTTCCAAGTTGGCGATCTTCCGCCAGTTGGTTTTTTCGCCTACCTCGTAGCAAACCGTCACAACTTTCCCTGTATTGGCGGTTAGGCATTGGCTGGGGTTCAATTGTTATGCAAATGGATGGGGGGGAAGGAACGCCATCACCTTCCCCCAGGAAATGGGGTAGTCCGGTACAGGACTCCGAGGGGCGTTGTCTTGTCCGAAACCTACCTAGGTAAGGGCCCCCGGCACGCCCCAAGCGGTGACACCCGTGGGATCCTAGTTGGCGTACTCCAACGGGGGCCTCCCACGGTTAGTGTTAACCCTTCCCGGACATCATGCCGGGTAGCGGATAGGAGCCAATGCCTAGGGCCAATACCTTCAATTCTCTAATCAATAAAGTTGTGGCCATTTCATGCCCATTAAACTTAAACATCGTGTCCTGTGTCTTTCTTTCTGGGGGAGGGGTTTTGACACGCAAACGGGAGTTCACGGGGCTGTTGTGCTGATGGAGTTTATGAGCTGGCTGAATCTATTATTTCTATATGATTAATTCTTTGCTGCTGGGCTATAGTCATTTGCAGGGATAAGCCTAATTAACTGTTAGGGCATCTCCGGCTCCTTGCATCAGCATTTTGTGTGTGTGTGTGCAAATAAGTGACCAACCAAACTTAAGGGCTTCCCTTCTGAGCATAAGAACAGACCTATTTTCACAGATTTGTATACTTAGCAGGGACGATGGGGGTCATCTGGTCCAACCCCCTGCAATGTAGGAGTCTTTCACCCAATGTGGGACTCAAACCCACAACCCTGAGATTAAGAGTCTTATGCTCTGCTGACTGAGCTATCCTGGGACTGAAGGGAAGGAAGAAATGCTTCAAGCCCCCTTCACTGTATGCCGCAATCCCAAGGGAAAATCAAGCCCCCAAATGCTTGTTGTTGTTGTTGTTTTGTTTTTAAATCACGATGATGTGGTTGCTCAAGATTTGGCATCACATCCAGTTCTGCCCTCAGGGTTGGGTGGAGCCGAGAATATTCAGCCGAGACTGCTAGTCATGCAAGAAGCAGAAGGATAGCAGCTGCTGAAATCCTCTCTTCCGCATGGATATTCAATTCTATTAAACCCACTCCCCTTTTGCAGTCATTCACCCTATTCACCCCCAACTTTTCAAACAGCAGTAGTTGCCTCTTGCATTCACTTCAGAGGTAAAGTACCTCACTTCTGTCTTATACCAAGCATTACTGCAAACTGGAATGCAAACAAGGGTGCTTAATTCTAACAGCTCAGGTTTTCAAGCTGTCTTCTAACCATTCCCCATCTCCTGTTTGCTGTACATTTTGAGAAGAGAGTGTTCTCGAAAGAAAGCAAGAAAGGCTGAGCTTGGTTCAGATCTTCCTGGTGTAATGTTCACAAAATGTAATCATTACTGAACAGTGTTGGATATGTGGAACTACAAAACATGACATTTTTGAATATCAAAAAGGAAAGGGGGGTGGGGAGGGAGTGCCTCCATCAACTTTTGCTCTGATCTGAGGAGGATCCCTTGGCTTGAAGATCTTAATCGAAACAAAACTTGAAAGACTCTTGCAAGGACAGGCGGGGGGCGGGGGCGGGGGGAGGAGAGATGCAAGAGGAGAAAAAGCCTCTAGTGATTGCTCTGAACTGCACAATAAAAAATGGGGGGGGGGACACTATTTAAATGGTGAAGTTTTTTCTTGCATGTCCTCATTAAAAAAAAAAAATTAACCATTGTGGACGGTGGCAAGACAGACAGATCTTGTGGGATTTGTCCGCAGACGTGTGTGTGTGTGTGTGCTCCTGAACAACAGACAAGAGCTTGCAAACTAGAATTGCTGTCAAATACCAGAGATGTGTCAGACCCAAAGACGTGAACTGGGAAGATGAACTGCCATTTCTCCTTTAATTGGTGTCTTTCTGTGCAGTCTTGGGAGAAGGAGGGAAACTGAAGGGAGAGGGGAGGAAGCTGTACCAAAGTTAAAAGCCCTTCAAGGTTCTTCTTGATGAGAATAATAGGACATCGTGGTTCTGTGTGGCCTTGTTTAGGGTTAAAAAACAAACAACTTTGGTTTTGCATTCATTTACATAATCAAGATGGAGCGGGAATGGAATCTGAAGGAGAGCAAAAGGTGGCAAAGAGCCCCTGAATGATCAGGGGTTCTTTCCTCACTTCTGCCTCATCTGATGTTAACTGGGAAAATAATTTGCTTTTCAGCAGCTGATCAGCCTTGACAGTCCAAGAGGTCCTGCTGTGCTATATGCCTTGACTAGAAAGGCATCTTGAAGTCTAAGAGCAAGGAGCTGACATACTGTGGCTGGTGCACCCTGTGTTCTTTTGGTACCCCTGATGCTGAAATGCAGGTGTCAGGCAGGTAGGAAAATGGTGGCAGGTAGCCTGTGCCTGGACCTGAGAAGTGAAGACTGCTCCAAGTATGAGTACGGAGGTATAGCTGTTTCTCACAATGGACAGCACAGTCGCAATGAGTTTTACACATCACTTGGGAAGACAGGCGAACTAATGCCAGTGTGCTGGAAGAAGCAAAGATCACCACTGTTGAAGCGATGATTCTTCAATATCAACTTCATTGGACTGGTCATGTTGTGCAGATGCCTGATTATCGTCTTCCAAAGCAACTACTCTATTCCAAATTTAAAAATGGAAAGTGTAGTGCTGGGGGTCAGCATAAGAGGTTTAAAGACTCTCTCAAGGCTAATATGAAAAAAATGTAGTATAAACACCAACAACTGGGAAACACTGGCCTGTGAGCACTCCAACGGGAGAACCCTATGTCATGGCCTTTGAAGATGCTCAAACTAAGGATGAAAGGGATAAATGTGCTAAGAGGAAGGCACGTTTGGCAAACCCTCACCGTGATCAACTCCCACCCGGAAACCTATGTCCCCACTGTGGAATTGGCCTCCACAGTCACTTACATACCCACTATTAAAACCATGTTTACAACAATGAGTGATTGCCAGAGAAGAAGCACACATTTAATTCTTCATATTTGCAAGCACAGATGCAAGTTGTGAATGTACAGGATATCATGGGAAAGGTAACTTTTCCAAAGCCCAAGACCGCCTTCTGCAACCCCAGAAGCAAAACATTGTTCTAACTCTACATGGAAACCTGATAAGTAATGATCTCTTTCTCTTTTTGCGCTGCCTTGCTCTTTGTGTGTGATGCTTGCTCAACATGTGTGATGGCATACAACAATAAAGCACTGCGGAATCAAAACTGAACATAATGCAAGAATCTAAAATCGGGCCACTGGTCCATCTACTGCAGCATCCTCTTCTCACAGCAGCCGCCCAGGTTGCCTGTGGGAAACCCAAAAACAGGATTCAAGCACAGGAACAGCTCTCCCCTCCTGCAGTTTCCAGCCACCCATATTCAGAAGCAATGCTGTCTGCAACTGTGAAGGCAGAACACAGCTATCATGGCTAGTAGTCATCAATAAAATTTAAAATATTATTTCCAAATTTTAGAAATAAAGCAATTTTTTCAATCCCGTCCCTGAAGCCAATTCTGCCTTTTAAGCCCAGACTGAAACATACAGATTGGGACGGGGGAAACTGTATTTAACTATGTGCTTAAATGCACATTTCCCCACACAATGCCTATTTATATACATATTGCATTTCCGTGGTTGGCATCTGTCTGTCTCTGAGGACAATGGAGGAGTGCACCTTTGGGGATGAGGTCAAGTTGTTGGAGGGTTTCAGTGCCTGCTGTGGCTGCAGAGACAGATGCAGGAGAGACATGTTTTGTTTGTATAAATTTCTAAACTATGTTGTCAGGGGTTCAGGAGCAGAGACGCAGAGAAGGGAGGAGACAGAGAGCGAGGGGGAGGAATACGAAGGAAGGATGAGTGGGGATGACGACCCGAGATCACCGAGCCTGTCTAGCGAGTCCGAGGATTCCCAGAAGGGAGCGCCAGCAGTCAGAGCAAGGGGGGAGAGCAGGGGGACACCCCAGGAAGAAGGGTCCAGAGAGGGATCAGAGAGCAGCAGTTGGAGATCGGGACCCACGTGCCCAGCCGGGAGTAGCGGGGAGAGAGGGGACCAGATATCGGGCTCAGGAGACTTTCAGAAAGAGGGAGGGCATGAGTCAGGAGTAGTCACGCCCACCTCGGGGAGCGAGGAAACGGTCAAGAGGAAAGTAGAGAGTTGGGCGCGCGCGCCAAGTTCAAATGTAGCGGAAGCTGGCGCAGTCAGCAGCCCAGAGAGTGAGCCAAGTCCTAAAGCCCGCCGCAAGGAGGCGGAAGGGACAGGGGGGTCCGCGTCAGAAGAGAGTAGGAAGGGAGAGACCCAGGGGGGCAGAAGGACCCAGAGACGGAAGGAAAGGCGCAGGAGGTGGAGCAAGGCTAGGGTATTAAGCTGGTGCGCTAGAGGCGGAGACTCAGACGGGTCTTCGTCGTTCTGACCTAGAAGAAGTAGGGCTGCACATTGCAGTTTGGAAATGGAACCTGTAATCCAATAAAGACTCTTTTAAACTGAACACTGGGGGACTTGGTCCTATGTGAGCTGGGACTGGGTGGCAGCCCTGACAGTAAGACCCGTCTCACAAAAGCTTCTGACACCTGATACCTCGCAGCGGAGAGAGAAGCAGCTGGAGGAGGGGATCGGTGTTTGGGAGCAAGCTCACGACGGTTAGCAGAGATGACGGAAGCAGAGAAAGTTGCAGCGTTGCAACAGGCAGTTACCCAATTGAACGCGGAGGTACTGGCATCCAAGAAGAGGGAGGAGGATGCGGCAGCCGCCTACAGAGATCTCCACGCCAGGTTTGAAGCATGGGTTAAGCACGGGCAGCCAGGACCCAGACCGGAGGGGGTTGGGTTGGCACGGAGAGCAGGAGGGCTTGTGGCTCACTTCGATGGGAATTTACAACAGTACCCCAATTTTCGAGCAGACGTAATGTGCGCACTGCAACTGCTGGCAAAAGACTTTAGAGATGAGGAAGAGAAAGTGGGGTTCATACTATCCCATTTGCATGGGGATGCTAAAGCGTGGCTACGCAATTTGTGGAGGGATAAAGATCCGGCGCTTCAGAATGCAGATGCCTTTATCAAAGCAATGGATGCGTGTTTTTTGTCAACTATTGATGTGGATCTTGCCCGACGGGAGATTCATGGACTAAAACAAGGGAGGGCGAGCGTCCGGCAGTACCACGCCCGCTTTTTTGCGCTGGTCAGTGCCTTAGAATGGGACCGGGATTCGCCCCCTGTCAGAGACCTGTTCTGGGAGGGTCTAAGCTCTGCTGTCAAGGATGAAATTGCAAGGGGGGAGAGGCCCCGAAGCACGCAGGAGGTGGTCCAAAGGGCGCTGACTGTGGGGGTGAGGCTGGAAGAACGTCCATGGTGCAGAGATGAAGGACGTGGAGGGCGCGAAGCAGCGAGAAGTTTCTCTTTCGTTCCAAGAGAAGCGGCGCGTGCGCAATCCACACCTCCGCCAGGAGGGGGAGGGGAACCGATGGAGGTGGGAGGTGCCAGGGCTCAGTCAGCTACCAGAGCCTCTGCACCGACGGCAGTCAAGACTAAACCTCCTAGAGGGACCAGGAAGTGTTACATATGCGACAGCTCTCAACACTTGGCGAAAGAGTGTCCCCAGAGGAGCTCCAAGCACACTGCAGCCTCCGCAACGGTGAAAGCGGCCACGCAATACAGCGAACCCCAGCAGGGAAACGACGATGTCTGGCTGGAGACAGAGGCACTGGGGCCCAGCCAGACGCATCAGTGAAGCAGTCCCCAGCGATCTTGCAACCCACGGACCCCCTCCCACCCAAACCAGTAGTGCAGCTTACAGCATCTCTCCAGCTACCCGATGGCGTCACTATCGAAGTGCCGCTTTCTGTGGATTCTGGAAGCAACGCAGACTTTATAGCGCAGGATTTTGTGGAGCAGCACGCTATACAGCTACTGCCTGCCACTCTGCCCCTGCAAGTCGTCACAGTGGATGGCAGAGAGTTGCTAGGGGGGCAGGTGGTGAAGCAGACGCCACCGATGGTGATGCGCCTTGGCAACCACAGGGAAGTCATCAGTTTTAATGTCACCCAACTGTCGGACACGCCCATTGTGTTGGGCATGAGTTGGCTGGACAGGCACAGTCCGACACTGGCTTGGTACCAGAGACAGCTGATCTTCGGCTCCTCTTATTGCGCAGAACACTGCATCCTGCCCAGACAGGAGGGAGAGGAGGAGGAATCACAACTGCAGTTGGGAACGTTGCAAGCAGTCCCCCACAAATACGCAGACTTTCTGGAGGTCTTCTGCGAGAAAGAGGCAGACAAGCTACCACCGCACAGGCAATATGACTGCAAGATTGACCTCCTACCAGGGGCGACGCTACCGAAAGGGAAGCTGTATTCCATGTCTGAGGACGAATTACAGGAACTCAAACAGTTCATAGATCACAATTTGCAGCGCGGTTTCATCCGGGAGTCCAGGGCAGTAGGGGGCAGTCCTGTTTTCTTCGTGAAGAAGAAAGACACACCCCAAAAAAGACTGGTGGTGGATTTTCGCCTCTTAAACAAGATGACCAAGCCCTCTGATTTCCCCATGCCCAGGGTTGACGACCTACTGGCGACGGTGCGCAAGGGACGCGTGTTCACCAAGTTGGACCTGCGAGGGGCGTACAATCTCATCCGCATGAGGGAGGGCGATGAGTGGAAGACAGCCATGTTCACGCCTCTGGGCACCTACGAATACAGAGTGATGCCGTTTGGATTGCAAAACGGTTCTCACTGTTTTCAAGCTTTCATGCATCACGTGTTGGCGGGACTCCTTTACAAGAAGTGCGTCTGCTTTCTGGATGACATCCTGATATTCTCCGAATCGCAGCAAGCACATGACCAAGACGTTCGGGAGGTGCTGAAGAGGCTGCAGCAGCATAGACTGTACGCCAAACTGGAGAAGTGCCAGTTCGACACGACGGAGGTGGATTTCTTGGGTTACAAGTTGTCGGACAAGGGGCTAGCCATGGACAGCGCCAAGGTTCGCGCGGTGTTGGATTGGAAGAGCCCGCGCAACCGGAAGGAGGTCCAGCGGTTTGTCGGCTTCGCCAACTTCTATCGCAAGTTTATCAAGGGGTTCGCGATGCAGACGGCGGCCATTACGGACACGCTAAGCTCCAAGAAAAAGAAATTCATCTGGACGGAGCAGGCGGAGCAGTCCTTTCAGGCACTCAAGCGTCTCTTTGCGTCGGAAGAGCAACTGCTGCATATCGACCCCAGCAGACCGATGCGGGTAGAGACAGACGCGTCCGATAGAGCAGTGGGAGCTGTCCTGCTGCAAAGGGACCCACAGGGGGTCTGGAGGCCGGGAGCGTTCTACTCCAGAAAGCTCAGCAAGTCGGAGCAGAACTACACCATCTGGGACAGGGAGTTGCTTGCCATTCATGCAGCTTTCAAGGCGTGGAGGCACTTCCTGATCGGCGCCAAGCACATGGTGCAGGTCTGCACGGACCACAAGAATCTGGAGCACTGGCGCACGGCTCAGTTCCTGAACCAGAGGCAGATACGTTGGGCGGAGTTCTTTGCTGACTTCAATTTCCGAATAGAGTACGTCCCAGGCGACACCAACATCATGGCGGATGCACTGTCCCGAAAACCGCAATACCTCGAAGAGGCGACGCCAGCGGCAGCCATGCACATCTTCGCGCCAACAGCGTGGGCGTGCGCTTCAGCCACAGTAGACCTGGATGCGGTGCGGCGGGCGTTGCAGGACGACTCATTCGCGCAGGCGAAGATGGCAGAGGTGCACAAGGGCACGGCGAAGGGCGACGAGTTCCAGATACGAGACGGCTTGCTCTTACGTAAAGGGGCCATCTACGTGCCGGGAGACGAACTTCGCGCCAGGGTACTGCAGCAGCTGCACGACGCACCCACGGCCGGGCACTTTGGCACGGAAAAAACGGTGGAATTAGTCGCAAGGGACTTTTGGTGGCCCAGACTGAGAGGGGAAGTCGCGGACTACGTTGCGAGGTGCGACACCTGCCAGAGGGCCAAACCGGTGCACAAACCACCGGCGGGACTGCTGGAACCGCTGCAAACGCCGTTTGAACCGTGGGAGAGAGTGGCTCTGGACTTTGTTACGGATCTACCCAGCTCGAGAGGCAAGACAGCTGTACTAGTGGTGGTGGACTTGTTCACCAAGATGGCACATTTCATACCGTGTGCGAAGGTGGCCACGGCAGAACAAACAGCCAAACTGTTCATAGATCACGTGTTCAAAGTGCACGGGCTGCCGCGGTCTATACTGTCCGACCGCGGCCGCCAGTTCATCTCGAATTTCTGGCAGAAGCTGATGGGCTTCCTGAACGTCAAGATCAACCTGACATCAGCGAGACACCCGCAGACCAATGGGCAAGCGGAGAGGGTCAATGCCATCATGCAGCAGTACCTGAGATGCTATGCCAATCAACAGCCTGCGACGTGGGTGGATTACCTGCCGCTCGCCGAGTTCGCCTACAACAACACGAAACACGTGTCCACAGGGGTGACGCCGTTCTTCGCCAACAATGGGAGGAATCCCAGAACCTTCCCGGGACTGGACAGAGTGGGGGAAGGGGAACCGCAGACGGCGGACGCCTTCGCATCTGAGTTGCAGGAGGTCCACGATCAACTCAGACGGCAGCTGGAGCTAGCGAAGCACGCATACAAAGTGCAAGCTGACAAGCACAGGCGAGTTGGCGAAGAGATCCGAGTGGGAGACTGGGTCTGGTTGGCAGCCCACGCAGTGCCGACCAGATCGTTAGCCAAGAGGAAGCTGGGGCACAAGCAACTCGGTCCATACCGAGTCGAAGCGCAGATCAACCCGGTGGCTTTCAGGCTGGTGCTACCGGAGGGTTCCAGAATGCATCCGGTGTTCCACAGGTCGGTGCTCACTCCCTACAGGGCACCTCACAGGTTCCAGGAACCGGGAACGGCACCGAGTCAGTCTCCGGAGCGAACGGAGGCGGGGAGATTGCCACAGCAGGACCCCATCAACGAAGTCACGGAGATTTTGGACTCCAGATGGGGGGAAGACGGAGTAGAATATCTCCTAGCAAGGGAGGGCACCCGGGCCAGCACGAATAGCTGGGTGCCGGACTACGCCTTGGAGGAACCCCTGCTCAAGGACGAGTTTCATGCCCTTTTCCCACACAGACCTATGCCAGCGGGCTTCTTCGACGACTGGTTGTTCACGCCCACGCTTTCCTCCAGCACGTTCCATGGCTTCGACTCAGACGGGGAGCCCGCACAGCGCACACGTTCCCCAGAGGGGTCACCGGAGGGTTCGGCGTCCGACAACTCGTATTGGTGGGACGATCGGCCAGAGGAGCAGTGGCGCCGGAAGTGGCAGGAGATGCCAGGTCCAGCGACAGACGCAGAGACTGACATGGACGTGTGCGGGGAGGATCTCGGTTTCGAGCACGGCGGCACCGAAATGGAAGCGGAGCAAATCACCGTTGACGAACGCGGGGAGGAAGACTCGGAGATCTTCAGTTGGCGGCCAGCAACGGGGAGCGAACTGTATCCGACATTCACTCCCGTGATGACGGAGAACCCACCAACCACCCTTGAAAGCGGGGAGGGGGGAAGGGGGGGCTTCGAGGGGGGGATGGATGTCAGGGGTTCAGGAGCAGAGACGCAGAGAAGGGAGGAGACAGAGAGCGAGGGGGAGGAATACGAAGGAAGGATGAGTGGGGATGACGACCCGAGATCACCGAGCCTGTCTAGCGAGTCCGAGGATTCCCAGAAGGGAGCGCCAGCAGTCAGAGCAAGGGGGGAGAGCAGGGGGACACCCCAGGAAGAAGGGTCCAGAGAGGGATCAGAGAGCAGCAGTTGGAGATCGGGACCCACGTGCCCAGCCGGGAGTAGCGGGGAGAGAGGGGACCAGATATCGGGCTCAGGAGACTTTCAGAAAGAGGGAGGGCATGAGTCAGGAGTAGTCACGCCCACCTCGGGGAGCGAGGAAACGGTCAAGAGGAAAGTAGAGAGTTGGGCGCGCGCGCCAAGTTCAAATGTAGCGGAAGCTGGCGCAGTCAGCAGCCCAGAGAGTGAGCCAAGTCCTAAAGCCCGCCGCAAGGAGGCGGAAGGGACAGGGGGGTCCGCGTCAGAAGAGAGTAGGAAGGGAGAGACCCAGGGGGGCAGAAGGACCCAGAGACGGAAGGAAAGGCGCAGGAGGTGGAGCAAGGCTAGGGTATTAAGCTGGTGCGCTAGAGGCGGAGACTCAGACGGGTCTTCGTCGTTCTGACCTAGAAGAAGTAGGGCTGCACATTGCAGTTTGGAAATGGAACCTGTAATCCAATAAAGACTCTTTTAAACTGAACGCTGGGGGACTTGGTCCTATGTGAGCTGGGACTGGGTGGCAGCCCTGACATATGTTATTATAAAATACAGAGGTGGGTGGTTGTTTTTTGGTTTTTTTTTAAAAAAGGCATTTTTGTGCCTTTTCCTGAACCAATTTTAAGGAGTACAAAATCTGAAAGATAATTGCATTTCAATCTGCCCAGGAAGTGCAAATCAGGTCAGTCCCTTTATAAATGTGGACCAGTTGAACTTCTCCTCCATACCCAAATCAGACTTAGGACCACATCAGAAGTGAGGCTTTTTTCAGTTTTCTAGCACCCTTGACAAACAGGGAGGGAAAGACACATGTACTGAAGGATCTGAAAGCCAAGCCCATGCTCTGGTTCCAGAATCAATTGCAGAAAATCTAGTTGAACTAGAAGTGGAGCAGAATAAAACAAGTGAGGGCTGTTGCTGTTTAAAAAACGGAATAGAAATAAGCTCGTTTAGACAAAACAGGTTGCTCCTCCAAAGCTTGGTGTCCTTCTGCCACTCTCTTGGGTAGTTGGAAGGAGGAGTACTCGCTTGATGTTCTATTTGTATCATTTTATAAATAAAGCAAATATTTCAGATGCAGTAAGCCTCCAGTGCTCTCTCATGCAAAGGAAACTAAGCCCTGTAGCATCGATGTCACTGCATATGCCAGGACCTCTCAGTCCACAGGGAGGTGGGGAGAGCATGTGGTGACATTTTCCTGTTCATGAATTGGGGACAGAGGTTTTCTTTGCACTAGGAAGGTCTGGTTGAGGTATTGTTTAGGGGGTGGCCTTGGGCCCTGCACATCCCAAGTCTTTCTGCACTGGGTGTTGGGGAGCTGAAGTAAGGCACCCCCAAACAGGGTTCCTATCACCATACAGTGGTACCTTGGTTCTTGAACTTAATCCATTCTGGGAATCCGTTCAACCCCCCCCCCCCAACCATTAGAAAACCAAGGCGTGGCTTCCGATTGGCTGCAGGAAGCTTCCTGCACTCAAGCGGAAGCCGTGTTGGACATTGGGCTTCTGAAAAACATTCGATAACTGGAACACTTACTTTTGGGTTTTTGGCATTCAGGAGCCAAAACATACGAGTACCAAGGCATTTGAGAACCAAGGTACAACTGTACAGAGGCAGCTTGAGGTCCAAATAGTTTACTGTTTCCTCCAAGCTGGGTTTCAGATAATAAAGGGAAGGGGAGAGAGAAAGTTGGTTTGGTTCACAGTTTAATGCAAACTTATCTCCTTAGCACTCCCTGAAATGATATGGAAGCCAAAATGCACCAGTCCTTTGAGATTTGCACTTCTCTAAATGTTGAGATGCAGCCCTCCATCCCAAATAGGCATGCAAAATATGTCTGTAGGGGAAAATGTGCCTAACAATGCATAGAGGAGTGCAAATAACATGCAAAATGCATTATGTTAAGGGAACTTGCAACAATGTGTGCAGTAATTAATAGATAAATTTGACAGATAAATAAATTGGGCAATATTATATGCTGGCAACCCCCCCCCCCCCATTTACACATGTTCCATATGCACACGACTGTGTATATGCTCATTGCATCGAACCCAGAAGTGACCTGCAAATGTCATAAAAGATGTCATTAAAAGGGTGGAACAGAGATTGGGCAGGAGCAAGGCAGGGGCGGGGGGGGGACGGGGGGGTGTTTCCAAGCTTCTGCAGGATTTTTCAATTACATGTGATTTCCTGAAAGCACATGATGACCTGGAATGCAACCCCTGCACAGTTCAGGGGTTTGTCTGTACACAAATGCATATATTAGGAGAAAGTTCACTAGGATGCAGGCAAAATTCCATAATGGCATTTTTTAAAAAGCAAAACAACATGGAAATGTTGTGAGCCAAGCATAGGACTGGGGGGGGGATGGGAAACTGGGAAATCAGAATGGATTGCCATCCACCCATCTCTACTCCCCCAGATCACCTGCCCTATTCCACCCACTCTGCATAGCTACTGGCTTTGTTTTGCTTTGCTTAGGGGGTTGCAGGTCATGCTGTAAAATGGCAGTGAGCTTCCAGCCTCCCCGCATCTTTGCGCAGGAACCTAAATGTACACCTGCTCATATAAATCAGCATATGCAAATGTCACACAAATTTGTATTGGAGGGTCTGTGCCCTGAGTTTTTTAATTACCTAGCCGCACCCCTAGGGACCGATGCAGCGAATTCTGGTGACGTGCAAGAGTGGCGTCAGCGAGCACCCTGGTCTTTGCAGGACGGAGATACATAGCAAGCTTTGTCTAAAGGATCAAACATTTTCATTTCAATTTCATAAAGAGACCTCCTATTTCACTCTGCTGAGCTTCATAGTGAGAGAGAGAGAGAGAGAGAGAAGGAGAGAAACAATTTTCTTGGGCCCTGAAATTTTCTTTGCCTCACTCTTCTCTGATGTGCGACAAAGCTCATGTTGAGAGAGAAGCACAGATAGAAGATAAGTATTGATTTGGGAGAGAAGGTCGCCTCTGGGCCTCCCCCTCCCCACCTCCCCAACGTGCTCGTCAGGGATTAAGATCAAAGCGGGAGCTGCTGCTAACCAGGAGCATTTGTTTCAACATGCTGGCAATATGCACGGTATGTCAGTGTGATCTGCGGCAAGGAGACCCACGAAAGATCCTTCTCAGGGAAGGGAGCTGATTTGGCCGCTGCCGTTAGTTGCCACATTGCCTTTTGGGGTGGCCAGAGCACACCATGAAACTAACACGTGTGTTTCGACTTACTGGAGGTTTTCTGGGATGGGTTCATACAGATTGTGGGATCAGCTAGCCACCACCAGCTGACACGGGAGCTGCCACCTGTCCCATGACTTACAGGTGGCTGCTGCCACCATCAATCTGACTCCATTGCATCTGAAAACAGGTACCAACTGCTTCTGCCCCATTTCCCCTGGTCTCCTTGCCATATGCAGCCAATGCCTGTTTCTTTATTCCAGCTTCAGTACCTGGAGTCATGAGCTCAGTGCCTGACAACGCCCCAGGGAAGGACCATAGCTCAGTGTTGGAGCATCTTCTTTACATGCAGAAGGTCTCTGGTTCATTCCCCAAGCTGGGAACACGCCCTATCTGAAATCCAGGAGAATCTCTGCCAGTCAGTATGGCGTAACACTGAACTAGATGGTCCAGTGGTCTCAGTATATGGCAGCTTCCTATGTACTACAGCTCAGTAGCAAAACACATACTGTATTTTTCGCTCTATAACACGCACCCGACCATAACACGCACGTAATGTTTAGAGGAGGAAAATCCATAGGCATGCCACCCGTAGGCATTCCCTCCATAACACGCATAGACATTTCCCTTTACTTTTTAGGAGGAAAAAAGTGAGTGTTATGGTGCAAAAAAATACGGTAATTTGCATGCTGGATGTCTCAGGGGCAGCTAAAAGTTTACGCTGCAGGTGATGGAAAAGTCCTCTCCTTGCCTGAGAGCCCCTGCCAATCAAAGCTAATAGCACTGGATCATATGGACTAATGGTCCATTTCAGTATAAATCAGCTTCATAGGATGCCATTGTTCAATTTTGTTGCAAGATACATCTGTTTTCTAAATCGTTTGAAGGCCATGCTTAGATCATTTTCAGCCCGAAGTCTCTTTTTGCATTGCTGAATTGATTATCATTGTTCCTGCTTGATGTTTTAATCGTATTTTATGATTTGCATTGATAATGATGAAGTATTCTATGTAAACCACTTGGAGGTCACCTGTGATGGAAAGGAGCATACAAAAGCTCTCAACAAACAAATGATATTGATGTGATGCATCTTTTAAGCAGAAGCAGAAGCAGAGGGATGAATCCCTTCAGATACTACTCATTCTTTAAAGAATTTATTCATAATTCTCAGGTCCCTATTGGAAAAATAAAGTGGGGAGGGAGAAGCAATTAAAATCAATAATAATCATTAAAAAAACCCACTGAAAGATCTATGTTAGTTATGGGGAAGATGTAACTTTATTTATAATTATAATTTTATTTTTTTAATTGGTTAATAATTTATTTATAATTATATCCCTATTCCATGTTTCCTCCATCACGGAGCTCAAAGGAAAATGGCAACTGACATAAAACTGGTTAGAAGCAAACAGATAATCTTGTGGCACCTTAAAAACAAAGGAATTTATTATGGCATAAGCTTTTGTGGACTACAGGTGCAGGAAGTTAGTCTCCATTGGCAGGTGTGTGGTTACCCATGTACATAAACACAGACACCTGTGGGGGATATCTAATCAGTGAGGTCGAATGGCCATGGAAAGCAAAATGTTGCACAGACGACTGGCTTCAGAGTTGGATCTTAGCAATTTAAACTTGATCGAGACAATGGACTCCCATTTCAGCACATGTGCTTATTAACTTAGCAATGGCAAGATGATTGCATACCAATTATTGCTGTAGTGAATGGCCGCTTGGCTTATCTTAAACTTTATGAAAAAATATTGTGGGGTGTTGTTATTTTTCCCCCTACTGTATGTCCACATCCTCCCTCCCCTTCCATGCCCACAGATCTTCCAGGTGAGCACTGCATTCTGTAATCTGATGAAGTCGACCCTAGTCTGCAAAAGGATGCGCTGCTATAAATCTTCTAGACTTTGAAGTGCTGCAAGTCTCTTTGCTTTTTTTGGTTGCTGTTGCCGTGACAGATTAGCCTGTTCACACACACACACACACACACACACACACACACACACACTGCAAGTTGATGACATTTGCCATCTCACAACGTGCACTACTGAGAGTGGCTTTGGGGATCTGATCTCTTGCTACACAAAGCCATTTCTTCACATCTAGAACATACACACACACACACACACACACACACACACACACACCTCCTTTTGCAGGGAGCTATGTTGGCTCAGTTTTGGATGTTCTAAATAAGCAAGGGAGCAGAAAGCAAAACCATTTGCTCCTCATCTCTTAATCCTCCTTGCTGAGAACATATGAAGTGCTTCTGAATCACCTGTATGCTTCTTCATCTCTTGATGCCTTCCAAGGCTTCACTTTCCCTCAGTGCTGTACATATTGAATAAATGCCTCAGAGAACCTTGTAGCTATTTTAAGTCTTTAATGGAGGGAGGGGATGGTGGTGGGAATCCAGAACTGTTTAGCTGTTAATTACTTTTCAGAACATCTGTTATTTGCTACCATTTGCTTTATTCTTCCTATTTTAGAATTGTCAGATGTGGTGAGATTAGCACCTTCTGGTGGTTGTTGGAATGGCTGGAGGTTTGCAACCAACTCGGAGCCAGCCAGCAAATGGAAGGGCCACAGGATGGACTCTTTCAGCATATTTGGACCACCTTGTACAATCCTTAGCATCCCACATTTGTTTCACTTTAACACATTTTAAAGAAACAGTTTGGGCAAATTCAGGAAGCTGCTTGTTGGCATCAAAATGAAGGAACCTTCTCTGACAGTTAAGCAAAACTGTTCCAGAACCAATTACAATTCACTCGGCGCTGGTTCTTAAAATGTACACTTTGTCTTCAGAGTTAGTAGCTGAGTCCTTCTGATAAGTGTTTTGTATTTGATCTTTTCCTTAGTACTTCTACCTAAGGTTTGTTCAGAAAGGCAGTGAATCTGGTGACATCAACCATTAAACCACAAATTTCTTTTAAGTTAATATCCAACAGTGGCAGGTGGATGATGATTATGATGATGATTTATATTGTTTCTATGCTGCTTTATATTTCTAAAGGGGGGGGTGTCTCAAAGTGGTTTACAACTTACATTAAAACATCAAATAAAATAATCCAGAGTAAAACATTATGAAGTCAAATATAAAGTACACATATAATTAACAGAAAACTAAAATATCATCTTAAATATTTCAAACAAAATGCACATTTAACACAGCAAAGTTAACAAAAAAATCTTAACATTTCAAAAGAAAACATTGCTAAAGGAAGTCAAATATAAAATGCACAGCACAATCTGAAAGAGAATGAAATATTATTTAAAGCATAGAACACATCTGCTGCTGTTGCTGCCAATCCTACCAATGATGGTTCATGGCAGGCCACAAAAGCGGAATTGCAGACTCAGTGACCTGGGTCTGCACTAGGAGACAGCTAGGATGGTCTTTGGCATCTTCAGCAGTCTCAGCTGGAGTCAATCAGGGCCCTACCCTCCCAGGCTAGGTGGGGAAGGGCCAGCAAGGCAGGGAACAGGTCTTCCAGGACACTGCCTGCTTCTCCCGAGAGCCTCACGCTCCCTCCAAACTGGACAGCATGCAACACAAGCAGCAATTTGAGCCGTTTGGGTGAGGCAGCTGGAAGAACAAAGGTGTACACAGGCAAGAGGGAGAACTAGGAGTGGAAGAGTGTCCTTTTTTCCATCATTTAACCTGATGTGGCTTGGAGCTGGGTGACTGCAGGGCCTGGGTGACTGCTGACCACAGTTGTGGGCAGCCTGAGGAAGCTCCATCAGACCTTAATACTCACCCATAACCAACGAGTGGGAGACCAGGGTGAGGTCAGCATCTTAGGGGACTCCCATTGGGGGTGACCTGTGTATGTTGAAAGAATAAGCACTGATAGAAGGATATATTAATTAGTATGGATGGATGGATGCGGATGACACTGTGGGTTAAACCACAGAGCCTAGGGCTTGCCGATCAGGTCACGGTTCGAATCCCTGCGATTGGGTGAGCTCCCGTTGCTCAGTCCCTGCTGCTGCCAACCTAGCAGTTCGAAAGCACATCGAAGTGCAAGTAGATAAATAGGTACCACTCTGGCGGGAAGGTAAACGGTGTTTCCATGCACTGCTCTGGTTCACCAGAAGCGGCTTAGTCATGCTGGCCACATGACCCGGAAGCTGTACGCCGGCTCCCTCGACCAGTAAAGCGAGATGAGCATCACAACCCCAGAGTCGGCCACGACTGGACCTAATGGTCAGGAGTCCCTTTACCTTTACCGTATGTATGTATGTATGTATGTATGTATGTATGTATGTATGTATGTAGAATGTATGTCATTCTATTGATCCTTTTATTGTACATTTTTGTAATTGTGCCTTTTTGTCAGGGTGCTGTCAGTGGCTCCTGGCTAGTTGCCCAGGAAAGTATAAAGACAAGGAAAAGTTTCTTATTGTCCTTTTTATTTCAAACTTTACAGAGAGATAATATAGAACCCAGCCTCAGGGGTGAAGGAAGGGGGTGTCACCACTGAGGGGGGGTGACAAAATGTCAGGCGGCACTCACCGTGAGGCCTGCAGCAAGCCCAAGCCACGCATCTCTCCTGGGAGTGACATGGTGATTTGGGTGCCCGCAGGCGCCGCACTGCCCTAAATGGT
Organism: Podarcis liolepis; assembly: GCF_965112155.1. Taxonomy (NCBI): domain Eukaryota; kingdom Metazoa; phylum Chordata; class Lepidosauria; order Squamata; family Lacertidae; genus Podarcis; species Podarcis liolepis. The sequence continues at coordinate 17,848,426 of NC_139567.1, read as the reverse complement.
CCTCCCAGACCTCCCTCTCAGCTGTAGGGCAGCTGAGTGGGAGGAGGCCTCGCAGAGTGTTCTGCCCCAGCTCACCCCGCCCCTAGGCTCAGGGCATTCGCGCCACCCCAGACGCCCAATCGGCTTGCTTAGCTGTTGCCCAGCCTCTTAGATAATGGTGTTGTCCCGAGTGAATCTCCACCCCCTTCTCTCCCACTTCCTCATTCATCATCATCATCACCTCCTCTATCGGTGCCACTAAGTGCCCTGTGTCTTTGAGCTGTGCTCTCCTACTTTTAAGGCTCGCCGGGTTCTGGGAGATGGAGGGTCTGGAATGCTTTCTAGTGATACCATGTCAGCCAACTGCTCTGGTTCTGCCTGTTCCGCTTCTCCTATTATTTCCCAACTTTCCCCCTCATCTGCCTCTGAGCTGTGACCTCCCGCAAACAACTGTTTTAAATCTATGCTGTCTTCCTCTTTTCCTCTCTGGGAGGGTCAGGATGGGGAGGCGGTCTCCACCATTCCTCCTCTGCCCAATTCCTGACACTTTTGATTTTTTTATGCACACTGAATAATTTCATATATTAAACAAACCTTTTTACCCAGCCCTTCAACACCTGAGATGGGTGTATTCAGGGCCCACCCTATTCCTGTGATTGTAATCTGTTTTAAGCGTTTTTAATTGTTGTAATCATAGGGACATGGGTGGCGCTGTGGCCTAAACCACTGAGTCTTTGGGCTTGCTGATCAGAAGGTCTGTGGTTCAAATCCCCATGACAGGGTGAGCTCCTATTACTCTGTCGCAGCTCCTGCCAACCTAGCAGTTCAAAAGCACACCAGTACAAGTAGATAAATAGGTACCACTGTGGCGGGAAGGTAAACAGCGTTTCCATGCATTCTGGTTTCCGTCATGGTGTTCCATTGCACCAGAAGCGGTTTAGTCATGCTGGCCACATGACCCGGAAAGCTGTCTGTGAACAAACACTGGCTCCCTCAGCCTGAAAGTGAGATGAGTGCTGCAACCCTATAGTCGCCTTTGACTGGACTGAACTGTCCAGGGATCCTTCAAAGGTAAAGGGACCCATGACCGTAGGGTCCAGTCACGGAAGACTCTGTGGAGTTGAGGCGCTCATCTCGCTTTACTGGCCAAGGGAGTTGGCATTTATCTGCAGACTGCTTCTGGGTCATGTGGCCAACATAACTAAGCTGCTTCTGGTGAACCAGAGCAGCACATAGAAATGCTGTTTACCTTCCCGCCACAGTGGTACATAATTATCTACTTGCACTGGTGTGCTTTTGAACTGCTAGGTGGGCAGGAGCTGGGACCGAACAACGGGAGCTCAACCCATTGCGGGGATTCGAACCGCTGACCTTCTGATCGTTAAGCCCTAGGCTCTGTGGTTTAGACCACAGCACCACCCATGTCAGGGGTCCTTTACCTTTACCTAATTGTTGAAATCCACCCTGGCACCTGCTGGTGAAGGGCAGGCAATAAATGTAATGGTGATGGTGAATGGCATAGAAATGATCTGCATAAAATAAAGGTGTTCACTTGCCTTGTTTCGGAGGAGTGTTTCAGACAGCCACATGACGCAACCCAACTGGAAATTCTCCAATGTAGGCCCAATTGAAACAAATGGTCACAACACTAAGAACTATGCTGGTGAGGAGGGGTCCGGTTTTATGTAGAGCAGGGCAGGGCTGTCTGGCAACTTCTGTCCTCATTAAGCTGATTAATAAGTGTAAAGATGCTTCTACCCCTTAGTCTTGCACCACCTTTATTCTCCTCCATGGGGGCTCAGATAACCCCCCTGGGTGCTAGGCACAGGCCACATGGAAGGGTTCTGTTTTCATGCTGCTCTTGGTGAATTTAGGTACACACACTTATTTGAAACAAATGAGGTGTTAAAAGGAAGCAAATGAAAGGGAAAGCTTTCATCTGGAGGATGCAGCCTAACTTTGATGGTGCGGACAGAAGCAGCTCCCTTTTGGGGAGAGATAATTATTATTATTTCCCCTTACTTTTATGGAGCCCAGTCAGCCAGCTCCTTGCAGGGTTTCACTCTCCCACTTCTAAGTTATAATTTTTTTATTAGGAGAAGAGATGTGGGGGGTGGGGGTGGAGAGAGAGAGAGATCCAGAATGCTGTTTTGTTGATCAAAACCATCGTGATAAACGAGGGCTGCCCACAAAGAAATCTGATTTCAGTCTTTCATCATTCCCTGATCAAAACACCAACAAGGCTGAAAGGGGAGGGGATGTTGTGGGCATCAAAATACAATCTGTTTGCAAGGAGTTGGTGTCCTTTCCAGGGGAGCAAACATACAATTAGCTGGAGGAAAGTGGCTTCTCGCAGCAGACAGCAAACTCTGAGAAACTCCGAGCAGCAATCCTTTGCAAATGTTTGGAACCATTAGTGGATCTGCAGCCTTGGCAAGGGACCACTTTAACAGCACCTTCCATGTTGCAATGGGAACCTAAGCACGGAGCTAGTGATTACCTAAAGTCTCTGTCCATTTCACAAGTGCCTGTGACCCTCCTTTTGGCTGAACTAAAAATTTTGATGCTTTAATTGGACATGCCACTCCTCTCTCTACATAGGAACATGCCTCACACTAAGTTAGTCCAGTGTCGCACCATTTCAAGCAATACAATACCACTTTAAACAGTCATGGCTTCCCTCATAGAATAATGGAATTGTGGAGTTGGAACGGACCCCGGGGGTCATCTAATCCAACCCCCTGAAGTGCAGGAAGCTCAGCTAAAGCATCCATGACAGCTGGCCACCCAACCACTGCTTAAAAATCTCCAAGGAAGGAGAGTCCACAATCTACCGTGGGAGTCCATTCCACTGTTGAACAGCTCTTCCTGGAAACTTTTAGTTTGTTACGTTTCCAGCAGCGTGGAAACTTTAGTTTGTTAAGGTTGCTCTGATCCTCTCCCAGAGCTGCAATTCCCAGAGTTCCCTGAGTAGAGGGACTGATCGTTAAACTACTCTGGAAATTGTAGCTCTTTGGGGGGAACGAAGTCACCTAACAACTCCCAGCACCCGTAACAAGCTTCACTTTCCTAAGATTCTTTGGGAGAAGCCACGACTGTCATGAAGATGATACATGTGTGCCAAGGCGCACAGTTCCCTAGTAGATAATAAACACACAGACACAAGTATTTCGGTTTATGGGTTCAAATAGGCCACAACTTTATGTCAGCATCCTTCGGGGGTCGAGATGCCAGATGGCTAGCCCCCAGCTGGATCATGCCCTTCCAGCCGTGACGATCCCCCGATCTCTGGTGCAACGTAAATCAGTGACCCAGACTTCAAAAGCCTGAGCATGCTATATTAGCAGAGCATACGGCACAAACAGAACAGGCGTGAGGCTTGTGGAAACATACTAACAGCTAAAGATTTATTAAGCATAAATCAGGACAAAGAAAACATGTTGTCTCCATTTCCTCTTCTCAGAGAGAGAGTGAAAAGCAAAAGCTATAAGCACAATGGAAGTTCCCAGCAGACTGTGCTGGTATGTAAACAGACATGTGACATGCAACAGTTCCATGTCTGCAACTAAAGGTGGAATAGAATTTCCCAACACTTTATTGGTTACAGATGTGAGTGGTTTGGCTTAGACATTCGGTGAAGCTAGGCTGTATCTTGACTCTCGCCCATCTGCAGGGAGTCCAATGAAGGGTAAACCACCAATAGGGGGAGCCCTATGACTTACATCAAATAGTGGCACCCTGAGGAGTCCCTGCTGGGGTCATGGCATGGCCCTAGTCCACATCCAGGCATCAGACAGAATCCACACCTCTGGATCCCTTTAACAGGATACCCTTAATGAGGAGGGGCAGGCGGTGGCTACAACCTCCCCTCCATCCAAAGAAAGGCTTACCCAATGCCTAACCTCACAAAGTTGTGACGATTGCTACCAGGTAGGCAAAAACCAAATGGCTGGTGCCAATTTGCCAAGTGGGAAAAATTCCTACTCAGCCCCAACAATATGGTGGCTGACATTTGTCCATAGCAAGGTCATATCAGAGCAAAGCATGAAAAGAGGGTGGGTGGGTAGGGAGATCCAGCAAAAGGGCAAGAGAGGAAGGCCCCGCCAGCTGCACCATGGTTAAATCAGCCACACCCATTCCCACTACCAATGCTGATTGGCCAATGGGACCACACTGGGCATGGCCCTCCCCAGCGCTGGTGATACGGCCGGGACAACACATGGGGGGTGTCAACTCTCCACCCCTGCACTAGATAACTATTGAGTCCCCGATGCCTGGCCGCAATGCCGCCAACCAGAAAAGGTGAGCAGGCTTATTTAATTGTATAGTATAGATCTGTTGGCTGTCCTTGTGTAGCCCAATATCATTGACTCTGTCTGGCAGGAGCTCTCCAAGGTATCTGGCACAAGCTTGCTGGACTGGGCCAGTGACCCATCTAGTCCAGCATCTTTGTTCTCACATTGGTTAACCAATTGCCTCTGGGAAATCTGCAAGCAGGATTTGAGCACAAGAGCCCTCTCCCCTTCTCTGGTCCCCAGCAACTTGTATTCCAGTGATGGGTATTTTAATGGGAAATGTCAGGAATTGACCTTGGCATATTCTGCATCCAAAGCACGTGCCCCACCAACTGAGCATTGATCTATTCTTTCTGTCAACAGCAAGAGTCCTTAAGCCAGAGGGTGGGGAGCATCATCCTCTCCCACCTGCCATTTTTGCCCTTCCATTCCATCCAGGTGGGTCCTCCATCTCCCACGTCCTCTTTCCTTGCACAGCGCAAGCGGTGATGCTAAGCAACTAGGACAGGCTGGGGAGTGTTGAGGTTGCACTCTTAATGGTTAACTGCCCCCCTCTCCCTCTGGGGCTCTGATATTCCTTGTGACACTGGCCTGCCAGAACTGTCTCCCTCTTTCAGCTTACATCTTCATGAGGAACATGAGAGGACTTTGGAAACACACAGGGGACACAGGCACTGTCAAAGGCAGTTATTTCCTTCCACAGTTCAGTCCCAATGCTGCCTCCACCACTGATTTAGCCCTCCTCCTCCTCCTCCCTTGCCTTCCTTCATTATCTCTCTCACTAGTTCCTTTTTAAACACACCTTTTTACAAAACATACAACTCCAACAACAGCCTTCTTTTTTTAAAAAAAAAACAAACAACCCACCGAAGCCAGCCTCAAATTTCCTTTCGCAATAGCTATATTTTATGTGAAAACAAGCTCTTTGAATGCAGGCGCCCTTATGCAAAGCTACAGAGAGCCGTATTTTTTGGCTCAAGGCACCAGTATTTAGAAGGAAATGCTTCTCTTTCATCTGTCCAAAGAAATCTTTTTCTCAGCACTTGTAAATCTGATTGCTGCCAATTTCAGCAACAGAAACATACCCATTTGGAAAGGGAGGCATTAGTGACTTAAAGATACTCATAACATTTAAACTAGAGCTCTCTCCCTCTCTCCCTTTCCCTCCTCTTGCACCGCAGGCTTGTGTTTTTCCAGGGATTCTCTCTCCCCACCCCCTCTTTCTTGCAGAGGGGGAAAATGTATATATTGCTTACTTTGAGCTGAATGCTTCGCTTTGACATGAAAGACGCAACAAATGCTTTTCTGCGCTGAAAGGGACAGCCCAACATTCTGCCCTGTATGTGTGAGAGCGTCTTTTGCTCTATATTATTCACACTGTGCATTCTGACTTTATCCTTGTGGGTTTAAGACCTGGAGGGGAAAAACAATATAAAGCACAGACATATGAGAGCGCGTGGCAGAAAGCTCAGGAAATTTCCTCCATCTTCATCCTCGTAAATAAAGGTTGATCAGAATTCCAGAGCTGCAAAGCAACTGCCTCTTTCAGATATATTGCAGGCTTATCGCCAGGAGATGTTGAGATGTTTGAATTAACAGGTGGCTGATCATTTATTATCCTTGGGATTTATATGCTGCTTTAGATAGTGGAGAGCACTAGGCTGGTGGTGAGCAGTGTTTGCTTCTGACTGGCAGGGGGGAGTGAAGATGAGGAGGAGTTGCTGAGGAAGGGAGGGGATCCAATCCTTCTGGGGGGGGGGCTAGATCTCATTGCTACCACAGCCTGAGAAAGAGGGAGGGACCAGTGGTACATCCTCCTGGGACACTGTGGCCAAAGAAGGGCCTGAAGATGCTATCCCAATGCCAGTCCTGTTAGGTGGCACCAGCATAAAAAAGGTAAGCATAATGGACCCCTGGATGGTTAAGTCCAGTCAAAGGCGACTATAGGGTTGTGGCACTCATCTTGCTTTTAGGTCAAGGGAGCCGGCATTTGTCGGCAGACAGCTTTCTGGGTCTTGTGGCCAGCATGACTAAACTGCTTCTGGCACAACGGGACACCATGACGGAAACCAGAAGGAAACACAGTTTACCTTCCCGCTGCAGAGGTACCTATTTATTTGCTTGCACTGGCGTGCTTTGGAACTGCTAGGTTGGCAGGAGCTGGGACAGAGCAACAGCAGCTCACCCCATTGCAGGGATTCGAACCACTGACCTTCTGATCAGCAAGCACAAGAGGCTCAGTGGTTTAGACCACAGCACCACCCGCATCCAGGCACCAGCATATCCACCACTGGATAATCCGCAGTGGCTGGTTGATCTCTACCAGAACAGAAGAAGCTGCCTTACACTGAATCAGACCTTGGGTCCATCTGTTGGTTCAGTACTGGTCTACACCAATTGGCAACAACCTTCCAGAATTTCAGGCAGAGACTCTGTCCCAGCCCAACCCAAAGATACTATTGGGGATTGGTCCTGGGGCCTTCTGCATACAAAGCAGATGTTCCAGCAGTGAGCTACCACCCTAGTTACCCTAACAGCAGTTTCACATAGAAGTTCAAAAAACACCCAGGACAAATCTTGCAGTACCCCACAGGTCAAAACTCTAAGGGTAGAGCATCAGCTTCTAGCACTGACCCATTGGGTAGGAACAGAACCATGACCACAGAGAGATATGAAGGCCTGCAAAAAGTGGAAAATGTCCCCCTCCCACACTTTTTTTCTGGTTTTGCCTCACAATTTTCCAAACGTACCGTATTTTTTGCTCCATAGGACGCACTTTTTCCTTCTTAAAAACTAAGAGGAAAAGTCTGTGCATCCTATGGAGCGAATGCAGGGGGGAGGCAGGCAGGAAAAGCCCCCAAGAGCCGCACACAAGCTTTGCGCAGCTCTTGCGGGCTTTTCCCCAGGAGGGAGAAGGGACCGCCGCTCCCCGACCTGTTCTCCGGGAGCGGAGGCAAGGCTGCCTGAAACCCCCTGAGCGCAGCCGCAGTTTGCGCTGCACTCAGGGGGCTTGCGGATAGCCGTCTGAAGCCTGGAGAGCAAGAGGGGTCGGTGCACACTGATCCCTCTTGCTCTCCAGGCTTCTCTTTGCTGGAGAGGTGCTGCACAGTTTTCCCTCTCTGCGCAGCGCCCCTTCAGCAAAGCGGGAGGAGAAATGGAAGGGGCTCCGTTTCTCCTGCCGCTTCGCTGAAGGGGCGCTGAGCAGAGAGGGGGAGAATTTTGTTTTTCCCTGTTCTCCACCTCCTATAGGGCGGTGCGTCCTATGGTCCAGTGCGTCCTATAGAGCGAAAAATATGGTAATAGGGGGGAAATAGAAAAAAGGGGGAAATTTCCTCTGCAATACTTCCACCCCACCCCCAGACCTTCACATCTCTACTGCCAAACAGTATTCCTATCACTCATCCATCTCAGGCTGCCCAGAAGGATTTGATCTATAGCTCAGTGGTAGAGCACTTGCGTTGCATGCAGAAGGTTTCAGGTGGTATATCCAGGTTGGGCTGGGAGAGACTGCTGCCTAAACCCCATATATGTGTGTGTGTGTGAGAGAGAGAGAGTGTATAGTGTTTCTATAGCCCTATGTCATGAAATATCAGAGGAATGTTCATTAGCCTTCCTACACCTTCATTTATTCATTGCATTTACATATGCCATCTTCTCTTCCAAGGGCTCTCCCCCTCCCCATTTAAACCCCACAACAACCCTGAGAGGCAGTGACTGGCCCAAGGTCACCCAGTGAGCTTCATGACCAAATGGAGATTTGATCCTTGGTCTCCCAGCTCCTAGCCCAACGCGCTAACCACTGTGCCACACTGCCTCCTTTTTTCTTTTCTTTTTTACAGGGCTGTCTCAAGATGCTTTCTTCCCAAAGCTACAGGAAACACCGCCGGCTCTTTCAGGATCGGGGCGACTGCAAACGTGTGGCCGTGCCATCTTTCGCTGGTTCTGCTGTGCCTGCTAAGCCCAGCACATATGGCAGAAAAAAAATTACCCGCTGTTCGGAGACCTCCACACGCTGGCGATCCTAGCATCAGCAGTAATGAAGGCTCGGTGCTCCTGCGAGGGAAAGTTAATGTAATAACAACATTACATTCAGCAAACAAATGTTTGAGATGTTGGGTTTTTTTTAATAATAAAAAAAATTGGAACTGCCAGCCAGCCAGCAAATGGACCCTAAAGTTGCCGCCTCCGCTGAGACAGGGATTTAATGCAACAGTAAATGGCTGGTTGGTTGGCCTATCACCCCAACCACACTATTGGATTGTGATGTGCAAGGGGGGTGGGAAGCTCTGGACAGTGCACAGTAGACTCAGAAAGACAGGATTGTGTGTTCATGGAAGGCGCAAGAGCTATTTCCCCAAGTGGGAACTGCCTACTTTTGGTGGTGTTGTTATTCTTTCTTGAAAGCTAATTGACATTTTTACAATGAAACACACACACCCCAATTATACAATTCATGATACTGGACATATCTCACTAAGCCTCGCTTTTCCATGCTTTCCTCCTTTGCATTCGCTGACATGTGTGAAGGTCTGTGCCTGACATCTTAACCAATTTACAGTTATGTCTGAGGTTGATACATATATTGTTGAGATTGGCAGATCAATATATTACACAACAAAGCCAGATGTTGGTAGATTCAGGACAAAGGAAAGAAAGTATTTCTATGTGCAAAGCATAGTTGAACTATGGAACTTGCTGGCCATCATCCATGGCCACCAACCTAGATAGCTTTAAAAGAGGATGAGACAAGTTCTTAGAGGAGAGGGCTATTGATGGCTACTGGCCATGATGGCTTTGCTCTACCCTCCACAGATGGAGGTACTAATGCTTCTGAATACCAGCTTCTGGAAACCACAGGAAGAAGAGGTGATGTGTGCTGGAATCCAGAAACATCTGAAGGGTCACAGCTCCCTCACCCCACAGGATCTGCCCTCCAGATCTGTCTGGATTCCAACACCCGTCACCCTGACCTGCTGGCTGGGACTGATGGGGTGTTGGACCAGGATATGGGAGACTCAGCTATGAAGTTCAGTGGGTGACCTTGGGTCAGTCACTCTCTCTCAGCCTAATCTACCTCACAGGTTGTGGTGAGGTTAGCATGGGAAGGCAGAGGACCATGTGTGCCACCTTGAACTTGATTGGGGAAAAGTGGTGATCCAAATAAAGATCTGGAGAGCATTAGGTCCCCCACCCATGCTGTATATGGGCAAGACACAGGTAAGACTGGAAATGATTCTTTTAAGCAATGCACCTTCTACTGGGCCTTCATCATACAGCAAAGGAAGGTTTGTGGTGGATAATAAAATGTAGTTCCTGACCCGAGCTGCTGCTATAGAGAAACTCTTAAAGGGAAAGCTGCACAAGCCCAGTTGAAATGGAAGGGGTAAAGCTTTAACTGAAGCAAAATCTTCTTGTCTAGGGCTAATTTGCACAAGAGTTGGGCCTATGGTCAGTTGCTTGGTTGCTAGCTCTGGATTGGTTAGTGGGCTGCCTCAGGATGCTTCATTGTCATTGGTGAAACAGCCCTCTGATTGGACAGGCATTCAGTGATGAAGCACTGCTGAGTGGCTGTGTGTCCACACCTGTTAAGAAGAGGTGTGTTCACTCACTTATTTGCAAAGCAACTTTATTCCAAGGATTGAGAGAGGTGGCTGGGAGGTGGGGGAGATGTGACAATAGGGCTGTTAATTTCAATTGATTCTCTGATCTGCTTCCATAACCTGAAGGGGGCCTTCCTATCTGAGAAGTGACATCTGCTGCAGAGGCCCGTCAGTGTCTGAATTCTCCTGGATGTAATTAGATCAGAAAGCAGATAGGAGTGTGGCTACGGTGGCCTTTAGGGAAGGAAATGGTCTTTGAAAAGAATTATGTTAATCAGGCTAGCCTTCTTTCCCACATCTGCTCTGCTGTTATTCTGGGTAAAATTAATAGGGCTAAGGAAAGATCTGATCATCATAACAATCTGGTCTTCGCAGCAGGGGGATATTTTTTTATGAAAGAGCTGAGCCGAGGCTCGTTGAAAACACTTAAAATAATTAGTCACAGGGCCACTCACTTTCGTCCCTTTTTAATAATAATAATGGCTATTAATGTTTACAAATTAGAGAGCCTCCATCAGAACGAAAGGACAGCAGGAACAGAAATCCAATGAGTGCACACAAAGGAGTCCTCAAAGAGGCAGGTTAGTGTGCCCCAGGCTGATGCCCTAGCCTGGTGTGTGTGTGTGTGTGTGTGTGTGTGTGTGTGTGTGTGTGGTGTGTGTGTACACACACACACACACACACACACACACACACATGCATACTGCCTTGACACACTACACACAGAAGGTAACAGTTAGCTTGAGTCATGATCTGAACAGGGAACCACATCAGTTAGGCACAGGAATCAGACCCTGCAACAAAACTCATTGCCCAGCTCTGCCTCCACAATATTTTCTGATAACACCAGTGCTTTTTTTTTCTTGGGGGGTGGTGCAGGGGTACACATACCCCTAAACATTTTGTGAATCTAACGGGAGAAGAAACTGGTTTTTTTAATGGTTTATGCTCTAGCATGGTGAATCATCAGTTCCGTTGCTACCCCCAATGGCGGCCTTTTGTCCATTTACTGTATTTATTTCCCCCGATTTGAACTACAAAATGGTGAATTTCTTGAGTCAAAATGAGAGTACCCCTAAACATATTTTTTTTGGGGGGGAGCAATGGATAACACCATCACACAACCTGATAATGTCATCCACAACAATAGGGGCTTGTTCACCTGATCCTCTTCTAATTTGATATATGCCACAGTCTGCCATAAATACCCTTCTGAATCCTACAGCGGAGAAACAGGCCAGTCCCTCTGCAGAAGGATCAGAAATCAGAAATCTGAAATGGCACTATTCTCTCTCTCTCTCTCTCTCTCTCTCTCTCACACACACACACACACACACACACTGGAAGGGGGGCATTTCATTTTATCAGGAATCTTTGGCTTGTTTCCAAAGTAGTGCTAAGTCTTGTTCCATCAGCTCATGAATTTACCCTTGCACAATGAAACTTTCACTGCTCCCTTTCCCCTCCATGCACTCCCTAAATCTGTTCTGGGGATTCCCCCTAACCCCTGGAGCAGATTTGGGGAGGGTATGGAAAGCACATGGGGGAGGAAAGAGGGTGTTTTGTTGCACAACTGTAAATCCTTGAGCTAATGGAACAAGGGCATTGGATACCACCCTCTGCCCCTGATCTTCATCTTTTAAATATAAAATATTTATTGAGATGTTGCAATAAACATAAGTTTAAACCAAAAATTACACATAGAGAAAAAACAAACAAAAGCTAACAAACGAAAGCTAACAAGAGAATTACCAAAAAAAGCGACCTAAAAAGAAGAGAAAAAGAAGAAAAAAGAAAAGAGAATAATACAAAATACAAAAAAAGATAACTAAAAAGTAGGAAAAAGAAGAAAGAAAAAATATTTTAAAAAAGAATAAATCCATTTTTCAGTATCTTTAGGCCCATTTGCTTATTTCCTTGACCTCCTCACACCTCCCCTTTTTATATTCCCATTTACAAAGTCTTTTCAGCAAATCCTTACCCTCTTTCATTTATCTTTACTCTGTATCTTAACCTATTATAACTATATATTTTCATCCATATAACTATCTATATTTACCTATTCTTATTAACCTTATTACCAAAACCACTTCTTTTCAGTCCAACATCATTTTAACATTCATTAATTTTACAGTATTTCTGCAGATAGTCTTTAAATTTCTTCCAATCTTCCTCCACCATTTCTTCTCCCTGGTCTCGGATTTTGCCAGTCATTTCTGCCAATTCCATATAGTCCATCACCTTCATCTGCCATTCTTCCAGAGTGGGTAAATCTTGTGTCTTCCTCACCTGGCCATACTTAAACACATTTGAATTTCAGATTGCATCAGCTTGGTAAAAAGCTGCAATGTGAAAAGGTGGAATCACAATTCATCAAGAAGTTCAGCTTTACTCCTTTGGGCAAGGACAGCCATTTCCCACTTCTGTGCTGTCAAGTTGTTTGGCAGATCAACTATCACTATTGTAAAGGGTTAGGGTAATGGTGCTTACTTTTTTACATGTTTTAGTTCTACTTGAATTGCCATTATCTATACTTTATGCATTTCACTCCCTCCTGACCTCGCTACTTATTATTACTTCACTGTTCAGCATATATACCTGCAACCAAAAATTTCATTTTATGCATCTGATGAAGTAATCTACTTTTGAAAACCCATGGAAGTTTTATTATGATTAAGCGGTAAATAAATGTTGCGACGTGGGTGGCACTGAGGGTTAAACCACAGAGCCTAGGACTTGCTGATCAGAGGGTCGGCAGTTCAAATCCCTGTGACGGTGTGAGCTCTCGTTGCTCGGTCCCTGCTCCTGCCAACCTAGCAGTTCGAAAGCACGTCAAAGTGCAAGTAGATCAATAGGTACCGCTCCGGTGGGAAGGTAAAAGGCATTTCCGTGTGCTGCTCTGGTTCACCAGAAGTGGCTTTGTCATGCTGGCCACATGACCCAGAAGCTGTATGCCAGCTCCCTTGGCTAATAAAGCGAGATGAGCGCCGCAACCCCAGAGTCAGTCACGACTGGACCTAATGGTCAGGGGTCCCTTTACCTTTACCTTTAAATGTTGCAAGATAAATAAAATAAGTGAATGCCAGTCCACAAAGGCCTATGCTGATTCAGAAGCTCTGCATTGTGACAATACATACATATTGAACATATGAAGTTAATTTCTACATTTGGGGCTGGAGTCCAACAGTCCTCAGCCCTGAGCAGCAAAGCCAGCTGCAGGGATGCTGGCTGGAGTTGGAATCCAGAAACACCTGGAGGGTCACAGGATTCCCAGTCTAAACAGACAATGAATTGGCCAGCGGAGAAAATACACTGTCTATCTGATGGCCTCCGGATGTTTTGCATTGCAACTTCCATTGGCCCCAGAGAGCATAGCCAATGGCAAGGGATGGTGGAAGTTGTCGTTCATCATCATCAGGAGGGCACCAGGTTGGGTAAAGCTGGCATAGATATCATCAAGACATTCATAGCCCCAGCTAGCCAATGGATGGTATGAACAGAACCGTTCGTATTGGGAAAGGAACTTGAGCTCCCAACTGGCAATGGCCTGTCCAGCCCAGCAGCCTGGTCTCCTATTAGCCTACCAAATAAATGCCTCTGGGAAGCCCACAAACCAGATCTGATCACAAGGGAAATGAGCTGTCAGGAGCGGCTTTGCTACACCTCGAGTATAAACAGTCAAGAGTAATGTTTGCTTGAAATGGGCAAAGATCTGATTAAAATGTATAAAGGATGCTTGGCTACACATTTAATTTAGCTTTAATGAGGCCTTTAAGGTATTTTAATTCGAATCCAAATTATTATTTAAAGGAAGAGAAAACTGACAGGTTTGTCTCCCTGGGTGGCAAAGGTAGCCAGAGTCTATAAGTCTGCCTGGAAGCTTGAAGCAAAAACACAGGGAAGAAGTAACCACAATGGAAAAAACACCACCTCCTGCTACAAAAAGATTTGGTGGGAAAGACTTTATTACTTTTGTGGGCCTCGGAGGTTGCCCCCCCCCCAGTAGACCTAAGGCTGCAAAAACTCTCTTAAGTGGTCTTGGAAAGGATGCATATTGCAGCAGTATCTTTATCAGGTCAGGCAAAATGTCGCCAAATAGTTTGCAAACTTTTGAGTTCTGCAGAACTCTTCGTTATGCAAGATGGTAAACAAAGCAAGTTGGGAGGGGAGAAATAACAAAGGGGGGGTAGAGTTACATGTTTGCATCTAGAACAAATACAGAAAGTAGGCGGAGGCAGCTGACAGGATCATAAGGTCCTTTTAGGTGCTACGATTCAGGTTTGAGTTTGTATCAAGGTCTCCTGGGAAAAAGAAACACATGATGGCTGATCATTCATGTCTTAAAATATAAAAGCCAGTTAGTGATTATTATTTTTTCTATGTCTCCTCTCCTCCCAAAACAGCCCATGGCATCAGACATCAAAGTGGTGAGACAATACTATAAAAAATAAAAACATATATTTTTAAAACATATTTAAAAACTATTAGAAATATCTAAAACCACAAAAACCTGGCAAAACTTTTTTTTTACCTAGTTGTTACCTACTGCAGTTCTGTTTCCATCCTTAGGAAAGGCATGTGTTCCTCACCCAAGACTTGCAGATCCATTTCTGTCCAACAAAACCTTTGCATATATGGATACCCATGTATTTCTGTTGGACATGCACTGGGCTTTGGAAAGGAGGTGTGAGGCTTTGACAGGGTCCTATATTCCTCCTTCCTCCTTCCCAAAGCTTGGTTAGTGCTTCTCCAGCTTTGGGAGAGAGGTGGGAGGGCTCTAGGACCCAGCCAGAGCCCTCATGCCTCCTTCCCAAAGCCAGGCATCTCCTTACCAACCACTGGGAAGACAACACAAGCACTGAAGGGGGTGTGGAGAGGCTGCCCATTTTCCCCCTCACACAGGGCACAATAGTACCCCAACCTGCCACTGCAGAAGACTCCTCCAAACAGAGGAGGGAAGCTTTTTTCCAAACAGCAAAGCTCTCTCTGTGTGCTTCTTAGCTTGGAACAGTTATCTCAATCAGGTATACGATGACACAGAGATCTTGGCACCCTTGCAAAATGGGACCAGCCAATGTGATGGCTTTGTCAAGAGAAAGTTCTCAAATGAACCTAAATTGTGCAGTGGCATGATAAACAGTGACAAACCGTGGGGAAAAATTGCTTGGGGAGTTTTGTGTATTTTGCTGGCCCTAGCCCAAGCACCTGTTTTCCATGGCAGGGTTACAGACCTTGGAGAGGGAGACAATGAAGTGCATTGAGCTAAGAAATTGTGCCCTGCACCTCCATGATGCCTTCTCTTTCATTGTTTTTCTAGAGGATTAGACAAATGCATGGAGGATATGGCTATCAAAGGCTACAATGGCTGTGTTCTACCTCCGCTGCCAGAGGCAGTAAAATTCTGAATACAAGTTGTAGGAAATTGCGATGGAGCAGAATGCTCCTGTGCTCAAGCCCCACTTGCGAGTTTCCAGCAGGAATCTGGCTGGCCAATGTGAGGACAGGAGGCTGGACAAGATGGGCCATTGGCCTGAGCCAGCAGACTCTCCTTATGTTCTTATACCATACATGTGTTTCCATCACCACTAAGAAACCACAGCTTAGGTGTCCCTGTGCATGTTGAGCCTGAATGTCTTCTTCTTTAGAAATAAAATACCCATGGAAATGCCTTTGGTCTCCACTGAATATTTGTGTCAGGTTGTGGGTGGGTGGGTGTTTGAAGACAAAGGAAGCATAGTGGGCTTTATCTGAATTTCCCCCCTCATCCCCTCTCACCTCCCATTCCTGATTCCCTGGTGATGTGCAAAAGACTTGGTCTGAGCCTTGAATGGCAGCAGCAGCAGCTGCTGAATCCACCCACACTGACTGCCCTCCCTCAGCCACTGGTGGGTGTGGGAGGAAGACGCCCCAGGTTGTCTCCACAGGGGATGCTGTGGAGGAGAGCAAGCGAGCAGCTGAAAGCTTTCCACAGCTGTTTGGAGAACTGCAGAAGTCACTCCTGAGGCTGCATAGAAACAGCTTGCTGGTAAATAATAAAATAAGATCAAGATTCCCCCAACGGTAGGAAAGGAGGGCCCTTAGGATACCTTTTTCTTAAAAAGTCACAGTATGTGTTTTTCTCATAACATCCCAACCATTTTCCAGTGTGATATATTACTGTGCTGAATTTTTATGGGTTCGCTGTTTGATGCAGAAGTTGTTTTGTAAAGCAGGTCTAAAAAGGGTCCTCCAAAAGTCTCCCTTTCCACTCTTTTCATGCAATGTTTTCCTGCCTGTGCACAGCCATTGCTCCCCTGACCTGCTGCTGATACTCAATGCTGTTTCTGAAGGCACTAATTGAAGGGCTTCTTCACCGCATGATCCCAGCCAATCAGGAATCACATAGCATACTTGCCAATGGCAGGGCACTATGTTGCCAGTTGCCAGGTCGTGTGAGAATGCCACCAGGGACAAATGAAGCTGAACATTGGAAAATTCAGGACAGACAAAAGGAAGGACTTCTTCATGCAGTGCATCAAATTTGATAACACAAGAGGTAGTAATGGTCATTGATCTAGATGGCTTTAAGGGGGTTTAGGCAAATCCACAGAAGATAAGAAGAAGAAGAAGAGTTTGGATTTGATATCCCGCCTTTCACTCCCTTTAAGGAGCCTCAAAGAGGCTAACATTCTCCTTTCCCTTCCTCCCCCAAAACAAACACTCTGTGAGGTGAGTGGGGCTGAGAGACTTCAAAGAAGTGTGACTGGCCCAAGGTCACCCAGCAGATGCATGTGGAGGAGCGGAGACGCGAACCCGGCTCCCCAGATTACGAGACTACCGCTCTTAACCACTACACCACACTGGCTCTCGATAAGGCATAAGAAGACAAGGAGAGCCTGATGTATCAGGCCAATGGCTCATCTTATTCTCACAGTGGCCAACCAGATGCCTGTTGGAAACATGTAAGCAGAACCTGAGCACAAGAGCACTTTCATCTCATGCAGATTCCAGCAAATGTGACCAAATGTTCTCAGCTAGACTATTGCACATGCTCTGACTCAGATAAAGGAGCTCCATCCAAGTTCCCTGGCAATGGGGATGTATTCATTCTCTCTCCTCGCACCTTGGCATCCACCCCGTTCACAAAAGGGTGTCAAAATAAATGATCTCCCATTGCAATGGTAGTAACTGGTCGCTTCTGTGACCTGCTTAGGAAAGTAGGCAAAGTCTACAGTACATGAACACAGGACTTATTTCTGAGTAAATATACAGACATTGTTCGTGCTGTGATTCATTCCTCTTGAGCTTCTCAGTTGGTGATTTCAAGGGGAAGGCGAATCCTTGGACGTATTTTCTGCCCCTCTGCTTTAAATTCCTAGTTTAACTGATGCCAGATTCTCAGAGCAGGTGATGATGATTTAAATCAAATATATGTAAGATTGAGTGGCAATGATGACAGCAGTTTAAAAAGGACTGAAAGGTAGAGTGCAAATGTAAAAATCAATTCCTAAGTGGAAAAATATGAGAGTATGAAGATTAGCTGGATAGTTTCCAAGGAAAGAAGTTTCCTTCTAAGAACAAGATCCAATGAACACCCAGGGGAAAATGTCACGCAATGACTCCTCCCATTGGGGTTTTTCAGACCAGGAAGTGCAGGCAGCTGGGGAGGCTGCGGGGGCACTGGAGAAATGTTGGAAATACATGCAACACCCTTGGCTACCTTACAATGATAAAGTAAATGAAATCCTTGTTGTTGTTTAGTCGTTTAGTCGTGTCCAACTCTTCGTGACCCCATGGACCAGAGCACGCCAGGCACTTCTGTCCTCCACTGCCTCCCGCAGTTTGATCAAACTCATGCTGGTAGCTTCAAGAACACCATCCAACCACAGCCTTGCCGTGGCAAAGGGGCTTGAATAACTCAGAGAAGCTATGAACTATGCCGAGCAGGGCACCCAAGATGAACAGGTCATAGTGGAGAGTTTTGACCAATCGTGATCCACCTGGAGGAGGAACCGACAAGCCGCTTGTCTCCAGTCACCAGAGGACAAGGTTGAGACTAACAGATAGTTGGGGGAAATATACTTCATGGTGTCTCATAAAACCTCCAGGCTCCACCCCTTCCTCTTGTGTGCACTTTCTCTCTCTCCTTCCTACATGAAGCAACCATGAGAAACTAGCTACATCATAGGAGCAAAGTCCTAGGGGCCGAGCTCCCTTCAGCCCCCCCATAATATATTTGAGGGAGATGGGCCTCCCCCAAATTGATGGGCACCTCCATTCAAATGGTGTGGGTGTGCCTCATCACGTGATTGGTTATACAGGGTGGGGTTTACCTCTCCCCCCCCATTTTTTCCCCAGGTTGGTACCCCTGAGCACCATCATGTAGGCTCAGTAATACCTTTGGGCTCACGTGTTTTCTTTACTCTTTTTAAGCAATGCTGGTGACATGTGAATGAGACGCAATGGGTGCTGGAGGGGGTGGGTAGATCAAGCTTCTGGGCTACGAGACAAAATTCTCAAGAAATTCCAGTGAGGCAGGAGAACGGAAGACTCTTTCCTTGGTACTTTCCCAGTACTTCCCAGCATCTGGAAATGCCTTTATGCTCAGGCAAGGACAGCGGCGGGACTGGGGGGGGGGGGCGGCTACAGTCAGGAATTTCTCCACCTGCTCTCTCTCTCCGCCCCAGCTTCCTCGCTGCTCTTGCCAGAGGCCTGCGTTTCATCTGGCTCCAGCATCAATTCCGAGTCAAAGGAGCTTTAGCGGCATTTCAGGCTTGTTTTAGAAGCAACTTAGTAGGAAAAAGATGTTAACAGTGAGGTCGGGCAAGGTCAGGTAAGCAGAGTGGTTCATGCGTTGCTATGGAGTTTGTTGAATTAGACTTGGAACAAGGAGAAGCTGGTTAAATGAGCTGACCCCGGCTACCTGGGCTCTGCCCTCTCTGACAAAGGGAGACGCGGGGAAACTCTAATGTGGCCATACGCGGGCTTTCCTCCGTTTTCCTCCCCGAAAAAGATTGGGCTCTTCTTCTCTCCCCGCAGCCGTTCCCCCTTTCCTTCCTCTTGCCTGCGGCGAGACGAGAGGACAGAGCTGTCCGCGGTGCTGAAAAGCGCTCTGAGGCAGAACATGATTTCTCAGTTCTTTTGCTAACCGGCTGGTTCAGAGCCCCTCCGCTTTCTGCCTTGTGATCCTTTATGCACAGCCGGAGAGAGGCCCTCCGGATCCAGAGCGCTCTGCCGGAAAAGCTGGATCCCCAGTCGGGCTGAAATTATACCGCTGTTTAGAGCAGCCATGGGGCTCGTCCCTCGGCGACTCCCCCTCCCTCTCCCCGCGGGCTTTCATATCTCTCCGCGTGTCCCCACACTGGGGAGGGGGCAGGGGGCTAAGTTTTCCCTCTTTGTGTCGTTTTCGCCACTCCTGCAGCTCAGTGTCCCACTGAGACTGCAGCCAAAAGCAGGGAACGCACCAATTGCTTCATGTGCTGTTCTTTCCGCCGCTGTTTCAAGGGATCCCTTTGCGCTCCTCCATCACTTATTTATGGAGCCATCTATTTACTGGGAGCTCGGATGCCTTCCTTATTCCTTCAGAATAAGGCAGCAGATAACTCTTTGCCAACTGCTAACTTTAAAAGGATAGCGGGCGGGGCTTTACTGCACCACATCATCTCAGCACCCATCTATTGGAGAGATGCTCCTTTGAGCTCCTGAGCTGGAAAGATAAAAACTGGTGGGTCCCCACTCTTTTCTACCATGAAGTTCGAGCTGCTTCCCCAAGGGAGCATTTCATCAGGCAAAGCAGGGAGAATGCTTCCAGCTCATACCACCTGCCCACAGGTGACAGCAGAGCCTCTTCTCTGCCACCACTGGCTCATTACACATGAAGCTTTGCGCCTCCATCATTTTGCTGCTTCTCCCACACACTTTATATATCATATCTGCCAAGGACAGAAGTGGGAGGCTCCCTGGCTGGATCTCCAGCCCCACAGCACCATCTGGAGGAAGAGAGAGACCTTCTGACCTTTTGCACATCTTAACAACAACAACAATCTTTATTACGATCCAGAGACCCAACAAATCGTTACAAAGCAATACACAATTCATACAGCCTACCTCCAGGTTAAACAAGCATTTTGCTTAGAATATGGGGATCACTGGTTCTTGCAACTACTGATAAAAACTTTGCCACTGCTAATGTTCTAGCATTTGTCCTGTCTTCCAATAGGAACCTGACATAGTGAGCCTCTGATTTTCCTGGGGAAGGTACCAGGAAGGGTAGTATCAGTTCAGCCCTGGCTTGCTCATATTTTGCACAGTGCAACAAAATATGTTTTATGGAATCGATGTCTTGAGCACACGAGCAAAGTCTGTCCTGGTAGGGAACTCCTCTCAATCTGCCATCCAACACTGCAGAAGCAAAGACGTTTAGTCTGGCTTTGGTGAAAAGCCTTCGATAGTTTGGTACTGTCAGGTTTTTAATGTAAGATGTTAACTTAAAGACATGCCCATATTGTACCCCTACTGCCAGCGGACTACAGACTGCCTGTGATTGAGATTGCAAGTCACTGCATATCTTAACTGTTTTCAAAACAAAGAACTAAAAAAAAAAAAGCCTCATCTAGTCAAAGATCCAGCTCCCCACAGTGGCCGACCAGAAGGAAGGAGGTCCAGGTCAGTGACCAAGCATGTCAAAGTTCCCAGATTCAATCCCTAAGAGGATCTCCAGGTAGGTTTGGGGAAAACTCTTGCCTGAGATGCTGCAGAGCTGCTGCAAGTCAGAGTAGAGAATACTGAACTAGCTGGACCAATGGTTTGACTTAGGGAAAGGCAGCTTCCCATGAAAGCTTACAATCCAGATGTAGTTGCAGCAGCTCCCCTAAGCTGTTTTTCTCCAGAATCTGGTCTTCAGAGGACACTGCAGGTGGAGGTCTGACACTATTATTTTCAGTATTACTATCAATACCAGTGTTTTAAATGTACACCTGGCCCTTACTCTCAAAGGAGCCCAGGGTGGCAAACATGCAAGCAGATATTCTCACATTTCTGGCTTAGTGATGAGATGAAGAGGGAAGAGAAGAAAAAGAGCAAAGGACAAAGAAGAAGTGCCCAGCCAGGTGAGAAGATTATGTGTGACTTTGCCCTCCCCCTGTCAGGGTGCAGTGGGAGGGGCTCTGAGTTCCCTCTAGCAAACTTGCAGGAAAACTCTGTGAGCTTCAGTTCCCATCATGGGCCTATCTAGCAAACATGCATTATTGGCCTGACTGCATTGTAAATATCCCACACCCGGAGGGTCTTCTTGTCCAACCGCCTGCAAGGCAGGAATTTTTCACCCAAAGTGAGGCCAGAACCCATAAGCCTGAGATTTAGAGTCCTATGCTCTACCGACTGAGCTATCCAGTTGTACACTCCAGAGGAGGTGAGCACAGGCATTTGCATAAGAACAGGCCAGCAGGGGTAAGACTAGCTGAGGCACAGAGTGGTAAGTACTGCACATCAAGTGCTTGATTCAGTGGATTTTGAGAGAGGAGAGGAGAATGAAATACTGAAGTTCAGTGTTGAGGGCAAGGTCCCTGTGGATACTGAATAGAGGCAGTAGCTACAATGGGCTTGCAGCTGTTGTTATGAATCAGACAGGCTGCCTCTCTCCTCCATCTCCTTTCCTGCGGGTTTGTTTAAGTGCACCGCATCTCTGCCAATCATAGGAAGCCTCTGCGTCCCTGAACTTTTAGCAATCACCCCATGTGCCTGCTGGCAGTTACCCAGTTCTGATGGAAAATACAAGTGCAGTCTAAGCAGTGGAGGCTGTAAAGAAGTCAGCAGTTCCCTGGCATAAGCTAGGGTGGACTGGAGGTTGTAAAAGGGACCCTGAGGGAGTTCTGCTCCCCTGTCTGCTGTTCTTGCAGAGTGAAAAGGAAGCTGGATCCAACCCAACTCCCCAGCCAGCCAGTCCCAGGCTGAAGATGGGACAGACAGCCCCACACTCTGCATTTGCCCTTTGGTGGCTGGAAGGGGAAGCAATATGAAAAGTGTTGCACCAATCCAAAAATAGGTTGAAATTTGCACCACTGAAAATTGTATTAAGAACACGTTGGTTGTTTTTTGTTTACATTTTGGTGGACTACAATAAATAGGCTAAGCAGCAATTTGCTGAATACAGAACTTGATGTCTAGCTTTTTTTCCACTTTCTTTTTCACCCTGGAGAAGCCCCTAAATTCTCCAACAGGGGTCTGGAACTTTTTGTTGGTTTTGTTGACAGCTGTGTTCTGTTGGAGCTAATCGGTTGTTGTTGTGCATTTTTTTTAAAAAAGCAGCAGACCAATACAGCTACTGATCCGGAAAGCAAGGGAAAATAATTCATTTCTGTCTTTAGTGTATTATACAGGACACACATATATGACAGAAGCCTGCCCATTTGTTCTCAGAAGCTTATGAAAAGCTTGCCCTATCATTCAACATCCAAAAAACCGAAGTGCTGCACCAACAAGCACAAAACAACCCCTCTGCAGCACCACAAATCCAACTCAATGGTGTAACATTGGAAAGTGTCGATCACTTCTCCTACCTGAGCAGTTATCTTTCCATAAGGGCCAACATTGATGCCAAAATCAAGCATTGCCTGAGCATTGCCTGAGAGCCAGTGTGGTGTAGTGGTTAAGAGCGGTAGACTCGTAATCTGGGGAACCGGGTTCGCGTCTCCGCTCCTCCACATGCAGCTGCTGGGTGACCTTGGGCTAGTCACACTTCTTTGAAGTCTCTCAGCCCCACTCACCTCACAGAGTGTTTGTTGTGGGGGAGGAAGGGAAAGGAGAATGTTAGCCGCTTTGAGACTCCTTCGGGTAGTGATAAAGCAGGATATCAAATCCAAACTCTTCTTCTTCTTCTTCGTCTCTGCAAATGCAGCTTTCTCCCAATTGAAATGCAGAGTGATTGAGGACCGGGACATTTACAGGGAAACCAAAATGCTTGTTTACAAAGCTATTGTGCTACCGTGCTTGTGAAACATGGACCACTTATAAACACCATCTCCAACTTCTTGAAAGATTCATAGAATCATAGAATCATAGAATTGGAAGAGACCACAAGGGCCATCGAGTCCAACCCCCTGCCAAGCAGGAAACATGAAAGGTGTCACCAAAATTTTTTACACATCTCTTGAGAAGACAGGCAAACTAATGCCAATGTACTGGAAGAAGCAAAGATCACCAGTGTCAAAGCAATGATTCTTCAACATCAACTTTGCTGGACTGGTCATATTGAGCGGATGCCTGATTATCATCTTCCAAAGCAACTACTCTAGTCTGAACTTAAAAATGGTAAGTGTAATGCTGGTGGTCAACAAAAGAGGTTTAAAGACTCTCTCAAGGCAAATCTAAAAAAAAGTAATATAAACACCGACAATTGGGAAACACTGGCAAGCGCTCCAATTAGAGAACAGCCCTTATCAAAGGTGTCATGGACTTTGAAGACGCTCAAACTCAGGACAAAAGGGAGAAACAAGCTAAGAGGAAGGCACATTTGGCAAACCCTCACCATGATCAACTCCTGCCCGGAAACCTATGTCCCCACTGTGGAAGGACGTGTGGATCCAGAATTGGCCTCCACAGTCACTTCAGACTCACTGTTAAGACTGTGTTCATGGAAGACAATCTTACTTGGCTACAAATGACTGCCAAAGAAGAAGACTCTATCTGTTGAATATATACAAAAGAAACTACCTAAAATCAAAACTTTAGGAATTTAGCAAACAAATCTAAGCTAGAATTTGGACGTCAAATTCCTTGCAGTTCCCAAGTGTATGTGGGAACAGGCAATATGGTTTCCCTTGGAGGAAGACTGAAGGGATGCTCTGATACCTGAGGTAGACACACCTAAGCATGTAACAATATAAAAACTATATTACCAACAATATCAGAGCTAAAATAAAAAAAATTCCTTCCAGTAGCACCTTAAAGACCAACTAAGTTAGTTCTTGGTATGAGCTTTCGTGTGCATGCACACTTCTTCAGATACTTCTTCAGATATTCTTCAGGTATCTGAAGAAGTGTGCATGCACACGAAAGCTCATACCAAGAACTAACTTAGTTGGTCTTTAAGGTGCTACTGGAAGGAATTTTTTTATTTTGACTATGGCAGACCAACACGGCTACCTATCTGTAACTGGAACAATATCAGAGCTATATTGCTTAGAAGTTCATTTAAGGAACATTGATTACTCTTCCTGCTCCCATCAGCAGAATGGGGTCGAGAATTGTGGCCCACCTTACAGAGCTGCTGTAAAGATTGCTGAAACAATGTACACAAATCACTTTGAAGGTCCTCTAGTGCTATATGTGACGGCTTATTGTTGGTGGTGTGCCTTTTTATTCCACTGTTTGTAAAACAAAGTTTGCGAAACAATGACGTCCCTGAAATTATAGGGAGGGAAGAGAGACAAAAGACCTCACCATACGCTTCTGGCAGACTCGGAAGGGGGAAAAAACCAGAAACGGCTAAAAAAAGCTACTGCTGTGCATATTAAAGAATGACATTATCAAGTGGAACAGACAAGACATGTATATAATGCATAAGCAGCATTTGCTCCTTCTCCAAACACCTCATAGATCACCCGAATGTTGGCTTCTAAGAAGAGCAGGAAGAGGAATGGGCAAGAGCATCAGCAGAGACAGCTCTGTCACCCAGGAGAAGCAAAGGGATTCCTTATCAAAGGCTGAGATCTGGGTGGACCTTGGCAGTGGCAAGTTGCTGAGGGATTGTATGGAAGAAGAAGCAGCAGGAAAGGCACTTGATGAACACTGAGGGCAAGGCATCATTTATGCTAAATAAAGCCCTGCTCCAGCTATATTGGAAAGCTGGACTTCGATGTTTCTGCAACTTTTTCTCTTTCTTTCTTTCTTTCTTTCTTTCTTTCTTTCTTTCTTTCTTTCTTTCTTTCTTTCCTGGAAGACCTAAAGCACTATGGAGCAAAGGGGAGGATCTGTGCTCCTGTTTCAGAACTGGACAAAGATCATGAATAAATACTGAGGGCTGCAGGGAAAGCCTCTGTTTTGGGTTTTGGCATCTGGGCAGGGGGAAGCTGGAGATACTCACTCGAGACAATTATTGTAATGTGCCCCATGCGGGGCTGCATTTGAAAAATTGCCAGAATGCTACAGCTGAAAGATAATGCAGTCACCAGGCTGTTGAGTGGAGTGGGCTGCAGGGAACATATGGTGCTACTTTTGATAATACAAATTAGCATTGGCTTCCAGTTGGCTTCTAGCTCTGATCCTAAATGCTGGGATTGGCCTATGAAACACTGGGTGGCTTAGGCTTAGCATCTCTGAAGGACCACCTCCTTAGGCCATCGCCATGATCATGGGTCCCCAAGGGCAGGTGCCCATAGGTCCCTGTCTCCCAAATCAGCTTAGCAGAGGAAAACAGGGAGTGATCCCCACGAGCCATGTATAAGGGTCATGTGGAAGGACTCTTTAGTGCCAGCAGTTTGTGTCACTGTTATCATCCTAATCTGATGTTAAAGGAAGGGTCATAGTCCAATGGAAGAGCACTTTCTCTGCATGAAAAAAGTCCCAGGTTCAATCCCCAGCATCTCCAGTTCGTGCTAGGAAAGACTCCTGCATGGAATTATTATTATTATTATTATTATTATTATTATTATTATTATTATTATTATTATATTTTATTTTAATGCTGCCATCTGACTGCGTTGCCATCTCAGCGGCTCCCAATAAAATATTTAAAACACAATAAAACATCAACCATTTAAAACTTCCCTGTACAGAGTTGCCTTCATATGTCTTCTAAAAGTCATACACTGTTTGACATTGGATGGGAGGGTTCCTCATGGGGGGGGGGGCGTGCCACTACCGAAAGGTCCTCTGCCTGGTTCCCTGCAACTTCACATCTCACAGTGAGGCCCTTGGAGCTGGACCTCAGGTGGAGACGCTCCCTCAGGTATACTGGGCCGCGGCTGTTTAGGGCTTTAAAGGTCAGCACCAACACTTTGAATTGTGCTTTGAAATGTACTGGGAGCTAGTGTAGATCCTTTAGGACCAGTGCTATATGGCCCTGGCGGCCACTTCCGGTCACTGGTCTAGCTGCCACATCCTAGATTAGTTGTAGTTTGAAAGGTAGCTCCACAGAGAACACATTGCAGTAGTCCAAGCAAGAGATAACCAGAGCATGCACCACTCTGGTGAGGCAGAGCACAGGCAGGCAGGATCTCAACAGTCATACCAGATGGAGCTGGTAAACAGCTGCCCTCCACACAAAATTAACCTATGCTTCCATGAACAGCTGTGAGTGCAAAACGACTCCCAGGCTGTGCACAGTTATCCCATTCTGGACCAGGGAGTTCCCCACCCCTGCTCACCCCCTGTCCCTCAGAAGCAGTACTTCTGATTTGTCAGGATTCAACCTCAATCCATTAACCACCATCCATCCTGCAACCGCCTTCAGAATCCTGCAGAGTCACTGCCAGTCACTTGCTGACAATACTGGGCCAGATGGGCTCCTGTGGTCTGACTTGGGAAAAGGCAACTTCCTATTTATTTTTGAGAGACAGCCACCTTGGGAATGGTTCACAGTGGGAAACAAACTGGCGGCAATGGTGCCATCTGGAGGGCATCAAGGAATACGGTTCACATTTATTTTTGCAGGGCAACATTGTGCAAACTGCAGGAGGGGGTCACAACTGAATGGCCTAAGTAAGGAAACCCTGCTTATTTGCAGCATAGTAGGGATTAGAGTAAACAAATTAATCCCTTAATATCTGCAGCAGCAAAGTTTAAAGGAAAAGTCTGCAGAAGTGAATCACCAGCCTTTCAGCATCTCCCACCTAGAACGTGTCATTGCTACTTCAAGTTGCTGCTTGTTAATATGCTAAGACAACCACAGCGCTGACCTCCCCCCACATGATACCAGGGGCCTAAGGGTTCTTCATAAATCTGCTGAAAGAATGACCTTCAGCCGGCAAGGAAGGGCCATTTAAAAAACCTCATAAGTGAGCGGCAGGTTCATTGGCTTGCTCAATTAGCATATTAAAAAGGAATTATTGCTACAAACAGGAAATCTAAATGAGTGCCTGTTGAAGCCAGGGATAACACTTCAGATTAAAGGTGCAGAGCCGTGATTAACATGTGCTATGTAAACCATTTATTGTTCATAAACAAGGTGAGACGTATTTTCACTTATGATAAGCAGTGGGGGCACCCTTAATGGAGCCACTTAGAGACACCAGGGAAGGATTAAAATAAAGAGAAGAGGGAGGAGAGAATTGCACATGCTTGAAGCACATGTCAGAGGTTTGCTCAGCCCGTAACTCGTTAAAGCACAGGACTCACACCAGGCTGAGCAGCCAGCACACAGTCACCTTCACTCTTTGGAGTTCTTGCCGAGAAAGCCAGCCCTGCAATGCATGGCATTGAAGTCCACTATTATCTCAGGGCAGATTTGGGGCTTGATTTATTTGTTCATACCACTGATTCAGTTTGCTGGCAAAAGAGACATCTGAGGCGGCACAAAACAAGATTAGGCTTTGAATCCAGATTTGATCCTGATTTCATCTGCTGCCCATCTGTGCCTTGTTAATCAGAAAACAAATTAGCAAAGCTGCTCCAAAATGTTTACTTGAGAGGGGAATTCAAAGCAGCAAAACTACCGACCGCTCCCCATCTTTTCTATGACATCGTGAAATTGCTTGTTTTCGTGATGGAATCAAGCTGGCTGACCATCTCTAAATATCAGCAAGGATTTATTTTTTGTTCATTTAGGGCTCTGTTTGACTAAGTTTTATTCAGAGCAGACCAAATGAAATCAATGGACCTACGTTAATCATGCCCATTAATTTCAATTCAGCTATGACTAACATTTGATGCAACACACTAATAATTACACCATGATTCTCCATAATAATTTAGAGCATTACATAAACATACGAAAGGTAGATTTTATCCAGTTGCCTAAGGAGTGCATCTCCCCACGTCAGCGCTCTCCTCACTTGAAATGCATAGTCCAAATTATGCATTATTCTACTGGATGACTTTAATGTATGTCTCAGCAATGATGAGATGGATTTGCTGCAATTAATTGACTAGAAAATGAAGAAGATCTAGTTTTGAAACTTATAAATGTTCTCATGGTATTATCCATATGCTAGAAATCAGTTGATGCATTAAAAGCTCTACATTACTCCTGATGGCCACAATTCGCAGTGAGTGCATGGAATAATCCCCTGCAACTGAAGTGAATGGAGCAGACCATGCTTTCCAGGAGAGAAATATGCCCATCCACTCCCTTGTACTTCTACCTAGATCAGGACAGTTGACATGGAGCAATCTATGTACTAACTATGCAGTATAGAAAGTAAAATGAGGGTCATAAGACTGTTTTGGAGTCTCTGTTGCCTATTCTAAGGCAATCATTCTGAAGTCTTCCATCTGAGCAGGAGATGTACTTCAGAGCCAGAATGCAAAACCCTGTTGCATTAATATTGAAATAACGGAATGTGAATTCCAAAACGTGGAAATAAAAAATGTAGAACTTCTCAACCACAAAAGAAGACAAGGCAACATTTGCTGCAAAGTTCAACTCCTCTGTTGTGTAATTCAAATGTGAATTTCATAAAATTTCACTCATGCAGAAGAACTTGCTTTGCACATTTTATTCTGCCCCCAAGCGATCCCTTGGTTATTCCACATATCTGTACACCCGCAGAGGCTTTTCTGGTCCCCCCCCCCTTTTAGAGCGAGGGATTCCCTCCAACTTTACATGTCTGTAAGGCTCCACCTTCCTGGTGAACCTTATTTGTACAACCTCTGCATCTCACCTTCAAAATAGATTTGTCAGTCGGCTCAACAGCTGTGACAGCACCAAAGCTAAGTCCTTGGATTTAGGAGAGGAGGAAAACAGCTGAGGGCAAAAGCTGGCAAGTCAGCTTAAAGCTGTGATTCTCGACTCCCTCCCTCCCTCCCTCCCTCCCAAGTGGTGTTTTCACAGGAGGAAGCAGGTGGGGGAGAAGAGTGAGGCTGAGAGAAAGAACCTGCTGGTATTGTGATGCACACCCAATTCACCAGGAGCTTGCTTAGCTCACTTGATTGAGTCATCTAGAAACATTTGCTTCTCCTTGGGTACCACTCTCTCTGCTTGGGATATGTGAGAAATGAAGCGGATCAAACCTTTGGAGGTTGATGTAATGGTCCCAGCTCCAGGCTCAGATTCAGAGTCAGAGGGTGAGCCAGATGAGCTTGAGGCTGCCATGTTGCTGGCTGAAGAGGTAGACTGAGTTCAGGAATGGATCTACACACAGGGGAGAAATGCTATAAATAAGTCAGAAATTAAATCGTTATAACAATAGGAAAAAACTGCTATGGAAAATCACATAGAAACTTTTTTTTTGCTCTCCAGCACCATCTGGTGTTGCATGTTTATAACACATTCAAAACGCTGTTTTTTTACTAATGCAGCTGAGCCCCAGGATGCAAAGCCTGCTTGGGTCCTCACACAACCCCCACTCCTCATCCGGCTAGGGATTTTGGAGAATTCCACCAGAAGCAGAAATGGAAATTGCCACAAACCACATGTCTGCCAGCAGTCAGAAAGGGAAATCACATTTGTGATTAGTGGGCTTGGGTTTTTTTAGTCACAATTTTTATGGAAACAATTGCTTTATTGTCTGCATTGTTTTTGAGGTCCATTGAAATGCATCGTTAGTTTTGGCTGGAGTGGATGGAAAAACAAATAGCAAAGGTTTTAAAGGAAGCTGGACTGTAGTGGACTTGGTCATGCTCACTCCTTCATCTCTGGTGTGACAGGTCATCTCCGTCAGGTCTCTTCTCCCTCACCGACCCTCCAAGGGTCCCTATTTTCCAGGGACAGCCCTGGATTTACAGAAACCGGCTCTGTTTCTGAATTAATCCTGGAATGTCCTGCTTTTCCTTAGGACGTCCCTATTTTCACTGGAGAAATGTTGGAGGATATAGGATGTCCCTCTTTTCATTGGAGAACCGTTGGAGAGTATACTATCATCTGGGAGAAGTCATTCCACTAGGCGGTCTCAGTGCGAGAGGTGGGAAGCAGAAGGCTCATTCCATCAGCTTTGTTGAAAAAGCCCTGCTCCATCAGGCACCTCCTGCCCCCTGAGCTATGCAAGCTGGTCATTATAAGAACATGTCCTTAAGAACTGCTCCCTGAATTTGAATCCCACCCTTTAGCCTCCCTATTCCTTTCCCCTTGTGTGTCCTGTTTGTTTTGATTGTGCTCCTGCAGGCAGAGACTGCCTTGTTCCAACTGACTGTATGCAAGCTGCTAGGGGAGACTTTTTAAGCTGAAGAGTGGAACACAAATGCTGTAAATAAATAAATAGCCCAGTTCTGCTCCCACAGTGGACAACCAGATGTCCACTGGGATGCCCACATGTATTATTATTATTATTACTATTATTATTATTTATTAAACTTCCATTTATAGACTGCTCACAGCCTGCACATATACCACCATTCATTTGAAATCACAAGGCCCCATACGGTGCAAAACACATTAAAATTGCAGTATATAATAACCCCAAAGTGGAAACAGAGAAAATTTCCATCACAAAAGAGAATGGTTAAACAGAATCCGGGAGAAGCTGAAGTTGACTGATATTACCAAAAATAGAGAAAGTCAGAAAGAGACTAAAAGTTTTATTGGAAAATGGTCACTGTTCATCATGCATTAGAATAACGAAGGGCAAGACAGTGTACTGACGCACAGCCTGCTGGGAGTTTTGTAACAGATTCAATTAGAAATATTTATTATCTCTTTGCTCTCAGCCTACCCTCCTGTATAAGCATCGGGACTATCGGTCAAATATTTGCTTTATTTATTATTTATTTTCTCTATTTTCATATTATGGATTCATGCAAACAACATTAAAGCTTCCATTACAATGCCTTGTGAGGATGTGTGTGTGTGTGTGCGCGCACACACACATATACACAATACAAAATAATACAGCAGCCAATAGGCCATTATGGAGATGGTGGTGGTATAGTGGTTAGAGTGTCCGACTAGGACTTGGGAAACCTCCTCCTACTTGGTCATGAAACCCACTGGGTGACCTTGTCCCAGTTAAAATGGCATGTAGAAATGGCATAATGAGCCATTTTAGGAAAATAACTCCACTAGGAAGAAGTGTAAAGGAAAAAGGGTAAAGGACCCCTGGATGGTTAAGTGCAGTCAAAGGCGACTATGGAGTACAGCGTTCATCTGGCTTCAAGCTGACGGAGCTGGTGTTTGTCCACAGACAGCTTTCTGGGTTGTGGCCAGCATGACTAAATCACTTCTGGTGCAATGGGACACCATGATGGAAACCAGAGCACCCGGAAATGCCGTTTACCTTCCCATCACAGCAGTGCTTATTTATCTACTTGCACTGGTGTGCTTTCGAACTGCTAGGTTGGCAGGAGCTGGGACAGAGCAACAGGAGCTCACCCCATCATGGGGATTCTAACTGCTGACCTTCTGATTGGCAAGCCAAGAGGCTCAGTGGTTCAGATCACAGTGCCACCTGCTCCCCTATGGGAAGATAGATGTGACACTATCCCAGTACCCACCAATTAGCACTGACAATGAGAGTACTATTGTATCTACCCACTTGCCACCTAGGTCCGTGGTTGCAGGAATCCCATCAACTTGGGGTTAGCTACATTGGAGGAGGGGGCTGCCAGCCAAATTCCAAGTCTCCTGCTAGGCACTTTCAACTTGCCACCTCCCCTGCTCTCCTGTGCTCTTGAACCCAGCAATGTAGTGCAAGCGATCTAAGCACAATGGAGGAATTGACGGCTCTTGCGTGTCAATAGAAACAAGTACAGCCCAGGAACCCTATTGAGAAGTTTATTTAAGAGAAGAAGGGAAAAGGTGACGAGGGTGGAAAGGTGAGCGTGCACTAGGCACAGGAAACCAGAATACTGGTCCACCTAGTCCCATACTAGCCAAACTAATGCAGAAGATACATACCACATTTTAGTTTAGTAGACATAGGTTGCTACAAACTAATGTAGCAAAGATAGACCCTTCCACCTCCGGTAGACTAGGGGGTCTGGCACCATGTTTTAAATGCTGTTTAATCAGGATGATTATGATGGACAGATGGAAAGGCAATTGACCAATGGGTGTGCATGGAAGGCAGACCCATATAGGCTGAAAATTCTGGAGGAAAGGGCAATTAATACCAGCCATTGTCTCTAGAAGGTGAGAAGTAGGATGACGATGTCTAGGCTTTTCCTGCCAGCCAATGATGTGGATTTAAAGGCATGCTGGTTTGGGACTCATAGGACATCAGGATATGGAGCCCGCTAATGCAACTAACCATATGGGAGATTTAAAATGTCGTGCTTCACAGTTCAAGGGGTTATTGATGGAAACAGGGGTGTAATTAGGGGTTGACCAAATTGGCCTCTGCCAAAGGCGCAGGCCCAGGGGGGCACATAAATTGTGCCTCTCCACTCTGGCTTGGAGTGGGTAGGAGCCTGCCTGCATACCCCCAGGCCATTCCTCTGCTGCTCTGGGTGGTCAGGCAAGGTGCACAGGCTCTTCCAGGCCCCTCGGGGAGGAATCTGGTCACCGCAGTGGGGTAAGGGGGGGGGCATCAATACACCTCCTTGCCTAGGGCACATTAGATTTGGGGAGCACACACACAGCTCCTTGCCAAAGGCATGAAGAAGCCTAGGTATACCTCTGAATGGTACCAAAAAGCCCTGCTTTTGCAGTCTTCAGCCTAGATGTTTCCAAGCACAATTCAAAGTGTTGGTGTTGACCTTTAAAGCCCTAAACAGCCTCGGCCCAGTATATCTGAAGTAGCATCTCCACCCCCATCATTCTGCCCGGACTCTGAGGTCCAGCGCCAAGGGCCTTCTGGCGGTTCCCTCATTGCGAGAAGCAAAGCTACAGGGAACCAGGCAGAGGGCCTTCTCGGTAGTGGCACCCGCCCTGTGGAATGCCGTCCCATCAGATGACAAAGAGATAAACAACTACCTGACATTCAGAAGACATCTGAAGACAGCCCTGCTCAGGGAAGTTTTCAATGTGTGACATTTAGTGTATTTTTTGTCTTTGTTGGAAGCCATCCAGAGTGGCTGGGGAAACCCAGCCAGATGGGCGGGGTACAAATAATAAATTATTATTATTATATAGACAGACTCCAAAGTACAGTCTCACTTGACAGTTTGAGCATGCTGATATGCTCAAACAGGAAAAGGTAAGCCCTCCGCTAGGACTCTGACTCTATGGTGCAATTGTGCAGAGGAAGTATTTTTTTAAAAAAAAATGGGGGGGAGAGAGAGGAGTATTTTATTGTCTACATAGCTCTATGCTTTGGTGCAGCTTGCAAACTTTCAGCTGTGAGCCTTTATGCCTGTTATTCCTGAGTTTAAATGCAAAGATATCAGCCAAAGCAGGCGTACCATGAGCAGCTGAGAAATCGCTCACTCTAATGACCCTCCTACACTATATTTATCTCAATGAAAAAGGCTGCTGCT
Organism: Podarcis liolepis; assembly: GCF_965112155.1. Lineage (NCBI taxonomy): Eukaryota > Metazoa > Chordata > Lepidosauria > Squamata > Lacertidae > Podarcis > Podarcis liolepis. Next base: position 17,815,068 of record NC_139567.1, on the reverse strand, counting down.
CCTTTGCCATGAACTGCTGAGGTGAGCAGAAAGGGCCAGGAATGATCTAGGTGTTTGTTTATCCTTCCTAGCAGACAGTGAGACACCAACACTGGCCTCTACTGTTGGGGAAGCATCTTCCTGATTTCAGCCTTTATGAGTTCATCCAGACAGATTTTGGCAACGGGAGGGAGAAACCGACATTGTTGTGCAAGCACAAAACTGAGTCCGGCTTCCTAGCTCTTTCCTTTATTCTGCTTCCCCACTGCCCCTCCTCAAAGATCTCAAGATAGAAGGCATTTTGTTGTTTAGTCGTTTAGTCATGTCCGACTCTTCGTGACCCCATGGACCAGAGTACGCCAGGCACTCCTGTCTTCCACTGCCTCCCGCAGTTTGGTCAAACTCATGTTGGTAGCTTTGAGAACACTGTCCAACCATCTTGTCCTCTGTTGTCCCCTTCTCCTTGTGCCCTCCATCTTTCCCAACATCAGGGTCTTTTCCAGGGAGTCTTTTCTTCTCATGAGGTGGCCAAAGTATTGGAGCCTCAGCTTCACGATCTGTCCTTCCAGTGAGCACTCAGGGCTGATTTCCTTCAGAATGGATAGGTTTGATCTTCTTGCAGTCCATGGGACTCTCAAGAGTCTCCTCCAGCACCATAATTCAAAAGCATCAATTCTTCGGCGATCAGCCTTCTTTATGGTCCAGCTCTCACTTCCATACATCACTACTGGGAAAACCATAGCTTTTAGTATACGGACCTTTGTTGGCAAGGTGATATCTCTACTTTTTAAGATGCTGTCTAGGTTTGTCATTGCTTTTCTCCCCAGAAGCAGGTGTCTTTTAATTTCGTGGCTGCTGTCACCATCTGCAGTGATCATGGAGCCCAGGAAAGTAAAATCTCTCGCTGCCTCTACCCTCCAACAATTCTCCAATGAAAATAGGGCCACCCCATTCCATAATGATAATTTTACTATTTATACCCCACACATCTTACTGAGTTGCCCAGCCACTCCGGGCAGCCACCAACATATATAAAAACATAAGAAAACATTAAACATTTTTTTAAAAAAACCTTTTCTATACAGTATTGCCTTCAGATGGCTTGGGGGTTGGATCACTCCAAACCCTCCAACATTTATCCAATGAAAATAGGGACGTTCCAAGGAAAAGCGGGACATTTTGGGATCAAATCAGAAACTGAGATGGTTTCTCTCAATCAGGGAAATCCCTGGAAAATAAGGATACTTGGAGGGTCTGAGAAGGACATGAAGTATGTTTAGATCCAAGCTTAGAAACAGACCTGGCCACAGTCATGGATTCTTGACTTGCTTGGGGCTGCCTTCAGATAAATATCACCCAGAAACTTCAACAAATGGAAAATGCAGCCACCAGGTTGTTGGCAGGAACTGACTGAGGAGGGCACATCCTTCTGGTGCTGTCTACTCTGCACTGGTTTCCTGTTTGCTTCTGGGCTCAGTTTAAGGGGCTGGTTCTGACCCCAAATGGCCTTGGGGCCTGAAGGTGCTTTACTGTGGCTCATGTGAGCTCTAGTATGTGGCTAACAATCACAGGGGGAAATTCATTGAGTTGGCTCTGTGTGTGTGTGGTGTCTTACAAGAGCGCATATGTACAATTCCTAATATACATAAAAATGTAAGGCAGTCATTGCTCAGCCTCTGTTGAAGGATTTGTTGTGCCACATAACAATCCTGGATTTGCATGCTGCACAAGAGGAGGGAGGAAGCACGGGCATGGGGTTTAAAATGGCCACAAAGTTGGTCTGCAGAACGGAAGAAGGAAGTTGAGATGGTGAAAAATGAGGTTAGTGGAGTGGGAAGGGGAAGCTCTAGTGTCTAGAGGGTTAATATAGGGTGAGTGGAAGGGAGTTGATGAGTGAAGCCCCTAGTTTTTAAAAAACACAGAGGGAGAGAGAAATGGAGAAAGGTGTGGAGAACGTTGAAGAACTAACAGCCATGGTAAAATCTGTGTGAAATTGCAGTCAAACATAATTGTGCTCGAGTGCTGGTTAGTGCAGGAAGGGGTTAAGTTCACAGAGTTAGATTCCCTAGACTCAGCTAGGTCATGCCCCTTCTACTCTGATGATGGAGGAAGTGAAGCCTCCTCTTCCTGTTCCTTCTCTCTCCATGTCATGTAACTGACCGAGAAAGATGTACCTAAGCAAGTTTCAACTTAGAGCACGTGTTTGAAGCTATCTTTCTGTTTTTTCTACTCTGCTTGAGTTCTCTTTGCTGCTGTTTGGATAAATGCATGAATCTGACCTTTGGAATGTTTTGTCAGTAAATTGTTTTAAGCTTACTTAGCAGTGTGAGGTTTGTTCATTGCAAGAGGAGTAGAAAGAGGAGAGTGCTTTATGCAACTAAATGTCATAGAACAACCTATATTCCTAATACTATACTGTTGCTTGAATTTTGTGTGTTTAAACTCTGCTACTGAGGGCTTTAACCCTGCATTTTGAATTCAGTTACCCATCAATCCTTTTGTTATTTACCCCACACATGTGGGTCATAGGGATTCTATTTTCTGCCTCCACAAAATTTTGACTGCAGAACATTTGGAACATAAAGAAAAATAGATGAGTGCCAAATTCATTTCTAATGCATCAGTTCCACTTCAGGAATAAAGCAGTTTGGAAACCTAAAATCTAGGGGAGAAATCAGAATAAGGAGAATTTCAGAAGAATCCCTTTTTCTGGGCTACAAAAGAGATGAAACTGAGCTGGGATGGCAGGGAGAGAACATCAAGGGCACAGAGGGCACCCAAAAGGCCCCGGTCATTCCTGTGGCTGGCAAAGGAGCCTTTACTCAACAGCAGGCCTGGAGGCCAGCACCAGACATGTGAGAAGCACATGCATGCGCACGCACCCACAGAGACTGCAGAGAAACTGTGAGTGACAAGGAGATAGCCTACGTGAACAGAAAAACAGGCAGCAGGCAAGAGCAGGGGAGCGAGCAGAGGGCAAGGGCAGGAAAGGGCAGCCCAGAGGCTTTCTCTGCCATCCCCAGAGCCCTGTCTGCTGCTGCTGCAGCAGCAGCTCCCAATGTTCGAACCCGCCTGCTCTCCAACGTCTCAGGCTCAGGATGCTTTCTATGATTGACCCCAATTATAGAAGTCAGGCCATGTGGGGCTTGGAGCACTGTTCAGATCAGCCAGGCAGCTGTTCAGTCCCTGGGAATTTGGCTGTCCAAATGCATGGACAGGAAAGGGCATTGCATGCAAAGAGGTTGGTGGGGGAGGGGAAAGGCACAGAGTCTCGGTGGGAAAGCAAGTAGGGTGGGCAATTGGAAGGAGAGGCTGTGCCTGCATTTTGCAGAAAAAAACACCCTTCGGGGGTTTCATTTGCTTTTGAAAAATTGTGCACAGGTCCAAAAATTATAGGTGCATGATAATACAGAATGCACAGGTGATGTTCGTTTCCACACTCTTACACACACAGGCGTTTGCCTTGCATGGTGGCTGTCTGTCTCTGCTATGCCTATGTGTCTTGGTCACAACTCAGTATGACCAAGGGATGGGTGGGGTTTGGCTCTCTGTGCTTGCCCCTTCCCTTGGCTGCCACAGCAGAGATGCTGGCAGCAGCATTTTGGCTAAGGCATGATGGGGTGGAGCAAGCAGACACTGGAGATCACAGAAGTGGCTGTTGCTACAGTAAGTGGCTGTCACTTCCTTCCCTGGACTGACAGCTCCAGCAAGCAACAAGCAGCCGCAGAGCACCTCTATGGCACTCTTGTGTTAACAAGAAAGTATTCATGCCCAGAAGCACCAAGAGCTAGGATGTGGAGTGACTTAACTGCCCCATAACCTGCCTCCTTGCACCTCTCAGAAAACGACCTGACAGTCCTAGGTACCTGGAATCCCTTCAGTCTGCTCAGTTATTTTCGCAAGGAACTGGAGGTAAAAAAACGAACAAAAAACCAGGACAGTTTTGCTCCAAAAGGGATAAAGAAAATGCATTTCTTTACTTCATTCTGCTGTTATTAATACCTGATTTGTTCCTATCTACTGCATTTCACAACTTGTCTCCTGCAATCACCTAAGCTTTGGAAACAATTTTATCTGAGTGGGCAAGGCCCCTTGTAAATAAATTCTGCATTGCACATTATATTTTAAGCAAGTTTGAGACTTTCCTGATAAGATGCTTCCTATAGGAGAGATCATTACCGCATAGATTCCTCCACACTCTACTTATCCACTACCCCCAAGCTGCAATCTTGCACAAGAACACCAACAGACAGCACCCTCCCCCACCCCCACAAAAAACCCCTCTCCAGAAGAAATCTAATTTACTTTTTAATCTGGTTCAGAAATTTGCTGGCAAAAAAATTTCAGAGACAAGCACGACCATTTATTACTGTTTATCATAGCGGCTGGATTCACGTTCCCGATCGGGATAATGTAGCTGAGGGTGGGAGGGGGGAGAGGAAAGAAAAATCTTTTGATGCATTATTTATTTGATACAATCTTCCCCCTGATAAAATCAGTAAGCAGAGGACAAAGCAACGACCTTATCCATTTCAGCTGCATAATGTGAAATATACCGTGCATCGACTTTCTCCCTCCATTTTAATTTTATTTGCTTGTTTGGTAGCAGAGCATATATATGGAGGGGGTATGCAGTGGATCCCCTGCTCAGTTCACCCTTCCACAAGTGCAAGTTAAGAGGAGGAAGAGCCTGTGATTCCAAGCAACTATAGCCATGCACCACAGCAAACATTTTCAGCAGGGGGCCGGTCCACTGTCCCTCAGACCTTGTGGGGGGCCAGGCTATATTTTGAAAAGAAAAAAAAGGACAAATTCCTATGCCCCACAAATAACCCAGAGATGCATTTTAAATAAAAGCACACATTCTACTCATGTAAAAACACACTGATTCCAGGACCATCCACGGGCCAGATTTAGAAGGCGATTGGGCTGGATCTGGCCCCTGGGTCTTAGTTTGCCTACCCATGCACTAGAGCACCCATGGCGTCTGAATAATGAAGCATGTACCTGAGACTCTGGGGCCAGGTGACCCACTCTGACGTGAGCTAAACCTTGCTAACACCCCAAGGTGGTGGGGTCTAAGGCCGTAGCTCAGTGGCAGAGCAGCTGCTTTGCATGCAGAAGGTCCCAAGTTCAATCCCCAGAATTTCTGATTATGCATCCTTTTCCTTCAAAAAAAGATGAGAGAGCTCCTGGCAGTAAAAACAGATGACACTGAACTAGGTGGACCAATAATGTGTCGGCTGGTGGCTTTAAAGGGGGCTTAGAGAAATTGATGGAGATGCATCTATCGAGGAGAGCTAAGACTATATGAAGTCTCCATGCTCAGAAGCAGTCTACTGTTGAGCACCTTGCTACTTGGCAGCAAAAGTAAGAGAGGGCTCTTTCCCTCAAGAGTCCTTGCAGGTGTCAGGCTTCACGGAATCCTATCCCTCCCACGGTGGCAGCCAAGAAGCAGAGAAACAAAAGGAGTTCTTACCAAGTAATTTATTCAATATTCACAGAGAGAGACGAAGGAATGCGGTCTCCCAAAAACAATGGTGTTGCTCCATATAAAGTCCCACCCCCCTCAGCCCCTCTTATTCTACGTCACCCCTGTGCCGGCTGATCTGTGCTTTCTGTCTCTGAGCTTTCTGTTCTACTACTCTCAAGGCATGCCTGGTTCTGGGAGGGGGGGTCAGAAATGCTTTCAAGAGACACTGAGTCTGTTAGCTGTCTCTCCTCTGGTGCTTCTTCTTCCTGCTCCTGCTCCCCTCCCAATATTTCCCAGCTTCTCCCCTTTGCAGCCTCTGAACTATGCCCTTCTGCAATCCACTGTTCTAAATCTATACCAGAGGTCAGCAAACTTACCGCGCCCCAGGTCGGTGTCTCCAGTGCTGATCACGTGGCGGGCCAGAGGGCGGGGGAGCACGTGCCCATACGCATGCGCACACGCTATTTCCAGCACACGTCCGGGTCGGAGGAGCACTGGAAATAGCTTGTCGCATGTGCACGGGCCTCCTCCGACCCGGATGTGCACCGGAAATAACGCTTGTGCATGTGCAAATAACGCTTCTGCATGCGCACAAGCTATTTCCGGTGCTCCTCCGACCCAGAAGTGGGCAGCCGCGCAGCGCAGCGCTGGTAAGAGTGGGTGGTGGCAGCGGGTGGCGGGGGGTGCCATGGGCCAGATAAACGAGTCCCTCGGGCCTTATCCTGCCCACAGGCCTTAGTTTGGGGACCCCTGATCTGTGGTCTCCCTCTTCTGTGGGAAGTGCAGGAGGAGAGGGTGGGCTCCACCATTCCTCCTCTTCAGACCAGTCTCTGACAGCAGGATTCCCTGGGGTGGCACATGGTGAGAAACTAGATTAATTGGATCTCTTACTTGCTTCAGCAGGGATCTTCTTGCTCCAGCTGCACATCACCCACTCAGCTGGGGTGGCAGCAGTAAAGGCCATGGAGGTTGTATGGAGATGGCAGTGGAGGTTAGCAATCTACCCTGGAGTGGCCTCTCCCTGCCCAATCACTGCTGCTTTGAAGAGCTGGCCAAGATAATCTCTCAGCTGTATGGCACAGTGGTTAGTGTGTTGGGCTAGGATCTGGAAAACCAAGGTTCAAGTCCCCATTTGGCCCTGAAGCTCAATGGGTGACCTTGGGCCAGTCCCTGCCTCTCAGCCTAACCTGCCTCACAGGGTTGTTGTGAGGATAAAATGTGTATATCACCTTGAGCTCCTTGGATAAAAGAGGGGGATCTGAATGTTAAATGAATAAACAACAACAAAAAATCCATTATCTCACATCAAAATAAATAAACGCAATCTCATGCTATCACAACTTACTCCAAACGGAGGCTATGGCTGCCCAGCGAAGCTCAGACACTGAAGTTTACACAGCAAAACTTTTTCTCTCCCTCTCTTTCTTCCCTTTTCAGAACGATGCCTCCTGCGGGAAGTGTAAATATAGGAAAAAATGACAACATGTGCATTAATGCTCGTTAGAATGTCATCATTATATTCTGCAAAGTGTCTGCTGAGGGGGTCCCTAAAGGGCACTTAGAAGCCAGCAGCTGCTCGACATTTGTTCCAGCTCACATCTCGAAGAAAATGACATTGAGATAAATAGAGGAAAGGAGTGTCTTGTGCGCAAGTGTGGAAGGGGAAGGGAGGGCCTTGATTCTGATGCTGTCCAAGAGGGAGAAAGGATAAAGCCTTCTCCATCTCATAATACATAGGAAGTTTACCTCCGCATCATAATGTATTCTGCTTCCAACGATCAGGTTTTCGGTTCATTTTAACATTTGGAGCAAGAATTCCAGACAAGAAAACATCAGGTTTAAGGGGCAATTGCAATTTAAAAAGGCCCCTAATATTCCTCAGGAGGAGTCCTGCTGGATCAGGCCCATCTAGTCCAGCATCCTGGTTTTACAGTGGCCAGCCAGATGTCTTGATTAAAAGCCTGTAAGCAGGACTTGCATGCTACATCACTGCCTCCACCTGAGATTTCGGGCAACTGGTGTTCAGAGGCATACTGCCTTCAACAAATAAAGACAGGACATAGTCATCATGGTTGGTAGCGGTGCTAGCCTTCTCCTCAATGTCATCCACTTTTACAGACGTCCAAGTCTGTGGCTATCACGGCATTCTGTGGCTGTGAATTCCAGTCTAACAATAAGAAGGATTGGATCTGTGCATGCAATGGCACACGGAAGCAAAGCCCATTTCTTCCACTCACTTGGAGGGGAAATGTTTTGTAGCTGGGGAAGCACTGTTTGACTTTTGGGGTGTCTGTACACAGATGACCCTGCCCAGTCAGAGCAAAGGAACACCATTTACAAACTCATTTCAATAATAATTGCCAGGACTTCCAGGGTTATTAGAATGTGACTTTTAAAAAAAATAAAATCAAATCACTTCTCTTGCAAGCTTTGCAGCAAACCTCCAAAACATTTTTTTTTTCTCAAGGCTTGATCTAACTTGATGTTTGTAAAGCTCCTTGGGGAGAGAGAGAGAGAGAGAGAGAGAGAGAGAGAGAGAGAGAGAGAGAGAGAGATCCCCATGCTCAGGAGTTGCCATCTCTGATTGCATCTCAGCCTCAGCCTCTATCACAAGCGATGTGCATTTGTGTGACTGACTTCCAGCTCCCTGGCTCTTGATTGTGTTTGTCACAAAGGCCTTGGAATGAATACACAAAGCTGACTCCAGGGCACTTGCAGAAGGCAGGCGGGAAGGCAACTGAGGATTCCAGCTGACCACATGGGAGCTCACTCAAACTAACTTCTACCCTGCTCACCCAATGAATATAGGTTTATACTAAGTTGGACAACTGGTTCATCTAGCTCTGCATTGCCCACACTGACCAATACTGACCCCCCAGAGTCTCATACAGGGAACATTCCTAACCCTGCCTGGAGATGCTTTGAACTGGACATTCTGCATGTGAACCAAGTGTTCTACCCCTGAGTTACTGACCCTCTCTTGACCTGTATGGACTGTCTGAGATCTACCAAAAGCAAAGGGCATGAGTCTACTTCTCTAGAGGAACTGACTGGGTTGTTCTCATCTGTCTTTGACTTCTGTGAGGCTGGGGAGATGGAGATCTTGTAGGGGATTCCTCCTCCGAGTATCTTCCAGGAGTTATTTACTGTCAGTTGATCCATCAAGGAAGCACTCAAGAGTCTTATCCTAACCACTGTTGTCTGCCACACACAGCAGTGGTGGACTTTGGGCTCTCAAAAATTTCAGTGGTACCCTGTGCAATGCTAAAATTTGGCATCCATCCCCCCACCTCTCACGCTCCATTCTGCAGCATTGTTTTGGTCCCCCATCAGCACGGCATGCAGTTTTAGGTCACACCACCTAAAACCACCTCTGCACCCAGCAGAGTCCCAATGTTGAAGGACCGAACACTCAACAATGTCTATGTAGTCATCGTGTCCATTACATGATCCCTTATTGATTGGGATTGCTCCATGGAAGAAACATTTGCCAAGTGAAGGGTAAGTGCCGTGTAGGGTAGAGCTTCCCTACTGCCCCCATGAAACATTTTGGGTCTCCCCGGAAGCGCAACTTTCATCTTAAAAGACAGACAAACATTCAGCACAGTCTTATTAAAATCACTTTGATTCTTTTCCCCTCCCCTCTCCTCTGTGTGCATGAAAGTCAAAGTCTCATATCTTTATTTGCACTTTGACTTCCATCCCCTCTGGCCCTCTGGTGCATTCTCCCCACACCCGCTTTCCTTTCCTTATCTGCCAGGGACTGTCTACCTTCCAGGGATGTTCCTCTTTCCTTGTGCCATTGGCTGTCAACCTGCTTAATCATTTGTTCGTCACTGAAGTCAAATATAGTTTATTAAAAATGTATTCTCCCTCAACCCAATTGCCCCTTGGCACTCTTCAGACCTTGATGTCTCTGTTCTTCCGCTAAGGAGCTTTAATGCTGCTTGTTAACCACCTGACGGATGCAGCCACTCACAGCCACCCAGGTTTCCAATTCACACGGATGGTCTCAGAGAGAGCATGCAAAGAGGGAGGGAGAGACCAATGGGTGGCTAGGGACTCATTGCAAGCTGGGGGTGTGGTGGTGGTGCTGGAATCTTGAGCCATAGTGGCAGTGCAGGGAGAAAATAATTGAAGTCATAGAAGTCATAGAATTGTAGAGTTGGAAGGGACCACTCTTCACCATCTCTGCCTCCTGGCCTCCCTTGTGCTTCTGATTCTGGGCTTCTCCCTGCCACAGGCTCTCCCAGCTGACAAAGCCCTGTTATCCCTTCAGCTTCTGGCACTTTCTCTTCCTGGTCTTCTCCCTGTGATGACTCAGTGTTGTCCCACCATCAATCCCCAGGTTCTTTGCCTTCTTCGCTTGGTGGTTCCCCAACTGGTTCCTCCCACCATTCCTCTGTGTCCAACCAGTTCATGACATCAGGGCTTCCCCTTCCTCTCTTTGCCCCTTCAGACCCCCACCCACCCACAAAATGTGCTCCAGAGTGCCCCCAAACCATTTGGAGAAGATTTTGAAGGTTGTACAGGAGCCGGAGTGGGGGAAAGTCATAGGACACCAGAAGCTGCCATATACAGAGTCAGACCCTTGGTCTATCTAGCTCAGTATTGTACTCACTGACTGACAGTAGCTCTCTGGGGTTTAAGGCAGGGAATCTCCCCCAGCCCTGCATGGAGTTGTTGGGAATTGAACCAGGAGCCTTTTGCATTCAAAGCAAGTGATCTACCACTGAGCTACTGTTCTTCCCCATTGTACATGCCCCACTTAGTCAACAGAAGCCTTGGATACAACTTTCAGCTTGAAGGACTAGAGTAATCACATGCAGATTGTAGTAGTGGAGCTGGCAACCCCTTTCCTAAATGCCATCAAAAGGGTAAACCCACCACTCTTCAAAAGAGGTAAGAAAGCAAAATGAGAAAGGGACCTAGCAGTTTAGAGACACAATTCTATCTGCCATCAGAGAGCCAGTGTTGTGTAATGGTTAGAGCACTGGACAATGACCCAGGAGACCAAGGTTCAAATCCCCACTCAGCCATGAAGCTCAGTGGGTGACCTTGGGTCAGTCACTGTCTCTCAGCCTAAACCATGGGTAAGCAAACTAAAGCCCGAGGGCTGGATCTGACCCAATCGCCTTCTAAATCCAGCCCATGGACAGTCCGGGAATCAGCATGTTTTTACGTGAGTATAATGTGTCCTTTTATTTAAAATGCATCTCTGGGTTATTTGTGGGGCATAGGAATTCATTCATCCCGCCCCACAAGGTCTGAGGGACAATGGACTGGCCCCCTGCTGAATAGTTTTGCTGACCCCTAGCCTAAACTGTGCCACAGAGTTGTTGTAAGGATAAAATGGGGAGGAGAACCATGTAGGCCACCTTGAACTCCTTGGAAGACAAGGTGATTTATAATAATATAATATAATATAATATAATATAATATAATATAATATAATATAATATAATATAATATAATATAATATAATATAATATAATATAATATAATATAATATAATATAATATAATATAATATAATATAATATAATATAATATAATATCATATCATAATATAATATAATATAATAATATAATATAATATAATATAATATAATATAATATAATATAATATAATATAATATAATATAATATAATATAATATAATATAATATAATATAATATAATATAATATAATATAATATAATATAATATAATGGAGCCCTGCTGCACCCCAACTGCCTAGAACCTACTTGCCTGGAACCACACTGTTTCCCACAGCATCCAGTATACAACAAAGGTGGAGGATCTATTGCTGTCTAGATGCTGGTCATTGCTGGTGCTGTTGGGAGTTGGAGTCCAGCAACATCTGCAGGGTCACAGGTTCCTCAATCCAGACCAATGCACAGTCCCAATCCAGACATGACAGCAACCATCAACTGGTGTTCAGAGACCTACTTCCTCTGATCCTGGAGGTACATCTAAGCAGCCATACCAAGCTTTTTTTTAAGAAGAAAAGGACAGAACTGCATGAACCGTCTGAAAGTAAAAAGGGGAGAGCAAAACTGGAGAGCTTGTAGCTTGTCTCTGGCTGAAAAATTCCTGCTGAAGCAACTGCTCGGGGTAATCTATCACTGACCACGGACAAATGTGCAAAAGGGAAGGAAAGGAGAAGAGAAGAATGAGGACAAACAGGTGCAAGAGGAGGTGTTGCCAGGCTGGGGATCGAATGATATATGGACTGGGAAGTTGTGTGCCTAATATGCATCTCCTTGGGCATGACTGGTGAGTGAACCTCTTATTGAAGGCTGGCTCACTGGAGAACTGCCCAGTCTTCTCCACCGTCCACCTCAGTCTAGTGCAGCCCTGTTCACTTCCAAATGGCTTCCTCTTGCCCTTCCAACTCTTTTCATCCAATGGGGAGCTAAGTCTAGAGGACCAGGTGGGATGTTGAGGACTGGCTGCCAGAGCTTCCCTTGAGATGGATGGAGCGGGAGATGAGATCCTCCCACACTGTCATAGAGAGAAGGGATAAATTTGCCACAGCTTTGGAAGTGTGTGCATGTGGGGAGATAATGTGACCCCTCAACCTTTTATGGAGACCACAACCCATTAGATGTACTGGGAAACCTAGAAAGCACACTGCGGGCTTCCATTTCAGAGGGATGAAGCTGCATCTCCCATCCAGAGTTGTCCGCACAGAGCATCCTCTGTGCAAGAAGGAGCAACTGCTTCAGCATCTGCAATGAGGGAAGCAGAGCAGAAGGGCTCTTATGGAGCTGAGGGAGGGGCTCGGAGGGAGGGGCTCCAACTGGAAGGGCAGGTGGCCTGTGCAGTTGGCCTGCCAAGGGAGGCAGTGGAGGCCACACGGTGGGGAGTTTCCAAACAACAGTTTGGATAAGCATCTGTCAGGGGCTGGCTCCACTTTAGTCATTTTGCCTCCAAGACTGCGTGCGAGAGAGAGAGGCGGGAAGGGAGGGGAATTAACAGACTATAGTTAATTGTAGTACTGCTGTTCACACATGTTGAAGGACTTGGAGTAGAGCAAAAGACAGAAAACTGTGTGTTTGTGTGTGTCCATCTCTCTCTGTGTGTGTGAAGGAGACAATACAGGAATTGTGAGAGGGTAGAATGAGGGGTCCCTGGGGGGGAAGGAGGCGTTCTGGATCTAACAGTATCCTGAAGGAGTTGTGATGACAGCAGCTGCCACCACCACTACTCACAAGAGATTACGAGTCTGGCTAATGTTTGCGCTCGCTCTCTCTCTCTCTCCCTCCCCCATGAGCCCCCCCCCCCACATACACATCTCTTCTTCGTCTTCTAATTAGAGAGCATTTGGTATGGTTGCGTTCTGAGTAATTCCTCTTGAGAAACAACCAGCTTCAAATTAAAGAACAAAAAAATAAAAATAAAAGTAAAGTACCACGAGGGAATCAGCACAAGAGCAGGAATGATGCAGCTGCCACAAGTCCAGGACGCAACAGGCCACCGCTCTGAACCGCTGCCAACTTCCAAACTGGCTATCAATTTCTCATCTGTCATTGAGACAAGCTACGAGTGCGAAAGTGCGGACTGTGTTGATTACAGAAATGCGCCGTTCCAATATGTGCTGGTGCCTGCAAACCCCCTGAACGTTTCCAGAGGAAATAAATTTGCAGCAAAAGGGGCGAGGGGTTAGAATCGCTATATGCTGAAACATCACGCCCAACACAGAATGATTTATCACAACTAAATGCAGGAGGTAATGTTTCCTTATAGAAGTGTATGTCATCTCATGAGATGGGACAGAGGGACAGAGGAAATTCAGCCTGATTTGGGGGGCCTTTATGGGGAAAGTACAGCAATCGCTACCAACACAGAAATAAGTTTGGTGTCTGTGAACAGCCCAGGGAGAACAGCTAACTTGTGCTGATCAGCAAACAAAGTCACTTTTGTTTGCATGGACAATGAGAGGCAGTGCCAGGTAGAGAGACCTAGACAGCCACATTCAGCCTCCACACCTGAGGTTCTCTAATAATAATAATAATAATAATAATAATAATAATAATAATAATTTATATCCCACCCATCTGGCTGGGTTTCCCCAGCCACTCTGGGTGGCTTCCAGCAGAATATTAAAATACAATGATTCATCAAATATTAAAAACTTCCCTAAATAGGGCTGCCTTCAGATGTCTTCTAAAAGTCAAATAGTTGTTTATTTCCTTGACATCTGATGGGAGGGCGTTCCACAGGGTGGGCGCCACTACCGAGAAGGCCTTCTGCCTGGTTCCCTGCCACCTCACTTCTTGCACTGAGGGAACCGCCAGAAGGCTCTTGGAGCTGGACCTCAGTGTCTGGGCTGAATGATGGGTGTGGAAATGTTCCTTCAGGTATACTGGGCCAAGACTGTTTAGGGCTTTAAAGCTCAGCACCAACACTTTGAATTGTACTCAGAAAAGTACTGGGAGCCAAAGTAGGTCTTTCAGGACCAGTGTTATATGGTCTTGGCAGCCACTCCCAGTCACCAGACTAGCTGCCGCATTCTGGATTAGTTGCAGTTTCTGGGTCACCTTTAAAGGTAGCCCAACGCAGAGCACATTGCAGTAGTTCAAGCGGAGGATAACCAGAGCATGCACCACTCTGTGGTTTGTGGGCAGGTAGGGTCTCAGCCTGCGTACCAGATGGAGCTGGTAAACAGCTGCCCTGGACACAGAATTGATTGGCACCTCCATAGACAGCTGTGAGTCCAAAATGACTCCCCATGGAGTAAAGGATTAAACTCTCCCTCCCCACTTATTTATTGATTTAAATTTATATCCCACCTTTTTTCTCCAAAGAGCTTAAGGTAGCATATATGGTTCTCTCTGTTGCCATTTAATCCCCACAACAAACCAGTGAGATACATAAGGCCTGGACCCAATGCTTCTCTCACAACCAGTTAATGCCATGTCCACTTTGGACTTCAGTCTCTACACATCAACCCTATGGCTACTTTGTGTGTCTGGAGACCCAATTGGTTCTGTCCAATTGGTTCTATACAGATTAAAGGTCATGGGGGTCCCCGATCCACCTTGCCATATTTGAGACCTTTCTGGGGCCTCCATATTTCTTTTGTACTCACAAAACATGAGAGCATATGAGGACACCTTGCAAAAGGAAGTGAAGAAGAGGTATCCTTTCCCTCTAGGTGTAGAGTTGCCCCCCCCCCCCCAGCTTCCAACACAGCTCAGTACTGAGAAACAGGGACATACACTGCATACCTCTGAATATACAAGGGGCACATGACGCATCTTTACAGGAGCACCCTGAATAAATGTTCAAAGGCAGGGAGGATCAGATCTTAATCCTGCCTTACACAAAACTTCCCCAGGTATGTTGATTTTAGCCTAATCCTTTAATATTTAAAAGCATTTCCATTCTTGTTTGAAGAGACTTCCTGGCCTCTGGAGAGGGAGAGAGAAATAGAGAATGGCAGGTGTCAGGTAGTGAGTGTTCTTTGCATCTCAGCCCCTTGTATTATTATTATTATTATTATTATTATTATTATTATTATTATTAGACAGCTTTCTAGCAAGGGATGATCCTCTGAAGACTTGTGAGTCATGACCTCTATTGTTGTTGTTGTTGTTTGTTTGTTTTCTGCTTTCTTCCATTTCAAATCCGGCAGATTGTAACAGGAACTTCAAACCGAGCAGGAAACACATAAATTGAGCACGTTCTTCTGCTCCATTTGGGAGTATTAGACAAATGTGTCAGCATTTGTGTTCTGTCCTCTTTCTGCTGGTTCCAACACAGTTACAGAAACTATGGCTTCCATTAATTTTCTAAACTATGGTGTCTTTCCTTCTAAAGAAGCAAGCAGTGAAATACTGTAAATGTGAGCACAAGTTGGGCAGAAAATACGGGAAAGTTTGAGGGATACAGAAGTAAGCTATGGAAACTCTGGCAAATGCCTCGGGTCCACCTCTGCTAGCCCTGGGTCTTAATTCTTGATCCCTCTGTCCCTCCCTGATGATGAACAATGCAAGTTCTCCCTCCCTCCGTGCCAGCTCTGCTCCGCAAACAGTCTGGCAGCCTCACACCTCATTACTTGGCAACAGGTGCAAAGCAATAAATCAAGCAGAGAAAATGCCACTCAGTGGGGACTCCTTGTCTCTGGAGACTCAATATTTTTCTTGATTCCCACATCTGGCCATCAAGAGGAGGCAGGAGGCAGTGTTGCTGTCCGTGGTCCTGATCGAGACTGTCTTGCTACATACTGGGATGAGGAGGCCATCAGCGAGGAGACCCAGGTGAAAATAGCATGCTTTGAGGTAGAGCTGTGAAATGTACCACAGAGATATTGCTTGTAAAAAGAAAAGAAAATGTTTATAACTGCAAAGAGAGCCTCCTGGTTATGTTCTCCTTTGGCTGCTGGGTTGGCGCTTTCCTTGCAGGGAAATGCATTGTGAGGAAAACACTCGGGACCTTTCTGTTTCAGGAGCACCGGCATTGTGGGCTGTGGTTTTCATATAAAACTTGCAGATTTTGCAGTTCACTTTTCGAATCTGTACAAATCTATGGTGTGACCGCAATTGGAACACTGAATACAGTTCTGGCTGCCTCATTGCAAAAAGTATATTGTAAAGGTGGGGACGGCGGGTGGCACTGTGGGTAAAACATCAGCACCTAGGGCTTGCCAATCGCATGGTCGGCGGTTCGAATCCCCGTGGCAGGGTGAGCTCCCGTCTTTCGGTCCCAGCTCCTGCCCACCTAGCAGTTCGAAAGCACCCCTAAGTGCAAGTAGATAAATAGGTACCGCTTTATAGCGGGAAGGTAAACGGCGTTTCTGTGTGCTGCGCTGGTGCCGGCTCGCCAGAGCAGCTTCGTCACGCTGGCCACGTGACCCGGAAGTGTCTCTGGACAGCACTGGCCCCCGGCCTATTAAGTGAGATGAGCGCACAACCCTAGAGTCAGACACGACTGGCCCGTATGGGCAGGGGTACCTTTACCTTTACCTTTAAAGGTGGGGAAGGTTCAGAAAAGGGCAACCAAAATTATCAAGGGGATGCAGCGACACACCTATGAAGGAAGGTTACAGAGTTTTGGACTTTTTAGTTTAGCAAAAAGTTGAGTAAGATGTGACATAATAGAAGTACCGTATTTTTTGCTCGATAAGACTCACTTTTTCCCTCCTAAAAAGTAAGGGGAAATGTGTGTGCTTCTTATGGAGCGAATGCAGGCTGCGCAGCTATCCCAGAAGCCAGAACAGCAAGAGGGATTGCTGCTTTCACTGCACAGTGATCCCTCTTGCTGTTCTGGTTTCTGAGATTCAGAAAAAAAAATTTACCCTTGTTTTCCTCCTCCAAAAACTAGGTGTGTCTTGTAGTCTGGTGCGTCTTATAGAGCGAAAAATACGGTATGTAATATAATGCACAGCATGGGGAAAGTGGGTAGAAAAATGCTTCTTCTTTTTACCTCTCTCATAACACAGAAACTCATGGACATCCAATGAAGATTAATGTTGTAAGATTCAGGACAAATAAAAGGAAGTCCTTTTTTCACACGACACATAGTTAAACTCTGGAGCTTGCTCCCACAGGAGGGAGTGATGGCCACCAACGCCGATGGCTTTAAAATACCATCATGGCTATGCTCTGCGTCCATGGTTGCTTCTGAGTAGTAGTTGCAGGGCACCCAGGAAGGAAGAGCGCGCTTGTGCTCAAATCCTGCTTGTAGGTTTCCCACTGGCATCTGGGTGGCCACTGTGAAAACAGGATGCTGAAGTAGATGGGCGATTGGCCTGATCCAGAAGGCTACTCTTATATTCTTATGTTCATGGGTAGAGAGGAGCCTTCAAATTGAACATTGAACAATCCAATGCAGTAAATCATAGAACTGTAGAGTTGGAAGGGATGCTGGAGGTCATCTGGCCCAACCCCCTGCAGTGCAGCAATATGCTAATAATAATAATAATAATAATAATAATAATAATAATAATAATAAATTTTATTTATAGCCCTCCCTCCCTGGCCAGAGCTGGGCTCATGGCGGCTAACACCAGTAAAAATTACAGTAAAAACATAATAGGAAAAAACCCCCAATTTAAAATACAGGTTAAAATGCAATTTAAAATGCAGCCTCATTTTAAAAGTAGCCCATAGACCACATAAAGGGAGGGAAACATAAGGGTCAGACTGAGTCCAAACCAAAGGCCAAGAGGAACAGCTCTGTCTTGCAGGCCCTGCAGAAAGAAATCAGATCCCGCAGGGCCCTGGTCTCATGAGACAGAACGTTCCACCAGGCTGGCGCCAGTGTTGAGAAGGCCCTGGCCCTGGTTGAGGCTAATCTGACTTCCTTAGGGCCCGAGACCTCTAGGGTGTTGCTATTTATGGACCTTAAGGTCCTCCGCAGGGCATACCAGGAGAGGCGGTCCCGTAGGTACGTGGGTCCTAGGCTGCATAGGGCTTTAAAGGTCAAAACCAGCACCTTGAACCTGACCCGGTACTCTCTTGCTCTGCAGGCTCCAGGGGAGTCTGGTCCAGTAGGGTGAATGTGGCACTGCCCCACCAACCTCAATCTGTCCTCAGCACACACCCACCATGCCTATCTCCTTACTGCCACCTAGACTTACAACCAGTCCAGGTGGCAGCACAAGCTGCCAGCTTCCTCTTCCTTAGCCTCAGTGTTGCGTTAGGCAGGAGAAGCCCATTGACTCTGGTTCCACCTGTAGCTCACAGGGCTGCAGTGATGGGAAACTAACACTCTAAAGTGCTCTGTAGGCTAAAATAATTTATAAACCCGCCTTTCATTTTGCCCTTTTCCAAAGGTCAGAGTGGTTTATTAATACCAGTATCGTGAATTAATATTGGTGGAAGATGTGGCTTGATTTGGTGGAGGAACAGGTACCATCTCACTTCAGTTTTAATTCTATATTATTATTTGCTTCTGGTGGAGATAGATACAAGGCTGGAGTCGGATCATAGCAACTGAGTGTCTCATTGCTAATTTTATTAACCTGACCTGGCAATGCTCACAGTTCCCTTCTCAATGTCCTTTGCTTCTGTGAAGGTATGTTTCTCCTGGCTGTAAGTCTAGGTGATCTCTGGAGTTGCTTCAAACTGCCTCATCTGAGCAACAAAACTAGGAAGGCTTTAAAATGCTGGAAGGTGGCATTTTCCTTTGTGAACAGATCAACTTTTCTCCCTTCCACCAGTCTTCTCCTGCCTTCTCCTCCTCCTCCTCCTCCCCACCAGCGTTCAGATGTGGATACCCTCCCTCAAAATGCAATAAATCTTTCACTTTCAAATCTTAGATTCATTAAAAGTAGCCCAGGAGGAAGGAATAATAAGGTGCCACTTTACAGCCCAAATAAAACACAGAAAGAGGCAGTCCATAATATGAATTTCAGGCTTTGGCTGAAGATAATTCATGCATCATTTTCAGATAAGAAACAAAAATGGAGCTGCGTCAGCACATTGGCTGAAAAATAACTTTTTGTATTATGTTATGCCTTTCGGTAATGGGCCCAGGTTACCATATATCACCGGTAGCTCCAGCTTTCTCCTTCCCCATCCCCCTTGGCTACTGTCACAGTAATATCCTCCATGAACGGCATCACCTGTAGACTGAGCAAAAGGGGAAGAGCTTTGGGAAAGGACGGGGTTCAGCAAAGGAAGCGAAGCTAAAAGCAGCAATTTCTCTGAGCTTCATGTAAAGGTCAACATTCATTAGCAATAAATAAAAGGAGGGTGGCTGGCTCCCATAGCTGCAATGGGATCTTCAAAAGATCTGTTTTATTTCCCTATCCCAGCCATTTTCAAAAAAATTCCTTTTTCCACAATAGCACTCTCATGATGGAACTCCATCCTGAAATATGGCAAGAATCTTTTGACACAAGTTAAAACCCTTATTATTGTCCCAGGCTTTTAGGGGAGATATTTTATTGGAGGTACTTCCTGCTGTGCTGTTGTTGGAGGAAAACGTTGCTTTTTGCTGCTGTGTTTTGTGTGTGCTGGGGGCTCGAGTTCTAACAACTGATGTGGGTTGTTTTGTACTATGTTTTACTGGAAGTGGTTTATTACAGCATTTTAAACAGCCCCTCCCTGCTCAGGAATTACAGCAGTGATGCTGAAGGGTGGGATATAAATTTAATTAATAAATACAATAACCATAATGGGTTGTATGCATTGCTTGTCCTGCTCAGAGTAGACCCATTTAAGTTCATGGACATGACTAACGTATGTTCGTGAATTTCAGTGAGTCTAACTCTGAGGAGAACTTGGTTGGAATACAACCCAATAGAAACACTTGTAGAAATACCCCTCCCTATTTCATTTAAAAAAAAAAAATATTTATTAAAGTTTTTAAAATATAACAATGAAAGAGAATAAAAAATAAAAAGAAATACAAAATACAACATATAAGAACATTTAAAAAACAAATAATTTTCCATAACATATCTTCCTTACACTTATTTCCCCAGACCTCCTCATACCTCCCTTCTTTGTATTTCACTTCAATTTGTTAGTTCAGCAAATCCTTACCATTAAGCTTTTACCCATTTATAAACCTTTTTTTCGTATCTCCTAAAGCATTACAGCTGGAAACTCCTTAATTTCTATCCAAAATCCTTCTAACATTCATTAATTTTACAATATTTCTGTAAATAGTCTTTATATTTCTTCCAGTCTTCTTTCACCGACTCTTCTCCCTGGTCTCGGATTCTGCCAGTCATTTCTGCCAACTATACCCCTCCCTATTTCATTCTACCTGTGTTTTACAGTGCACAGGATGGGGGTCTTCTCATTGTCCCATTTCTGGGCAAATTATGCTGTGCAGTGAGGTGGAACAGGACCCTCTCTGTGTTGGCACCCCATCTATGGAATGCCAGACCTCTTTGTTCAGACCTTAATGCAATGCGATGAAACTAACTGATGGATTGTCTGCAGTTTTATTTGAGGTGTTAATTTTTATTTGAAACCTTTCTTGCAATGGTTGCGTGTGTGCTCTGCTGTGTACGTTTTATGCTGTAATCTGCCATGGAACTGTGAATTGATGAAGGTTGGGCTTGATACTGAAGCAATATATCAAAAATATTCACTTGGTTAGCCAAAAAAAAAAAATTAATGCATTCAAACATCAGCCATACAGTACGTTCCCTTGAGGGACCACTTTTAAAAAAATCAAACAACCTAGCTTTTCCCTTTTTTTGCCATCCGTGTCACCTGCTAGCTTTATCTGGGAATAAATTTAATTTTGTCAAGTGCTGGAGAGCAAAGGTAGCAGAAATGATCCCACCCCAAGCGCTCATCTGTCATAAGGAACGACTTCCTTACTAATAAAGTGACCTTGTGTAAATAGCTCAACTTGGCAGAGCTGCTGCACCTCTGGTGTAGAACACGCGTTGATAGACGGAGACCACATGGGCTGGCAGTCCAAGATGAACTATCAGACACGCACACAGAGAGAGTTAGTTGTGACTTCGTCAAGTTCCTTTAGCTTTCGAAGGCAGAGGATGCCGGTGACTAAGGGGTCTTGGTGAACAATCACTTCTGCCGCTTGTCGATACTGCAGCAGCCAGTTGCTCCTGCATATTCCGAGCAGGAAAAGAAATTGTCATGGCAGTCTCCTGCCTCCTATCGAATTATGCCCCGTCCTCCATTAGAATGAAACCTGATCTCACTGTGCCATCTCCACATTCAAGGAGATCACCTGAATAACTTCACGGGCAGGGAGTGTATGCAGAATTATCCTGTTCACACCTGGCTATAGAGCTGCGGTCAGTACTTTATTACATGCAAATCAATGCAAACCATAACACAAATCAGCAAGTATATTTGGAAACCAAGGGGGTGAGAAATAAGATACAAAACGTTGTCTAGGTTATCCTCAGCCAATTCAACAGAGGACGTGGTACATTTCTAAGTTTTCCTAGGAAAATGAAGTATAAAGGGATTAGGTGTAGCTTTGTCTGTTGTGCTCTTTCTGCTAGTACTGTGGTTTCTTTCCTTATGGAATATTTGAACTCAAGGGAGGCCCTTGTCCAAATAAAGCCCTTTTACCACTCCTGCTCCCAAGGGTCACCTCTCCTGGTATGCCCCACAGAGGACCTTATGGTCTACATATAACAACACCCTGCAGATCCTGAGCCCCAGGGAGATTAGACTGGCCTCGACCAGAGCCAGGGCCTTTTCGGTCATGGCCCCAGCCTGGTGGAATGCTCTCTCACAAGAGACCAGGGCTCTGCAAGATTTGACATCTTTTCACAGGGCCTGCAAGACAGAACTGTTCTGCCAGGCCTTTAGCCAGGGTTCAGTCTGACTCATTTTCTCTTTGTATGAACAAGTACAAAGGAGGTTTCCCAGCCCACTCACAGGTCCTTATAATATCAATGGGAATAGTTGGTCCTGGCAAGTTTTAACCGCTTTCAATTTGTCATTTGTCAGGATGGCCTAATTTGTCCAGTCTAATTTTAATTTTAATTGAATTTAATTAATTTTGGGGTGCATTTTAATCGATTGTTTGTTTGTTTTTATGTATATTGTGCTTTATATGATGTTAGCTGCTCTGAGCGCAGCTCCGGTAGGATACAAATAAAAAGAAATGCAAATACTGTCGGTAGGTCCCTTTGCTATGCTTGGACACATTAAGTGAGCTCTGCCACAATATCCATAGTAAACAAACAAACCCCTCTGTTGCAGAGTTCAGAGTCGGACATCAGAATTGGACATTTGCTGATTATACAAAGCTTCACAGCTTGCTCTCCGCCAGGTAAAGTCTGGCACCGTGATTTATTTTAGGACATTCAGAGACTTTCAGAGACTTCAGTTTGTTAGTTTTGATGTTTTGAATTATTCCATAAAGTTTTTCACATTGTTATTGTTTCTGGCCATCGTGTTGCTTTTGATATTGCTGACAATATCTGTAGTAGCAGCAGTGATACTGGGTCTGTGCACCCATTACCAGCTTAAAATGCATGTTCTTTTTCTCAGTTTGGATCAAAACTGGCTTGGGGAAAATGGCATCAGCCTGCAGTATTTCATAAGAAATGACAGGGTAGATATGGATTGTGGCTAATACCGTGAGTGCACCTGTCAGGGGTTCAGGAGCAGAGGCACAGGAAAGGGAGGAAACAGAGAGCGAGGGGGAGGAATCCGAAGGTAATATGAGCGACGACAGCGGACCGAGATCTCCGAGTCTTTCCAGTGAGTCGGAAGATTCTCAGAAAGGGGCGCCAGTGGTCAGAGCAAGGGGGGCGCCTAGGGGGACACCCCAGGAAGAAGGGACCAGAGGGGACTCAGAGAGCAGCAGTTGGAAATCGGGACCAGCGTCCCCACCAGAGCGCAGTAGGGGGGAGGAGTCCCAGGTATCGGGATCTGGCGGCTCTCCGCAAGAGGGAGGACAGGAGTTAGGATTGGCCACACCTCCATCGGGGAGCGAGGAAACGGTCAAGAGGAAGGTTGAAGGCTGCGCGCGCGCGCCAAGTTCAAATGCACAGGAAGGCGGCACAGTAAGCAGCCCAGATAGAGAGCCAGGTCCTAAAGCCCGCCGCAAAGAGGGAGAAGAGTCGGGGGGGTCAGCATCAGAAGAGTCCAGGAAGGAAGAGACCACGGGGGGTAGAGGGACCCAGAGGAGAAAGGAAAGAAGGAAGAGGTGGAGTAAGGCGAGAGTATTAAGTTGGTGTACAGGAGGCGGAGACTCAGACGGAGCTTCGCCGGTCTAGCTTCTAAGACGTAGAGCTGCACGCTGCGGCTTTGAAATGGAAACTGTAACTCAATAAAGACTTTTGTACAGTACTGCCGGCTAGCGTGGTCCTCTGTGAGCTGGGACCTGGAAGCGGCTCTGACAGCACCTCTTCCAAACCAGCTGTGTGAGTGGCAGGACTGTGACCTAATTTAAGAAAAGTTAGTGGATTAATTTGTTTGAGATTTAGTCGACTACATTTTCACAAATTTGCTTAAGGGTGAAAACAATATGGGTTTAAAAAAATATTTAAGTTTTAAATTTCATTTTCAGGTGTAATGATCAAATAAAACAACAACAAAAATCCACACCTGAACAGAACCATGCCATAAGGTCCTGAAAACGGGGGCAATTCTTTCACACTCCAACTAAAGTTGCATAATTACCAAGTACAGAAGACAAAACCTCAAGACATATCATCCATTTCAAAAAGAAAAAAGAAAAAACCACCATTCCAAAATTTCATCTGGTTTATGAGCTGCTGATTCCTTATTTGCGTGTACAGTAAACTGGTGTCAGGTCGTGACAAATCCTGCTTCTCCAACTGCTCAAGCAATCAGATTTTGTGCATAGCTTTTCGGCCAGGGCTATCTGCCAAGTCTGTTCAATCCATCCCTCACAGTTAAACCTTTAGACACTTTCCAATAACACACAGTTTCCATTCTGGCTGCAGTTGATAAGAGGTGCACGAGCTCTCTAAAAACAGTAGCTCCAAAGCACTTTCTTTTCTATCACGCTGCTGTGTATCCTAGCAGGTACACTCTTAAGACGAGGAACTCCATGGGTGTGTGTGTGTGTGGTGCTTCTGAATCTCAGGAGTATACAGTTAGATACTCTGCTCACATATTCATCAGAGTAACCAGCAAAATGGATATATTAACAGCTGAAGGAGAGAGGAGCAGAAGAAGGAGAAAGCCCAAACATGTTGCTTTGAGACTTTAACAACTCTGTGTCATTGTTTTGCAGCCCAATTAACTGTTTGGCCAATTACAAGCTTTTAAAATGGATTCATATAGCCAGTTAATTGACTGCACGTTGCAGCCCTACTAAACAGTTGTGTACTGTGCATAGGTACACAGAGAAGGAGCGTCCTAGTTAAGGGCTTCTCGGTTCTGAAACATCACATGTACTCCCAGCTAATCCAGCAATCCATTATTTATATGTAGCCTAATTAAGGTTGTGAGTAGCTTGATCTTTGTTTACTTAAGTCTACTGCGGAAGATTGCCAAGATTAAATGAAATTATCTCCAGGCAGGCCAGAGAGCTGGAGCTGCGAGCTACTTTGAGGGGATGAGGGAGTCCTCTCTCTCACTTCTTCAGATGGCGGTCACGGCTGCAGCCTTCCGCCAGCCCACTACCACCACCCATGATGCTGCCAATTCAAGCTTATCTAATAAAGATCCAGATCAAGTAGACCAAATGAAAGGCACTGAAGTCTGAAAGCAACTAATCGAATTGGATTAGCTCTTTTCAGCGTCTAATTTTACCTTTCACTTGTAAAACCTCTGAATCCATTCTTGTTTAGATACTGAATTTGTTCATTTAATGAAACACAGAGACAGGGGAGAGAATATTTTTCTTCTTCTTCAATATGCAGCAAAATAGAATTGAGGCGAATTAGAAATACGACATTTGACGGGGAGATGTGGTGTGAGTCTCACCCACTCCTTTTTAGGACCAGCTTTGACAGAGAAGAGTGTTTGAGTTAGCATACATGTTCAGTCCTCAGAAACCATAGTGCCCAACGTGTAGCTCAGATGAGAGATGAGAGAGGAAGGAAGGATATTTCATGGCACATTAAAGATCCAACGGTGGTGCAGTGGTTAGTGTGTCAGACTAAGACCTGGGAGACCAGCCTTCAAATCCCCATTGGCCATGAAGCCCACTGGGTGTCCTGGGGTCAGTCACTGCCTTTCAGCCCTACCTACCTCACAGGGTTGTTGTGGAGACTAAATGAGGGGTGAACTAGGTACGCCATCCTGAGCTCATTGGAGGAAAAGGTGGCATATAAATGTAATACAGTACATAAGCAGTCTATACAGCAGAATTACAGCATTGCTGTAGTGGGTGCAAAAAGCACCACGGTGCTCATATTTATTTCAAGGGTTTGTTTGTTTGTTTGTTTGTTTGTTTGTTTGTTTGAACAGAGGGTTGGGGTGGGCAGACATGGCCTTCCAAGCCTCTTTCTCTGGCCATTGGGTTGAAGAGACAAGCAGAAAAGTTAGCTCTTTGGTCAAGAAAACAGCATGCCAGGCAGCAATGCCTAGAAACAGAACTGGCCCCAGTTGCCAGGTCTGAAGGTCTTCGCCTCCTACTTCCCCCTATGTCTCCTCCCCAGCCAGATGTTTTCCAAGCAGCCTCCAACAATGCGGGGAGCGGGAAGGAATCTGTGCCTGTTGTTCTGCTACACACATAGCCCTCCTTGTCCTTGGAGACAGCGGGGGATGGGAGCTTAGCACAGTAGGAGCAGCAATCTTCATCAGCTTAGTCTGAACTGCTTTCTGTCCTTGGCTCCCCTTGCTCACGGGAGCCTGTTGCCTCCTCAGTATCCAACCATTCCTCTCCTCCTTCCCACTCTGACCTGATACTTACTGTACAAAGGTAATATTTACAATCAATGGTCCACCCACTTCTGCCTTTGGCCATGCCCACCCCTGGCACATGGCTCTCTGGGTGAAAACGTTTCCTCCCTACCAGTTTAAAACCATGCTTGCTTGGCAATTAGATTTTGATCCCAACCTTTCCTCCAGGATGCTCAGAGGGCAGCATACATAACTCTTTCCCCATTTAATACTGACCTTGTGAGTTGGCTTAGATAAGACCCAGATTGCAGTTTAGCCCCCACCCCCCAGCATATACAGTACCTAGCTAAATGGACAGATGTGCTGACTCGGTATAAGGCAGCTTCCTATGCATTCCTGGAAATGACACAGATGATCTTTATCCTTGCAGATTTAAAGTTAAGGTTCTCTCTGCCAAAGCCTCTCCTCCTCAAGGAGGGGAGGAGTTGTGAGCGGGAGCTGTTTCCCGCATTGGCAGGGGGCGTTTTGCCCCCCTGCCCAGCTGCTCTGGCTGCTACGCCACACCCCCAGGTGGCCAGCCAATCAGCTGGAGGCTTGTGGGCGGGGTTTAGCTGCTCAAACGTGGCCGTGGCAGCGCTTCCCAGCCATTGTGCTGCTGCTTCTCGTCGGATCACCCACTCACCCTCCCTTAGTTCAATGCTTGGTTCTTGACATTGCTATGGACCTGTGGTTGGTCGCCTTGGTTGGCCAAGGGGCCTGGTAGGAATTTTTATTCAGCTGGCAAATTGGCACCAGCCACTTGGTTTTTCACCTACCTCGCAGCAAATCGTCACAACTTTTGGGTATTGGTGGTTAGGCATTGGAATATGGTTGTGTGTTGGAGGGCAGGGTGTGGCCATCGCCTACCCCTCCATTTTATGGGCATTCCGATAAAGGAATCAGGCGGTCGTGGATCCTGTCCAACGCCCTTGCTGGTGGCTAGGGCCATGGCATGACCCCCGGTGACATCAGGGGCAGCTTTCAGTTGTATTTGCATCAACAGGCTCCTCCCACTGGTGGTTAACCCTTGATAGACTCACCCCTCCCTAAGGGGGTGGAGTCACGCTTTGTTGTTTTATCCAATGCCTAAGCCAAAACGTCTCACATGCTGTAATCAATAAAGTTGTGGCCTTTTTATCCCATTAATCTAATATACCGTGTCCATATGTCTTTCTTATCCTCAAGCGGGTGGCGGGTCCTTAAATCACAAATGTTTGCTGGGGTTGGATATGAATCACAGGTGCTGACACCTTGGGGCCAAGGCAGTTTGAGACCCCCAAATATTTTTTGAGGGGGGAGGTCAGGCCCTCTCAATATGCAGAGAACATTGTGCAACATCATGTGTGTGATGTCAGGACGTTGTGCTATGTCACATCCCCACCCCTTCAGATCCTCTGGAGAAGCTGGCGCCTCTGATATGAATCAGCCCTCCAGCCCCTTTTTCGCCTTATAAATGCATTCCGCAGTGAACAACTTGGGACGCCATCATCACTCGGCCTTCAAAGGACCCTCCCATCCACTGTGTTCCAAGCACTCCACAAATTGGTCTGTTTGTGCCTGTTTTAAATATAAACATCGCTAGACTTAAACACACACATGCACAAGAAATGAAAGATATATGTGGTGGCACGTTTCATGAAAGCTCTAATGAATTCTGGAGAGAAGAATATGCTTTCCCACATGGGATGCTGAAAGAAAAGCAGATGTGAAGAAATTGGATTCCTCTGACTGTGTCTTCTTCTTCTTCTCTCCCCCCCCCCCTTCTCTCTCCCCCACCCCGCCTTTTGGCAGATTATTCAAGGCAAAGACAAATATTTTATCAAAGAGTTATGGAAATAAACACGATTATAGCTCAAGGGCGCAAGTGGATTTCTGGAATATTTTTCCATGCACAGTTAATAGGGGAAGCTGGCAGGAGGAAGAGTGTCATAGTATACCCAACAAAGCTAATTTTATTGTGCCAAAGCTGCGTTGGGAACCAGAGCGTCATGTTAAGCAACATTAGCCAGCAGACAGAAGGAGGGAGAGGTTCTAGAGGGGGAGGCGATAAAATGGTGAAACTTAAAAGCATGAAACTAGAGAAGACCATTTGTTCCCCTTTGCTCAGTTCTGAGTACATCAAATCCTGGTAAGGGCTAATCAAACTTTCTCTGAGGTGTGCATGGCTAACAAAGCATTAATACATTGCTTCTCTGCTTGAATGCACTTGAGGTGCAGTCATTTAAAAACTTTTATTTAAATGTACTTGTTTAAAAAGTTTATATCCCACTCCTCCCCTACCCCACCCAATGGATTCAATGTGGCCTACAATGTTGTTTTTGGTATTTGTCTGTCTTGGGAGACAATGGAGGAGTGAGCCTTTGGGGGTGAAGAAGAAGAAGAGTTTGGATTTGATATCCCACTTTATCACTACCCTAAGGAGTCTCAAAGCGACTAACATTCTCCTTTCCCTTCCTCCCCCACAACAAACACTCTGTGAGGTGAGTGGGGCTGAGAGACTTCAAAGAAATGTGACTGGCCCAAGGTCACCCAGCAGCTGCATGTGGAGGAGTGGAGACGCGAACCCGGTTCCCCAGATTGCAAGACTACCGCTCTTAACCACTACACTACACTGGGTGAAGTCAAACTGTTGGAAGGTTGCAGCACTTGCTGTGGCTGTAGAGATTGATACGGGAGAGACAAGTTACGTTGCGGTTGGGGCAGATGAAGGCGTCCGGTTACGCTGCTGCAGATGTACCATGGCATTTCTTCTCTCTGTGCTCCTCCCAGCAGTCATTTCTCCTCTGAACTGACACAATGCTCCCAACCTTGCTTGCAAATTGGAATACAACTCCTACTCAATTCATACACTTCTCCTGCATTTTATGCAAAAGATACATATATATTGCATACTTTACTGGTGAATGTGCTGGGAAGCATTGAGAACGTTGCATTTTACATCATATAAAGTGCTCCACAAAACACATTCAAAATGTGTATGCAAATGTGTGCACTGGAAGAAAACAGGATGGAACAGATCTAGCACTGAATGCCATTGAGACTGAAAATGGACAGCATTAGCTGCTCAGATCCTGGTGGGTCTCAAGTGGGTTCCCCAAGTGGGTTCCACTACCCAAATGGACATGGTCCTAGAAGCCATCCACTTTACCACTCAATGATCAAGAATTGTGGGAATATGTGGACTGGAGTATGTAGGAAAGAGCAGGTGGAAAATGATATTCCTTAAGGTATCCAGGTCCTAGGGATGATGAGAGATGGAGTCTAAAACATATGGAAGGTACAAGGTTGGGGGAGGTTGCTTTAAACCATCTTGAAAACACTTCCTGGCAGGGAAGATGGGCCAGCAGACCACCTTTTATCTGTTTCATAAGATGCCCATTGTGCAACACAGAAAGACCTTGACCAAGAGAACTTGGCTTTTGCATTGTCATGGCATTTTTCATCATAATGGGTGTATTTAGTAGGAAGGGACAGGGGAAGCTTTTTGAACTCCACAAGACAAATTGTGAACCAAGTTAATAGGCGCCAGAGTCTTAAATCACTGGCTGGCCAGCCAGTAGGTTAGCAGCTTTCAAAACTTTCTGAACTGAAGGAAACATCTGGAGGTGGCACCATTTGTTCTGGACGTTGCTTCTATGAATGATGCACTAAGACAATTTTCTGCCTTATCATAAATTCTGCAAACTCATGAACTTTGCAATCTCTCAAGCTCGGCACTATCTGGGAACCACTTATCTTGTGCTGAAAGCAATATAAAAACAGATGGCAAAGACGGCGTCGAGTGATAAATCAATGGCACTCCTGCCACTTGGTCTGTGGACATGTCTGAGACTCCCAAGTTGAGACAAAAGCACATTCAAGCTGGTAGAAAGGTAGAGGAGTAGGTGGCGTGGGTGGGAAAGGGGAGAGACAGGCTCCTGAGGGTGCAAAAACAATGAAGATTTTATTGGCCCAATGTGCTTTGAAGGAGATGGCGGGACCAAGGAAAGATGTAAAGACAGATGCCTGGCTAGGATAACCTACACCTGAGGTGCACTGAAGGAGGATACCTATTGCTGCCTGAGATGAAGGACCACCATAGTCTATGCATTGGTAACCCTTAAGGCTGGGTTACTGCAATGCACTCAAGGTGGGACTGCCCTTGGGCATGGTTTGGAAGCTCTATCTGGTGCAGAATGCTGCCGATGGGGCATAAGACCAAGAACATGAAACACCATTCATAAAACCATCTGTACTGACTTCCTTCTTCTGCCAAGCCTGGTTCAAGGTTTATCCCATCAGCAAGTGCCAAATGGAAATTGATCTTTGCTCTGCTGCCATGCCAACCCCTCTTGCCTCTGGTGGTCAATAAAGATTTGGTTTGATTTTCACCCAACACCTGGTGTCCCAGGTCAGTTATTTTGCAACTCTCGCAGGGCCACAGAATGCAGCTGCCTGGGCAATTTCGATTTTTCTCAGTTCTTCATTTATTCCCCATTCTTAAGTTTAGTTCTCAATGTTAGTTTGTGGGTTGTTGTTATTTAAGTACCCTGAAAATTCACCAGCAAATTTCTCCTAATATACAGATGTTTTGTACACACCTCTGCATAATGTACACATTTTTGCAGAGCCATTTTATCTCACGGAATGAGTTTTTTCACTAATACATGTATTTATATGCACACTTTCCCTAATATACACATTTTTTTTCTACCCATTACTTGGCAGAAGTGTGTTGCAAATTTCAGGAAAGTGCAAATTTCGAAGGATTTGGTGCAAATTGTGAAGGTTCAGTGCTTTTTTCTTGGCTGCATGTGCCAGTACGCACCAAATTATACTCCTGAAAGATGCAT
Source organism: Podarcis liolepis (assembly GCF_965112155.1). Taxonomy (NCBI): domain Eukaryota; kingdom Metazoa; phylum Chordata; class Lepidosauria; order Squamata; family Lacertidae; genus Podarcis; species Podarcis liolepis. The sequence goes on along the minus strand of NC_139567.1, from coordinate 17,784,524 downwards.
GTCAAATCTCTTCCACTCACACTCACTTTGCATACACAAGCATATTCCTCTTCTTTTAACCCTCACTGAACATCACTCATTAAACATGATTTTTAAAAAAAAAAAAAGTTTGAGAGGAGCATGGATTTCTCCTTTACTCTGGTTCCCAACTTCAAAGTAATTTCTTTCTCTATGATGGAAGGGGAGAGAAAGCTGCCATGTTTACAGGGGTACGAGCTGTTGTGGAAACACTAAAGCACTCAAGCATCCCCTGAAGTTGAAGCGTGCTGAGAATTTGCTGCGCTAAAACAAGTAGCCTTGTGGACATAGCTTTAGAGTCTACATGTGACAACATATGTACACATTTCCACATTGCAAGGGGTTGGGCTAGATGACCCATGGTCCCTTCCAACTCTACAATTCTGAGATTCTGTATAAAAGTGATCTGCTGAGAAACTACACATTATGTTGGTGTTCTGTGACATCCAACATACTTCCGTAAAAAGAAGGAAATGTCAACTGGGTTCCTGGTGCAGTGGGGGGGGGGAGGCAGTTTAACCTAGTTGGATCAGGCCCAATTGCCTTTATGATCTGGCCCTCGGACTGTCCATGAATTGGTGTGGGAGTTCTGTTCGTTTGGGCTGTACCATTTTTTCCCTATGCCATTCCATTCCCCCCCTCCCACACACATACTGCGGTGGCGCCTCCTCCCTCCCTCCTCCTGGCTTCTCCCCACCCTGCCTAGAGGAGGAAGGGGGCTGGGCTGAGCTGGCTCAGCATCTTTTTAAGCAGCGCCTCTCCGGAGACAGCCCTTTTGCGCCACTCATCTTCCCTCCGCCGCCGCCGCCACCCCTCTAATGTTCCTGTGGGCCAGAGAGTGGAGCAGATGAGCTCACTCTGCCTACCCATGAGAAGAAGAAGCAATGGTGGTGGTGGCGGCGGCAGCAGCAGCCCCTGGGAAGGTAAGCACAGCGGCTGGGGCTGGGGGGGGGGACAGATGGGGAGGAGGACTACTTGCCCTCCTCGCCTCTTCTTCCAGCTCCCCCCCCCCCGTGCCACTTTTCTGCCCTGCCACAAGGTCTGAGGGACAGCAGACCAGCTCGCGGCTAAAAAAATTTTGCCGACCCCTGGTTTAACCCTTTGTTGTCCCCATAAGCCGTTGATAGCAACGGAAGGAGATGTGACCACCATTTCCCCTCTCCACAGTTTATAACCACTCTAGAAAGGTGGTTTGGATCAGGGCTGTGGGGCAGGGGAAGCAGAGCGTTTGACTGTCCCCCACCCCCCACATGCCTTGGTCCCACTCCAAATAGCGCATCCAGGGGCAGCTTTCCGAAAAAGAAAACTCCAGTGTAATGTGTAGTTTGGTTCTTAGCCAAGTCCTTTGGAAGTCTGTACCGAAGCCTCTCAGAAATAATAATAAATAATAAATATTTATTATTTATAAAGTGCCATAAGAACAAGGCACTGTAGAGAAATTAAACTCGGATAACGGCCCCCTGCCTGCAGGCTTACAATCTAATATCATTCTCGACAATAAGAAATAATTATTCTGTTTTTAAGAAAGTTATCCATTTCTTGGTCCTGAAAGCATCCTTTAGTAGCAAGACTATGATGGCCCACATCCTGGAGAATAACAGAAAGGTGAATTTCTCCTGGAGGGGTTGGGAATCTGATACATTAACTATAGGGAAGCAACAGGTCAACAGTGCGAAGGAGGCCTTCCCTGCATCAATGCTAAATGGGAGAATCAGAAGCGGGCTTAGAATTGCAAGGTAAACAGAGATCCAGGCAGAGAGGATGGACAGAAATGGTTGTAGGCAAATGGTACTCATTTTTCTGTATGTGAATATATTATTTCTCCCAGCAGAGGGAATGTGAAAAATAAAATATATTCTGCCACTGCTGGTTGACTCGTCTCATTAATAACCTGCAAACATTCCACCATATGTTGTGCTTTTATCACTTGACTCAGATCATTATGACTTCATTTCAGAGGGGCCTGGAGTAAATGAAAAGCCATTCTGAAGGTTATTTAACTATTAAGACAACTATTAATTAAAGTTTGCCAAGTTTTAGGAGCTTGGAGGATAAAGAGACACTAAGTAAATATCACTTATTATTTAATAAAGAGGCGGTGATTGAAATGTTCCCCGTTTAGGCCACGTTTCCAGGAACGGGTGGGGAGAGGAGCAGGCCTTGACTAAATATTTTGCAGGCTGGCTGATGGCAAGCAAGTCCCCACAGAGCTGCCTGTGCATCACTGGTGTGCATCTCTGCTCATTATGGCAGGAGAGGAAAAGAACAAGGTCAGCTGGGAATAGAGATCACCCTTATTAATCTGACTATTATAGCCTCAACGTAATGACGTGACCAAATTTCATTTTTCCTGGCTTGGAAATCGCAATCTTGGCTGCTTGCAATGTTTGCCTCAGGTATGAGGTAAGTGTTAATTAACGCCCCCCGTTTTTTTCTCTGGCTCAGATTTTACCTCAAGTCATTGAAGCACTTAAGCCTCCTGCGCAATTTATTGCTGCTCCATTGGTAGGGAAATAGAAGGAAGGAGGGTACCTTGCAAAATGCAACGTCTGCAAGCCAGCACTCCCAGTAGAAGAAAGGGGGGGAGAGACCTCTCTGCTATCCTCTATAACCACTATCCTCCACTATGCTACAACAGCCAGCCCTCAGACTCTACAATTAGCTGGTGAGGCCTTGTTGGTGCTGCCACCACTGGGAGCTGCCTCGTTGGTGGTGACCAGTGACAGGGCCTTTTTGGTGGTGGCTACCATGTTGTGCGAGATGGTTGGACAGTGTTCTCGAAGCTACAAACATGAGTCTGTCCAAACTGCGGGAGGCAGTGAAAGACAGGAGGGCCTGGCGTGCTCTGGTCCATGGGGTCACGAAGAGTCGGACACGACTAAAAACAACACCATGTTGTGCAATGCCCTCGCTAGTGAGGTGCACCTATCTCCATCAATATTAACTTTCAGGAGGAATTTGAAAACATCCCTGTCCATTCAGGCATTAGTTAGCTGAAGAATACAGTTCATGGCAACCTCAAAATCATTGGATGGAAGCATGTTTTCAATGGCAATGTTTTCAGCTGTAGCTGTGTTAGAGCTTTTTATCTGTCTCAGAATTTTATTTGTTTTGTTTTAAATTTATGTATCTGTTTGCCACCCTGGGCTCCTTGGGAAGGAAGGTCAGGATATAAATCCAATAAAATATTAATAAACTAAGTAAATAGGCAAATAGCTGGAAGGAGGCTCATTGGGGGAATTCCCTGAACTGGGGCCCCATTGCATCCCTGGAGACTTCATCTGGAACGTGATGGAATCCAATTTGACACAGAAAAAACTGCACATTTTAAAAAGTGCTTCCTTAAGGGGGTGGGATAGTTTGGGTTTCCAAGGCATATTCTGAATTTACCCCATCTCTGCTCTTACCTCATGCTTTTGTTTTCAAATTAGGGTCGCCATATTTTGAAGAGCAAAAAAGAGGACACATTTGCCGACTTCTGCTTTTAACTATAGGTCTCTATGATAACTTTCGTTTTACATACCTTTGAAATAGAGGATGTGTCCTGGAAAAAAGGACAATAAACTTCAAAGTACGTAGCCTGGGAACTGTATCTATTATTCTAATGGGGTAAGGACCACAGCTCAGTGGTAGAACAGTTGCTTTGCATGCAGAAGGCCGCAGGTTCAATCCTCAGCATCTTCAGGTAGGATTGCCTGAAAACCTAGAGAGCTGCTTCCGGCCAGTGCAGACAGTACTGAGCTTGATGGACCAACACAGTTGAGTAATTTCACAGTGAGTTCTGCACCAGGGGACTGCAAGGGTTGCTTTGAAGCTGATTTTATCTAACGATAACCCAAGGAAGTTGGGCAAGCCATCCAAAATCCAACTGTGGAAGCAAAGATGCATTTTTGGAAACTAAACAGAGGAGCCACACACCCCTCAAGCAAGGTAAAGCCTGGTCCCAAGGGTCCATGAAGTCAGGATTGGTCCTAACCTTAGGAAAAAGGAAGTGACCTCCTCAGGCAGCAGACGCTGCTGGAAAGTTCTGAGGAGTGTTATGTATTCAGTGGTCTGTATTTGCCTGAGCTTGAGCCTGGATTCTGAGCTCCTGTGTTCTGATTCGATACATGATGTCCAATCACAGAACGTTTCAGGATTTGAGCCTCTGCCATTGGCCCTTAAACTCTGAGTTATGATTCGCAGCTTGGAAGTTTAGACAGCCAATCACGTTGGGAGTGGCCAAGACCTTCAGAAATGTGTGTGTGTGTGTGTGTGTGTGTGTGTGTGTGTGTGAAGTTGCTTTGCCCCTGTTGCCCAGTTCTGATAGTTCAATAAAGGTTATCACTGTTATCACTGTGTCTTGCCTCGTGGGAACCCAGCTACACTTCACAGTGTTTCCTACAAATCCTGCCCTGGCTGCCTAAAGTAGCCAGCTACCCCAGTGACTGCGGAGGACGCTACCCCAGCCAACCAGGGTTGAAGTCCGATTCAACTGTCAGTCCAGCCTGCTTTTTTGTGTTGAATAAGAACCAAAGAAGACTCTGGCTGCTGGATCATCCTGTTATCACCAAGGCCATGCAGGTGTCCATGGGATACAGGATACAGAGCACCCTGCCTCTGACAGTGGAGGGAGTTGTCTTCTCCTTCTGCCAAGCCTGCAAAACATCTTGGGCCAGGGCTGCATGAAATTTCACGAAATCTCTAAGATGTAAGGAGGGTGGAAGAGAGGAATGCAAGTAGTGATTTGAGCTTTTGCTTTTGAGAAAAGAATAGGAGAGGGGGACAAAACAAATGAATATGGAACAGAGAATCTAAGCAGTAAATCAGGGGATGAGACGCCTTAGCAATGTTTCTTAAAAAACAAACCAAGAAAATGAGAGGGCTTCATGCAACCACCATGCAGAGACAATAATCGCTAATCAAGTCAAAGTTTCATTCTAATCAGTTCAGTTGTTAAGGAAGGGGGGGAGAGAATAGCAAACGTCTCGGTTTGAAGAATTACCATTCATTACAGCCTCGTGCTTGACGATGGCACAGTCGTGGCTGGGTTGTCAGACTCATTATGGCCCTTGTTTGTCTTAAGTTTCGAGACATGGGCTTGTTTTTCATTGAAATTAGAAATAAAAAAAACACCTCACATCGGATTTCACCAGTGACCAAGGAAAATCTGGACATTGCATTGCCACCAATGATAGTCATAACAGACCCACTGAAAGCATACCCTCCAAGTCTCCCGATAGTCCAGGGACAGTCCTGGAATTACAAAAGCCAACCCAGCTTCTGATTTGATCCCGGAATTTAAACAATGGTCTTTGGTTTGAAAACTGGAGCATTACAAACATTCCCCTATTTTCAGTATAAAAGGGAAAGCCCCTTTTGCTCTTCTCTGGGATGGGCAGATGTGCCCATTTTGGTTTCTCTTGATTTCTTAATTTTGCAGACTTAGGTTCAGATTGCCACATTTCCACATAAGTTTGCATTTTTAAAAAGAAAAAGGAAGTCCTCACAAAAATTAATCACTATTTAAGTGTGTCATTCTTGTAGTTAACACATCTCAGTAAGCCTGTTGTTGTTGTTGTTTGTTTGTTTGTTTGTTTATATATGACAATATTTGTATATTGCTGTGTCATAAAAATGCATCAAAGTGATTTACAGAAATAGAAACATAAAACCATAAAATAAAGACCATAAAAAGTTAAAAACAAACAAATCAGCTGGTCCTGAAAGACCTACACTGGCTCCCAGTACATTTCCGAGCACAATTCAAAGTGTTGGTGCTGACCTTTAAAGACCTAAACAGCCTCGGCCCAGTATACCTGAAGGAGCGTCTCCATCCCCATCGTTCAGCCCAGACACTGAGGTCCAGCTCCGAGGGCCTTCTGACAGTTCCCTCCCTGCGAGAAGTGAGGTTACAGGGAACCAGGCAGAGGGTCTTCTCAGTAGTGGCACCTGCCCTGTGTAACGCCCTCCCATCAGATGTCAAAGAAATAAACAACTATCTGACTTTTAGAAGACATCTGAAGGCAGACCTGTTTAGGGAAGTTTTTAATGTTTGGTGTTTTATTCTGTTTTTAATCTGTTGGGAGCCACCCAGAGGGGCTGGGGAAACACAGATGGATGGGTGGGGTATAAATGTTGTTGTTGTTGTTGCTGCTGCTGCTACTACTGCTGCTGCTAAAGGATGTCTTTTTAATAGGCCTGGTGGAATAGAAAGTTTTCAGCAGGCATTTTCACAGATATATGCATTTTCCATGCACAATTTTCCCTAATGGATGTATTTTTGCATACTTTTTTTTGGTCGAAGGACTGCTGCATCTCGAAAAGTGTGAATTGCTTAAGTGCTGTTAGTCCTGCAGCAAAAATAATTGCTGGTCTGTGATACAGATTATTGTTTGGTATCCTCTGGTGTCAAGAATTTCAGCAAGAGGAAGGTAGGCTGGCTAACTCTCCATGGGCATTCCCTCCCATCCACGGTGCAGATGTGGACTGGCTTTAGATACCACTGTTCACTTTCATTTATGCACGCAAAAATGCCTCCCCACCTCCCTTCCCTTCCCTTGCGCCTCACCAAAAATTTACAAAACGCAGACTCCAGCGCTGCATGCAGAAAGGGCATTAGTTTTTCAAACACGGCGTGATTTACAAGAAAGAAAAGAAGTGATTATGCCCTCTGTGATTTACCTTCTCGATGTTTTACTACGGGAATAAATTGCAATTCGGGAAGTTGCTCTGGAATTATTACTTTATCTGGGGGAGCAGCAGCACCATGAATCTCGCACAGTGATAACTAATCCCCTCAGTGTATTTTGCAAGCACCACGCTGGAAGTTTAATTGGGGGCACTGCCATTTTGGGAAGAGGGAGAGTCGAACATCACAGGCGACACATGTTCAAGAACTTGGCCCAAGACCCGGGTCAGTCAGGTAGAAGACATCACTCCCTCGCTATAATTCTGTGTCTAACAAGAAGCTTCTCCTTCCCTCTGAAGCTAGAAAGCCAGTGAAAATCAAGCTTTCCCCTAATTATTTAGGATGGGTAACAGCCGTTTGACCAAATACATACATTGCCCTACCACGAAAAGGTTTTTAATCTAAGCATTTGAACTATTTAAAGATTATAGCAGGAGAGGCAGGGCTAAACAATGCAGTATTTGATGCTAGCATTGCACCTGGGAGAAAAAATAATGGCACCCAAGAATTTGACTCTAGCTGGGGTTGAATTTTACCCAGATTCTAGAGGTATCACCCTCCTCTGCAGCTGTTCTGCTCCATCTTATCCACTGTGCCTATGGTAATTTTAATAATGTGACAGAGAATAGGGTCTTTAGCCTTTAGGCTACTAGTTCAGTTGCTGCTCAAGGAGACAATGACTAGGAGTCATTCTGCACCTGGGGCAATAATTCACAGACTACAAGGCTTGCTGAAGGCTTGGGGTGGACTCATCTGTGACTCTTGCACATGATAGTCATTTCCCAAGAGTTTCCAGTCTGTAATGTTTATTGTGGGTGTGAATGAGAGGGAAAATGAGTTGCAGTAGCTTGCTCAAATACCACCAACATGGGAAATGTGAAGTCTGTGGTTCCCGTGATTGCAGGAACAATATTCTGGAACCCATTTGGGTTTCCTTTGGTTCACGTGCATCTATCCCTTGATGGCTGCTGCCTCAAGGGATGATGTACACACAGGAACTGTAAATCACCCCCATTCAAAGTATGCTGAATAATTTCCCTGTTGCTGACAATGTAATGGCTTCAGCAGAGTCTGTTCACACATTCAGCTGTCAACATCAAGGTCTGGGTAAAAGAGTGATTAACCTGCATAAATAAATGCAATTTCCTCCAAGTAGTGCACTACAGCGACTCTTCATTGTACCCAATAAAAGCACCAGCCATGGATCAGGAGTATATTTGAATTGCTCCTTAACTCCAGGACCAGTTTAAATGCTCTGTTCAGCATCCCTAAGTTGGTTCCCTCCAGATGTTTTGGGGCTACAGCTTCCATCAGCTGCAGCCAGTATGGCCATATCATGCTGCTGTTTAGTTTAGTGAAGACTGTCTTACAGCCTCATTGCAGTGGCTAGTATAAATCTCGTCATGAAGCTGCAGCTACTGCATGTGGAGCTGTATACAAAGTTCCCATTTTTCACCATGCCACACCAGATGCACAAAAGAAAAGGAGGGACAGTGGTGTGTAGGTGAAAATTGGTGCAAAGCAAGTCTGCAGAGCAGAAGAGAGAAATGGCTTCAGAAGTGGGCAAAGCAAGTCAGCAGGCCTTCCAGTGAACTAGCTATTGGAAGCTATACACCTGGTGAACTGTCAGAAGATGGTATCCCAGGCTAGACTAGATGCATCCCTCTTTGACCTGGACCCTGTATCCCCCCGCCTCCCTGCTCTCCTCTGCAAACATGTTGTTACTTATCCAAAGATAACAGCATGTTCATTCACAACAGCCTGCCACTGAGTATTATGCATGGCCTCCTTGGCAGATGGATGACTTTATACCTCTTTGGGTGTCCTTGTGCTACAGTGGAAAGAAGCATGAATCATGGCCAGTGGCGTAGCGTGGGGGATGCAGGGGGGCCGGCCACACCGGGCGCAACATCTGGGGGTTAGGGGGCGCAAATCCACGGGTTAGGGGGCGCAAATTACTTGTCTTGCCCCGGGTGCTGACAACCCACGCTACGCCACTGATCACGGCACACGTAAGATGCTCCCCTTGCTAATGTCACAGATGCCAAAGGGTATTCTTGGCGGAAGGATGGAAGTGTTGCCACTCCAAGGAAAAAGTGCCTTGTGCAGCCTGGCAAGAGTTTTGCTCAACTCTCTGCAGAGGCAAACAGAGGCTGCACGTGTATTACAGTCAACAATGGGCTGGTGGGCATCCCACTGTCCAAAGACAGCTGTGACAGTGGCACAGCCCCATACAGTAATATTGCATTTTGATTCCACCAAAGAACTCAGAAGGGCATGCATGGATCTTCACTATTGTATGCTCACATCAACCACATAAGACAGCCTTCACCAACCTGGTGCCTTCCAGGTGTTTTAGACTACAGCTCCCATTAGCCCCAGCCAGCAGAGGGCAGAAGCAAACCTCTGGGGATTGACTGAGCCACACACTCAATTTTTTGACAGTTATGATGCAGGAGCCACCCCCTACCCAATGATGTGGCCAGAGGGAATGGAGGCAGGCAGTGCTGTGTTTCCAGGGTTAGAGCCAGATAAGGCTCTCACTCATAGAGCTGGTGAGGGTATTAATAAAAGGCCTGTCCCATCTGAACCTTTTTGTGGTTTGGAAAATGACAGGGAAATGAATTGAAAAGTGTGTGATGAATGGCCAACAGGAAGGCTTATGAACACCCCACAAACAGATCAGGATGAATGCAGGGCAAATGCTCATTGTTGTATAACCTTCCTGTAAAGAAATCAGAAGGAATGCTCAATAAAGACCAGCCATTGTCTAACCACTGTGCACACTTTGTGAAAGCCAATCAGGACAAATGCAGGCAGCTGGAGGGACAACCAAAGTTAATAAGATTGTGGCCTTAAGTTGGGGTGACTAGCTGTTGTGGGATCACAACTCTCATGACACCTGACCATTAGCCCTGTTGGATAGCTGGGGGTGCTGGGAATTAGAGTCTAGCAAGATCTGGAGGTTTGACACCCATGACGTAAGTCACCCCAGTATACTGGATTGCATCCAATGTAGTGCTAAGTTACAATCACTTAATGTTACACATGTTTTGCTGGTGACATGTCTTGTACCAACAGAATACTATAGCCCAAGAAAATGCATACGCAGTCTACTGATAACTTTGTTGCATAATGGATTGCGCAATCTGTTGCACATGAATTTTGGCTATTGCAATTGTTGCGTAGGGTCCCTCCGTTGCACAACATTAAAACTTACCTGTTTGCAAGGTCAAGAGCCCTTGCCCTAGTGGACAAAGAAAGCTGGGTACAGCCCCTTGTGCCTGTATTCCAGATGTTACTACAAGGTAGAGTGCTGCTGAACTACCAGTCAAGTGTGGGCCAATTGAGTAACACACACACAAGTAAAGGGTAGATGCTTGTGTGTGAATGGGTCCTTAAGGTACAGTAACAGAACATATTATTCACCAAGGAGACATCCTCCCACCTCTTCTGGTTATAACCAGCCAGATGACCATAAATATGACAGATAGTGTGACTTGTCTTTGCCAACCAAGCAGTGTGTGTGTGTGTGAGAGAGAGAGAGTATGTGTGTGTGAGAGAGAGAGCATGTACACACACTCTTTCTTTCTGCCTTAATCAAAAAAGGGATTGTCTGAATTGCCATTCTAACAACCAAGTAAGCTGTCACCTTTTGCCTCTTTAATGTTGTCATCATCATCAGGAATGAGGACTGTGTTGATGGTAAATGGCTCATCTTGGCTGTGTTCACATCTGGTGCAAAATTTATGGCTACAATAAGAGAGAGGGGAGAGGGAAAGACAGATGCGAAAAATTCACTGGGTTCTTAAACAGAGGCAATTTAATTGCATTAGTCATGAAAGCGAAAAGCAGATCAAGGAAGCCACTAAGAGATAAACTAGAGGGTAGCCTCCACCAACTTGATGCCCAACAGTTGTTCAGTACAGATGGCTGTGCTGGCTAGGGCTGGTGGGAGTTATAGTCCAAAACATCTGGAGGACACCAGATTGGTGAAGGTTGCCCCAATGATGCAGCCTCAGATTTGATACTTGGGGAAATTCAGGCAGCAGTTCTCCAAAGGTGGAAAGAAGGGATGGTGTGGGAGTCTGCCCCAAATTAGTGAACCCTGTGACACATACACCTTAAGCAAAGACGGGAGTGGAGTAACATGATTAAGTCTGGGGTGATTTAACCTTAGCAACTCCCTGTCGATAAACAACCAAGAATTTGGGGTTCTCAGTATCTGGTAAAGGTAAAGGTAAAGGGACCCCTGACCATTAGGTCCAGTCGTGGACGACTCTGGGGTTGTGGCGCTTATCTTGCTTTATTGGCCGAGGGAGCCGGCGTACAGCTTCCGGGTCATGTGGCCAGCAGGACTAAGCCGCTTCTGGCGAACCAGAGCAGCACACGGAAACGCTGTTTACCTTCCTGCTGGAGCGGTACCTATTTATCTATTTGCACTTTAACGTGCTTTCGAACTGCTAGGTTGGCAGGAGCAGGGACTGAGCAATGGGAGCTCACCCCATTGCGGGGATTTGAACCGCCGACCTTCTGATTGGCAAGTCCTAGGCTCTGTGGTTTAACCCAATATAAACCTTCAGCAAGGACTCTTGATATTGGGGTTCTTGTGAAAGCTTATTCCCTGAAGTAGGTACAAATTAAAGCTGACTCATGATGGAAACCAAAACTCTATTTTTATTGACAAACACTCAAAGTGGGATAAAGCCTGATGGTTTCAATATTAAAGAAGTGGCACTTATTCTCTGCCTGAAATTCTGTTTCAGGTTTAAACAAGAACTTTTGAATTCTCCACGGCAGAACTGTTTGTATTAAAACAGTCTCCCCGTAGAATGACTATCCATTTTTACTCTTCCTGTAAAAGCATGCCTCAACCCTTTCTGGGTCCTTTCCCGCCACATAAAGAAATCAAACTGGTTTATCCTGCCTGACAAACCCCATAGCACACCTAGCTACGTCTGGAGCCAGGCTCTGTCTCCCCATTGACCTGCCAAATTCTGTCTTTACCATGCTCACTCTCTCCTGATTGGCCATTTCTCCTCCCTGCCATGATTGGTTAAGGGTCTACAACATGATGACGCATGGTCTGTCCCTCACAAACCTGAGTACCTAAATATTTATGCCATTGCAAACCACTTAGGGCTAATCCACACTCACTTTTCCTCCTCACGTTCCAGGCACAGATTCATGCAATTCCCAGCATCTGGCATTCAGACATGATGCCTCTGAAACTGGAGGTAGAACATAGCATTGTGGCTGATAGCCATTGATAGCCTTGCCCTTCATGAATTAGGCTAATGTAATGGCTCCAAAGTTCTGCCCATCGTTTCTGCTATAACTGTAAAATGTGGGTCTCATTTGAGCTAAATGAAGCCCTGACACTAATAGGATGAGCGAGGCTCATCATCACATTGGACACTATTACAACTGACCCTCTTCATTAAAATTCCCAAAGGAATTCTGAGTCCTCGTCTGTCTGCACTCCTGCCAGACACCTTGCCTGTTTCCTTTGAAGTGTCTTTAATTAACGGAGTCCAATTCATTCTGGGACTGGTCAAGTCCTCCCCAAAGATACACAATAGAGCTGCTAGTGTTTTCACAGGCATTAAACTTATCATACAATAGACGGAAATAAGCAAGCTTTGTACACGCTATTAACGCAAGACCTCTCTTTGCATACAATTGAATAAATTACCTTTTGTTATGAAACATTAATCCTCTTTGCTAAATGGAATAATTCCCACCTCGTATCTGTTCGTGAGCATTGGAGTGGCCTTGGAGCAAGCTCAGAGGCATCCATCTACTCGGCGTAATTACCAAAGGAACATGAGAACATGTCATTGTGCAAGCAGAGCGATGCCGGGTCAAGGAGTTGCCTATAACATACAAAGGTCTACAAAGGTCACCAAGTCAAAGGCACTGGAGATACAGAGAGCAAAGACGGGGAAACGATGGGGGGGGGGAGACACCAAGAAGGGCGAGAAATCACAGAGTATCTGTAAAACGTTAAAAGCACATTAAAACCATTTTGTTGAATTATATATAAAATGGAGATAATAAAATAAGGATGGCAAACATTATTCCTAGAGGCATCACTCGGCAAACACCTCACATCTACGGCTTGCATCCAAATAATTCAGATAAAATAATTTGTAATTGCAAATGATGGCAGTGTGCAGCAGCGGGTGGATCTCTGCGGTTTAACTCCCTGCAAATTTAATATTTTATCATTTACCCTTTTTTGTGCTAGTAGTAATGACCTACTCTGGGTTTCATTTGAATTATGGTGGAGACATGCCCAGGAGGCTGTTGGGTATATTTTTGAAATATTGCTGTGGATAATTAATTTTTTTATTTAAAAAAAAAAACCTTTGAAGTAAGATAATGCAGGTTAGGCAAATAAAATGAGCGAAAGGTGGAGATGGAAACTATGGGCACCATCCAGCAGACAATTCTCTTGTGCAGAGCCTAATGAAATGAGCAGAAGACACAGACACTTGTGCTGAGGGTGCTCTGATGCTCAATGAATGGCTACAAGATGGGAATTAATTCATTTAAGCAAAATAAAATTAATGTCTCATAACATAAAAAGGGTATTTGTTCAAGCGTGCACTTTCCTGTGAACCTCCCACTTCCAATTGGGTTGCGCCTGCAGTCTTCTGGAGCTTCAATCCCATATATATGACACAGCCATAAATAACCTTCCTTCTTTCTTATTCTGCTTGCTTAAATCCATGGAAGGGAGGAAATAGGCTGCCCCTGCCTGGGTTGAGATGATGCCCAGCCAGACTCAAAAGCATGATTTAAGACCAAAGGGGCAACTGATTGCAGATTTGAGGCCACACGTCCTCTGCAAAGTGGTGAATCTGTCAGATCACACTGTGCTTTCCTCAAGATCCTATTGCAGCTACTTAGATGGCTTGTGATGTGGGGGAGGGATCTTCGGACCGAGAGCCACATTCCCTTGTGTGCAACTTTCCAGGGGCCACATGGCAGTGGTGGGTAGGACTAGAGGCAAAAGAGGGTGGAGCAATAGATGTAATCCGTACATTGTACACTAGGGTACATGCCGGCCATTCAAAAGTCAAAGGTTTCTACACATACAATCTCTTCTTCATCCGTTCAGGGAAGAGTCATGATCACAGCTCATGCAAAAGCATTCCAGGAGGACCCAGAAGACCGTGCCTTTGGGAGAGTCTCAAGGGCCAAACAGAGAGTTGGAGTCCACATTTGGCCCCTGGGCCTAAGGTTCCCCACTCCCTATGTCATGTCTAGAAAGTGGGCTATACCCACAGTCATCTCGAAAGAAGGAAAACTCTTTCTGAGTCCAGTTTAGCCATCCTTGAACTGAAGAGGTATGCTTAACCTGTACTAGAAACTGGGCTGTTAGTGTTACAGCTCCTGCCTTCTGGAAACAATTGCCAGCTGAACTCAGTACATAGCTATCAACTTTTCCCTTTTTTTAAGGGAAATTCCCTTATTCTGAATAGAATTCCTCGCAAGAAAAGGGAAAAGTTGACAGCTATGACTCAGTGTGGCAATAGTGGGTTTAGGAAGGCTTTCCCTGAGCAATTCTTTAATTAATTTTATATCTGATGAAACTGCTTCGTTGTTTTTAGAGGCTTCTATGGCTGTCTTCTGTGTGTTTTTGTTTCAGAGTTTGTGGAATTAAATTTATTCTGTTTAGATCTTGCACTTCTGGGTTTTGGTCTGTTTTCACTGTGTACCCTGTTTTGATGGTTTTATGCTGCGGTCAAGAAATGCAAAATTAATAAAAGTAGCAGAGTTTAAAGACCAGAAGAGTGCCATTGTGCTCATGTACCATTTGTGGGTTCCCTGTAGGTACTTAGGAAGGTCTGGTCCAGCAGACCTGCTGTTCTTAAAAGCAATCACCTCGCACAAAACCCTTCATCAATGATCTCACTCTGCCTTGGAGCCCAGCAAAGGCTTTTGTTCCACTCATACAACTGTTGTCATTCCAGAAGTTCACTGCTCTTATTGTTAAAATGCTTCTAAAAATGGTTTTGTTAACTATCACTTTGTTTGCTGCAGCTCTCATTGTGTGTGTCTTTGTGACCTTTCTAGACAAAGCCCGTTTCGTGTAACCTGCCAAATTCACACTTTTTTTGTTCCTCTCAATAACCTGATGAAAAATAATTTGCCCTCTTCGGTCCGTTTTCTCTTATAGGGGAAAGCAAGCAATTTTGGATTTGTGTTATTGCTGCTAGGGACAAATTCTTTATTGGTTGTCTTAAATCGTTGCAGCTGTTTTATTGCTCTCTACCTGAATTGTAAACCACCTGGAGTGGCCCAGAACATACCAGGGGGGAAGCACCATTCTGCCAACTCTTCAGCAGACCAGAGTTCAGACCCCCCCCCCCCCAATGTATAGGATACTGTTGGAATGGGAGGCAAAGGATGATCAAGTAAAATCCTCAGTGATACACTGGGCAATAGATATTAGCTATAATATAGATGTGGAAGCATGGGAACTATTGTGGAATACGGATATAAAATTCACAGCATGCTATGGTTTAAGAGAAAATTATATGAAAATGTTATATTGATGGTATCTAACACCGAGTAAATTGGCAAAAATGTATAAAGCAAAATCAAATAAGTACATTGAAATACACTGAAAAATGTAAAGAGAAAGAATGTTATTTTTATTATATGTGGTGGTCTTGTAGTAAGGTTAAAGCTTACTGGGAAATGATATATAATGAATTGAAAAAGATGTTTAAAATAGCATTTGTAAAAAACAAAACAAACCCAGAAGCTTTTCTTTTGGGAATTATAGGGACAGAACTACTCAAACTGTATAGAAATTTATTTACATATGTAACTACATCGGCAAGAATGTTATTTGCCCAAAAATGAAAAGAAGAAGAAGTCCCGACAAAAGAAGAATGGATACAAAAACTTATGGAAAACACAGAAATGGCGAAACCTGCTGGAAAGATAAGAAATCAAGATAACAAACTTTTTTTTAAAAGAATGGAAATGGTTTACTGAATATTTACAAACTGTAAGCAGATAAGAACATTGGCGGGATTATTGTAATAACCTGCAGTTTTATAACAGTATACATTTAAAGTAGATGAAAAAATTATTAAGTTAATTTGAAATATGCAGAAAATATAAAAAATAAATTTAAGGAACCACAGAAAGAGGGGGAAGGAAGCAGAGTTTCAAAATTTTAAAATGATTGTAAAATTATTGAAATGTGTAAAAGTGAAAATCATTTTTTTTAAAAAAATATTTAATTCACTTTCAGTATCATAATTTCTTTCATTTTGACATCTCATCCTTACATCCATGATATTCCTGTTGTATTCCTTTATCTGCTGCCATAACTGCCATTTATTTTCTGTTGTATTATAACTTACATTGCAGTCATTTATTTATTCTCATTTCCTTGCCTATTATTCAAATCCTGCTCACGATTTCATTTGACTATAATTTTTTCCCCTCTGAAAAGAACCTCCACTCTTCTCGGCCTTTGGGCTAAGATCAGGAATAAATCATAATATATGCATTGATATGAACACTTTCCCTCAACATACACTCTCTTCCCCCCCCATATTGTTTGGCTGGAGAACTGCATTTTTTTTCTTTTTCAAAATTCTCAAAAGTGCCAATTCCAAAGGATGGATTTGTCTCAGCCTGCAGATTGTTTTGAAAAGTGCAAATTTTCTAAGTTCATCTTTAAAAGTGAGCTGCATCAAATTTCTCTTCCCTAGACGCTGGCAGGGTGCAGACGCTACCATCTTCACAACCCAGCGCTGTTGACTTTCCACAAGGATCCCTCCTTCGTCCTTTACAAGTTACACTCTTCTCCCAAGCCAAATAAACCTTACAGAAGACTTTCCCTCCTTCTTCCTTTCTTTTTTTTCTTTTTGCCTGGTTGTACAGCGCTCACATGCCCCTGACAAATGCACAACAGGCCTCTGCGCCGAGGCAGAACTGAATCTATTAGAACGAATACTCCAAAAAACCTCTGTAGGAAATGACAGCTCCTGACAAAATGAAAGGAAGTATCTTGTTCAGATCTGCACTTAAAACAATCCGGAGAGCCATTAGTATTCATCCCACATGATCTGGATGGAGTAATAGTGGCTCTATGAATAAAATTAAAATCAGGGAGCTTACACTTAGAGAGAGAGAGAGAGAAAGAGAGAGAGAGAGAAGGAAAGAGGTACCCGAGTCCAGGCGACATTACAATTGTTAATGATGACTGAAGATGCGCTCAAGTGGTCGGACCATCAGAGGAAGCTGCCAGAGAGACCCCCCAGAGAGGCTTGTGTAGGTAGGGAAGGATCTCAGATGCTAGGCACGCTTTGCTCCTTAGCTGGGTGGGCTTCGAGCTCCAGCAGGCGGAAGTAGGAACATTCTCTCGGCTGCTTACGTTATAAACAAGAGATGGACTGAGGCAAGAAGCCCATACAGCTGCCATGTCATCTGCTCTAGAATCTCTGCTCCAGGGGAAGCTGAGGTTGTATGGCAGTGAGAAAAGGCACTCTGCACATGTTCGAATGATTGCTCTCTAGAGCTCCGGGGAAAGGGAATGAAGGGGGAATTGCAGCATCGACTGAGAGGGCAGCTTATTTTCACAGCTGATAGCAGGGGTCTTGCAGAGCATCTCAACTATAGTGTGTGCCAAGGGGATTATTCCTGATGCCGCCCAGGCTTGATAGCTGGGTGCAAAGTTTATTTCAAGCAGGTTTTGATCAAGGGGGATGTCGAGGGGGAAGAAATAGGTAAAGGACCCCTGGACAGTTAAGTCCAGTCAAAGGCGACCATGGGTAGGGTCCAGTGCTCATCTCGCGTTCAGGCCGAGGGAGCCGACGTTTGTCCACAGACAACTTTCCTGGTCATGTGGCCAGCATGACTAAACTGCTTCTGGCACAATAGGATTGAAGCCAGAGCACATGGAAATGCCGTTTACCTTCCCACTGCAATAGTACCTATTTATCTACTTGCACTGGTGTGCTTTTGAACTGCTAGGTTGGCAGGAGCTGGGATGGAGCAATGGGAGCTCACCCCATTGCGGGGATTTGAACCACCAATCTTCTTATTGGCAAGGCCAAGAGGCTCAGTGGTTTAGACCACAGCGCCTCCCCCATTCCTGGAAGAAATGGACATAGCAATGGAACCCAATCCTAACCCCTCACTTCCTCGTGCACTGGGCCAAAGCAGTATTGCTCTTGCAACCCTACTGAAGGTAATGTCAGCTGCTTCCACATTTTGAAATGGAACCAGGCTGTGGACAGAGTGGGGCCGCCCACAAGCCAGGTTTTACGAACTCTGGTTTCTCTCCCATTGATCCCAATTAGTGTTTTTAAAATAGTGGCATTCTTGTTTTTAAAAAGTCACAAAATGACGAGAGTGCTTTTTTTGTGCTACCAATGTGAGACCATCAGGATAAGGTGATTCATCCACCTTCAATCCCCATGGCCGTCACCACTACCAGATGGCAACCTAATGTATGTATAACTCCTGCATTTCCACGATATAACCATCAAGTCAGCTTACAATGACCAAATTTCACACCCTGCGTAACAGAAAAGACAATAAATGGAAGAATATTTTTTTTAATATAGGAATATAAAATAAAATTCCAAAATTCACATTCAATCAGTCCATACTAAACAAAACAAAAAAACACCTGCTCAATTGCAGCATGCTGATTATGGGAAAGCAGACGTCTTTGGAAGGGTGGCGGCGGGGGTCCAGCAGCTGAAATCAATGCAAGTCTTAACCAGTTTCAAACCTTAGGATGGAGTTCATTAGCTGTAAAAGATCATTATAGAGCTATCCCAACTTCCTTGGGTCAATGAGATTGAAAGTGCTGCCCAGCTCTGCTCAGTGTGGCCACTGGATTCCAATTGCTTCTCCTGAATCCAAGAGTCTAAAATTATCATTTTTGGTTGGGAAGTTCTCCCTTCCAGTAGAGTGTGCCCTTGGGGTAAGTGTTCCTATGCCTCAATGTTTTCCTGCCCCTAATTTCAATCCCTTATGTTACAACATAAGTAGGCAATTTTCTTCCATTTTTTATAATATAATTTTTATCTAGGATTCCTTTCGGGGCAAACACATACATCGTTTCAAAAGAAACACTTTGGTGTTTGCTGTTCAAAACAAAACAAAACACCTTCAGTTGTCAGGACAATAACTTCCCAACCCAGATGTTTTGAACTACAACACCCATCGGTCTCTGCTGGCCAGAGCTGATGGGAGTTGTAGTCTAAAACATCTGGAGGCACCAAGCTGGGGAAGGTTAACACCTCCTCTCTCATTTCTGAGAGCTGAGGTTTCCTGGGTGGCAGCGCTGAGTTTTGACGCCCCCATGTTCCTGAAAAGCGAGGCAACATTTGCATTTACAATTTCACTCCTGGTCTCTTAGAAGATGCAGTGTATTATATCACAGGTTCTTAAGAGATGCTGGTATTATAGCAAGGGTAGACATTTTCCATATTCAGAAAAGCCACACAAATTTATCTCTGTATGTGGTGGGCGCATGTGGAAGGGAGGCCTTATGGTAACAGAAATATAAGCAAACTTTTAAGGCATCTTGAGGTGATGGAAGGTTGACCCAACAATACAAGCAATTCCCCCCCCCCCCCCCAGAATGCTGGAATGATTCAAAGAACTGCAATACCTCCAAAGCTTTCTCTTCCTCTGACAATTACCTATTTCTCTCTTTATTGCAAACGAGAGGTGCACTCCATCCCCCTGTTTTGCAGCAAAGGAAAGAGACTCCTTTGCAAACATGTTTATTGTGCAGGAAGGAACCGGAGCTATCTTTATATTGGAAGATTAAAGTCCTGCGCTGTCAGGACAGTTTGGGGGCACCGATATGTTTGAGGTGCCAGTAAAACGACGCATAATCTGGGAGCAGAAATCCTTGTAAGATCACAGGGGATGCTACGGCAAGCTGTCAACAGCAGAATGTTAACGAACAGTGATGCTTCTATCAGGAAAGTTTGTGGATTCGGTGTGTGTGTGTGTGTGTGTGTGTTTGTGGCTTCAGCCACAGTCTTGGGTCATGAGGAAGAGTGCAAGTAGCATACAGTGGTACCTCAGGTTAAGTACTTAATTCGTTTCGGAGGTCCGTACTTAACCTGAAACTGTTCTTAACCTGAAGCACCACTTTAGCTAATGGGGCCTCCTGCTGCCGCTGCGCTGCCGGAGCACAATTTCTGTTCTCGTCCTGAAGCAAAGTTCTTAACCTGAAGCACTATTTCTGGGTTAGTGGAGTCTGTAACCTGAAGCATATGTAACCTGAGGTACCACTGTAATAGAAAAGGCCTTCACTGAGGCTACTTAGTTACTTTTACATTTGCATAATACAAAACTGTCCAACCCATTACTAAAGGTAAAATTAAAAGGTAAAGGACCCCTGGACAGTAAAGTCCAGTCAAAGGTGACTATGGGGTTGCGGCGCTCATCTCGCTTTCAGGCTGAGGGAGCTAGCGTTTGTCCACAGACAGCTTTCCAGGTCATGTGGCCAGCATCTAGGCCCCAGCACTGACCAGTAGTGACTCTCTAGAGTCTGGCTGATATATTACCTGTCTTGTGTAACCTGATATTTCTAACTGAAGGTGCTGGGATCTTCAGCATGCAAAGCTGTTAGAAAGTGTTGCTGTTGTTTTCCTTTCATTTCTATACTGTTCTATATTTTTTGGGGGGGGGGATCTCAAAGCAGTTTACAACCTACTGTATTTTCTGACGTATAAGACTACTTTTTAACCCAGGAAAATCTTCTCAAAAGTGGGGGGTTGTCTTATACGCCGGCTACAGCAGCAGCTCCTGCAGCAACTCCCCACCAAAGGCTAAAACGACAGCAAATTAAATCAGAGGACACCAAGCTCTCTAGATGAAGCAGAAATACGCTTGAAAATTGGCCCCAGAAACCCCCGGCCACTGGGAAGTGGAGCGGATTTCCGAGCCGGACTGGAGACTGGTTTTTTAAATTTTTATTTGGTGTGCATTGGAAGAGGGGTAGTCTTATACGGCGAGTATATCCCAAACTCTATATTTTAACTGGGAAAGTTGGGGGGTCGTCTTATACACCCAGTCGTCTTATACGCCAGAAAATACGGTACATTAAAACATCAAATAAAGCAATCAAGTATAAAACATTACCAAAGAAAGTCAAATATAAAGTATACATTCAAAGCAACAAAATTAACAGGAAACTAGATTATTATCATAAAGTTTTCAAAATAAAACATTACATAGGGGGTCATTTTGGCTCTTTATTCTGGAACCCTTTGCCCCACCTGCAAGACATTTTGCTACCTGGAGATATCTGTTTCAGGGTCCGATGCAGAACCCTGCATTCCTACCTTCAAATAATAAATTGTCCCTCTTTTTTTCCTGGCTGCTGTGAGAAATGAGGCAGGAATTGGGAGGAAATTACGTCGCCGCTTCTGTTTTGCTAACAATAGCAATTCCTGCTCCTGAGGACACTATTTTGCTAAATGCCTCCCGTTCATCTGAGTGGTAAAATGTGACAACGAAATGGCGCTAGGATGTCTGTCAAGGGGTCTGGCTTCCGAGAAGAAAAACAGGCGGCTGTTTCTATCAGGAGAGAATGGTGTGTGTAAAGAAAATAAACGCCCACAAATGAGGGTCTCCTGATAGCACGGGAGTTTAATCTTCTCATATAAAGAGTGCTTTGATTCCTTCCTGTACAATAAATATATTTGCAAGGGGGAAAGGTGCTTGTTTCACTCCCTGCAAAGGAGAAGATGGAGGGCATTTCTCATTGGTGATAGAGAGAAAAGAGGCACATAGGCAGGGAAGCGTTTGAGATGTTGCCCAAACCTGGACTACTGGCATAGCTCAGTCAGTAGAGCATGAGACTCTCAGGGTTGTGGGTTTGAGCCCCATATTCGGCAAAAGATTCCTGCATTGCAGAGGGTTGGGCTAGATGACCCTTGAGGTCCCTTCCAAATCTGCAGTTCTATTATTCTATGACACACACCCCCCTTTGCCATTCCTCCCCAACAGGAAATTACAAAAGAGATGTCATTGTATGCACCACGTGACTTAGGTGGAACACACTGAGAGCCAGTGTGGTGTAGTGGTTAAGAGCGATAGACTCGTAATCTGGGGAACCGGGTTCGCTTCCCCGCTCCTCCACTTGCAGCTGCTGGGTGACCTTGGGCTAGTCACACTTCTCTGAAGTCTCTCAGCCTCACTCACCTCACAGAGTGTTTCTCCCATGAAAATAGGGGCAGCCTAAGGAAAAGCAGGACATTCCAGGATCAAATCAGAAACTGGGACTGTTTCTCTAAATCCAGGACTGTCCCTGGAAAAGAGGGAAACTTGGAGGGTCTGCCATTCAAATGGACTCTCTGCACATTATGTTTTCAAAAGGTTCACCTGAACAATGTAATGTGTAGATGCAGCACATTACCGTATTTTTCGCCCTATAGGACACACTTTTCCCCCTCCAAAAATGAAGGGGAAATGTGTGTGCATCCTATGGAGCAAATGCAGGCTTTTGCTGAAGCCTGGAGAGTGAGAGGCGTTGGTGCGCACCGACCCCTCTCGCTCTCCAGGCTTCAGGAAGCTATCCGCAAGCCTTGGGAGCCCGGCGGGAGTGCCCGCTGGGCTCCCAAGGCTTGCGGGCAGCAGCCTGCAGCCCGAAGCATGGGGCACGCTCCGGAGTGCACCCCGTGCTTTGGGCAGATGTCCGCAAGCCTTACGCGCCCGGCGGGAATTCCCGCTGGGCACGCAAGGCTTGCGGATAGCAGCCTGTTCTGGGGGCTGGGTGGGGGAAATAATTATTTATTTATTTATCCCCCCCCCCCAAAAAAAAGAGGTGCGCCTATGGGCCAGTGCGCCCTATAGGGCGAAAAATACGGTAAGTGTTTAGAACCACCTTAATCACACAGGTCCACTCATCAGACAGCTGGGACTGGGCACAACATTTCAACAAGTTTGCATTCACCTGCAGAACCCTGATTTGCTGTCATCTAAGCATGCCAATCAAATGAGTCATATTATCAACACAGCAATGGAGTAGCAGGACTGATTTCTGTATTTGTTGTGCGCAAGTTAGCTGGGAGGCTAGTTCCTAAAGAGTCTGAGCTCCTTGAAGATTGTTTGACATGGGGGAACTAAATCTACTATCCTGGTTTTAGTTCATTATCAGCCCTACAGTTTATCAACACTCCTGCAAGGACCTAAGAAGAGCCTTTCTGCTGGATCAGACCAAAGGTACATCCGATTCAGGATCCTGTTCTCACAGTTGCCAGCCAGATGCCTATGGGAAGATTATAGGCAGGACCTGAGTGCAGCAGTACTCTTTCCACTTGTGATTCCCAGCAACTAGTATTCAGAGACATAGAGCCTTTGAATCTTCAGACTGACTGGTGTATTTCTATCCTGTCCCTTCAGTTTAAAAAAAAACCCAAAAAAACTCCAAGGACAGAAGGAAAATAGGACTTAGCAAAACCAACATCTTGTTAACTTTGTAAGTCAGGGGTAGCCGTTTTGATTCCTAGAGACTATTCAGGCAGCACCTCACTTACACAGAACAGAATATGATCATCTTAATGGGGTTATTAATATCTGTCACTTTGCAAGATGGTAAAATAATGTATTGGATTTTGCTTTTTAATGCTTTCAGCCAAGAAGGTTATGCTAAAGCAAGAAAGAAGGTTCTTTATAGCCTGTCCCTTTCCTTTACATAACTTTATTGAGGGAGGAGGGGGGAAAGTTGACTTTGAACCCCATTGATTTCCCATTGGTTTTCCATTGAATTGAACTGAATTATGACCAAAGTTCGACTAATTTGTTCTGGATCCAATCCCTTGTAGTTGGACAACACACATCTTTAAGCAATCTTGCAGGGTGGATCAGCCTTGGTCAGACTGGTATCCTCCCGATGTTCAGGAGGTTGCTCACAGGGGCAAGATGGTTTGAGCATATAGTGTCATTCCCGACCTGACTGAACTGGCTGCCAATTAGTTTCTGGACCCAATTCAAAGTTGTTTGTTGTTTAGTCGTTTAGCGTGTCCGACTCTTCGTGACCCCATGGACCAGAGCATGCCAGGCCTTCCTGTCTTCCACTGCCTCCCGCAGTTTGGTCAAACTCATGCTGGTAGCTTCGAGAACACTGTCCAACCATCTCGTCCTCTGTCGTCCCCTTCTCCTTGTGCCTCCATCTTTCCCAACATCAGGGTCTTTTCCAGGGAGTCTTCTCTTCTCATGAGGTGGCCAAAGTATTGGAGACTCAGCTTCAGGATCTGTCCTTCCAGTGAGCACTCAGGGCTGATTTCCTTCAGAATGGATGCGTTTGATCTTCTTGCAGTCCATGGGACTCTCAAGAGTCTCCTCCAGCACCATAATTCAAAAGCATCCATTCTTTGGCAATCAGCCTTCTTGATGGTCCAGCTCTCACTTCCATACATCACTACTGGGAAAACCATGGCTTTAACTATACGGACCTTTGTTGGCAAGGTGATGTCTCTACTTTTTAAGATGCTGTCTAGGTTTGCCATCGCCTTTCTCCCAAGGAGCAGGCGTCTTTTAATTTCATGACTGCTGTCACCATCTGCAGTGATCATGGAGCCCAAGAAAGTAAAATCTCTCACTGCCTCCATTTCTTCCCCTTCTATTTGCCAGGAGGTGATGGGCCCAGTGGCCATGATCTTCGTTTTTTTTTATGTTGAGCTTCAGACCATATTTTGCACTCTCCTCTTTCACCCTCATTAAAAGGTTCTTTAATTCCTCTTCACTTTCTGTCATCAAGGTTGTATCATCTGCATATCTGAGGTTGTTGATATTTCTTCCGGCGATCTTAATTCCGGCTTGGGATTCATCCAGCCCAGCCTTTCGCATGATGAATTCTGCATATAAGTTAAATAAGCAGGGAGACAATATACAGCCTTGCCGTACTCCTTTCCCAATTTTGAACCAATCAGTTGTTCCATATCCAGTTCTAACTGTAGCTTCTTGTCCCACAATTCAAAGTGCTGACCTATAAAGCCTTAAACAGCTCAGGACTGCAATACCTCAAGGGCCACCTCTCCCCATATGAACCAACCAGTCCCTGTGATCACCATCTGAAACCCTTCTTTGCCTGCCTCTTCCATGAGAGGTTCAGAGGGTGACAACACAGGAAAGGGCCTTTCCTGCAGTGGCTCCCCTGGCCTTTGTTACATAACTTTAGGCGCCAGGCATAACTCTTCTCCCAGGCCTTTGACTTATTAAACAATCTATGGCCTTTTAAATTATGTGTGTGCAGGGGTGGAAGGTTATTGTTTTCGTTTGCTGTTTCGGCATGTATTTTTGTGGTTTTATATTGTAAACTGTCGTGTGATCTTTGGATTAAGGGAAATTTCAATAATAATAATAATAATAATAATAATAATAATAATAATAATAGCAGAACAACACCCCTCAGCTGGCTCGGACTCATAGGAGTTGTAGTCCAAACTGTCTGGAGGGCATCAGGCTCACACAGGATGGAAGAGATACAGGATGCCACACGTTTCCAAGCCCCTTTGAGACATTGGCTGAGTGTTTGGGCTGACACAAGATGCTCACATTCCTGTTGACATTTCCATTCCACCTTAAGGAGAAGACGTGTGGAACTGTTGTGTGTCATATGTCTGTTTACATTCCAGCACAGCTTGCTGGGAACTTCCGTTGTGTATAGCTTTCGTTTTTCCCTATTCTCTCTGAGAAGACGAGAGAGAGAGACGACATGTTTATTTGTCCTGATTTATGATTAATAAATCTGTAGTTGTAGTATGCTTCCACAAACCTCACGCCTATTCTGTGTGCACAGTTCGATTTGCTAATAGTGCACCCTGGCTTTGAAGCCCAGGTCGCTGATTTACGTCGGAGCAGAGGTGATGGTCTTCGCAGCGGGACGGCTGGAAGGAGACGGCCCAGCCGGGGCTAGTCAGCTGGCCTCCTGGCCCTCTGCATGCCGACAATACCACCTGCTCTGAAAAAATGTGTCAGCAGAATATTAGCAAACAGAAATGGTTTGGAGGAATATGTACTGAAAGCAATAAAACCATCACCATGCACTAATACAACGTACGAATGTAATTCCTTCCAAAAAAATTGTCACCTGTTGATATGTTTTTTAAGGGCTTCAATGGGAATGAAAGTGTTCTCCGATAAGGCTTTGTTTACCCTTAGTGAAGATATTTCATTCACTGTGTGATCCCTGATTGGCTAGAATTACCTCTGTGACCCAGCACTGTTCTTGTTTTAGATCAGCTTTGTTTGTCTTCATTGATGTCGGAACAAAGCTGAACCTCATCAGGTACATTACGTTGGGATGTCATCACATTCAGCACAGGACTCCTGACTGGCAAGGTTCCATCAAGGAAGAAGAAGAAAGACGACATAGCCAAGGGGAGAAAAATGACACAGAACCAGCAGCAGGCAGGAGAAAAAATAGCTGGAGATGGCTTCAGAAAAGGTACTATTCTTACATTTAAGTTTTTGGAGGGAATTATTCCTGCTTCTCTGAATATGTGCATTTTGGCCCATAAACTGAAATGGGTGAACATTCATTGCAGTCATAGAGAATGGTAAGATTTTATTTTTAAAAAAATGGAGCCTGAGGGCTTCTACATTTTCTGTTTGCTACTGCTGGAAATATCCTTAATAGGACTGCAATCTTTTAAACACACTCCTCTGAGCAAATGTCATTGATTTCAGTGATGCTTACTCATGAGTCAATAAGCTTAGGCTTGGGGCCCCTGGCATTCTCCTGCCAACTCCAGATCTCTTTCATACCATTTGCTTGCCCAGTAGGGAGAAAACGGGTGGGTGGAAGTTAATGTTTCTTGCATGTTCATGGAAACTGCAGACCATGGTGCACAATTGTCTCTGGGAAAAGGGAAATAAACCCAGCGGGTGGTCTTGTGATTAAGCCCAGGGCTGCAGAAAAGAGAGTCAATTAAGGCTCCTAGCAGGAAAGGCTCATTGCAGAATGGGGACAAAGTGTTTGGGAAGCAAGATGAGTAGGGTTGTCAACATGGGTGCCTCTTTTTCCCATTTACAGCGAGGCTTCATCACATTCACTTATTAAAGCTGGCAGCCAGTTTAAATGCTGCTCTTAAGTTGCGGGTTCGGCAGCCTCAGAGAAACTGAGCATCAGCAGAATAGGACACTCCCAATTATTTCCTTGCAATTTAACAGGAGAAGCCCAAGGGGGAGAAAGATTAGCATTTCAAGGCTGAAAAGCATACAGGTAACTAAGAGGCATGAGGAAGGATGCTAGTGCAGGCCAGGGACCCCTTGGCTTTGCCTGTCACTCTGCTCCCCAAGAATTGAGAGAGGGGCAAACAGATACTGCTTTGTCCAGGCAAAAGAAGACCAAGTCTGTCATCCATCACATTGACCATAGCTGGCAGCCAAGGGTACATTGACCATCCAATGTTGAGCGACCAGGTATTTGGGGAAAACAAGACGTAGGCTACAGTCCTGCTGCCACCCTAGTATAGCCGTTAGCGGGTCAGCCTGGGATTGGAGAAACCAGGCTCAAATCCCCTTGGCCATAAAGACCACCAAGCAAACTTGAAGGAGTCACTCTTCATCAGTCTGATCTGCTGCCTGGGGTTATTGGGAGGCTAAGATTCAGAGAAAAACATGTGTGCTGTCTTGAGATTCCTGGAAGGTGGGGTAGAAATAAAGCAAACAAAACCCAAAGCATTCTTACTCAGATGTAAGTCCCACTGAGCACAATGAGGCTTCCTCTTGAGTAATTGCTGTTGTTGTTGTTGTTGTTGTTGTTTGTACCCTGCCCATATGACTGGGTTGCTCCAGCCACTCTGGGCGGCTTCCAAGAGAATATAAAAGACAACCAAGACATGAGTAGACATGAAGAGGACAGCACTCTGAATTAGCTTCAGCCCTATAGCTCTCAGTTCATTTAGAAAGATGGTATATGCAGATGGATCTGGAAGGTTAAAGTTGTTGAGAATTTCATCTGTGAGTCAAAAGTTGTGTCTCCTCCACCATGTTCCAAGAGATATGGGGAGAGAGAGAGAACACCCATCTGCACCACCTCCAAAATTAAAAAAACCGAGCACTGTGCAAACTAGGGAAACAGATGGAAAATTTCCTTGCACGGTAGGCTAAAGTCATATTTGGGCCATTATTACTGTGATCCCCAAATCATCAACATTCTACAAAACTTCCTGTGGTTTTCTTTGCACTCCATCTTCAAAATCTGTCTGAATAGCTTTCTCCTCCAGGGCTTATTGGCACCTCCTTTTCCATCGCAAACATAATGTGCTGTAAAATACTGATTAATCAACCAATAATTGAGTTCTGAAATGTCAAAAACCCTATTGCATTAATATTTAGTAGATCACTCTAATGAAACTTACCTGTTCATTCAACAATGACTAACTGTTCTTTTCTTTCTCCCCTATTGTTCTTTCCCATGAATTTATGTTAATTTGACTTTTTCCTGAGAAGGGGAAAAACGGGATCACTTTGAAGACACACATTATTGTCTCAGAGATCAACGTCTAATGGGCTGCCAGCAATAAAGCTAAATCTGACTTACATCCGTCTGTATTAGATTCACCAGAGAATTTCACTACAGGGTGCCAAGGGATCCAGAGTGAACAAAAACATGCAAGCAGCTAATAAAATTTCTGGTTTTCCTTGCTAAGTTTTTAATAATAATAATAATAATCATAACAATAATAACAACTGCAGCAATAATGGGGGAAATGTGGTGTTTTCATGCTGGTTGAGATCCAACATTACCCAAGTTCCAAGCTCATTCACAGGGGAAAAGACAGGATCTATTTAATTAAAAGACGTTGCTGTGGTTTTTGAAAATGCTCAGAACTGCCGTGACTCCTAAACCTGATCCCTGAGGAACTGTGATGTGGAAGAAAGATAGGCTGGGTGGGTGGGGGACTTGAAGCGCACACCGTAGCCCTGCCTACGTTTCCGAGCACAATTCAAAGTGTTGGTGCTGACCTTTAATGCCCTAAAAAGCCTCAGCCCTGTATACCTGAAGGAGCATCTCCACCCTCGTTGTTCAGCCTGGACACCAAGGTCCAGCTCTGAGGACCTTCTGAGGGTTCCCTCATTGTGAGAGGTGAGGTTGCAGGGAACCAGGCAGAGGGCCTTCTTGGTAGATGCTCCTGCCCTGTGGAATGCCCTCCCATCAGATGTCAAGGAAATAAACAACTATCTGACTTTTAGAAGACATCTGAAGGCAGCCCCTGTTTAGGGAAGTTTTCAGTGTTTGATGTTTTAGCGTGCTTTTAATATTCTGCTGGGAGCCACACACAGTGGATGGGGCAGCCCAGTCAGATGGGTAGCATAATAATAATAATAATAATAATAATAATAATAATAGGCAGGTGAATGTAGTTCTCCTACCTTCCTCAGACTAAACCTTCAATAACATCCACATTCCTTCCACATTGTAAAAGTCAGGGCTTCTAGAATCAGGCAAAGTGAATCAGCCTCTGAATGCCATTTGGTGAGAATTACAAGTGGAAAGAGTACTGCTGAAATCAGGGCTGCTTGTGAGCTTCCTAGAGGCACCTTTTTGGCCACTGTGAGAACAGGATGCGGAACCAGATAGGACCTTGGCCTGATCCAGCAGGCCTCTTCTTCTGCTCTTTTGAGCTCGGGTGATCGCCGAAGAATGGATGCTTTTGAATTATGGTGCTGGAGGAGACTCTTGAGAGTCCCATGGACTACAAGAAGATCAAACCTATCCAATCTTAAGGAAATCAGCCCAGAGTGCTCACTGGAAGGACAGATCCTGAAGCTGAGGCTCCAATACTTTGGCCACCTCATGAGAAGAGAAGACTCCCTGGAGAAGACCCTGATGTTGGGAAAGATGGAGGGCACAAAGAGAAGGGGACAACAGAGGGTGAGATGGTTGGATACTGTTCTCGAAGCTACCAGCATGAGTTTGACCAAACTGCGGGAGGCAGTGGAAGACAGGAGTGCCTGGCATGCTCTGTGGGGTCACAAAGAGTTGGACACGACTAAACAACAACAGGGAAACAGAATTGTGGAGATGGGTTTTGATGGGGGGGGGGAATTCTTGTGCATTTAATCTCTCTGTGGGCCTAGAAAGGAATCGGGTAAGGGATTGTAGGACAAGACCTGCCAAGGAAAATAAAGAACTTATTTATGTATGCTACAACAGCGGCAAGAGTCTTGATAGCAGAAGGATGGAAGAATGAGGAAACCTTGACAAAAGAACAGTGGCAAGAGAAATGGATGAACTATGCAGAACTGGTGAAACTGACAAGCAATTTGTGAGATAAGGACAACTGTGATTTTAAAGAAGAATGGGAAATTTTTACAAATTATTTAAAAAGACCACAAAATGAACTGGACTCCTTGGCAGGTTTTGAATAAACATACACAAATTTGTTGAGGGTTAATATAGTAGATAGATAATACAAGGATGTATACAATTTTACAATATGCAGAGAACAACATGAGTTGAGAAATCAGAGAGAGGAGCTGAGGGAAGTCTTGAGGGGGCGGGAGGGAGGGTTTGTTGGGGAGGTGGGAGGGAAAATAAGGGGGGAAATAATGAAGATAATTTGTTTTGATAATTCGTTATGTTGAAATTGTTAATAAAAAAAATATTTTTTAAAAAAATAGAAAGGAATCGGGTAAGCTGCTCTGTTTGTACAAAAGCGGAGGACTCTGGGGGAGACCTTGGCTTCCCCATAACCCATTGGCCATGTGAAGTCAACCTCTCTGCATGTATCTCTAGACCTGTAGGGCTGGGAGGAGCGGTCTCTACAGTGAGCTAAGCAGTGCAACGAGATCCCTTTTGCTTGGAAAGGAGGCCCTATTTAGAAACAGAAGGCACTTCTGGAACTAATAGAGGAGTTCAAGGGACTTTGGAGTCGTGCCACAGGGCACCATTAAGTAAAGTTGCCTTCTCCGTCATCATCATAATGACAGAGTGGCCGAGAACAGCAAGCAAATGTAGGGGCATAGACAGCAACTGTGGCAGCCAAACCTCCACAGACTCCTTTGAAATAATAAACCAGATAGATCGGAGCAAGGAGTGAGTATCAGGGACGGCGGCATTGAGAAGGTAGCGGCAGGGTGAGCCACGCTCCTTGTTAGAAGCCCTGCAGGCAGGCGGAGATCCTCAGCGTGGCAAAGAGGAAAGACCATGACCCTTCCATGGCATGGCAAGGAGCCTTGCCTTTAAAGGCTGAGGGATTGCATCTTCCTAAGTGTGTTTTTTAATTAACACAAAAATGTGTCATCATAAAAACAGAGCTCCAAACCGTGGCTCTCAGTTACCCGAAAACCAGATTTATGGTCTCGATGTGAAGTGGTTAGGAAAGACATTTAAAAACAATTAGGCTCTCGGAGAGACAGATTCAAGCAGCTCCGACGGCACTCATTATGCCGCAGAACGGAAAAATAAGGCCATTAGGCTCACCAGATAACTAGGTTATTTGTACTTTTTGGGGAAAATGATTAGTTTCTTTTAATAATGCTTTCTGCCAGCAGTGAGAGGGGTGGGGGCGCCAGCCCTTCTCGCCACGCAATCCTGCACGTGGCACGTATGCCGAGTCACTGATGAAGGATGCTCCCATGTGACCCATCAAATCCAATTTTAATGTTTCATGATGCTATCAAAATGAATAAAAGGCAATTACTGCTTTCCTTCAGCACAGCGTCAGACGCCGCTGCCCGTTAAAGAATCAGCAGGAAGAGAAGAGAGCAGAGGCTGGACAGGGGAGGCATTAAGCACACAGTTGTCATTGGCCACGCCGTCTGCTTTCGAGGGTTTGTGGGTTTCTGTCAGAGGAGGACTCAATAATTCATGGGAAAGGAGCTCCAGAGGTGTCAAGATGGAACCTGCTTTGTTGCAGGTGCCTGGGCAGAGGCTCTTACATTCACGAGGGATCTCAGCCTGGTCCTTTAACATAGATTGGCTTGCAAAACTCAGGCTGTGACTCTCTGGGATCGCCCTACCCGAGGCCCCCCAGAACCAACAGCATCCACTTTTGGGAAGGCGAATAGGGGGGGAAATATATGGTACAAAATAAGCTTCAAGCTACATATGAATGCAACCTTCTGCAAACAAGTTCCGCTAAGGAGATTTTGCAGGGGGGAATTGTTTCTCAAAATGCATTTCTGCTTTCACTGATGAAGTAGGTCAGTTGCAAGGTGGGGGCACAATGCTTGGCCAAAGGTGGAGGAATGAGTTGGGAAAGTTAAGAACCCAGAGCTTACCAGCCATCAGGGTAAGCTCAGCAGCAGTAGCTGTGGAAGAAGAAGAAGAGGAGGAAGAGGAAGAGGAAGAGGAAGAGGAAGAGGAAGAGGAAGAGGAAGAGGAAGAGGAAGAGGAAGAGGAAGAGGAAGACATACCTTATATGTCAAAGGTCCCAGGTTCTACCCCTGGCATCTCCTGTTAAAAGGATCATATAGTGAGTGATAAGAGCATAGAAAGCTGCCTGTTAAACTATCAATCCACCTAGCTCAATCCTGCCTACATTGACTGGCAGTGGCTCTCCAGGATGTCAGAAAGGAAATGGTCCCAGTCCTTGCTGGAGGTTGAACCTGTGACCTCCTTCATGCAAACCAGGTGCTCTGGCACTAAGTTATGGTCCTTCCTGTCACTGAGCTATGGGAAGTACCTCTCTCCAAGGTGCTGGATTACTGCTAACCATCAGTGTAGAGACAATAGCAGGTTCCATAGTCTTGGTCGAAGGCAGCTGAATGATACAGCTTTGCATGCAAATGATAACATATCTGATCTCCATTTAACAGGACTAGGAAAGCCCCTGGAGAGTGGCTGCCAGGCACAGAGGACAAGAGTAGCCCAGATGGACCAGCAGTGGTCCTGACTCAGTGTGCAGATATACCACACTAGCTCTTTAGCACTGGCAGTTCTGCTCCTGGACCATTTTCTCACTTTAGTTTGCACTTTCACTCCATTATCTCCTCATCCATGGGCTTCATAGCTGGATCATCTAACTGAATCATGGGGGAACAAAAGCATGCATATGTGGAAAGGGTGGGGGAGCAGCAACGTTGTCCAATCATGTTTGTTGGTGCACACCCACTGGTGCAAATGAAATTAAGCATAGCATACCAGTATATAGGTCAAAAGGCTATAGTTCCATGGCACAACAGGCACTGCAGTGTGAAAGGAGCATTGGAAAGTGGGACAGAAATGCAAGCATTATAATCAGGAAAACTAATGCAGTATCCCCCATGTCTGAATGCAAGCTTAGTCTACCCGGAGGCAACTCCCCACAAGGCAAAAAAAAAAAAAATGCATTGAAGACTTCATTGGGTTGTCTCCAACAAGCGTCCACTCAGGGCAGACCCACTGAAATGAATGGACCCAAATCAATGAGACTTCGTACTATGACTAGCACTGGTTGCAACCCAATGTCATGACTTCCATGACTGCAAGGGATCGGCTCAGTCGGTAGAGCATGAGACTCTCAGGGTTGTGGGTTTGAGCCTCACATTGGGCAAAAGGTCCCTGCATTGCAGGGGGTTGGACTAAAATGACCCTTATGGTCCCTTTTAATTCTATGACTTGGAATAACTTTGAACCTTTCAGGCCCCTAAGTAAACAGCAGCTGGAAATGTAACACGTGTGAGGTGGGGCGGAACAGTGGGGCTCTGATTTTGCTTTCGAGAACCATCTCCTGGCCATCCCTGCTGCACCTTTGCCTCTTCGCTGCTCCTCAGCACAGCTTTGCCCAGCAGCCAGATGAGAAACACGATGACTTCTCAGCTTATTGACTCCTCTCTGCTGCAGATTGATTCAGGAGCTGTTAGTGGGTATTATATATATATCAAAGGGCCCTTTAGCAGGCCTCTGATGATGGGAGACGGGAGAGGCTAAAGGCAGGGGAAATGAGGGACATTATTTCTCCTTTTAATGGCACCATACTTTTCCCTTTAAAGAATTGCTATAGAAATGGAATATAAAAGAGTGTTTTAAAACAGCATTAATATTCTGGCTTAAACTGAAAAGCGGCAGGGAATTCAGAAAGAGGAACCGCTCCGCTTCCCCCCTTCCTTCAGAGTGGTGCCACCTCTGAAACACTCAATGTATTTTCATGTGTACTGGTAACAACACACAATTATTTCAACCGGATCCTGAATAAAACACAGTAAGCAGAGGGAGGTTCTTCAGACAATGGTGGCAGGCAGGCACATCTGTTTAGGGATCCAGCGCCCATTCACTTATGACATAGTGGGTGGGGCATCCTTTTTTTACACCAAAGGAGGCATGCAGGGGGGAGCTGAATCCTCCAACTCCCTCCCCCCCCCTCCACACACACTATCACTTCAGGAAGTTTTCCCTCCACCTGCCAAAACTGGGTCACTTCTAGTACTGGAGCCAAAAGGAGGTTGAATAGGGAAAGCAGAACTGAGCTGAAATTTCTTTGGCTGTTCTTCCCAGAGAAGACTTGTGAGGTTGTTCTCCCCACCCTCCCCAACAACTACTCCCCCCCCCCCAAATGCCACTGGGCAATACCAGGTCTTCTGCACTGGGGAAAGTGCTAAGTGATGCCTAGGCTGCCCACATGTTGCTGTCATGACTCCTTGCAGCATCAGCAAAAAGAAAACTGAAGATATGTGACTACCACCCCAAATGGCGAGCCTCACCTGCACCCCCCCCCAAAAAAAAACCCCCAGCAACTGCTGGGATAATTTCTCCTCCCTCTGAGGGATTTGGTGAAACAGTCTGAATTTGGGGACTGCTGTAGCTCATTGGTAGTGCATTCCCTTTTGACCTTTTGTATATCTCAACTGTTTTGCTTTTAAGTTAAAAATTGCATTTGTGGTTTCTTTTTTTAAAAAAAAAAATCCTGCCTTGTTCAGCTTTAATGAAAACAAAATGAAACCAGAGCTCAGCAGAACTCTGCAGGCAGCATTCTAGACAGCCTCACATTGTTAGGCCTATCAGAGGACACAGGAAAAGTAAGACTGGAGTGCAGGCAGGAATACACACCACTTGGCCACCTCTTAATTGTTCTATATTAAAAAAAGAGCAGCAGACACACAGCCCATTCTTCCCCTCCCAATAAGGGATTGTGGAAGAACGTGAATCCCTACACACATACACACAAGCTCCTTGTCTGTCATTTGGCAGGCTTACTCTACTTTGAAGGGGCTTTTGTGCCTGCAAATTTAATCTATTTTGGCCAACATAGGAAAAGTTACAATCACATTCCCCATTACAATGAATGGAAAGCAGGGGGCTCTGTTTTATGCAGAGTAGCAAACCTGCATTATAGACCAAAGTGGAGAGAATACAGAGTAACTCAGAAATGGACTGGGATTCTTGAAAACACACAGATGCAAGGTGACACTTGGGGCCCATGCACACTCTTAGCATGCTCATAATATATGTTTCAATCCTGTGGGCACTATTATATCACTCCAGCCATGCTGCCCACCTGCACTCCTCTAGTTCCAGACTCCTACGAGATCAAAGTGTAGGCTAACAATGACAGGGCAGCGGTGCAAGTGCTGCCTCATGCAGACAGACAGCAGGTGATGCAGTCAGACACTGAATGTGGTCTGTTGCTGGTCTCAGGCTGGAAAAACCTGCATGGAGACGAGGACCTGGATGCTCTCATGTTCCCCCTTTTTCCCCTCTGCAAAATGGCCAGACCAGGGAATCTGATGGAGGCACAGGAACAGACTGTGACTGTAAGATGAAGTCAGTTCTAGAGCAGCAGTCCAGGAAGGTAGGGACAAAGAGACATGTTGGTAAAGCTGAAGAACAAGGGGAAAGTGACAGGATCTTGGAGCCCAGACAGAGGTTTATAGAGGGGCAGGAAAGAGAAGTGACCAATCACAAGAAAGAGGGGTAGAGCCAAGAGCCAATAAAACTATTAGAGCCAAAACAGGGGGAATGCCTCATTGTTTCTATTGGAGATGTAGTGGCTTGGGGTACAGGGTGTCAGCCAAGCTCTAGAAGACACATGGTTCACATCCTTCTATAGGATGCCATTCCTCTTCAAGATTTCCTCTTGGGGAGTCTTGTCAATGGGACATTGTACCATACTTGAAGGCTTCCACTTATACATGGAACTCCTCCTTGTCGGTTCTGCTGTGGCCATAGGCTGACCACAAACATCTTCAGTAAGGTAAAGGGACCCCTGACCATTAGGTCCAGTTGTGACCGACTTTGGGGTTGCAGCACTCATCTCGCTTTATTGGCCGAGGGGCCCGGCCTACAGCTTCCAGGTCATGTGGCCAGCATGACTAAGCTGCTTCTGGCAAACCAGAGCAGCGCACAGAAACGCCGTTTACCTCCCCGCTGGAGTGGTACCTATTTATCTACTTGCACTTTTGACGTGCTTTCGAACTGCTAGGTTGGCAGGAGCAGGGACCGAGCAACGGGAGCTCACCCCATTGCGGGGATTCGAACCGCCAACCTTCTGATCAGCAAGCCCTAGGCTCTGAGGTTTAACCCACAGCGCCACCCGTGTCCCTAACATCTTCAGTAGCTCCTGCCAAACCCTTTCTTCCAGGATTGTCTGATTGAGGAAGAGACCTGGGGCCAATTTCACATGGCACAGCATTTAACACATCTCTGCTCAGAAAGCTTGAGGGTTGTGTGAATCCCGTTTTGAGTACAACAGATTGACCGAAGCATCTAGATAATAATAAATCACCGTTTGTAATCTTCATATTCCGCTCTGCTTCACATCCAACAAGGATCTTTGCTCCTGCAACTGCTCTGATGGCAGGGAGCTATTCTAAAATTACATGCCTCTAATAGTTAGGAATGACACATTACGGCCACGAGGGATTTCAGCCAAAGCGTCTGGAACCGTTTCAACAGCAATCACCTTCCTCATATCTACTCCACATACTGTGGAAGTAAATATTTCTGCAGGGAAAAATTACTTTGTAAATTGCAGAAATAAATCCACATGGAATGACCCAATAAATAGCAATTGTAGCATCCTGGCATTTTGCTGGCATCTGAGTCCATCCCTAGAAAAACTTTTCCCATTAAGAAAAAGGATCCCATTAAACACTTAAGACTAATTTCTGATTGAATGCCTGCTGGTGGAGGTGTGTGTGTGTGTGTGTGTGTGTGTGTGTGACAAAAATGCTTGAATCTAGCCAAAGAATCCCTGTAGCAGAGCACTGTATTCTGGCCATTTGCAGCAGCACCCATCATCTCGATCAACCAGGTATTTATCAAAATGCACAGGTCACATAATAGATATCATTTTCTGCCTATTTCAAGCCCTGTAGTTATTATAAGTATTATTATTATTATTAGAATTTATAACCCACCCTTCTTCCCCAAGGAGTTCAGGGTAGCAAGCGGATACACAGATTAAGAACAAAAACAAAGCCAAAATTCTAGAAATAATTTACAATGTAAAAGTCCTAAATTCTATTTAAAACCATTCTTCCATCCAATGATCCTAGAGGAGATTGGGGAACAATATTCTTCAGTCACAAAATGCCTGGGTAAACAGGAACGCCTTCCCATTCCTCCTGAGAGATGCAGGCAGCTGCACAACCAGGGAACCACCACTGAAAAAGCCCTGTCATGGGTCAATGCAATACAATAATACAGTGGTATCTTGGGTTACAGACGCTTCAGGTTACAGACTCCACTAACCCAGAAATAGTACCTCGGGTTAAGAACTTTGCTTCAGGATGAGAACAGAAATTGTGTGGCAGCAGCGGGAGGCCCCATTAGCTACAGTGGTACCTCGGGTTAAGCACGGTTTCAGGTTAAGAACAGACCTCCAGAACGAATTAAGTTCTTAACCCGAGGTACCACTGCACACCGCAGAATGCAGGTTACACAAAGACAAACAGTGGCAAGAGTGTGGTTGAGCAAATCCAGTAATGTTCACCTTGCAGCTGGAGGATAAAAGAGTTGGCACCAAGGAAATATTTCTGGAGAGTGGAGGCAGCTCATCAGGAGGGGAATAGCTGCTCCTCTAATTTTCTAGCAGGGGGGACAGACTGTATTTTATTGGGAGAAATTTGGGGAGGGGACCATGTGTCAGGCAGGTAGATGCCACTGAATCACACCAGGTGAGCCAACCCAGCGCTTCTGCTGCTGTGATTCCACTGTGCCAACATTCCCGCCATGGAAAATCTTTCACCACTGGGAAAATGGAATATCCATGTTGCTGAATTTCAGCTCCAGTGATTCTCTGTAGCGGGGGGGGGGGGTGGCTTTTCCCCTGGCTTAAAAGGGCATTGCCAATTAATTGGGCAACACTTTTAATTATATTATTTCCAATGTGTTTATCAAAGGTGCAGGTGCCTGGCACCAACTTAGAGGAGCCAATTCTTCCTCCTCTTCCACTCTCACCCCACTGAAAGAAATCCCACTTCTAAGCTAGACATAGGCAGGGGGAACCATGACCTTTGGCTCTCCAGAAGGTTGCTGGACTCCAATTCCCAGTGGCCAACAGGCCCAATAGTTAGGAGTTATGGAAGTTGGAGTCAAGCAACCTTCTGGAGAGCCACCCAGGTTCTCCGCTCCTGCTCTAAGACAAAGTCTGTTGTGCCACATATTCAAGCGCCGTGCAGAAAGAAAGTGAACATGCTTCTCACCCCTTTTGCTTTGAATAAAGTGCCATATTATGTACATTTGATATAGCAATGAAAATCCATTTGATTAATGGACTAAGATCTGTTTAATCCAGGGGCAGCCCTACCGCAATTTCCACCTGCAAAGAGTCAGAAGGCTTCATTCCTCCCAGGCTTGCCTGACCATTTCATCTATTTGGGTTTCATTTCGATTCCTCTCCCCCTAGCTGCCATTGATTGACTCACCCCGGGTGCCTTTCAACTCCCCTCTCTCGACATAATGTGAACTTGGCGTTTGTTTGCTCCTTCCATGGGGCTGTGCGTTGCCACATTTGTACCACAGGAAGCAGAAAACTAGTTTAACATCTCATTTATTTCATAGATGAGAAAGTAATTCCCTCCTGAATGATTGTCCTGAACCAACAATTCAGATAGTAGGAATTTACGGTGCCTGCCAGAGAACGGGGAGCGCACGGCTGAAGTGCCTGCGCAGAATGGTGCAGGAATATTTTCCCCCTCCTGTTAGCCTGAAGTGAAAAGCCATTAAATATGATTAAGGTTAAGAGATTGCTAAAATTACAAACAGCCGCCATTCAATTATTTTGCTCTATAAAATGCAACACAGATTGGAGTTATTCCTCCGAAATGTGTTTTTAGGAAAATAACATAACACAACTAATGTGGTTCGGAGTAGCAAGCCAGAGCGCAGATCCTTTTTCTAATGCAAAGCTAAAAGCTTCATAATTTAACACGCAAGTTCATAACTTAATGCCATCAGGGGTGTCCTCAGTAGAAAAAGGGAGGAGAGGAAGGAAAAAAGGGCCCTCCACAATCAATCGCCACCCCACCTAATATTCTGTAAAGATGCTGGGAGCTGTGCGAGTCCATCAATTTTATCACCCGTTAAAAGAAATGACAAGAGAACAGAACGCAGCAACTTGACATAACAGTTCTTTTAAAAATGGAGGGTAAATCACTTGGAATTTTTCTAGCATTCTCCAACATGACCACAGCTGGGATGGGGGAGTGGATTTATTGGGCTGTGGGAACTTGTGATAAAAAAACAAAATACTTGGAGTTAATAAAAAAAGCCAAAAAAAAAATATGTGTGTGTATATATAGGGGAGGTGGCAGAAGCATGTTGCCAAGCTCATAGTCTTTCATGGGAGGATACCAGCCATTTGGAGCCTGGCTTGCGCATTCTTTATGGCATCACTGCTGATGTTTAATGTGCTGCGAGAGTCTCCGTTGTGCTCCAAACAGCCTAACTGAGCTCAAATGCGTTTTCTGAGAGTTCTGTTCCAAAAGCTGAAAAAGAGGGGGTGAAAAAATAATAATCTCAATATGGATTTACTAGGGCCGGTGAGACTTGTGGTTATTATGGTTAATAAAATATGAAGAATTACATTATTCTACAAAACACACACACAGCGGAAGCTGTGTCTCTTGCGATGAGGTTCTAAGCTGTTTCCAAAAGCAAATAGGCCTAGGAGCTGAGCACAGAACATTTATATGTAATGGATCCATCAGAGGAATCTGAGGCAGGAGCGGGTGCAGCGGGAGAATCTCAGAGCTGTGGCGGGGATGTGCGTACGTTCTTTGTCTTGTGCTCAGACAGGCTATGGGGCACACTCTCCTCCACACCACCGAATAGTCACAGCCACCCCTTATCTCCAGATTGTAAGAATGCAAGGCCAAAAGTGGGATCTGTAGTAACGGGTAATGGCAGAGTTAAACACTGTATCTGATGCTTATGGGTTGGAGTTAAGACTCCACCCTTAAGGACATAAGAAGAGTTTACTAGGTCAGGCCAATGGCTCCTCATGTCCATCACCCTCTTCTCAGAGTGGCCCCACAGATGCCCCAATTGGAAGTCCAACCGAAGGACCTGAGCACAAGAGCACTTTTGCTTACTGTGGTTTCCAGCAGCTGATACTCAGATACATTACTGTCTTCTTCTGTGGAGGTGGAGCATAGCCGTCGTGGCGTCAGGTTTCAGGGAATCAGCTGCCTCCCCCATGGCAGTAAATAAGCAGATCAAATGAAAGGAAAGTCTTACCAGTTAGCTTCTTTAATAATCACAGTGAGAGACAAACAACACGTCTCCTTAGAATTGGCGGTGCTCCCAATTAAGGGCCACTCCCTGCTCCATCCCTATTAATCTACATCATTCCGACGTCTTGTAATCTGAGCTTGTACCCTCTGCGCTTTCTGTTCTAACACTCCCTGAACTCTCCTTGTCCTTGTGGATGGGGCAGGAATGCTGTCCAGAGACTGTGAATCTGTTAACCCTCTCTCTCCCAGTGTTTCTTCTTCCAGCTGTTCCCCATCCAGTATTTCCCAGCTTCTGCCTTCTGAACTAGGCCCCTCTGCAAACCACTGTTCCAAATTCAAGCTGTCCTCCTGTACCTGGGAATATTCAGGATTGGGGTGGGTGGGTGTGGCTCCCACCATCCCTCCTCAATGCAGCCCTCCTCAGCACGGTCCCTGACATGTGGCTAGTAGCTCCTTATAGCCTTACCCAACATGAATTTGTCTAATCTCTTTTAAAACCATTCATGTTGGTGACCATCACTGCCTTCTTTGGGAGCACGCTCTGCATGAACCCTGGGTCCCACTGACATTTTCATTTCCCGCAATGCCCTCGGAATGACACATTGTCCTTGTGGGAAATTTCAGTGGTGGCTACATCCATCACCAGCTTGATGCTGCTCGAAGCAGAGTGATGGGGAGGGTGGCGGTGTGTAAACATGGTTGCAGGGCGGACGTCAGCGGTGAGCGCCACGAGGGCATACGGTTCCCAGCATTTGCCCATGAATACAGGATTCTGACACCAGACCTGCCCACCATCACTGTATGCCTTCTGGTCCCTGGCAAAGACTTCTTTAAAGAGACCCTTGGGGGAAGTTGAATGGGTCATCTACCCTGTTTGCAGGCAATGTACAAAGTCTTAAACAGCTCAGGACCGCAATACCTCAAGGACCGCCTCTCTCCACATGAACCTACTCAGACCCTGAGATAAACGTCTGAGGCTCTTCTTTGTGTGCCTCCTCCATGAGAGGTCCAAAGGGTAGTGTCAGGGAACTGACATCAGAGCGAGAGGCGAAGGGGAGGCTCCCAGATGATGCTGGCGAAGGACCCATCAGCAGGGGGAGAAACAGCTCAGTAGAGGGAGAAGCAAATCAGCACAACACCAGGGAGAAAGGGGGGCAGATGGGGGAATCGGAGAGAGGGCTCCAGGACTCTTCACTGGAGATCAGTGAGGAGAGCACAGGTCCTCCGCTACCCACGCCCTCCCTGCGCAGAAGACTCCCGCGCAGTGAGAGGAGGAGGAGACTGGGTGTCAAACAACTTTTATGTTGGAAGAGGTTTAAGAAACGCCCACTGATGGATTCTGCCAGCGATTGAGGCAGCCACGATGAGAAAGGGCTGTGCAGTCAGAAAGGTTTAACAAGGCAAATTAGCCTAGAGAGGCACCAGTTTACGCACGAGTAACTCATACCCATTACAGGTAGCAACACACAAATGGGCCTTTTCTGCAGTGGCTCCCTGTTTGTGGAAAGCTCTCCTCAGGGGGTTTGGCTGGAGCCTTCATTTTACACCTTAAAGCGCCAGACGAAAAACGTTCCTCTTTAAC
The DNA here is from genome assembly GCF_965112155.1 of Podarcis liolepis. Taxonomy (NCBI): domain Eukaryota; kingdom Metazoa; phylum Chordata; class Lepidosauria; order Squamata; family Lacertidae; genus Podarcis; species Podarcis liolepis. The sequence goes on along the minus strand of NC_139567.1, from coordinate 17,742,636 downwards.
CAAGCCTTTGGCTGATTGACATCTGTTGCCCTTTGAAAATGTGTTGTGGATTATTGGGTTGTATTTGTTTTTTATTGTGTATTTTCTGCTTTTTTATGTTGTTATTTCATGTTGTGAACCACCCTGAGATCTGCGGGTATAGGGTGCTGTGCAAATTTAAGAAATAATAATAATGTAATTTACTTCTCACGGAATTGCTATGCTCAGTGCACTTAGCAACCACTTGGGGGGATGTCATGTGCTTTAAATGTATAGTGTGTGTTATTTAGTTACTGGATCTATATTCTGCCTTCCTGCCAATGCATTATATAAAACGAAGACTGACAGACTCCTCGCATGGCAACTGGGAGATGATGGTCTCTCTGTTCCCTGCCTGGGCTCCCTCTTGTTTCTGCCTACCCTCAGGGTATGGAGGTTTTCAGTGGTACGAGGGACATGATTGCAGAAGACATGATTGTGCCATTTGACAACTTTTTTGGGGGGGGGGGGAGTGAAACAGAAAAAACCTAAATAAATAAAAACTTCCAGAGCCAGGATGAATCCAGTAGCACTCGATTCTCCAGCCTAGTTCCTGGAAGCCACTCTGTCTGCTGTGTGCCTGCGGCTTACAACCCCCTGGATGATAATATATTAGCCTCAGAAACAACACTCTCTTAGCCCAGGCTCAAAACAAAGCCAAATAAACTAGCAAAATTATTTGATAGTTGGTGTTCATTCTCAGCCAGGGGTAGGCAACCTAAGGCCTGGGGGCCGGATGCGGCCCAATCACGTTCTCAATCCGGCCCGTGGATGGTCCGGGAATCAGTGTGGTTTTACATGAGTAGAATGTGTCCTTTTATTTAAAATGCATCTCTGGGTTATTTGTGGGGCATAGGAATTTGTTCATTCCTTCCCCCAAAATATAGTCCGGCCCACCACATGGTATGCGGGACTGTGGACTGGCCCACAGCTGAAAAAGTTTGCTGACCCCTGTTCTCAGCCATGGTCTAATTTGAATCCCTCTCTGAATTCAGCTCCAATTGATTCATTCTCCCCCACCCATCCCCATGAAATTTAGGAACAGGATCAGCACAGAAAGTGTTAAACTTAGCTGCTGCTGCGACACTCTGAATAACAGAATTCTGTAGATGTGAGGAGGAGCAGGGAAAATATTAAATGGGGATGTGATATGAATCCCATTCATCATGGTGATGAGTGGAGGAGATAGGCCCGGGTGTCCCGCTGTGCCACATTGGATCGTGTAGAATTAAATCCACACAGCAAATTTTATCCCTCTCCCTGTCCCCCTCCCATATTCTCATACCCTCCAACATTTCTCCGATGAAAATAGGAGTATCCTATTTGAATAATAGGTTGAGCGTTTTCAGGTTATGCTCCGTGGTGACCCGGAAGTAACCGTTACTTCTGGGTTTTGCTGCTCGCGCATGCGCAGACACTCAAAATGATGTCACGCGCATGCACAGCAGCGAATCGCAACCTGCGCACACGCAGAGGTGCAGACACAGGTTGCGTTCACCTCAGGATGCGAACAGGGCTCTGGAACAGATCCCGTTTGCATCCAGAGGTACCACTGTAATAATAATACCTTACCCATCTCACTAGCTTGCCCCAGCCACTCTGGGCAGCTTCCCACATATATAAAAACACAATAAAAAACCAAAAATAAAAATAAGAAATATACAGGGCTGCCTTCAGATGTCTTCTGATGGTTAAATAGTTACTTACCTCCTTGACTCGGCAGACACCATACCTTCCAACATTTCTCTGATGAAAATAGGGGTGTCCTAAGGAAAAGCAGGACATTCTCAGCAACCAGAATGAGTTCTATAAATCTGGGGCTGTCCCTGGAAAATAGGGACCCTTAGAGGGTCTGAGCAAGTCCCCTGAGAATCTCAAAACATCCCTCCCTTTACTCATTGCCATAGTTGTATTGGATGAAAATAGTAGATCATTCTTTCACTGACAGGTTAGTGGAAGGGGGGGAGCCGATTAAAAGCAGAAGACATATTAACAAGAAAACAAAAGGCACATAACTTTTTTCTCAAGATGTACAGTACAATGAATTACTTTAATTTGCAACAAAAACTATTTTAGCAAAGGTTGGGAGGAAGATAGATCTTCATTTTCACTCGTTTTTGCAAATTGGTCTCCTTTGTCAACAGCCACACAGCAAATGACTGCGCCCAGTCACACATGCGCACACACACACACACACACACACACACCTCTGACATGCAGAGCATAATGGGCTTTGCAAAAGCAACTGTAGGGACACCATCCATTCACTGAACCAAACAAGCAAGCTGAGGCTTTAAAATAAGGCAATGTAGAGGAGAAAGATAGTGAAACCACTGGCTTCAGCCACCAGGATCATGGCTTCCCAAGATTCACATATTTAGCTAGGAAGCTACTTAAAGGTAAAAAACATATGCATTTAAGATATTTATAGACTATGTTCCAGGCAGACGAAGTTATTTCCATAAATTCATTAAAACAAGGACCATCAATAAAAATGATACCGCTTAGTTTACACAAAAAAGGAAGATAAAACACATAGGTGAAACAGAACCAACAATATTGCATGTTTTAAAATGGTTATTGGCAGTGCTTTTTTCTGGGGGACGCAAGGGTACCCCTAAACATTTGGTGAATCTAAGTTTGGCCTCATTGAAAGGCAGTATTTCAATATGAGTAGGTAAAGGATATATGATTAGGAAAGACATGGGTGGCGCTGTGGTCTAAACCACTGAGCCTTGGGCTTGCCGATCGGAAGGTCAGCAGTTTGAATCCCCACGAAGGGTGAGCTCCCATTGCTCAGTGCCTGCTCCTGCCCACCTAGCAGTTCAAATGCACATCAAAGTGCAAGTAGATAAATAGGTACCACTCCAGCGGGAAGGTAAACGGTGTTTCCATGCACTGCTCTGGTTTCACAAGAAGCAGGTTAGTCATGCTGGCCACATGACCTGGAAAAACAGTCTGCGGACAAACACTGGCTCCCTTGGCCAGTAAAGTGAGATGAGCACCGCAACCCCAGAATTGTTTGTGACTGGACTTAACTGTCAGGGGTCCTTTCTCTTTACCTTTTAGGAAAAGGAGAGTACCCCTAAACATTTTAATTTTTTTTCGAACAAAGCACTGGTTATTGGAGTACACTTCCCTCCATTCCTGACCATTGGCAATGCTGGTTGGGGTTGATTGGAGTTGGAGTCCAACAATCTGGAGAGTCACTGGTTACTCCCCCCCCCCCTTTATAACTAAAGCTATAGGCAACTAAACTAAGCTTTGCAAGAGCTGAGCTTCCTAGATAAAAGCAAAGCACTTTACAAGGGAGTTCCTTGTAAGCTGGTTAAAGCAAGCATTGTCGAACCTGAGCAAGTACAGTGGTACCTCTGATTAAGAACTTAATTCAATCCGGAGGTCCGTTCTTAACCTGAAACTGATCTTAACCTGAGGTACCACTTTAGCTAATGGGGCCTCCTGCTACTGCTGTGCAATTTCTGTTCTCATCCTGAAGCAAAGTTCTTAACCCGAGGTAGTATTTCTGGGTTAGCGGAGTCTGTAACCTGAAGCGTCTGTAACCCGAGGTACCACTGTAAATCAAAGCTGCCTTGCAAATAGATTTGTTATCCACTTTGTAAGCCTGAGTTGGACATGGGCGAGATCTGTGTGAAGGACCTTAATGTTATCTAGCAGCTTAGGCTCACTGAAGTGTATAATCAGCTCACTTGTAAAGGGGCTAATGTGTGGACTCTGCTCTGATCTTGCAACTCAGGTTGTGAGGGGAGAGAGACTCTGCAGGCAATAGCTTCTTCCATCTGCTTTGTCTCACCCTTCAGCCTTAGGAGCTGATTCTACTCGGTTTGCCATCAGGGGGTGGTTGGTTTCACCTGTGCCCAAGGAACCTTCAAAAGGGAGTTGCTGCCATGGGCATTATGTATATCCATATTTTAATGAGATGAACAGAGTGAAAGATTATGAGTCATGGGGGTGGGGAGCGTGTGTGAATGAACTTAACAGAGCTTAGTTTCTTTTTATATAATCATCATCATCATCATCATTTATTATTTATACCCTGTCCATTTGGGTTGCTATTTTCTTAATGTTGTTAATATTGTTTTACAGATTATAAACGCCGTATTGATGTGTGTGTATGTATGTGCGTATGCGTTCTTTAACTGTGTTTTATAGATTATAACTGATAAATTGTTGGTTATCCTATAGGCATAATAAAAGGTAAAGGGACCCCTGACCATTAGGTCCAGTCATGGCCGACTCTGGGGTTGCGGCGCTCATCTCGCTTTACTGGCTGAAGGAGCCGGCATACAACTTCCGGGTCATGTGGCCAGCATGACTAAGCCACTTCTGGCGAACCAGAGCAGCGCACAGAAATGTCATTTACCTTCCCGCCGGAGCGTTACCTACCGTATTTTTTGCATCATAACACTCACTTTTTTCCTCCTAGAAAGTAAGGGGAAATGTCTGTGCGTGTTATGGAGCGAATGTCTGCAGGTGGCGGGGGGGATCTGCTGCAGTCGTGAGCAGAGGATCCATAGTTCCCCTTCCTTCCCTCCTCCATGGTTACAAAGCATGGATCCACATGGATCCTCAGGATTTTTGCATTGGGCTACTCCAAACTCACTGTCAGATCACATGTCTGTGGCCACAGCATGAATCACAAAAATCATATATCCACTATTTCGTTTAGAATATTTTTTTTCTTGTTTTCCTCCTCTAAAAACTACGTGCGTGTTATGGTCTGGTGCGTGTTATAGAGCGAAAAATACGGTATTTATCTACTTACACTTTGATGTGCTTTCGAACTGCTAGGTTGGCAGGGGCAGGGACTGAGCAATGGGAGCTCACCCCGTCACGGGGATTTGAACCGCTGACCTTCTGATTAGCAAGCCCTAGGCTTTGTGGTTTAGACCACAGCGCCACCCGCGTCCCTATAGGCATAATACTTTATGCTGTATTTGTGATGTTCTATTATGTTCTATAATGTTACTCTTATTTCTTGTTTGTAAGCCACTTTGGGGGGTCCATTGGAATGAAAAGCAGCATAGAAATATATTAAATCAAATTAATCAAATTACACCCCAAACTGTCTTGCAAATGGAACAAGTGGAAGCATCAAATGAAGGCAGAAGAGTCAAACCTAACTCTCTTTCTTCATAGAAACTGGCAGGTATGTGTGATTTCTTTTCTCTTCCTTCCATTAAGTTAAACTTTAAACCAGTAACAAAATACAAAGCAAAAGGTTGAGGGGGTGGGGTTCAACAAATGAGCCTATTTTGTGCTGCCTTCTGGTGGCAAAAGGCCGCTGGGGGAAAGGAGCTTGAATATGTAAACACAGCAAAGGGACCTGGTAGGCACAAGGCAGCCTTTCATGTCTGCCAGTGCCATCCCCTCTCTGGTTATCAGGCAGGAACCCAGCCCCCAGCCCCCTGGAGCGTTTGATTGCTTAAGCATCTCTTTGCAAAGTGTTTATATCTTTTCCATGAATGTTTCATCAGATAGCAAAGCAGCTCGCACTCTTGGGAAACAGGCAGATGTGGAAACGAAGAACTCCCCTCTTCTTTTATTTGGAAAAATTCATCAAGAGAGAAGAGATCATTTATATTCTGTGGCCAAATACTACGGCCTGCAAAGATCCAGCCTTTGTGAGGCTTAACGACCTTTCTCCATCTCATATGGCAGACCAAGGTGGGCATTTCAGACTAGAATCAAAGGGCAACTAAGGCTATCTCTGCGCCATCTATTTCAAGCACTATCCTAGAGCCAAACCAGTGCCTTCAAGTTACAAGAAAGGGGATTCCGATTAAACATAAAGAAGAACTTTCTGACAGTAAGAGCTGTTCAGCAGTGGAACAGACCCCCACAAGAGGTGATGGACTCTCCTTCCTTGGAGGTTTTTAAGCAGAAATTGGATAGTCATCTGTCATGTGTGATCTAGTTGAGATTCCTTCATTTCAAGGCATTGCACGAGACGACCCTTGGGGTCCTTTCCAACTCTACAATTCTAGGATTCTATTGCTTTAAACAGTCATAGCTTCTCCCAAAGGCTCCTGGGAGCTGTAGTTTGCTAAGGATGCTGAAAGTTGTTAAGAGACTCTTGTTTCCCTCCACAGAGATGCGATTCCCCTGGGAAGAGAGTGATCAATAGTTAGAGCACTTGGGGAATTGTACCTCTCTGAGGGGAATGGGGTCTCTTAGCAAGTCTCAGCACCCTTAACAAACTACAGTCCCCATGGTGCGTTTGGGGAAGCCCCAACTATTTTTAAATGGTATGATACTGTTTTAAACGTATGCTGCTCCCCATAATTCTCTTCTGCAATTTTTTATGATATGGCCAAGCTGTTTTTGACACTTTCCAAGGGGTGAGGGAACCAAAAACAAAACAGCCTTGAAAACAGGAGTGGGGTGAATTTCATAAGGAGAGTTGACTTGCCTTCCATTCGATACTATGGGTAACATTATTCTTTCTCTTATACCTAAAAAAAACCCAACTTGTCCCAGATTGTAGCCAGGCTTCAGAGGCTCCTGAGCTCCCTTCCAGCTGTGCTTCCCTTGCCAGATCTAGGGATTAATGGTCAGTTTCAGCTTCTCTCGGTTTCACGTTTCTCCAGTCTTAAGTTAGAGTTTGTTCCATACTGCATATCAATTTGAGAATGATTAAAAAGTCCATGTGGAAAATGCATATTCATTTTAATGCACATTTCTTTGCATATACAGTGGTATCTCAGGTTAAGAACTTAATTCATTCTGGAGGTCTGTTCTTAACCTGAAACTGTTCTTAACCTGAAGCACCACTTTAGCTAATGGGGCCTCCCGCTGTTGCTGTGCTGCCACTGCATGATTTCTGTTCTCATCCTGAAGCAAAGTTCTTAACCCAAGGTACTATTTCTGGGTTAGCAGAGTCTGTAACCTGAAGAGTTTGTAACCTGAAGCGTCTGTAACCCAAGGTACCACAGTATACATTGATTGTATCCAAGCAATTTCTGCTAATGCAATGCATTTTTTGCCATGCAAATGTCGCCCCAAACATATACCCTTTTTTCGGCGGGAGGAATGGATCTCAAAGTTTGGAGAAATGTGGTTTGGTTTGGAAAGCTCAGATGAGTCCTGTTTGCTCTACAATACAAACTGAACAATTTTCTCCCCACACCTAGCCATTTCCCTCCAGCCCAATGTAAACAACATAATTAATGTTCAGCCCTTCCTCTGAAAAACTTTGTTCAAAGTAGTGTCTTAACCCAACATATTCCATCAAAAGCTGGGATGAAGAACCTGTGGGGACCCTCCAGATGTTGTTGAACTACAACTTGCTGACTGCTGAGACTGCTGGAAGCTGGAATCCAACAGCATCTGAGGAGCTTCCCCATCGCTGCTCAAAAGACACCGGATGTTTCCACCCAGAAAGCACCTCACTCCTCATTCATGCACCGTCTCCTTAAAGCTGCCTAGCAATAGGCCAGTCACTGCAGAGGAAATAATTCTCACCACTCATGAAGGCCCTGATATGTCAGAGGACATCCAGGACCCATAGATTACCTACTGCTGTCCATGTTTTCATTTTTAACTGCATTTCCCCCCACGGTTTGGAGATTTCAGTTTTACAGTTGTTTATGTCATTTCATTGCAAGCTTGGGGGTTCCTTTTATGCAGTTATAAATGACAATACCGCTGCTGTCAAGCCAAACCTCTATCCACTAGATCTTACAGACCCTCCACATGTCCCTATTTTCCAGGCAAAGTCCCAGATTTACAGAAGCCGTCCTGGCTTCTGATTTGATCCCGGAATGTCCTACTTTCCCTTAAAATGTTCCTATTTTCATTGGAGAAATGTTGAAAGGTATGGAGTTATTTGACACCCCCCCCCAAGCCGTCTGAAGGCAGCCCTCTATAGGGAAGTTTTAAAAAATGTTTTATAATGTTTTTATATATGCTGGAAGCTGCCCAGAGTGGCTGGGGCAACCCAGTTAGATGGGCAGGGAATAAATAGAATGATGATGATGATGATGATGATGATGATGACATCCCTATTTTCAACAGAGAAATGTTGGAGGGTATGATCTTACAGTGGCTGGAAATATTTATTTATGCCTCAAGTTCCTTACCTGGCCTCTGAATTTTCCCAGGACGCAGTTTTCAGGTGCAGTCAGTTTTAGCTGTTTAGAAGCGTGACCTGACTCTCACTGAGTCTCTCTCACTCACTTCCTTTCCAGCTAAAGGGGTGAACCTCAGCTAAGACAGAATGGTGCATTTTGGTTCCTTAATTCATTCCATGGCCTCGGCTATCCCAGGGTGATTACTCAGGTTCTTTTCCAGCCACAGAAAGGGCTCCGCTCCCCTGCTTTCCAAAGATAGAAAGTCAGAAGTGGCAGGTGTCACTAGAAGGGTCAGAACAGGAGTGTGTCAGTCTTTCGCAGGGGCCAGGGGGGAGTGTGAATTCTGTCACTTTTAAGAACCATGGGGACGGGGAGCCAGAGATGAAGCTGTGATGTCCACACTTTTGCCCAACAGGCAAGAGTCGTTCAGGTTCCCAGCCTCCCCCCTCCCCTCCGCCTATTTATCCTGAGGCCTTGCAGGCTTACGGCAAAAGCCATTACCACAGGATTACAGTTCAGTTTGATTCTCATCAAAGGCTCTGGTCACTGTGTATTTGCTTAACACCAGACCTTTCAGGCCCCATCAAATTTAACAAGCCTTGACAGATTTGGGATTAAACACAAAATGCCAGACAAATCCACACTTTCATCGAAGGCCCCGGTGAATGCAGCCGGATAGGCCGGGTTTTTGAAAAAGCGAAAAGCGAGAACAAAGAGCTAAAATTAGCTCCCTCGCACACGTCGGAGGGTTTTGTCACCTCAAAGCCAAGCGCCAATCTTGCCGTGAGAAGCTGTAAAACATGCCGTCTCAATGGCCCCCAAAATGTTAGGTCTCGAAGGGCACCGTCTTAGAGACCTCTGATCTCCCACCTGCTTTGTGGAGGCATGCGCGCCCTGGCCCAAGACAGCACACTAATGTGCTCTTTCATGTAAGCAATGCAGGCAAAAAAAATGTTATGAGCTGGTAGGGTGGCCATGTGCCGTGTTTTGCAAAAGGCAGTCTTCTGAACAGCTGAATGGCCCAAGTTGAGTTTAAAGATGAAGAAGGGGGAAAGGGGCAAACAAATGATCAAGGGGGTGGAGCAAGCAAACTAACCCCCCCCCCCAGTGAGGAAAGGTTGCAGCATCTGGGGATTTTTGGTTTAGAGAAAGGGCAAGTAAGAGGAAGCATGACAGAGATGTATATACTTATGCAAAGATCACCAGTGTTGAAGCAATGATTCTTCAACAACAACTTTGTTGGACTGGTCATGTAGTGTGGATGCCTGATTATCATCTTCCAAAGCAAATACAGTGGTACCTCGGGTTAAGTACTTAATTCGTTCTGGAGGTCCGTTCTTAACCTGAAACTGTTCTTAACCTGAAGCACCACTTTAGCTAATGGGGCCTCCTGCTGCTGCCACGCTGCCGGAGCACGATTTCTGTTCTCATCCTGAAGCAAAGTTCTTAACCCGAGGTAATATTTCTGGGTTAGCGGAGTCTGTAACCTGAAGCGTATGTAACCCAAGGTACCACTGTACTCTATTCCGAACTTAAAAATGGAAAGCGTAATGCTGGTGGTCAACAAAAGAGGTTTAAAGACTCTCTCAAGGCAAATCTAATTTTTTTTAGTATAACCGACAACTGGGAAACATTGGCTTGTGAGCACTCCCATTGGAGAACCCCCTTTACCAAAGGTGTCATGGGCTTTGAAAACGCTCCAGCTCAGGATGTAAGGGAGAAACGTGCTAAGAGGAAGGCATGCTTGGCAAACCCTCACCGTGATCAACTCCCACCCGGAAACCTACGTGCCCACTGTGGAAGGACATGTGGATCCAGAATTGGCCTCCATAGTCACTTACAGACTCTCTGTTAAAACCATGTTTATGGAAGACAATCTTACTCGGTTATGAGGGATCGCTAAAGAAGACGAAGAGCTTGTGCGTACTGAAAATGGATAGAGAAAAGTTCTTCTCCCTTGCCCATAACACCGGAACTCAGAGATATTCAGGACAGACAACAGAAAGTATTCCTCCATATAGTGTGCATGGGACTCATTCCCACAAGAGGAAGTAATGGCCACCAAGTTGCCTTTAAAAGAGGCTCAGGCAAATTAATGGAGGCTATCAATAGCTCCTAACTAGGCACGCCAACTCAGGTAGGAGATGGGGTGGCGGAAGTCACACATGACAACACAAAGCCCCAATGTGCATCCGTGCATCACACACAATGTCATGATGTTACATCAGCTCAGCTTCCATGGCCAGCAGCTCCTCCACCTCCTTCTCCTTCTGCCACGGCCACGGGCTGAGAACTGTTTCCCCTCCGTAGCAGGAGAAGGAAAAGGAGGAGGAGCCACTGCATTCCTGTCTTGTGCAACTGCCGCTAGCCACTTCCGGAAGTACATTGGCGTGGGCGGCCTAGCAGGCCTGCCGGCAGTTTGGCAATCCTTGTGGTGCTGGCACCAGTCTGGCAGGCCTCACGGCAGTGGCTTAACAGTGGTGACAGCCTGGTATGCCTTGTGCCAGCAACTGCCCATCAACTTTGGGGGGGAAGAGCTCAGCCCCACCAACTACATGGTGTGGGGGGCTGACATCACCTCAGCCCCTACAAGTTGGCACCCTGGCTACTAGCCATGATGATTATTTCCTTCCTCCGTGGTTGGAGGTAGTAATGCTGTTGAATATCAGTTGCTGACAACCACAGAAGAGAAGAGTGCTCTTGTGATTGGCTCCTGCTTGTGGAATCTGGTGGCCACTGTGAGAACAGGATGCTGGACTTGATGGGCCAATGGCCTGATCCTTCTTATGCTCTTAAGGGAGAGTAGCAAGACTTCAGAGCTGCTGATCAGCTGTTAACATCTGCACAACAGGCACATGGGTCTCATGGACACAGCTTCCCCCAGGGGTCCCCATTTGTATGTAACTTACAGCAATGATTTCTGAATTTGCAGCTTTACATAGAAATCAGCACATGCACATTTTTAATGAAAATCTGTACCATATTTCATCCTCTCTCTCTTTTGCGTGATGTATAAGTGCCCCACACTATGAGTTGGTTCAGCTTTTCAGATACCTGGATTCCAGGTGGTCATCCTCCGATAGGCGGGAACCCATCCCAGTCCCAAGGTAGGGCTGGGTCAAAGAATCTTCCCCAAGATATTTTGGCTGAATTGAAGAGAGTCGGTGGGTGAGCGAGGGAGTGAGCTACCTTGCCTCTTTTGCATGTTCAGGACGAGTGGGGCAGTTTTTGAAAAAGAAAAGGTTCTGACCTCCTTTTTACTCCTTTGCCTAGTCCTCAGACCTTAGTTGGCACAAAAGAGTCTTCGAGAAAGAGTACTCTTGCAGAGTATTGCTGCTTTTATTCTTAAAAAGTCTTCTTCTTCAACCACAACCGACAGCTTTTATACACACCAAACGCAACCAGCTTTCTACCATCCAACCAACCCACACCCAACACTAACATTGACCACTCTATATATACAAGTACAATTTGGCGAAAGGTTGTCTGAATCATTGTAGGCCGCTGACTCATGCTGACTTAGTTCTTTTAGCATTAAAGAAACAGCAGCAAATTTTTAGCCGTGACAGTTTTCATAAGTTTCCCTGGAAAGATGATGCTACGTCATGATATGTAATTGTCACAGGGCATTCTGGGAGAAGAAGAAAAAATGGTGGCTAGCAGCCAGGAGAAGCACCAGTGCTCTTGTGCACACCCACTCCTGAAAATGTCTACAATGCCCCAACTCCCAATTTCACAGCCTGCGAACTGGATCACATTTCAGCTCAGCCTGCATGTGACTGCATAGCAGCAATGAATTTGCTCTCCTACATCAAAAGGATGAGGTCAGAAATCGGAAGAGGAGAAGGCAAGTTTCAAGTCCATTTATGGTCATGTTATTAAACAGGTTTGTATGCTTTGTATCCTCCATGAACACAAAATGGGGTACAAATAAACAATGAACCGAGTAGTGCCAGTATCAATTAAATAGCAGTAATATCGCCACGTCTGAAAAGTCGTCCATTTTGATAAGTGGTGGTGGTGTATGGGGAGGGGTATTTTGTGTGCGCGCATGGACACGCATGTGTGTGAACATCTTCCCACTTCAAGGCAAATTTCTTATACATCACAGTGACTACCATCTGTTCACCTGGGAGGGGGGAGAAAAGGGGAATACCTAGAGCTAACGATGTCACCTGTCGCTAATGAACTGAGTGATTTAGGGTCATGACTTGTTTATTGGGAATGCTAGCATTCGCAGGATTCCTAGGATCTTTTGGTAGGAAGAGCAGGATATAAATCTAACAAGTAAGTATATAAATAAACTAAATGATATGTGGCAGAATGGTGAGAGCTCATCAGAAGAATGCAAAATAAGATCGTAGTTGAATATTATTTTATAAGAAACATTATATGGTCAGAGAGAGAGAGAGAGAGGAAGTGAGAAACCGAGATGAGCGAGGTCTCAATTGAACCACAGATCACATTTTCAGAATAGTTTGAATTTCAGGGTGAAACCACCACACTGCCTTTGCTAGTCCTGCAGGCAGCTGAAGTTCAGTTGCTCAGGAAAAAATCCATGCCAATATAGTCTTTTAACCCAGAGTTTTCACAATCCTGGAGGGCCTTGCAGTTGATTAATTTCACACACACCCCTAAATCTAGTTTGACTGGTATAAGCTCCTGTAATAAGGAAGGCACCCTGTTCTCCATTTTGATGAAAAGTGTACATTAAAAGTAGTGCTGCTCTCAGCTTATGAGTGGTAGCTCATATAGAACCATGGAATTGTGGAGTTGAAACGGATTCTGAGGGTCATCAAGTTCAACCCCCTGCAATGCAGGAATCTCAACTGAAGCATCCATGACAGATGGAGCCAACCTCTGCTTCAAAAACTCCAAAGAAGGAGAGTCCACCCCCTACCCGCTGAAGGAGTCTGTTCCACTCTCAAACAGCTCTTACTATCAGGAAGTTTTTCCTGATGCTTAGTCAGAATCTCATTTATTGCAACTTGGTTCAGGTCCTACTCTCCGGAGTGGAAGAAAACAAGCTTGCTCCATCCTCCATGTGACTGCCCTTCAGATATTTGAAGATGGCCATCATATCTCCTCTCAGTCTCCTCTCCTCCAAGCTAAACATAGCCAACTCCCTCAACCATTCCTCATAAGGCTTCGTGAACCAGACCCTTGGTCATCTTGGTCCCTCTCCTTTGTGCACATTCTAGCTTGTCAATATCCTTCTTAAATTGTGGTACCCAGAACTGGACGCAGTACTCCAGGTGTGGTCCGACCAAGGCAGAATAGCATCCTTTTCTAAGCATTCACAGACAGACCATTTAATTATCTGTTCTAGGACCTTTCCTGGTATTGATGTCAAGCTGTCTGGTTGGTAGTTACCTGGCTCTTCTCTCCCCCCCCCCTTTTTTTTTTTTTTTGAAGATGGGGACAAAATTTGCCTGCCTCAAGTCTTCAGGGACCTCACCTGTTCTCCAAGAATTCTTGATGAACATAGACAGAGGCTCTGAGATTATATCTACAAGCTATTTTGGGTGCAGCTCATCAGGCCCTGGAGATTTGAATTCATTTAAAGTAGCTAGGTGTTCCCTTACCACCTCTTTTCCTATAGTAGGCTGCAGCTCTCTCCTTGCATCATTTCTGCTGTCATCACCAGTTTGGACACGGCTTTCCTTTTGGGTGAAGACAGAGCCAAAGTAGGTGTTGAGCAGTTCTGCCTTCTGTCTGTCACCCAATAGCATTTCTCTGTCTTCTCCTTGCAGAGGAACTGCTACTTGACTGTTCTTCCTCTTGCTTTGAACATAGCTGAAGAAACCTTTTAAATTTATTCTTAACCTCTCTTGCAAGCCTGAGCTCATTCTGAGCTTTGGCCCACCTGACCTTCTCCCTGCAATTATTGGCTACTCTTGGCTACTCTTTCTTCATGATTTCCCCTTTCTTCCCTTTTCTGTACATGCCCTTCTTAAATCTCAGCTCAACTGTAAGCTCCTTATGCAGCCACACCAGTTTCTTTAGACACCTCCCACTTTCTTTCTTGGAGGACTTGTCTTGCTTATTACATTTCCAAAGGACACATACACACACACACAAAAGGGAAAGCTCAAAGCCAGTGTTGCACAAATGTATTTAAAACCCAATCAATTAATTGATTAAAAAGCCAGATGATTACATCGACAAAGAGCCTAGATAAGTTCCTTCATCTTTCTTGTTCCTGCAAACAAAGACGATGACCACACAGAGAGCAAGGAGGTAGAAGATGCAGCAAATTGCCTAGACTCCAGCAACAGCCAGGCCTGCAAAGTCCTGCTCTCCCCGCAGCCGCCAGCGTGCCACTTCCTTGGCTTCAGTCATTGATCTTGTTTAAGTTTACTCCTCCTGTGGGGGATGAGCAGCGCCCTTCTGCATCCTGGGAGGAGGAGTGATTTACCTGGGCGGCTTACCGTGAGCTACCGAGGCATGGGGAAAATTAATCACCACACTTTATCCAGCTCTCTCGCCTCCTTCTCCTCCTGGGGAGCTCAACACGCTGCTCTCCACCACTCCCCAGAAATAAAAGGCTTAAAAATAAAGGGATGGTATCGAGAAGAGGCCAATAAATCAGATTAATGTGGGCTGTTTTCATAGTGAGCATTTGAGCCCAGCACATCACAGCGATTGTATGCACTCTTTGGGAACGGGCCAAATGACTCTTCCTTTCTTATCCAGCCATCCCTTTGTAGCAGGGTGGGAACATCCGCTGACCTCCAACCCATCAGGTCACCCCAGAGGTGCCACAAGCAAAAGATGAGTCAACCACGGGAAGATGCCAGTGGAGGAGATGGGTTCTGATGATTCAACCAAATGATTCAGTCGAGTGGGTGGAACCGATGACTGTGTTAAAACAGTGTGTCTTAAAGGGTGACTTGAAGGAAAAGAGGGGAGAAATCACCTAGTAATAAAGAAGAAAGAGAGAATCATAGAATTGGAAGGGAACCCAATCCAGCTCCCTGAAGTGCAGGAATCTCAACTGAAGCATCCATGATATAAGGCCATCCAACCTCTACTTAAAAACTTCCAAGGTAGGAGAGTCCACCACCTTCCAAGGTAGTCCATTCCACGGTTGAACACCTCTTGCCATCAGAAAGTTCTTCCTAATGTTTAGTCAGAATCTCCTTTCTTGTAACTTGAAGCCATTCCCTAACATTTCCCTGATGCGCCAAGCTTGTAGAGAAAGAGAAAAAAGGGGAATTAGGCAAGTTAAGGGAGGACAGGGATATCAGAAGCTACTAACCATGGTGGTCATGCTCTGCCTTCATGATCAGGGACATCAATGTTTCTGAATATCAGTTTCAATGGGGGAGAGCTGGTCTTCTGCTCAGGTCCTGCTTGCAGTTTCCTCACAGGCATCTAGTCCACCACTGTGAGAACAGGACGCTGGTCTAGATGGACCTGATCCAGCAGGGCAGGCTCTCTCATGATAAATGCATGGGAAGCCAGGGCAGGGGCAGAATGTGCAATTTTTCTCTCCCCCTCCATCTATTTCAGTTCACATAAATTTTCAGTGTGTGCAAAGGGCTAACGAAATTCCGTTCCTACAGAATTCATTTTTTTGCTCAAAGCAGAGTTCTTGCTGTTGTTGTTTTTTGTAAGTGCCCAGCTCTTTGACAAACGTCAGAGAGCGAGCGAGCGAGAGCACTCTCCCTGCTTCGGATGCAGAGATAAGTTATGATTTATAGGTGGAATTATTTCTTGCCTGGAAATCAACTTGGATCCTGCCAAGAAGTCACTGCCTGATGGAATGCCACAGAGAGATTCGCTACCACCAAGCTCATCGGAGACAGGCAGATATGGCTGCGGCATTCAGACTCCTGTGCCCTTGTCTACCTGGGGAGGGCTAGCTCAAACAAATTGATTTTTGTTTGTTTATATTAAAATTTATGTCCCAGTTTCATTGTGGAAATGCTTTCTTAAGACAGCATGCAATATCTTAAGAAATAAGGACACCTGGATGGTTAAGTCCAGTCAAAGGCAACTATGGGGTTGCGGCGCTCATCTCACTTTCAGGCAGAGGGAACCGGCGTTTGCCCACAGACAGCTTTTGGGGTTATATGGCCAGCAGGACTAAACCACTTCTGGTGCAACGGGACACCATGACGATAACAGCGGCACAAGGCATTAGGAAGTATAATTGCACAATAATGGTGCCTGCTCTATTATCTTTGTCATGCTAGTCTTTGAACAAACCATCTAAAACCGTCATCTGAGCTGGTACAGTCATACCTCTTGTTACGTTTGCTTCAGGTTAAATCTTTTCAGGTTGTGTCCCGCAGTGACCCGGAAGTACCGGAAAGGGTTACTTCCGGGTTTTGCCGCTCACGCATGCACAGACGCTCAAAATTATGTCACTCGCATGCGCAAAAGCGGCGAATCGCGGCCCGCGCATGCGCAGACGCAGATTGCATTCTGCTCATGTTGTGAATGGGGCTCCAGAACAGATCCCTTTCGCAACCAGAGGTACCACTGTATATGCCTTGGCATTTAATTTATTTTACATTATTTTATTATTATCTGCATGGCCCTCCCCTCTCCTCATTCAATCCCCACAAAACCCTGTGAGGTAGGTTAGGCTGGGAATCATAAAATGGTAGAGTTGGAAGGGCGCCCTAGGGTCATCTAGTCCAACCCCCTGCAATACAGGAATCTCAGCTAAAGAACCTCACAGATGGCTGCATATGTAACTTGTTTTATATATGATTGTAGTGCAAATCACTTCAGGACGCTACATGGGAAGTGATTCATAAACGAAATAAATGCCACCATTAAAACAGCACAGCAAAGGAACATTGGAGGGGAAATTATCAAAAGATACCTGGGGAGATAATAGAGTTCGCAATGCTGGCTTAAAAACCAGCAAGGAAGATGCTGGCTGAATCTCTCTGGGAAAAGCATTCCATAATCTGCAGGCCACTGTAAGAAAGGGTCCTTCCTCTCATCCCTGCCAAGTCTGAACTTTGGTCTGGAGTGGGGAGAACAAGGGGAAGGGTCTCAGAAACTGAGTTCTAAAGCAGGCTTATACACAAGAGGTGGAAGAAAGGATCTGCTGGCCACTGCCCTGTGCGGTGAACTGCATCACTGCAGCTCCCAAGTGAAGAACATGACCCAGAAGCTGTCTGCGGACAAACGCCAGCTCCTCGGCCTATAGAGCGAGATGAGCGCGCAATCCCAGAGTCGTCCGCGACTGGACCTAACGGTCAGGGGTACCTTTACCTTTTATTTCCACCAGAGAAATGTTGGAGAGTGTGCAGTGTGACAGGATGAAATGGGAAGACTATCTTGATGTTTCTTGGGAGAAAAGCAATGACAAACCTAGACAGCATCTTTAAAAGCAGAGACATCACCTTGCCAACAAAGGTCCGTATAGTTAAAGCTATGGTTTTCCCAGTAGTGATGTATGGAAGTGAGAGCTGGACCATAAAAAAGGCTGATCGCAGAAGAATTGATGCTTTTGAATTATGGTGATGGAGGAGACTCTTGAGAGTCCCATGGACTGCAAGAAGATCAAACCTATCCATTCTTCAGGAAATTAGCCCTGAGTGCTCACTGGAAGGACAGATCGTGAAGCTGAGGCTCCAATACTTTGGCCACCTCATGAGAAGAGAAGACTCCCTGGAAAAGACCCTGATGTTGGGAAAGATTGAGGGCACAAGGAGAAGGGGACGACAGAGGACGAGATGGTTGGATAGTGTTCTCGAAGCTACCAGCATGAGTTTGACCAAACTGCAGGAGGCAGTGGAAGACAGGAGTGCCTGGCGTGCTCTGGTCCATAGAGTCAGACGCGACTAAATGACTAAACAACAACAACCTTGATGCAGCTGCACACTACCTAAGAACCATAGCAGGGACAGCACAGCTACCCAACATCTCCATTCCTAACCCCCTCACACACACTTCAGAGATGGTCTGTAGACAGAGGAGCAAGGCAGTTTAAGTGCTCTGTTGATTCCATCACCTCAATTCACCTCTCCAGCCGGCTCCTCCGTGGACAGCCACCAGCTCAACATCAGTTTCGTTGCAGAGTCCCCAGATAAAGGTGATGTTGTGAATCCGCCTGCCTTTCCATGACAAGTTTCTTTGCATTTTGTTATGAGAGATGCTCCATCCTCCCAGCTGAAGCATGGCAGACGCACACAGAGAAAGAGAGGCAATTAACACCTCAGTGTACATTAAACACAGCCGCTCTTCCTGCTGTATGTAGGCTGCCACCATGGAAAGGAGAAGCTGTGAAGAACATTTGGCAAGCGAGGGGCATCCCATCTCCCCACAAACCCCCTGATCATTCCTGGGCGCAGCGCATTGAGCATTTTCTGCCCTCGACTCATCTGGAGCCCGAGAGGTTTAGGCCCTTTGGAAGAAGAGGGATGAAGAAGGAAAAAAAGGTCTCTGATGTTTTATGCAAGCATCTGTTATGCTAAAGTAACCATCGCTCCCAGCTAGGCCCACCTGCTGCCTTTTTCAATTTTAAGTATTTCTAAGTAGCAATCAAAATCAGTTTAATTTGTTCTTTATCTCAGAAAAACCATTGTGCAAGAAAAATGTGACCATTATGAGGCATCAGGGAAAAATACAAGCCCTTTTATTTCCAGCCTTCTATATTCTATCAGATCACAGAGTCGTCATTATGCCAGTTGTATTTAATGCCGCTCATATGAAGAGAGCTGTCTTTAATCACCACAGATCTTCTCCCTTCCCTCTCACAAATGCATCTCTCTCTGCCCTCTTTCTCTTCCCTTCGTGCCCCCCTTTCCCTCCAAAGAAAAGAGCTTTTCTCTCTCCTTTCTTTACATAAATACTGGGGTTATGAATCTGTTATGGGTATCTAGGAGACAGCTTGGAAGATTTGGAGTGAGAGAGGCAGATACTGCGTCCACTCACAAAAGCCACTATTATGCGAGGATAAAGTTTACTTAGTATTGGTGAGGGGACACAATAGCATTAGAAGTTAATGTCACATACCAGTTTCTTGGAGGAGATTTCTTAAATAAATAACAATAGGGAAATGTGCGGCAAATATTGACTATATAACCAAGTGTACCATTCAGAATCGGCTTTGGCAGAGCATCCAGGTTAGCATTTGAAATATATATATATATCTATTTGATAGCTTTTAATAAGCTAAACAAATGAACGGTCAATAGGCTCAAAGGGGCATATGTAGGCCCATGACCAACACCCAATGAGTTCTGGTCCATTTCAGTTCAGTCAATTATTTCCTTCGAACATAGAAGTCTCTTCCTGGGAGGTGGAAGCCTTGAGTCTACCCTAAATAGACTACCCTAAATAACATATGTCTGGGATGTAATTAATGTGCTGGAGGCAGGATCCCCTCTACAAATGCCCTGCTAATTAATATAACCAGGCAGATGGGTTTATAGGGGACCATTTTTCTGATGCTTGCAATCACTTAGCCAGCATGCGACCCACACCAATTGTGTTTCCAACTTGATTGTTTGGGAATTCCAATGACTTTGACAAATGGACTTGTGTATTAAAACTTGGTTCCAGAATGGTCTTCCTTGTAGCAGTCACACATGATTAAAAAACAGCAACAAGCAAGTGTTGATCCCACTAGCATGCTAAATCATTAAACTGCATGCAAGATATGTCCTCTGCTTCCAGAGGAGCAAATTCTCCAGTACACTTAGAAGAGATGTGGAAGGAAGCATATCCACAGGCACAGGCAGGCAAGGCTGATGGGTCACCAACACCACTGCCACCCCTTCCCAAACTTACCAGCCCCAGCACCCAACACATCAAATTGCCAGTGATTATGGGAGTTGTAATCCCTTAACATCTGGAAATCCACCAGTTCCCCATCCCTGATTTATATCCCTGGCTTTCTGCATAAAAAGAAGTCCTTCCTTTTATCTGTCTTGAATCTCTCAACGCTCCATTTCACTGGATGACCCCATTTGGTTCTAGCATTCTGAAAGAGAGAGAACCTTTTGTGCACTTATATCATATTCCTGCTGCCACTACTTCATAGGGAGCTGCTTTATCCTAAGTCAGACCCTTGCTCCGTCTAGCTCACTATTGTATACACCAACTGGCAACTAGGGTTTCAGCCTACCTGGAGATGCTGTTGGGGGACCCTGGGACCTTTTGCATACAAAGCAGATCCTCTGTCACTGGGCTACAGCCTTTCCCTACTTCATCAGGAAGCCACCTAGGCAAACAAGTCATCCAAACCTTGCACTGTTGGTAAAATCCAAGCAGGAGGGAAGACACTCCTACTAAACTCTCACTTATTTATAAGCAGTCAGAGCTTAAGTGGTGGTTTCTCCAGCACCGCTCCTTTCCAGTTTCAAAGTGTGGATGAGTAATGGTTAAGACAGCTTCTGAGTTATAATGCACCAGGTACTTCCAATTAGGGTATTCTTATTAAAGTGTTAAGATAGTGAGAGAAGAAATGTGATGTTGCTTTTGAAAGAAAAATAAAGGCACTATCATCAGGTGGCTAACACTTACTCAACTAAAATCCTACAATAGCTGCGTCACTCAATGTGGTAGAGCCTTCTTGTAAGCTAAGCTTGGGTTATCCTGGTGGAAGAGGACAGACAAAATGAGTTACTGAAGACTGAGACAAACTGCTTCATGAATGAATGAATGAATGCTTCCTCCCCACCACAGAGTGTCAAGGATTCAAGAATTTAAGATTCTGTCTGTCTCAGGATTCACATATATGCACCTCTGGAGGAAAATGCCCAGCTCGTTGTTGAATTCATGCAAGAAACTCTACAAAGTCTAAAGATAAGGAACTGCTTCTTTTCCACACACCGTGTGCACAGGAGGGGTTTCACTGAGGACTATGAACAGAGGACATCTTTGGGGAGGAGACTCTGAAGAAGAACAGGGCGAATGGACCCTGTGTTTGTTACAAAAGGCCTAAGCAAATTCATGGAATGGGATCAGGTTATCCGTTACTACCGGCCATTACAGTTATAAGCTACATCCAGGATCAGGGGCAGCAGAGGTCTCTCTGCTGGTCTAGATAGACCTTAGGCCTGATCCAGTAGAGTTCTATGTTCTTAAGACAAGGGATGCACGAAAGCAAATAAAACGTCAGGAGAGGGGCATGTATTGAGTGAGTGAGTGAGACAGAGGCACACAGAGGGAAATGCACAGAACCTTTCAATTCTTTCGGCAAAAGCTGACACGTGGATTCCTGTGCGCATCTAGTGGGGTGGAAGGCTACCATGTAATAAAAGACATGCACATAGCAGCTCCAGCCTCCATTCTGATGAGAGCTAGGTTGCTAAGTTGCATAAGCCCCTAAAAAACATAGCATTCCAGAATGCATTGATGGAAGTATCTCCCCAGAACACAAGTGCTGGGGGCTCACTGCACAGCATCTCCCACACCTCCTTGTGTGTTTCCTTGTAGGGATTATGGGTGATTAATTTGCACACTGTTTCCATAGCTATTCAGATCACACAGGAGCAGCAGAGAAAGAGTAGCTGTCCCATGCCTTGGGCTTCAGCCTAGCTCTCACCTCCAGCCAGAGGGAAGCCTATCGGCCAAGTCTTCTTCTTCCAAGGAGCACAAGACAGACAGTGCCTACTGCAAAGTACTGTCCCTGTTCAGTCTCAAGTCTTAAAAAAACAACAACAAGGGGATGGGATCTATCTAAATGAGAGGACACAGCAAAGCACTCTGGGACAAAGAGTGCAGTGGTTGATGAGTGGAGAAGTCACTGGCCTTCCCCCACTTTGTCATGGAGAAGCCACTCCAGATACACCCCAGTCAGATTCCATAAGCAGGAGTTTTGAAGCTGAGAGAAGCAGTTATGGTTCTGTTGTATCCTTCAGCAACCTGCAACATCCATTTGCAAAGAGGAACCCCTTCACACATACCCACACACATCACTTTCCCAAGGAATCAGGATAAAAAACAAATCCAGTAGAATTAATCTGAGCCTTGAAAAGTACATAGAGCTGAAAGAGGAACTGGGAAAGAGCGTCACTCTTCCAACTTCCTCCTTCAGCTCTTAAGTACTTTACAGGGAGAAAAGGGTAACTACCCTCACTATGGGGGCAGTGAATGGGGGCGGCAACACACACACAGAGACGCTTCATGGCTCCCAGGGAAGACCTGAAGGGCACCACTGTGCCCATGGGCCCCACCTTGGTGACCCCTGGTGAACCTGCTCTCCTGCTCTCCAAAATCCTAACTGGAGCATATTTCAGAAGTATTGCAAAGACCCTTCTTAATTCTTGCCAGCTTCTGACAGAGATGGCAGGGTTATGCTTGAGCCGCCTCAGTTTTAATTGGACAGCATTTACAATGGTTTAATGTATTGTTGTGACACCAAGTGTAGCGGTTGAGGGACACTGCTAATACGGTGGGGAGTGGGTGACGGCAATGCAGAAATCTCATCTTAATAATGAAAGGCAGCTGCCAGAGGAAGAAGAAACACATTTTTTATTTATTTATTTATTTTATCTTTTTTAAAAGCCACCATCCTTGAAAAGTGGCAGCCACCAGGATCTCTTTGCCAGGCAGGCAACGAAAGGGAGCCTGCAACCAGAGGAGGTTGTTAAAGAGAAATGGCTGACTTCTGGCCTTGGATTAGTGTTTAATGATCCACACCTTGTATGCCGTCCTTTTAATCTATCGAAGATGTTCCCCCAGCTCACTTAAGGAGCCGTAACACTGTGTCTGCTGCCATGGAGAGTGGGGGGCTCTTTTCAGAGTGGCAACGGAGAGAGGGAAGGATCTTACAGAAACGTAGAGTTGAAAACGTGAAATATGCAGGAAATGTCCCTTTTTTATTCCTAGAGTGTGCAAAGCTTGAAGGAGGAATTTCATTTTGAAATCGCTTTCCCATCCCTTGGCATGTAGGTTTCCAGGGAACAATAGTCCAGCTGCCCATTCTAATGGCAGCCATTTCAATATGTCCTGCCTTTCATTTATTTTCATGCACACACTGCACCATGGGTTATGTAGTGGTGTTTTGCTTTACTGCTGTGCTGCAGAGGGCAAATCAACAAACATACACTGAACGAGTCTGAAGAGCTATCGCACAATTCAGTGAGACTGGAGGAATCAGCTCAGCACAAAATACATCTATTGTGGAGTATAAAGAAGATACCGTGATGCTACAGAACAGTCATCGTCATGGCATGGGAAAACAGAGAGAACGTTTTCTGGATGGATGGGTGAATGTGGAGGCAGAATCAACAGTTGGCACATTCCTGTTAAATGGCAAATTTCAGTTATGTCCACCAGCTGTTTCATAACCGTATTATGCTTTTTAATTTAATTTTTTTAAAAAACTACAAAAACCCACAACTGCAGATTTCAAGTTCAGTTCCTCTTTTTGCAAAATTATGTGGGAACATTCATATTAATAAGCAGCAAAGACAACGGAGGTGGTACCGCAATGCAGGGAAAAGTCTTATATCAGATTTCATAGAATAGCCATCTTTGCCCTACAATGACCTTTTTAATTTTTATTTTTAAAAAACAACCTCAGGTCAAGGCATAGGGATGTTGGAGAAGTGGAAACGGGAGCAGAAATGGCCAGTGTTCGCTTATTCATCCTATGTCCAGAATTGAAATCACGTTCAGAATTGGGGTTGGGGAGATGACTTGTAATCAATTATGTCTTGTGTGCAGACTGGAGAAGGTCTTCTGCTTTGCAGATTTTTTGTGCTGAAGGAGGTTTCTTCTCATGGACCCACTACCCATCCTGGAAGGGCCTGTGGTGTTGTTGTTGTTGAATTTATATACAGTGGTACCTCAGGTTACATACGCTTCAGGTTACATACGCTTCAGGTTACAGACTCCGCTAACCCAGAAATAGTGCTTCAGGTTAAGAACTTTGCTTCAGGATGAGAACAGAAATTGTGCTGCAGCAGCACGGCGGCAGCAGGACATCCCATTAGCTAAAGTGTTGCTTCAGGTTAAGAACAGTTTCAGGTTAAGAACGGACCTCCGGAACGAATTAAGTACTTAACTCGAGGTACCACTGTACTGCCCTATATCCACAGGTCTCAGGGTGGTATCAGACTGCTCCTTTCTGTTTCAACAGCGGCGGCTTGGGCCTCTTGCCTCCACCAAGAATATTTATTCTCTCTGTTCTCACAAAAGCTATTTCGAAGCTGCAAAGCCAAACTATGCCTAGTCCGTATTCCTGCGGGACCTCCACGCGGCAGCTCAATGTAAACACTGCATCTGCAGATGATGATCTGAACAGCCCCCGTGGCCATTCCTGCCACAGTGGCCCACTGAGGATGCAAAACACCTCATCTGTTACCCAGAGTTTACCGCTGCTCTGCGAGCAATATCTGAGGCTGCCGGGAAGGCGGCACAAAGCAGAGGCTGTCACCTTCCAGTCATCCTTTGCTACAAGCTCGCCGGGATGGGTCATCTGGAAGGAGGACCTCCTGACCCAATCACTCAAGGAGGCAGAGAAGGTGTCTGAAGAGCTGATGCTGAGATGTGCAGGCCATCATCCAAACAGGCAACTCTTCCTGGACAGGGTTTCCTCCCCACCCCCTTCATTGTCACCCAGAATGAAAACACAACACAACTATTTGTACTTTTGATTGACCGCTTTTTGCTTCTGCAAAAAAATAAATACAACAACACACAACTCCAAGCAACCTTTCTGAGAAGGCTGCTGTCTTCCTCTCTCCATGGATACCCCAAGCACTGCTTAATATTTAAGAGAGGAGGAGGAGAGATCCAAAGTCAGCTCAAACTGCATCGCTAATCGAGTACCCTTTCTTTTTCTATTCTCTCCTTTCTTTCAAACAGGAAGGAAGGGAGAGACCGGGCTCGATGGAAAGATAAGAGAGAAAGGAAGATAATGAGGTAGAGGAGTGATGGGACGATAGAGGCAAGCAGTGAATACAGAAGGGGAGGTGACTGGTGCAGCTGACCTTTGGAAAAATGTGGAGGGAAAGTCTTTTGGGTGTGGGGGGGAGGGAGGCTGCTTAATTCAGCGCTCCGCTTTCAAATACCAGCACAACCGCTGGGGAATGCATGATATTTTTATAACATTTCCCATTCCCATCAGCACCTCTCATCCCGAAGGATCTCAAGGGGCTTGTCAGAGAGAACGGCCTCGGTTTGCCGCCCAAGCATCTCCCTGTGCCTTTCTTCGTTGGGGTGTCCAGACATGGGAGTTGCATGAAGACTGCCCCAGACTTGGACTAAGGACCAAGGAAGCAGGGACTCCTCTTGAGAATTTTCACATTGTGGTGGTTCCAGAAATGAACTTCTTTTGGCCTAGAATTGTGTGGTTTATCTACTCTAATGACACTTGGTGACATTCCATTCTGCTCATACCCGCAAAGCATCTGTCTTAGGTCTTACTTAAGGTAAAGGTAAAGGACCCCTGACAGTTAAGTTTAGTCACATACAACTCTGGGGTTGCAGCGCTCATCTCGCTTTACTGGCCTTGGGAGCTGACGTTTGTCCACAGACAGTTTTTCCAGGTCATGTGGCCAGCATGACTAAGCCGCTTCTGGTGAAACCAGAGCAGCACATGGAAACGTTGTTTACCTTCCCGCCGGAGCGGTACCTATTTATCTACTTGCACTTTGATGTGCTTTTGAACTGCTAGGTTGGCAGGAGCAGGGACAGGACAATGGGAGCTCACCCCGTCGTGGGGATTCAAACCCCCGACCTTCTGATCAGCAAGCTCTAGGCTCAGTGGTTTAGACGACAGTGCCACCCACATCCCCTTACTTACTTACCCAGCAGGTAGAGGAATCCCTTGGTGATAGTAACTATCAGTAGCTATGAGCTACCCAGAAACATATGGGCAGGGAGGGGGTAGATTTGGACGTCAACTGGGCTCTAAATAATAATAATAATAATAATAATAATAATAATAATAATAATAATAATAATAATAATAATATTGTTTGTACCCCACCCATATGGCTGGGTTGCCCCAGCCACTCTGGGCAGCTTCTAGCATATATAAAAACAAAGTAAAACATTAAACCTTAAAAAGCTTCCCTATACAGGGCTACCTAAAGTGTTTCCTAAAGTGGTCCAGATGAGCAAATTTGTGGATTAGGTTGTTTACATTGTTATAAGAGTTTTATAAAGATCATATGTGTGTGTGTGTGTGTGTGTGTGTGTGTGTGTTCATAAATGTACCAAGCAAACACATACAAATATGTAAACCACATGTCTGAAACCCACAGAAAAGACCTGAAACCATTTTCTCTCTCCCAAAATGACCTCAAATATTTCGCTGCAAGGTCGAAGGAAATGGGAAATCTCCCCATTGTCTCTTTCACAAATCCTGTCTTAAGGGCACATTTAAGACATGAATAGGGTGTGAGCCTGTGAACTGTGACCTGAATTCAGGAATGAGTAGTTTTCATAACAAAAGAGTGGCCAGGATGCCCAGGTAATCCAATCAGGTAACCTGGCAGACAGGAAGAAACAACACACCCAGATTTCCACCCCTTCTCTGCTGTATTAAGGGGGTGTCTTGGGCCACACCCCTTCTGTGATGTATGTATGAAGTTTCTGGGGGTGGTCTTGGACTCCAGGGCGGGCAATTTAAAATGTCTATATAAGGACTTGCATGCATGGCTCAGGGTCCCTTCCCCCCCTTTCTGTGTGTGTGGGGGGGGGGAAACACCCTATTGCAACAGCTTTAATAAAGATCAGGCTTACAAGCTGCTTTGCTTCTCAAATTTCTCTGGTTGGTATCTGTTATTTCCTCCTACCGATAGAGAACCTAAAAAGAGGACTCTATATGGGCTCTTGGGTACCCCATAAGGGAAAAGGAGCAGTTTTTTCTCTCTCATAACATCTTTTTGGAGTGGAAGCAAAATGTATGGGTCTGTAATAGGCCTGTAATAGGCCTGAACCTACTTCTCTCTTAAGGCCATGAAGGTGGGAGAGAAGGTGGAAGAATGAAGTAAGACATGTTGGTGGCTTTGACTTTTGCCGTGCTGTTTTTCCTGCAAAGCTGGCTTCTCGTGGTATGTTATTAACTAGGATGCGACAGTTTTGTCATCCCTATAAGAAGCTGCTAGCTCTGTATGTAGGCAGAACATCCTATTGATCAGTTTGGAAGATATTCTGGCTGGTGGGGTCTTCCCCAGTGACATTGGCCTCATCTTGATAAACCAAGTCTTGGCCAGACCTTTAACCACAGCGTGAAGACTTGTGTTTCTTCCACATTGGGAAACTGCCATCTTCCTTCAGATTGCCTTTTAAGTGCCTCCTTCTCAGCACCAGTTATATCAGATTCTCGTTTCCATAAATAAGAATTAAACAAGCCCCTAATGAACACCATGCATATTAATCGTCTCCAGGTGAAGGTTAGCAGGAGATGTGATTGTAGCAAATCCACATTTGATTAGACTGAATTTAAAACAATAATAATAATAAAGCAGAAAGCAGGTAAAAACACACAGAAACCATTTTTGGAAAGGAATCAAAGTCATCCTGTGGCTGTTTTCCTGCAACTTCCGCCTCCTTTGTTCAATGTCATGTACAACAAATTTGTTTCTCTCCCCACCCTTTCCCTGCTGCAAAAGAATGAAAAAAAAAAGGAGGTGGCAGAGGGAGAAAGGGAAAGGGAAAAGAAAAAAAGGAGAAAGCAGCCCTGGCATATGAAAAGAAGAAAAAATAGGCTGCACAAGCCAGCGGTCCCCTTTCCAGCGTGGTTTCAGTATAACAGGTTCGACTCTTTTTTACCCAGCTGTCTAATAAGAACTCCTTAGAAAGTGAGAGACTCGTTAAAAGTCCCTCCTCCAGAGTCCAGGGTGAGAATTCGAAGCTGTTATATAACATGGAAGTGTCGGAGACCAGAGTGCCTCAAATCTTACACATGAGCTGTCTTCTTTAACAAATTAAAGGAGGGTTTATTTTTAACTGGCTGCCAGATCACAGCTGGGGAACACACTGTGCTAGAGATGGGGTGTGTGTGTGTGTGTGTGTGTGTGTGTGGTCACCGTGGCAGTGGGGAAATCACAGCAGGGCCCCCGAGATCTATTCCAGGGCTGGCTTTCAATTTTTACACTGGACAAAAGGATGGAGATACACACACGCACATGCACACGCGCACACAGCTCAATGATTGGCAGGACGGCAGCTCTGAATCAGACTACAGGGAGAAGGGGTTGCTGAGTACAAGGCAGTCTGAAAACCTGGTGACAAGCAGCTTCAGCACAGCAGGTAATCCTGGCAAGCCACAATGCTGTTTTTCCCCCTTAAATCAGGAGTGGGGAACAGGTGGGCCCACCATATGCTGGCAGGCCACAGCTCCGATCACTCCCACTGGCACAGCCAACTATTAGGGAAGGTGGGAGTTGAAGTTCAAGATCTGCAGGGGGTGGTGAAAGCGCTTCTCACACATTATCTCAACAACGTCCACACCATCCTTATAAGGTATGCCAGTACAGGGAAATGTCAGAATAGCCCCTACTGGTTTTGACCAAAACGTCTCCTTGACCCAACATCCTCTCTCCAAGCAAGATGCTCCAGGGACACTAACAAGCAGAGAGGGAACAGCCCTCTCCTGTTACCAGTACGTTTCCGAGCACAATTCAAAGTGTTGGTGTTGACCCTAAAAGCCCTAAACGGCCTCGGCCCAGTATACCTGAAGGAGCGTCTCCACCCCCATTGTCCTGCCCAGACGCTGAGGTCCAGTGCCGAGGGCCTAGCAGTTCCCTCATTGCGAGAAGCAAAGCTATAGGGAACCAGGCAGAGGGCCTTCTCGGTAGTGGCGCCCGCCCTGTGGAACGCCCTCCCATCAGATGTCAAAGAGATAAAAAACTACCTGACATTCAGAAGACATCTTAAGGCAGCCCTGTTCAGGGAAGTTTTTAATGTGTGACATCTTAGTGTATTTTTGGTCTTTGTGGAAGCCGCCCAGAGTGGCTGGGGAAACCCAGCCAGATGGGTGGGGTACAAATAAATTATTATTATTATTATTATTATTATTATTATTATTAGTCCTCTGCATGTGGTCTTCACACTTCTGTGTTCAGAGGCAGTACCTTTCACCTATCACAGTTAACAGTCATTGCATTTGTCTCATCCATTCCACTGCTGAACAGCTCTCACCACCAGAAAATTATTCCTAATGTTTTGTTGGAATCTCCTTGCTTGCCATTGGAAGCCATTGGTTGGGGTCCTGCCCTCTGGAGCAGCAGAGAGCAAGCTTTTCTCCATTTTCCCTAATAAATTTTGTTGTTGGCCTCCGGGGGTGAAGTTAAACCGCTGCGTTAGCAGCCCCAAGTTGTTGTTGTTGTTGTTGTTTCAATTTGATGCATCACCGTACACTCAAAGGTCTCAAGGCAACTTACATAGCAAACAAATAGTTTAACATGCAACAATAGTGCTGATCACCCCAAAGATATTCCCCAGTTTGTACATTTCCCACCATAACATTATCACAAATGATCGCCGTGCAACAGAGAGTAGCTCAAAACCATAGACTGAGCACTCAAGAGACAAATATCAGTATCCAAATGATTGGGGGTATTCACACACCCACGCAGGAGGGAGGAGCAACCCAGAACATTGGGTGCAAGCCCTTTGGCTCAAGACCACCCCCCAATACATCATACATACATCACAGAAGGGGCGGTCTACAGCAGAATCCTGTCTAGTAGGAAACCTGTTAATGGGTTTACCTGGACAGCCTGGCCATTCTTTTGTGATGATAAATACTTAATTCCTGAGTCCAGGTCACAGGCTCAGCATATTCATACACAAATGTGCCTTTAAGGCAGGATTTGTGAGCACAGAGACAATGGGGAGGCTTTTCCCATTTCCATTCAAACTGTAGAGGAATATTTGAGGTCACTGAAAGAGTCAAGATGGCTTTAGGACTGTTTCAGACATGTGGTTTATATATTTATGTATGTGTTTGCCTGGTACATTTATGAACATTTATTTTATATCTTAGACCTTATAATTCTCATAACAGGGTTGTTGTTTTTTAAGTCTTAGCCTGGTGCAGAAAAAAATGTTAAGACTTGGGGCCAAGCACATCTCCCTGAGAAGAGCATTCCAAAGATGGGGAGCCACAGCAGAGAAGGCCCTTTTATTCATGGAGGCCCTCTCTCTTGGAGGGGGGGGACTCAGAGAAGGCCCTCCTCCCAAGATGAACTGATGAC
This sequence comes from Podarcis liolepis, assembly GCF_965112155.1. Lineage (NCBI taxonomy): Eukaryota > Metazoa > Chordata > Lepidosauria > Squamata > Lacertidae > Podarcis > Podarcis liolepis. Next base: position 17,712,395 of record NC_139567.1, on the reverse strand, counting down.
CCAGGTGGGATAGTACAGGAAAAGACATTCTGCAAGATAATGAGATCCCCTTTAAAATGGAGCAGAGGAGAAAAGTGTTTGCTGCTCCTGCTAAAGAATCTAGTTGGAGGGACTTGTCATTCCCATCACTCAGTTGAACCCCACACTCTGGTCCTTTTGCAACTATTGTATAGGCCTTTGGGGTGCACCAGGAAACCGCTGCATATGCCCTTTTAACATCCACGCTAATCTCGACGCAGGCTCGTGTGCGTTTTGCAGGAGAAATTCACAAGGCACGAACCACCCCTTGCAGCAGCTCTTGAGCGTTTTAAACCAAAGCATTAAAATAGTTAAATTCCAACTTTCTTCCAGCGACAAGCAGAAGTGGGGGCAGGGGAGGGGGGAGGAAGAGATCCCAGAAGTGGAGAAAGGTCAACAAATGGCTAATAAATCGCTAACAAAAGGCACTTGGGAAGCAGCGGGCTAAGCCACGCAGCGTAAACCTCAGCAGGCCTCTGCTCGGCTCCTTTGCAAAAGGGATGGTTGCTATGGCAACTCAGGTAGCATTTTTAAGTTGGCAGGTGGTTATTCTTTGCCCTTGTCCTGCTGGGCAGTAATTAGCAGTTGAAACAATTGAATTCTTTGCACTCCTTAGTGCTAGGCATGACCATTCACTGCAATCCACCTTCGGCCAAACGGCACCCTCAGTTTAACCGCATCCAGGGCTGGCCCAAGACATTCTGCTGCCCGAGGCAAAGAGCACAACCACAAACACACAAACCCCATTCCACATACAAATGATGACTAGACTGGCAGCTGAACGTTACTTCAGAACTGGCAATGGGACAGCGTCTTCCATGGCACCTGACAGCAGCAGCCGAGTCTAGGAGAATGCTGGCGCCCCCCAGTATCTGCCACCTGAGGCACTTGCTTCGGTGTATCTAATGGTAGGGCCAGCTCTGACCACACTGCATCCCTGGCCAGCAACCACATAGGTGGGTTGAATGGGGCATGGTGGGTGTGCAAGTTTGTGTAATGCTGCCTGGACTTAGTCAACCCGCATTCACAACATACCAATTCGCCCAGGAGAACTGGAGAGGAGGCCAGTAGTCTAGAGAATGGAGAGCTGGATCCAGGAAAGGGAACTAATGGGCTGGCAGAGGAGTGTTGCAGCCCTCTGGCATCAGACAAGCCTAGTCAGATGCCTCCTCCTGTCAGTGAGGATGTAAACAAACCTTAATTATGCAGACCCAGCTCACTCAAAGGAATGCCCATTTGCTTGCCCAGTCCTGGGACCCTGGCCACTGGCTGTGGAAAAAGCTATGCCTGCCCTGCTCTTCAAAAGGGCAGTGCAGGGTGTGTGTTGCTTGTTGGATCAATGTTTTAGCTTGTGCACAGACCCCTCTTATGTACCTGCTGCACCTTGTAACCTGTGCCTTGCCTATGCACCAATCCGATTTATGAATTAAAGGCTTTTGCAGAACCTGAAACAGGAGTTCAAGTTCTTTGTCAGGCCAGGGCAAGGGGAGCCCTGAGGGAATCCAGCAAATGCAGGCTCAGTCAGTGGACTTTCCAGAAGGAAGCCCTTGTGTGAGGTTGAGAAAATGGAAATGTTGATGGAATGCCTCAATTTGGTTTGTCCATCCCCAGAGTTATGTGCAATTTTCTGGAATGGAAGGTTAATACAAATCCAGCCTAGACTAGATATGTAGACGTACCCAGACAATGTGAAAAGTAGAGAGGTCCTCCTGGGAAAACATCCAGCTTTTTATAACTCTTCTGTCTTCCAAACTCCTCCACTATCCTAGTTAATGGCCTTGACAGCTTCTCCCTTCACTGCAAAACTCAGTTATTCGTACAGATGATGAACAAGTAATTGTGGTGAAGACTCCCAGTGCAAACCTGCGTGGGCGCCTGGACAAAGTTCCATCTAATTCAACACATCCTGAAAGGTGACAGATGGACAGGTCCTGGCAGCTCTCAACATCCAGCTACTTTGGGAACTTTTTCTACTTTCAAACCAAACTGACGACACCAGGAAAGTGGCTGTCAAGCCAGCTGAAGGTGTCAATATATTAAGGACATTTGCCTGAGCTGGATGGCAACAATACATGCTTGAGATAATTTTATACCTGCTTCCCTGGGGCTTTGTACGTATCAGGCCCAGTGGTTCTCCCCAGTGAGGAGAGAAGCAGACCAAGGACATCCAAGGATCAGCCTCCTTGCCATATGACCTGTGGAACCTTTCCTGGATAGTCATTGTTAATGAAGGCTTCTTGATACAGTCAAGGGTAGCTGACACACCAGCCCATGCCAACCTTTGCCTCCTGGATGCTATGCAATCTGTCCCAATAGGAAGGAGGAAAAGAGACCAAGTAGACCCATTTGTATGATTGCTGGGCACTTGCTTACATTCAAGTACCTTGACCTAAGAAACATCAGGGACAGTGGAGTGCCTAGATCAGCTTATGGGGTGGGGCAGCCACAGACCCTCCAAGTGCCCCTATTTTCCAAGGACATACCTGATTTAGAGAAGCCATTCCGGTTTCTGATTTAATCCTGGAATGTCTCACTTTTCCTTAGGATGTCCGTATTTTCACAGGAGAAAAGTTGGAGGCCACGGAGTTATCCGACCCCTGAGCCATCTGAAGGCAATCCTGTATAGGCAAGTTTTTAAAAATGTTTAATGTTTTATTATGTTTTTATATATGTTGGAAGCTGCCAAAAGTGGCTGGGGCAACCCAGTAAGAAGTGTGGGGTATAAATAGTAAAATTATGGAATGGGACGTCCGTATTTTGATCAGAGAAATGTTGGAGGGTATGCAGCAGCCTGCTTTGCTGTTGCTTCCTGAGATGTGCAAGCACATGGCAGGAGCACTGGATGGGTTCTGCTGGCGCATGAACACCGTGCCAATCTCAGTGCAGCCTCCCTTCTCCTTCTCTACATTCCAGTAAACAGCAGTGGCATGGGCAACAGGAAGGCAGGTGAAGGCTACCACCCTGTCCATCACTACTGGCTTAGATAGTTTCCTCAACCCAACATGGTTTCCTCAACCCAAATATCAGATCGTTCTGAATTAAGTCATAAATAATTATTTGTGCAGTGGGATCATCACTGGGGAGTTTAGCATGTAACTTGAGAGTCCCATGGACTGTAAGAAGATCAAACCTATCCATTCTTAAGGAAATCAGCCCTGAGTGCTCACTAGAAGGACAGATCGTGAAGCTGAGGCTCCAATATTTTGGCCACCTCATGAGAAGAGAAGACTCCCTGGAAAAGCCCCTGATGTTGGGAAAGATGGAGGGCACAAGGAGAAGGGGACGACAGAGGACGAGATGGTTGGACAGTGTTCTCAAAGCTACCAGCATGAGTTTGACCAAACTGCGGGAGGCAGTGGAAGACAGGAGGGCCTGGCGTGCTCTGGTCCATGGGGTCACGAAGAGTCGGACACGACTAAACGACTAAACAACAACAATGTAGTCCCACTTTCATGCTGGGGAAAGGTTGTAGCTCAGCATTAGAATACCTGCCCTGCTTGCAAAGGGTTTTGACCCTGGCATCTTCAGGTAGGCTAGAAAAAGACTCCTGTCTGAAACCCTAGACAGCAGCTGGCAGCCACAGGATTTTAGTGTTGGAAGGACCACCAAGTGGCAGACATTCCAGACTGTGATTAAAAATCATTGTCAAAGAAGGGTCTGCCACCTTCAGAGATAGCTTCTACCCTGTCAAACAGCCGTTTCCATTGGGAGGTTTCTTCTAAAGTTAAAGTCTACTTTCTTGAAAGTCAACCCACTTTGGGTGGACTCTACCATCTGGAGCAACACAAGATGAATTTGACAGCTCTATGCGACAACAATGCCATCATCTACTCCACCTCTTACCAGATTTCTGATAAGAATTTAATGTCAAAAGCCCTGTTGAAATCAAAGTATACTACTGTATACGGTTCTCCAATCTAGCAATGTAGCAATTCTCTCTCTCTCACACACAAAAGATTTAAAGTTAGCCTAGGATGACTTGTTCTTGAGAAATCCATACTGGCTCTTGACAATCACAGTAATCTTTTCTAAATGCCCAGATATCAGCAGCTTAATAATCTATTCTAGAACCCTCCCAGGTATTCAGGTAATGCTGATCAGTCAGTAGTTGTCTAGAACCGTTTTCCCTCCTTTTTGAAGATGGAGACAACATTCGCCTGCTTCCAGTCTCCCAAAAGTTCACTGGCTCTCCAAAAACTCTTAAAAAATTATAGACAGATGCTCTGAGATTGCATATGCAAATCCCTTTAGTATCCTAGGACACTTCCTTCGGCCTTGAAGCCTTGCATTCATTCAGAGTAGTTAGTGTTGCAATACTCCTCTTTTACCTGTTTTCAACACTCAGCTAGGTACACTATTACAGTAATTATAATTGTTTCTTGAATTTGTTAGTTGCTTTATCTTGTCCATGCCAACTTACAACCAACCAAACATACAACCTTCTAAAAGACTCCAGATAGTTATAGAGGAAAGTTTATGCCTGGATCCTAAATATATATAATGATGGTGCCAGATGAACCTCCCTGGGGAGAGCATTCCACAAGTGGGAGCCACTGCAGAAAAGGCCCATTCTAAAAACACAAAGAAGGTCCTCAGATGATGATTTCAGGGTCTCTTCCTGTGTTCTGCTACCATACTGATGCCAGTTGTAATCTTCATTCAGTCCTCTCCCAGTTTGGGCCTAGAACACCAGTTTCGCAGGCCTCATATGCTGTGAGCCTCTGTCAAAAAGTCAGCTTCAAAAATCCACCAGATTCCTGATGAATTATTTTAAGCAGCGTGCTACGTTAGGGAGAGCAGCAGTAAACCAACATATTCCGACTGAAGTTCACTTATCTTGAATCAAGCCAAATCAATTAAACTAAAACTGGATACGAAGTGTTCTTTAATACTGCAAGCCAAGTTCTTGCTTTCAAATTGGAGCTATATTATGAATCGGTAGTTCACATGATGCCAACAGCATGTTTTCCAGATAATAAACTGAAGACAGACTAGAAGAAAAAGAAGATAAGAGGCCCCTGTACAAGCAATTAACATCAGAGAGTTTGGAAGTGCAGATTATTATTCATATATCACGCATATGCATACATACTCACATATTATATATATTGTAAAAGGTTGCAGTGACAAGAGATTACTCACTCTCTTTTATTGCTGTATTTGCCCCGTGCTTCTGAAGGTCACAATTCTAGCGTCATTCGCACTCCGAGAGTAATAGAATTAAAATAAGGCTCAAAACTGATCAAGTGTTTCTCCCTACTGCAGCAATAACACTGGGCAGTTAGGCCCCATCTGTCCAGAGACCAAAGAGTTCTGATTGGGGTGATTAAATTAAATTCACTTTAAAAAAAGCACAAATCACATTTTGCACTTTAAAAGAGAAGCATCTGCTTGCAACAGGGCACTCAGCACAGTTGGGTGCCTGGCTGGTGCAGAAGCAACAGGACCGACAAACTCTGGCATCCTTCTCTCCTTGGAAACCTGATAGCCAAATAAAGAGTCAGGTGCATTGGGCTGGGCTGAAATAGGCCCACTTTACTGATTTTGAACAAACCAAGCCAAAAAATGCCTGTGCAGAGGTAAAACCTCTTTAAGTGTGGGGATTAACTTTCAATGCCAGACAAATGGGGTGACAAAACCCCTGCCTTGGAAAAAGGTGACTACTGTCCACCCCTCTTCCTAGGCCACACCTTGAAGGTGAGTAGGTGGCTTTTCCCATACCACCAGCTCCAGGCGAATGTGGCAGGTTGGCCATGGAGGCAGTACCTAGCCAACTCCAGGATCCCACAGTCCAAAGAGCCCACCTCTCACCCTGAAATGTGTCTAAGGTGCAGTCATCTAGCTGAAACCTCCTGCCCCGCTTCCTGTAAAAAGGTAAAGGGACCCCTGACCATTAGGTCCAGTCGTGGCTGACTCTGGGGTTGCGGCGCTCATCTCTCTTTATTGGCCGAGGGAGCCGGCGTACAGCTTCCGGGTCATGTGGCCAGCGTGACTAAGCCGCTTCTGGTGAACCAGAGCAGTGCATGGAAATGCCGTTTACTTTCCCACCGGAGCGGTACCTATTTATCTACTTGCACTTTTGACGTGCTTTCGAACTGCTAGGTTGGCAGGAGCAGGGACCGAGCAACAGGAGCTCACCCCGTCGTGGGGATTCGAACCGCCGACCTTCTGATCGGCAAGTCCTAGGCTCTGTGGTTTAACCCACAGCGCCACCCGTGTCCCATCCGCTTCCTGTACCTAACCAAAAAAAGGTGACCAAATGAACCTATTTAGATATGATAGACCACTGTCTCCTCCTGCTGGCTATTCATTGTGGAGTAGATGGATAAACCAAACTATTCTAGGCCAATCAGTGGGTGGGCTAGAAATTCCTACTTGGCCCTGAAGATGCCAGGAATCACATTGAGAGTCAGGGAGAGAGGGCAGGTGTGGCCTGAAGGAAAATAGAGTGAGACTGGGGCGGGGGGCAGCCTCTTGAAGATGAAGGTAGCTCTGCTCCCTGCACCCATACAACAGTCATGATGTTGCAGTCACGTAAGGGAGCCAAGCTCTTCTCAGCCTAGTAGGCTGCAAATACGCTCTGGCATGCTACACAGAGCTGACTGGGGCGGTGAAATGGGGCTTTCCACAACTAATGCCTTTAAACATGGGGAATAGGGTTGTGATCATTGGAATCACAGGACCTTGAAATCAGGTTGAAACATGGGCTAAAGGAATGGATGTGTGGACATGCAAGGCAAGAGAGGCTGTCTGGGGTCTCTTCCTTGTTCCTCTGCTGCCCAGTTGCCCAACATTATAATGCCATACAGGCCACATATCTCAGTCTCATTGCATGGGATCGCTTCCCCACCCCAAATAATCTTGTGACCTCCCCATCCCCGACATATCTGGTGGAATTAAATTCCTTTCCCTTTTCTTTCTTTTTTTAGTAGCTTCTAAGTGCTCTGAGATGTTCAGTAAAGCAACAGAAATAGAGAATGAGATGCATTTTTAGACATTCAGCTTACACTATTGAGTCACCGTGGTTGCTTCGTGAACAGGGGAGAGTTTGAGATGTGCCTCCATTTGTAATTCAGTCGATTCCTTTTGGGGTCACCCAGAAGAAATGGCTTCAAATATCACAGTTACTCACTTCTAGGACTGGAATGATGAAAGGAAACAGCATCTGTGCTGGCTTAGAGACAGAGAGAGATGGAGGGAGAATTTAATTAATATATGTAGAACAATTATTTTACAAAATAGCAAGCTATGCTGGTGAATATACAAAAGGCAGCCTCACATTCACAGCAAGTTAACTTGTGAGCCTACATCAATCTTTTCCAACTTGGTGCTTTCCAGATGTTTTTGAGCTGCCTGGAGCTGATGGGGGCTGCAGTCAACAACATCTGGAGGACACCAAAGTTCGGAAAGACTGGTCTATATTAACAACTGGCTGTTATGCAAAATAGCTGCCAGTCTTGGGTTTTAAATTGGTTTATGCAGCAGTTAGCAGCTTGGGTGCTGCAGCTACCCAGTCCCATCCCAACCCCTTCTGTCTCATTCACACACAAGTATTGCTTGTAAGTATAAACAACAACACAACAGAAATGTCACTGGTAAAGAGAACAAAGGGATCTCTATTATAATTTCTTCATATTTACAAGTGTGCCTTTGCATTCTAAACTTACATGGTAAGAGCTGGTTTCTCATTGTTGCCTCATGCAGGAGAGAGAGTGGGGAGGGATGAAGGGGAAGATGGGGAGGTTGGGAGGAAACCACAAAGTATGTTTTTCCCCCTCCTGGCTATCTGTTATTTTCCACCCTGCCTTCTGCCGAATGCAGAAGTTGCTTATCCCCAAAAGTCAAAGTCCAGTTAATGTGTGAAAAAGAAAAGTGGGAATATTAATGTGTGAAACAGAGAAGTGGGAATATTGATGAGAGTGAACCATTTAGTGTTTCAGTTCCACATCTGAACTTTCTTTGGTGTCAACAGTCTGTCAAGGAAGGGTTAGATTCTTCTTTGAGAAGTATTACCATCACACACACACACACACACACACCCGAGCCAAAGGACTGGGCCAAAGCTACATAAAGCCCTCAACTCAGCATAGTACAACAAGCCTCTTTAAGGAGAGATCTTTCCCAGCCTGTGTCTAATGCTTTATTGTCTCTGTGCTTGCTGCCTGAGCAAGGGCATGACATTATTATTATTATGAGTTGGAGTCCAGCTGCAACCTCTGGAGGGCCAGAGGTCCCCAGCCCAGCATTTATGGATATACCTGTAGTTTGACCAGGCAGTTCGAGGTAGAGAGGCCCCCATTCCAGCAGCATAGCAGGGCAGGCAGGCGAAAGAAAACAAATGGCATCTCCCGACTTCCCCAGGTATTATATAGGCATTACTTCCAGAGGTACTATTATTGTATACACTATCAGCATTCCCCAACTGGATGCTCTCAGGAGGTTTTGTATTACAGTTCCCATAAATCCCAGGCAGCACAGCACACTAGTGGCATTCTTTCCTTCCTCAGACCGATTTTTTATTAACATTTGGGAGTTGTAGGGGTTTTTTTGTTGCTTGTTTAAAGTTTGCCTATATTCACACACATTCATATTCACTGCTATAATCTCTCTCTCACACACACATGCATAGAACATTCAACACATTAAAAATCAATTTTCACATTTTCCCGTCTATAAGACGCTCCCATGTATAAGACACCCCCTGTTTGGGGGGGACTCCAATTTAAGAAAATGGGAGGAGATGGGAGGGTACAAGACACCCCCAAATTTTGGACATTATTTTTTAGGGGGAAAGCCCAGTCTTATAAACGAAAAAATATGGTACAGTGGTACCTCGGGTTACATACGTTTCAGGTTACATACGCTTCAGGTTACAGACTCTGCTAACCCAGAAATAGTACCTCGGGTTAAGAACTTTGCTTCAGGGTGCACGGTGGTGGCACGGCAGCAGAAGGAGGCCACATTAGCTAAAGTGGTGCTTCAGGTTAAGAACAGTTTCAGGTTAAGAACGGACCTCCAGAACAAATTAAGTATGTAACCAGAGGTACCACTGTACTTCCTGTAATCTGGATCTCTCTCATTCTCTCTCTCTGGAGGTCAGACATAAGGAACTGGACCTGCTGCCTTCCAGGAGTGCTTGCCATTTGTCTCCACTTCTGTTCCATCAATCTTGTTAAACCAAGAACTTAACCTAAGTAGCTTTACCCATGGAACATCTGACCGCTCAGGGAATAGGGGGGGAGAGAGAGAAAGAGAGAGAATGAACAGAAAAGTAGAAAATAAAAAAGCCAAATGGGGGGGGGGTCATCCCCAGATCTCCTGTGTCCTTGGTCTAGATGTTATGGTGCTGAGACTGGCAATTTCCCATCATCACACACCCCAAGGGGAGAAGACATGACTGCAGAAATTCCTGCTGGAAGTGTGGACAAGGGTTAGACTGGAGGCTAGACCCTCTGCAGATTTAGTAGCGGCTGGGAAATGTACATTCTCCAGTTCCTGCAAGAGGTGTAAGATGCTGGGATGGAGCCCTGGTCCTCCTAATCTCTCTCTCTCTCTCTCTTTCCCTCCCTCCCCCTCCTGCCCGCCGCTCCCATTTCCATTTGGTGTCCTGCCGTTCCTGCTTGCCCAAACTAGTTTGCAAAACCCACTTAATATCAGAAAAGGGCTGCCGGCTGTGGAGAGTGGGGAGGAATCAAGCACCAGCAGCCTCTTCGATCTGCCGAGTGCATTTTCACAGCTCAAATTATAGGAGCCGCTTCCTCAACAAGGAAGCAAAGACAGCAACACGGAAGAATCGATGCGGAACGTGTGAGACCTCCAGGGGAGGGTGTGGAGCTGACTGGCTTGGGCAGGGATGGGGCCTGTTCTCTCCCCCCCCCCCGCCATAATACAGCTTTGTACTCGCTTCCAAGACAGCCTTGCCTGCAGACACAAGGAGGGAGAAGAAGGAAAGCTGCACATCAAAACAGCCGCTTCTCCTATAGGAAGCAGGATTGTGATATATACCCAAGTTCTGATGCAAGGAAACCTGGGCGGAGAACCTTTCTTTCAGCCCAAGGTCCATATTGCCTGAAGGACGCAGGTTCAGGGGTTGCATATCAGCCGTAGGTGGGGTCAGAAGGAGAAATGGGTGGGGCAATGGATGTGGCTCCTAAAGTGTCAGTCTTCAGGGAATGGGCTTCCTCCCTCCCCTGTGGCAGTAGATAAGCAGAACAAAGGAAAGGGAGTCTTCTTACCAGTTAAAAACTTTAATAATCATAGCGAGAGAACAAAGAACCCATCTCCTAGAAATGGCGGTGCTCCCAATTAAGTTCACCCCCCCCCCGTCCCTATTAATCTACGTCACTCCTACATTTTTGTAATCTGAGTTTGGAGCCGCTGTGTTTTCTTTTTTTCAATATATAAATTTTATTAGTATTTTCCATACAACAACAACCCGAAAGATATAGAAAGATAACAATACACAAAACACAAAAACCAACATTCAAAAAAATAATAATCCATATCTTACAAGTTAATAATATAAACACTAAAAAGAAAAACAAACATTGACTTCCACCAATCCCACAGCACCTCCTTTATCTCTCATTGTGTCTTCCTGTTTTCCTTATCATCTCTATCCTAACATCTAAATATAAATCCCTCTTTCTTATCCTTTCATTTCACAAGGTTATTCTAGACTCAGCCAAATTCCTGTCCTCGAACCTTGACTTTTTAATCTGAGTTTGCAGCCGCTGTGTTTTCTGTTCTGCCACTTTCTGAGCTCTCCGGGACTTTGGGGAAGGGGGGTGAATGCTTTCCAGAGACTGTGAATCTGTTAACTCTTTCTCTTCTAGTGTTTCTTCTGCTAGCTGTTCCCCATCCAGTATTTCCCAGCTTCTGCCTTCTGAACTATGTCCCTCTGCAAACCACTGTTCCAAATCTATGCTGTTCCAAATCTCCTGCTCCTGGGAAGATTCAGGATCAGGATTCAGGATTGTACTGTTTTATTGTTGTTAGCCGCCCTGAGCCCGGCTTCGGCTGGGGAGGGCGGGATATAAATAAAATTTATTATTATTATCAGGAGGAGGGGGTGTCTCCCACCATTCCTCCTCAGTGCAGCCCTCCTCAGCACGGTCCCTGACATAAAGGAGATCCAGCGTGGTGTAGTGGCTAGAGTGTAGGACTAGGACCTGGGAGACTCAGGGTTCAAATCCCCACTCAGCCATGAAGTTCTCTGGGTGACCTTGGGCCTGTCACTGCCTCTCAGCCCAACCTACCTCATGAGGGTGTTGTGAGGATAACATGGGGAGCAGAACTATGTAAGATGCATTTGTGGGCAGCGGCGTAGGCACAGGTCAGCCCAGCCACTGTGAGAGGATGGGAAGAACAGGGCTGGCTGGCTCCTTGGGTGGTGGACATGGGGGGGGGTTCCTGCAATGCACCCTCTGTGAAAAGGGCAGCAGTGGCAGAAGGTGAATCATAGAGTTGGAAGAGACCAGAAGGGCCATCGAGTCCAACCCCCTGCCAAGCAGGAAACACCATCAGAGCACTCCTGACATATGGTTGTCAAGCCTCTGCTTAAAGACCTCCAAAGAAGGAGACTCCACCACACTCCTTGGCAGCAAATTCCACTGTCGAACAGCTCTTACTGTCAGGAAGTTCTTCCTAATGTTTAAGTGGAATCTTCTTTCTTGTAGTTTGGATCCATTGCTCCGTGTCCATGAATCGCCATGAACCTGGTGAGTACCTGTACCTTTTATTTTTCTTTTAAAAAGGCTCTGCCTAAACCCCTTTAAAAACAGTCTTAAGCATCAATGTGAACCACCCAGAAGATGTGAAACACCATCGCTCTGGCCAGACAAACCATCTACCAACAGAGCCTCCATCCTGCTGGAATCAAGCCTCAGTCAGGCTTTCTTCTTCTTCTTATAAAGCACTCATATCCATAAAAGCAAAATCTATTTGAGCTGTTTTCAAATATCTCTCCTCTTGCCTTAATGGATTTTAATTTCTCCCCCCCCCCCCCCGCCACCCATCCACCAAATAATTTGCCTAAATCTGTGTCTTACTATCCAACAAAGTAACACAAAAGATAGAGGTCCTGGGTTATTTTAGATACTTTTAAAAAGAACATACACTTACATTTAATTAAAAGTATCTGCATTGGAGTGAGATTAATTAATTCTCCATCCACCCTAGAGTCCTCTCTTTGTGTTAGCTTAAATGAGGTTTTAAATGTTGTCTCCACGTCGTATCTCCAGACAACACTCTAGCAGGTACTGTAGGAGCGAGATTCATTTAGTCAGAAAATGAAACACACTCTGCTAGCCTCAGCCTTGGCTCCCGGTAAGCAGGGAAGGAGGAGGAATCTGGAGGCTGAATGAATCCTTTGCATAGGCCTTCACTGCAGAAGATTTTAGAGAGATACCCACATATGATCCATTGTTTCTGAGAAGATATGTCAAACAACAGGCCACAAAAGATGATGCTTTTAGAGCTAATTGACAAATTACAAATGGGGCCCAAATGCCACACATCCAGGAGTTCTTAAATAACTCAAATATGAAACCACTTGATTTTCAAATTGTGTGTGTACACAGTTTGCCAACAATATCAACCTCTTTACTAGAGAACAACTAAAAAGTATCCAATGGAACAAGTTTATTTTCCTTTCCTTTCAAAGGGATTCATGAGGGAACCTATTTTTATGAGCCCATTAACCTAATACATGTCCTAGAAATGGAACGTATTATTTTTTTAAAAAAAAAAACCAAATTCCTAAGCAAATAGAGGGACAAGCCATGCTTAAGAAGAATCAGCATGGCTTCTACACAGGTAAGTTCTGCCTCACCAGCCATTTAAAATGATTTGAGAATATTCAATAATGGAGAGAGGTGAACTGGTATGTTCACTGATTCCTGAGACTTTCAAAGGCCTCTTGAGAAAGTCATTCGAGGGGGTCTAAGTAAAAAACAGGATGAGAGTACAGGCCCCCTTATTTATCTGAAAGCAGGGGATAGAAACAAATAGAAAGAAAACACTATGATTTCCAAAAGACCTGTATTGGAACTAGTGTTATTTAACACTCTTAAAATGCTGTAGAATCAAGGATGAGTAGTGAGGTGCCTACCAAAATATTCCAGATGGAGAAATTCAAAGTAGGGTGTGAGGAACTTCAGAAAGATCTCTCAAAACAGGGTACTTCAAAGGCAACAAAAAGTGGATGTACATGCACATACTTTCTCATTTTTTGCACATTAGGACAACCCCACTACCACCACCACCACCACAAAAAACCCTTCATTTCACTTATGCACTGATGGGGTCTGAACTGACTGTGGTCCTGGGAGAAAGGAAATGTCATACCAGGAAATCCTACAGTTTTCTTTTCCACAGTTAAAGCTTCTAAAGTTTGGATTGATTTTCAGATGCACTCTGTCTGAACTGCATCTGACTCCATGATGTTGCTACCTGGGCGGAATACAATGACAAGTCACAGGGCGCCCAGATGAGCATAGGAAGCTGTCTTATATTAAGCCAGACCATTGGGTCCATCTAACTCAGCGTTTTCAACACTGACTGGCAGTGGCTTTACCAGGTTTCAGACAGGGGACTTTCCCAGCCTTATCTGGAGATGCTGGGGATTAAACCGGGGACCTTCTGCATGCAAGGCAGACACTGGAGCACTGAGCTATGGCCCTTCTCCTCCCAGGACCATGCCTGATCTGGCCCCCAACCCAGAGGAAGACCTTCAAGATGTGCTTTAAATAAAACAATGGCCAAGGGCTGAGTAGTTAGTACTTGTTCCTTTTCAATATATATTCAGATAGCTCAGTTGGCTATAGAATGGTGCTGATAATGCCAAGGTTGCAGGTTTGATCCCTGCATGGGACAGCTGCATATTCCTGCATTTCAAGGCATTGGACAATATGGTCCTCAGGGTCCCTTCCAACTCTACGATTCTATGAGTATTTTTATTTTTAATCTGATTTTCATGTCTTTGCTATTTTATATTTTGTGGTGTATGTCACTTGGAGGCGCTTGAGTGAAAAAATGTGATGATATTATTATTATTATTATTATTATTATTATTATTATTATTATTAAATGCAGGATAAAGTAGGGGGAGGTATATGCAACCCATAAGCATGTTGCATATTCTTGCCTATAAGGACATGTTTGCAATAACAAAAATTGTGTCATAACCCCCATGATAGAGGAAAGGGTTGCGGGGAGGTGTTGTGATACAGGACCACCACAGAATACCACCAGATTCCTCCGAGCTAATCAGATGGAGCTTCCTCCAAGCCACCAGCTTCATTCTTTCATGCCTCTTGCATTGCGCTCTCTGATCTACCAATCGCCCCACCGCTATGCTTGCACACGTCAGACTCCTGTAGCATAAGATTAATTGATAGGGGATCAGGAGATTTCTCCTCCAGAACAATGGGCCTTTTAGCAAGTACTAATAGGATGCCAATTAGGCTATTTACATTTTGAGTTAGAATATGAAGCCTGAAGGAGATTCCCCCAAGGTGTATGATTGAGGGTAATCTTGCTTGCAAGGAAAGGGCAAGGCAGAATTCCTAGGACACTGGATGCAAAGCTCCCATTATTACCTGGGGGTAATAATGCCTACAATGGGGAAGTTAAGTGAAGGAGGTGGCAGACACACAAAATAACCCCAGGTCTACCTTCTCAATTTGAGATGGAGGCCACCTTGCCAGTGACCCTTGACCTTTTATAATGGGAGCTTGCCAGAGCTGGAATCCAACAACATCTAGACGGCACCACAGTGACTACCCCTGCAATAAGGTGGAGCAGCTTCAAGCTTCACCTGAACATTGAGGTACCCCCTAAGAGGGCAAGGTTATTAGCGCTGGGTGGGGTCACTTCCCCTGTGTCGGGGTTCCTGACAGGGACTCAGATTCAGATAATGCACAAGCCACTCCACTTGAGGGGGAGCCCTTCTAACCTGCCCGAGGACATGACTCTCCCATCAGCATCTGAAGAGGACTACCCTGCAGCCTTTCCGGCTTCACAAATATGCATTAGCCAATGGCTGAATCATAGGCAATGTGGGCCCTTTAAAGATGGCCACCTGCTCTACCAAAGAGGTGGAGCCATTGGAAGGTCAAGCCTTGCCAGCCTTCTTAAACTTCCCAATGATTCTGGTCCCTGGTTGATGGAACATCCTTCCTAACTCAGCCACAAGGAGCTGTCCAGATCTCCCTTCCTGTACACTGAATGTGGCCCTGATAACTATTAGTGCTTCCTCTGCTGGCTGCAATCCGCAGCAGAACGTGGGTGGCTTTAGATGAATTCATGGAGAAGAAGGCTATCAATGGCTATTAGCCAAGGTGACTGGGTTCTCCCTTCCATGGTCAGAGGCAATAACGCTTGCTGGAAACTACAGGAGAGGAGAGTGCTCTCATGCCTATGTCCTGCTTGTGGGTTTCCCCACAGGCATTTGGTTGGATGGATGCTGGACTAGATGGGCTATTGGCCTGATGCAGCAGACTCTTCTCATGTTCTTATGTGAAACAAGGCAAGTGGTAGGCTGCAAGGTTGAACTGCAGAAGGTCGCAAGCTCTGCTTAGACAAGGATGACAGCCTGGCTCAGAAGGACCTTGAAGAACAGACGCTGGCCACAGCTGATGCCACCAGACTAGATGGAGCAATGGTTTGACTCAGCCAGAGGCAGCAGGAAAGACTCTGCTGCCTTTAGCGATGCTGCCATCACTGAGCTGGAATGAGATTCATGGCCCACCAGCTCTGACCCAGCTGCATCTCCAGCTTCCCTTCTACTCTGCTTACCTAACCTTGGTAAGTAGGGAATTAGATGCGAGGCATTTCCAGGAGAGGGATGGAAATGTAGCTGCATTTAAGAGACACCATAAAAAATACATCAGGCTTACAATAAACCTCGCCATAAAGGCACATGCTAGGGAGCTTATGTTTCATTTACTGTGAAGCCAGAATAACTACCAAGAACAACGACCTATCCTTGCCTCGCTCCACACCACTCAGTCCAGTTTCTGCTTCTGGAGCATGGTGTAAAGGCAAAATTGTTGGAACTGCTCAAGGGCCAAGGTACCTAGGCTTCATTCAGCCTGGAGCTGAGCGTCTGTCAGCTGGCTGAGTGTCTGTCAGTTCCAGACTTCCATAGAATTTTATGCACCCCTGAGAAGCCACTTGCCCTCAGCCTCAATGTAACATTGCAAGCAATAAAACTCAGATAGAATAAAATTTAAAAATGCACTGATTAACAAAACTCTTTGTTAAGTAACGAATGCTACATGAATCATCCCTGCACTGCAGAGGGTTGGACTAGATGATCTAGAGCAGCGGTTCTCAACCTGTGGGTCCCCAGATGTTGTTGGACCACAACTCCCATCATCCCTGAGCTCTGGCCTTGCTAGCTATGGGTGATGGGAGTTGTAGTCCAACAACATCTGGGAACCCACGGGTTGAGAAAGGCTGATCTAGAGGGTCCCTTTCTCCTCTTCCATTCTATGATTTCTAACAGAATGTCCAAGGCTTGTTCAATCTGTCAGACCACTGACTCCCATCAACCCCAGTCAGCACAGCCAGCGTGTGTCAGAGTCCAAGGTTGTATCCAATACTAGCCCTGCTCAGAGTAGACCCAGTGGTCCATCTTGTTCAATCCCCTCGGACTGACAGTGGACTTCCAAGGGCTCAGGTAGACCAAGATTTCTCTCAGCCCTTCTACATGACGTGACATGAATCGATCCTGGGACTTGCTGCGTGCCAAGTGGGTGCTCTGCCTCCCAGTCATGGACTTTGGTGCCTAGAAATACCTTCACAATCGCTTGCCTCTGATTCTTTTCCTCCTTGTTGTTCTGCATCTTTTTCGCCACACTTCTCCTCTCCTTCAGTGCATATACACCCCAAGTGGGGTGGTGGCAGCTGGAGCAGCGCTGCTGCTGCTCAGGCATGACCCAGAAGCTGACCTTTCCTCATGGCCTCACCTGAGCACACAGCCAGAGGTTGGGTCTCCTTGCTCTGGCTATTCAGCCCATCAGCAGCAGGTCTCCTCAAGGTCCGAGGATGTTTAAACCAACACATTTGCATCCAGCTTCTTGCAGGCGGCTCAGATCTCACCTGCAATTCCTATGACAAATCCTTATCAAAACCGCCGGTGGCAAGTCCACGGTGACTTTGTTCAGTCTTATTAGCTCTGCACAGATTAGCTCTCAGCAGCGCTTAGCCCATTTATACAGATTTCTGATAAATGTTTTGACTGATTTTCCCGACTCTGGAAAGACACACAGAGAAACTCCCTAGCTCTTCCAAGGATGCGATTACATTGAAAGGTATGAAATATTCATTACATTCTCTCTCTTTCAGCAGTGCAGCCTCCTAGAAATCCACCTTAGCCACATTCCCAGAGGGGCAAAGCTTAGGAAAAGGGGGGGGTTTGGAGGGGGAGGGAAGGTTACTTAAAAAAGCACACAGATTTACAAATGTGTCTTTGCAAATAGCATGAGCAATTGCATATTGTTGACACCACATTTTCTCTCTTTTATATTATTGTGAAATGAAGCTGATGGTGCAGAAAAGCACAGGGCAATGCAGCAAGATCACAAACCTTAGAAGAAAGAGGGGGTTGTGGTCTTTGGGGCATTCTGGGGCAGCACACATTAAACTATGGAACTCACTACAGCAGGAGGCAATGATGGAGACCAACTTGGGTGGCTTGAAAAGAGGATTGGGCAAATACACAGAGGGGAAAACTATCAGGGGCTGCTAGCCATGATGGCCATGTTCTGCCTCCTGTCGGAGGCAGTAATGCTTATGAATACCAGTTTCTGGAAACCATTAGAGGGAAGAGTGCTCTTGTGCTCAGATCCTGCCTGCAGGTTACCTACAGGCAATCTGGTTGGCCACTGTGAGAGCATGATGCTCGACTAGATGTGCCATGGCCTGATCCAGCAAGGCTCTGCTTGAGTTCTTATGGGGTTGACTTGTGGGACAGTAAGATTAAAACAGCCTGAAAAGAAGGTCACTATTGGGAGACTTTGGATGTGTGAAATGTATAGGCAGATCAGTGTGTGCATGTCTCTCTCACTCTCTCTCTCACACACACATATACATAATTGATTGGGGTATGGTCAGAAGCTTGCTGTAACTCACCCTGGGGACCTTAGAGTAAGGGGCGGGTAATAAATTAAAACAACAAACAAGAACACTGCCACAAATCTGGGTCTGCCTTGGCCGGCAACTTGAGAGTCAGCTACTGAAGCCAGAGCAATAATACTTTGAGACTGTTGTGAGCCCTTTCAGATCACAGCTGGTGAGCAAGGCTTAGAAAGAGACTTCATCTACTCCATACCTAAGAAACTCGGTTGTGTTCTGCCAGCTGTTTAACAGAGTAATATCTGTGTTCCTCAGGAGCTGTCCTAGGTCCTGCAGGGCCTGCTACTGATTCTCTCAGGTGGCTGCTTGATGCCTGCATCCTGCCATTTCTTACACATTGTCCCAAGCTATGCTCAACACCTTCCATGGACTTGTGTGAGCAAAGAGCTCTGGATAACCCCCGTCCTGCTTTGCCTTTCCTTGCCTCTCCTTGGCTTAAGGATTCAAACCTTCCACTCTCAGAATCTTCCTCTCGTTTCTGGGTGACAGGCAAAATTATGTAAATGGAGAAGCACTCTACCCTGACCCCACAACAATGGATTGCAATCTTCTTGTCCTCCTTGGATACAGGATGAAAATTTGCTGATGTCCCTTTCATGCAACCATTTAGTCCCTGCCAGATTTATCTTCCTGCTATTAGCCTTCAGAGTGCTGATTTGTTTGGCTGTCATTTGGACAAATGTTGATGGGCAGAAGCAAGAAGATTCCCCCCCTCCCCTCCCATTTTGCCAACCCGAGCTAAATGCATCAAGAGGAAAGGGGAGGAAGGACAAATGACTGACCCATAAAATAAATACCAGTCTTACAAGTTGCCGATACGGGTTAAGTATTGCAGGAATCATTTCAATGAATAAAGATTTAGCAGAAGGAAAGAGCCTCAGACTTCCAGACTAGAAGGGAACAGAAGCACAAGTTAATGAAACAGATGGATGAGAAATTGGGGAGTTGGCCTTTGATGTTAGGAAATATGGTTGGCTCAGGAGCTAACTAGCCTCAGCTGCTCAACACAAGACAAAGCAGAAGAAATCTAGGTAAGAAATCATTAGCTAGAGAGAAGCATTAATGCCCAGGGTTCCACTGGGTGAAAGGGTGGGATATAGATTTAATAAAATAAACTTGATGAGTTGGCAAGTGCAGCTTTTCTACAAAAAACAGCATTCTGAATCCAGTTCTTGTATACACTCTTGGCACTGTGATACATTGTGTGCATTGTGATACTCTGGGTTGTCCTGCCTTGCAGAAGCCCATAATATAGGACAGAGGTGAAGCAATAGGAAGCTGCCTTAGACCAAGTCAGCCCAACTGGTCCACACAGCGTAGCACTGTCTACACTGACTGGAGTTCTGTCCCAGCCCTACCTGGAGACACCGGGGATTGAACCTGGGACCTTCTGTCTGCTAAGCAGATGTTTCACCACTCACCTACAGTCCTTCCTCCATAGGACAACCTCATGCAATTAAATAACTCCTTCTGTTGGGAAGAAGAGGGAGAATTGTGTTGCCAGTGGCATGTTATGCCATGCCCAGTTCCCACCACCAATATAATCCATGGTTTTGCTAGTAGTCTTCTTTCCAGATTACACACTGTCTCCACACTTACTTAGCTTCACAACATGCTGGGGCTCCCAGTTCATGAAGCGAGCCACCTGAGGTCCATATTTAGTTCTGATCTTTGCAATATGGTGTGTTCCGTTCAGTCCACCCACCACTGATGATGCCATTGCTTTTCACAGACCTCCTTTCAGTTAGACCAGCAAATTCACCCAAATAGCTACTGATCTGTGGCTTTCCATTTCACTTCTGTTTCCATGTGGGTTGCTGCCATCCTCAACCAATCTATATTCATGTGTAAACTAGTCCAAGCTTCCCAAGCCCTAAGGAAACTTCAGACGGACCTTATTGCAGAAGGTTAAGAAGATTCATTAGAAGAGTTCCAAAAGTAGATCAGGCCAAAGGGGGACCCATCTAGTACAGTATTCTGTTCTCACAGTGACCAACCAGATGCCCCAGTGGGTAGTCCACAAGTAGGACATGAGAACAACAACATTCACCCTTCCTGCAGTTTCAGAAACTGGTTTTCAGAAGCATCCTGACTCTGATGGTGGAAGGAGAACATAGCCATCACGATCAATAGTTGTTCGATAGCTTTATCCTCCATGAATTAGCTAAACCTCTTCTAATGCTACCTAAGCTGGTGGTCATCATTTGATGATGTGGGAGCAAATTTTCCTTTGGGACTTCTCATCCCTAGGCGCTATTTCAGTTCAGAGCTGTCAGATGCAACTAAGGGTTTGTGGTGTCCATGACTGGTTGCCAGACCGCCCCAAGAGGTGCCCACTGGCTCGTGGGAGTGTCCAAGTAGCAGACAAGAGCCAATTGCGCCTCTAAGGTGGCCAAAATCAGCAGCCATTTCAACTGCTGATGTAGCCTGGAAAACAAAGGAAGCCTGCATAGCCTCAGTGACAATCCTAATCCTGAAGCCCAGTGAAATGACCAGAATAGACTGGAATGAGATGTATTTACTTCTGCACTGCAAGCTAACAACAAGCCCTTCAAACCTCATGGACTGCTGATTGACACAGTTTGAGCAAGTAACTTTCCAAGCCAAGGCAGCCCCGGGAGGGAGACCAGCCGACCTTGGTAATGAAAACGTAAAACAGGTCCGTTGAATAAGTAAAGAATTGAGTGTCCGTAGTGATTCTCCCGACCAGCTCTTCATTTCACTCCCTATTATTGTGTAACTGTTTGCTAAGGCACCCCAGAGGCTGGAATCTGTACTTGTCAGACGAGTGCTAGGATTTAATTTTTATTTCCCCCACCTGAACGTGTTTAGCTTAGGCCCCTTCTGCTCCCCTGCAAAATGGGCTGTCAGTTTAAGAAGGCTGGAAAAATCCTGCAATCCAGTGAAGGGGGTGGGTGGGCTTTAAATCACACAACTCCAACTGGGTGGGCACCTTTCTCTGGTAAAGCATGGCATTCTCAAAGCAGGGATAAAGAGGGACATAGCACTTCCCAATCCCACTCTCCAGTTGGGCAAGGATTCCCTGGGACTGAGGGTGGTGGGATGCAGGTCCTTCTATGGTGGCACATAAAATGCTTAAGGCAGCAATCCCTCATGGGCCATCATTAATTGGGTGTGTGTTCATGACCCTTTGCCCACTGTTAATAACCTACCTACCCTGGAAGCAGGATGGAGTGCTAGAGCAGACAAAAGTAAGTATATAAATACCTGAAGGAGTGTCTCCACCCCCATCATTCTGCCTGGACGCTGAGGTCCAGCGTCGAGGGCCTTCTGGCAGTTCCCTCATTGCAAGAAGCAAAGCTACAGGGAACCAGGCAGAGGGCCTTCTCGGTAGTGACGTCCTCCCATCAGATGTCAAAGAGATAAACAACTACCTGACATTCAGAAGACATCTGAAGGCAGCCCTGTTCAGGGAAGTTTTTAATGTGTGATATTTTAATGTATTTTTAATCTTTGTTGGAAGCTGCCCAGAGTGGCTGGGGAAACCCAGCCAGATGGGCAGGGTACAAATAATAAATTATTATTATTAATATTTAGTTTAGATCCTGGTAAACACAGAACTCAACCGGCTGAATGCAGCCCCCCAAATGAAAATAAAAGCTCCCAACAGCCCTTGGCAGATCTCCAGGGGAGGAATATCCCTCACAGCAGTTGGGAGGTGGTGGGAGCAGTGGTTGAACAAGGAGCCATAGCTCAGTGCATGCAGAAGGCCACAAATTTAATCCCCAGTGTTTCCAGGTAAGGCTGGGAAGTTGCATTGCCTGGAATCCTGGAGAGCTATTGCCAGTCATTGTAGGCAATACTGAGTGTGCTGAACATAAGAGGAGCCTGCTGGATCCGGCCAATGACCCATCTGGTCCAGCTTCCTGTTCTCACAGTCACCAACCAAATGCCTGTGGGAAACCTGCAAGCAGGAACCGAGTGCAAGAGCAGCTCTCCCCTCCTGCGGTTTCTGGCAACTGGTATTCAGAAGTATTACTACCCCCAGCTGTGCAGGTAGGTGAGACATCATGGCTAGTAGCCTTCCAAAGTTCCTCTCTACCATGAATTTTGTCTGATGCTGTTTTAAAGCCATTTAGGTTAGTGGCCCTCACTGCCCCCCTGTGGGAACAAGTTCCTCAGGTCAACTCTACATTGCGTGAAGACGTCCTACTTTTGTCGGGCTTGAATCTTCCAACCTTCATCTCTACAAGTTGTAGAGTTATGAGAGCAGGAGGTCTGACTTGGTAGAAGGAGCCTCCTCACGCTTTTGTTTAGCTGTGGTGCCCAAGTGCTACTGCACAGACCTCTCACCAGCGATATTTGAAAGGCAGGTGGAAGAAGAGGCATGGAAACAGGGTATAATAAGGTGTGCTGGGCTTAAAGCAGTGCTTCCCTCCAATGGGAATGCACAGAAGTCCACAAAAATTGGAAGATGCAAGCTGTCACTCCCAATGGGAAGAAGACCAGTGGTGTAGCATGGGGGAGCACAGGAGCAGTTGTCCTGGGAGCAAAATGGTTAGGGGTGCAAAATTTCAACACCCGGTGCTGTCTCAATACAGCTGTGAGTGCTTCCGTCACTGGGCTCTGTTGAAAACAGTTTCTCCATGAGAACCAAGAAGTGACCTCTCCAGACAACAGAACAACTATTCTGATCTCTGCAGCTGCGCTCCCCTGGGTGATGTGGATGCCATCAGGGGACAGCAAACTTTTTCAGCAGGGGGCCGGTCCACTGTCCCTCAGACCTTGTGGGGGGCCGGACTATATATTTTTTTGGGGGGGGGAATGAACGAATTCCTATACCCCACAAATAACCCAGAGATGCATTTTAAATAAAAGGATGCATTCTACTCATGTAAAAACATGCTGATTCCCGGACTGTACATGGGCCGGATTTAGAAGGTGCTTGGGCCAGATCCGGCCCCCGGGCCTTAGTTTGCCTACCCATGCATTAGGCAGCTGAATGCACATGTGTACACATTTCCCTCTGACACACCCCCTTAAACGCATCCCCGAGCGCTGGCAACCCCATGCTACACCCCAGTGGAAAACCAAAGGGTTCTGCATCAGCTGCCTTGCATGATGCCCCTTTGCCAGGAAAATTTAGGCTTTTAATCAGCCAGCAAAGCTGCAAGTGGAAGTGGAGAGGCAGAAGTAGCCCCCGGCAGAAGAGGGAAGGAAGCAGGAGGCAGAGGCAGAAAGAAGAGGGGAAGAGGGGAGCTGCAAACCGATCGGGAGGCGAGTCGTCGTTAGGTGGCCATCTTGGGCTGATTGCTATTCTTGTCGGCCACCATTTTGAGCGGTGCCTGCCAAGGCAGTTGTCGGAGCACAGATGAGAGGAGCGTGGCGGCCCTTGCATCTGGGAAGGTGGCGGCCCCCAGGGGACTCTGGAGTGCAGAGCACAGAGAGCAGGGGAGGGAGAGCTTGTGATCAAATATTCCTTTGACTGCCAGCAGCTTTCAGCTTTCCCCTCCGCTTGTTTCAAGTCTCCCCGAGTCCAGTCCACTCCAGTGCCAGCTTGGGCAGAATTAGCCAGGGCTCTGAGGAATTGGGGAACAGCAGCAGCAGCAGCAGCAGCTATGCCATCTGATAATAATAGCAAAGGGAGACCAGCTGAGAGGGACAGATTGGCGTAGGGGCCTCAGCGAGGCAAATGGGAACAGCTGAGGCCTGGGCACTTGTTATTTCCCTACATTAATGGAGCTGGAAAGCACAGAGGCCTTTGTGGGAGCCCTTCACAGAGTCCTGCTCGGGGCTACAGAGACGTTTATCGTCGCTGCTGGTATCAGTTGCGTGGACGGCTATATTTGCACTCTCTCCGAGATGAAAAGCAAAAGGTTTGGCTACCTCTGGTTTTTCAGGGACCTGGGCACATTCTGCCAGCACCTTGCATTTCTTGGGAATTCTTCAGCTTAGAGAAAGGGCAAGTAAGAAGCAACTTGATAGAAGATTATAAAATTAGGCATGGCATAGAAAAAGTGGATAGAGGAAAGGATTTCTTTTTCTCTCATAACACTAGAACTCAGGGATATTCGGTGAAGCTGAGTGTTGGAAGATTCAGGACAGGCAGAAGAGAGTACCGTATTTTTTTCTCTATAAGACTCACTTTTTCCCTCCTAAAAAGTAAGGGGAAATGTGTGTGTGTCTTATGGAGCGAATGCAGGCTGTGCAGCTATCCCAGAAGCCAGAACAGCAAGAGGGATTGCTGCTTTCACTGCGCAGCGATCCCTCTTGCTGTTCTGGCTTCTGAGATTCAGAATATTTTTTTTCTTGTTTTCCTTCTCCTTGTGGGTTCCCCCCCTAGCATCTGGTTGGTGAGAGCAGGAAGCTGGACTAGGCTGGCCAATGGCTTGAAGCTGAAGCTGGGTCTGGATCAGTGCCTTGTTAAGTGTAGTAATTTAATTCACTGAAATTGTAAATGCTTGTATGAATTACCATGTGCTTGAATTTGATTGGTTGGTAACTAAATACAATTTTTCTAGTAGTTCTCATGTGATTGGCTAACGTTAGTCACATGGGAGGTATCTAGTGAAGGAGAGGCTTCACCTTCTATGTGAAGCAAGATGGCTGTGTTTTAGAATCCACTGTGAACACTACTAAGTTGAATAGACTGCCGGAGCACTTCTTCTCTGCTTGGAAGAAAGAGAGCAAAGCCCCAGGAGAAGGTAAAAGTGGAAATCTCTCATAGGAGATTCAAGGCAAGGCCTAATTGAGATACAGAAGGCTGAAAGTGCTGAGCTCTGGAAAGAGAAGAAAATACAGTTGTTTAGAAGTTAGAAAAAGAGACTGTAAGCCCATGCTTGGATAAGCATGTGACTGTAAATATTATGCTTTAATTCATCTATAACTATAAGTTTCTGCAAGTAAAGTTTTTGAATGTTAAAATTTGGATATTGGCTTAATTTCCAAAGGGGGTGCCAGTCATATATATGATTTGAGCTTCTTAGCTGTGATTTTGCTACCCTCACTTCAACATGCCCACCTGGAAAACACATGAACATTGTCCTGAGTTCCATCATGAACGGACAGCAAGACATAAACGTAACGAACTGATTAAATCAATCACGTTGAAAACAGAAGTACTCTGCCTAAGCTTGAGAAGGAAGAAGGATGGTCTGACACTTTCTACATCACATTTCCCAAGGGTGAAACCTAGCTTCGAAAACCGGTGCTGGCAAAAATTCCAGGGCGCCTGGACTGCATACTAGGCCAGGTTCAAGGTTCTTATATTAGTGTACAAAACCCTAAATAACTTAATTACTGGATAGCTTAAGACCACTCTAAGCTTTCTAGGAAGGCTGAGCCATTGATCAAGAGATCAGCCCCATAGCAATCTCTTAAGCATGATATGGCAGCCGATTTGTTGGACTTTGCTCAACTTTCCTCCAACCCACACTGCTCCTCTCAAAAGGGTGCTAGAGAGATGAACCCATAAAGAGTCCAGGGCCTTCTTGGGTAATTGTCCATCTCTGAAGTTGATGGTTTGGTAATTACGCTTAACAGAAGCTGAACAGCCACCATCTGGGAATAAAGACTCAGAGACTCGACCCCAGGAATAACTCTGCCATTTACCACGCAGTAATATCCACACCGCACATTTAGGACTTTTACAAGGATTAATGTTTATAGGGACAAGTGATCACTGATACTGGAGCTATCTAGAATGACTGAAGTTCAGTTTCACACAAAAATAGAATAAAGTTGGAGTTCTTGTATTTCTTTCAAAATGTATGGGGGGTAGGGTTGGTCCATTTGGGAGGAAATCTGCATGTAAAACATGATGATGATGATGATGATGATGATGATGATGATAATAATAATAATAATAATAATAATAATAATAATAAATTTATTTGTACCCCACCCATCTGGCTGGGTTTCTCCAGCCACTCTGGGTGGCTCCCAACAGAATATTAAAAATGTGATAAAACATCAAATATTAAAAACTTCCCTAAACAGGTCTGCCTTCAGATATCTTCTAAAAGTCAAGTTGTTTATCTCCTTGACATCTGGTGGGTGGGCGTTCTAAAGGGCAGGCACCACTACCGTGAAGGCCCTCTGCCTGGTTCCCTGTCACCTCACTTCTCGCAGCAAGGGAACTGGACCTCACTTGACTCTGATTTTGATCACCTCCTTCTAGACTAGGGTTGGGGAAACCTGTGGCCCTCCAAATGTTCGACTTCATCCCTCATCATCCCTGATCACTAGCCATACTGGCTGCTCCAGAGTTGGAGTCCAAAGGCATTTGGAGGACCCATGTTTTTCCCCTCCCTCTCCTACATTTCCCAGGCAGCTGGAAGTGAAACGGGACCTCTCCCTTGCCAAGGTCCACAAATGGAGCTCACATGAGTAAATTGTATTTCACATAATGACCAGAGGTGGTATCCCGCTACATTTTACTCAAAGCAAACCCACTTAAATTAATGAACATGACCAAGTTATGTCCATTAATTTCAATAGGTCTGCTCTGGTTAAAACGTAGTTGAACACTACCAGTATTTCATAATGTATTACAATATATCTTTCTCATGATAATAGCTTGATGCTTTTCAAAGCTATTTCATTTTGAAAGGAAACATGTGCTGGGCCAAGGAGTCACCATCAGCACACCTCAGGTGTCTTCAATACCCTCCTCCTTTTGGAGTACCTTCGCCTTCCTTTCGAAAGGTGAAAAAATTGCAGCCAAAATCATTACTGCAGTTGGAGAAAAGAAACCCTAAGCTTAATTGCAACTCACTTTTAGAACAATAGCTTAAAAGCAGGCTATAGAATTGTCAAATGCATAAAATAACAAAAAAGGGGGGAACGACTTGAAAAGATGTTGCACTTCAGAGAAAATCAAGTGGGCGTCTGACATCTGTTTCAAGTTCGTTTGATTCAAAATAGGAACAAGACTATTTTGACCCAGAATACCTTTTCAAGCAGTGCAATCCCACATATAAAGTGTGTTCAGTGGGGCTTATGCACAGGTAAGTGTACATACCTTAACCCCTTTTTGCAGAGTCAAACCCTTGCCAGTTCCGAGGTTTGTCAGATATTAAAACATTAAATAAATCCTTCAAAGATTGGAATAGTTTCTCTGCTACTTCTTGCAGATTCAGACGCCAGAAAGAGAAAGTTTCATTAGAAGCAGATTAGAAGAGGATAACATGTGCAAGAGAAGTAATTCTTTTGCCAGCTGTTAGTAAATTGGAAATGGCACACTTACAATCATGTTCGATGCACTGCATTGAATTGCTTAGCTCAGTCCTGAAGTTAAAAGCGCAACTCACTCGGAGCTGCCGTTCCATAAATATTGCATGCTGGATCCATTCACCACCATCTGCTCCAACGGTGATGGGACACCTCTACTTTCCTGCTGCAGAGATGCATCTTTCCTGTGCAACAGTGGGGGGATCCGGAGCTGGAAAGGTCAGGGGGAGGGAGAAAAGGAAAGCAAACACAACCATCTTCCAGTTTTTAGGACAACTGGAGGTACGGCAGACAAACTGGAAGAGCAAGGCTCTTTCACAAGCAGCAGTGCAAACGAAAGAGGCTGGCAATGTACTTATTGAAGAGGAAGGAGCAGAGCAGATCAGGGAGACATCAGGGACACCAGCAGGATTCATGCCTGATTTGGGGCATAAGTAGGGAGAGAGAGGAATTAATTTCGCTTCACATTTTAATGTGGATCTACCTAACTTGTGCTTTCCAAAACAATGCACAAACCAAAACGCAGCCATCGTTTGAAACTTGCACTTCTCTGAATGTTGTGACACAGGTCTCCATGCATTAAAATTCACACAGCAATGAAACCATACCAAAAAATGCATTATACAGGGTGTGGGGGAGATTAAGGAAATAGTTTGCAAATACGTGCTCATTAAGAGAAATGTGCACTGAAGCGATGGCATATTTGGGTGGGGATTTTATTTTAAAAACTCATTCAAACAGATGCAGAAATGTGGTGAGCTGAATGTCAAGACGGGGAAAAAATCCCCCATCCCCGCCCCTACGTGCCAGCCTTGAGAATGGTTGTGGGGCAGGGAAGATAGCATTATGGAGCAGTCTTGGGACAAAGTGTATCTTACATGCCAAAAAAGATTGCAAATCCGCCCTGCCACTGCCAATCCCAGTCCCTTTGGGATCCAACTTCCTCAAAGCCCTGCCATAACGTTTCATTAGCAAAAGCCAGAATTTCACATCCCAAACAAAGTAATGCTAAGTGCAATGGATGTGTCAGGGAGAGAATGGATGATGCATTTCTGAGAACCAACTGCACAGAGAGCACCCAGGACCCAAATATTTTCCTGGGTGCTTGGTGCTCTCTGTGCAGCTGGTTCTCAGAAATGCATCCATTCTCTCCCTGGCATGTCATATGGTAGCTAAACAAATCTTACAGTGGTACCCCGCAAGACGAACGCCTTGGAAGACGAAAAACTCGCTAGACGAAGGGGTTTTTCGTTTTCTTAGCCGCTTCGCAAGACGCATTTCCCTATGGGCTTGCTTCGCAAAACGAAGCTTGCCCCGCAAGCTCCGGGGATAGCGGGGAAGCGCAGCGCGTCTTCCCCGCTGTCCCCGGACCTCTTTTGAAGCAAGGGGCGGCGGGGAGAAGATTGCTTCTCCCCGTTGCCAGCCCCGCAATCTCCGGGGACAGAGGGGAAGGCGTGCGCACCTTCCCCTCTCTCCCCGGACCCCTTTTGAACCAAGGGGCGGCAACGGGGAGAAGCGATCTTCTCCCCTCCGCCCCTTGCTTCAAAAGAGGGGACAGAGGGGAAGGCGTGCGCACCTTCCCCTCTCTCCCCGGACCCCTTTTGAACCAAGGGGCGGCAACGGGGAGAAGCGATTCTCCCCGCTGCCCCTTCCCTTGCTTTAAAACAGGTCCGAGGACAGAGGGGAAGGCGCGCGGCGCTTCCCCTCTGTCCCCGGACGGTCTCCATAGGAACACATTGATTGATTTTCAATGCATTCCTATGGGAAACCGTGCTTCGCAAGACGAAAAACTCGCAAGAAGAAAAAACTTGCGGAACGAATTAATTTCGTCTTGCGAGGCACCACTGTACTGAAATTTGCAGCATCAAGGGGGAAGGGGAGAAACAAATGTCTCCGGGGACAACCCGTTTTAGTTAGTTTACATGTATTTTAACAGATTGCTTCCGTACACAGGGAAAGCAAGCAAGCGCTTCCATACTTTGCAGCTGATCAACTGCTTGAAAACATTTCCTAATGTAACTGGAGCAATGGGTGCTGATGGTTGGTGGAGCCTTTGTATGAATAGATTTTACTATATGTGCAGAGATTTTAGTTTGATTTCTTTCTGAACTGTTTTTAATCATTGTTACTGAAAGATTATTAAAATGCTCAGAGTATTGAAAAGCTGACATTAGGTTAGAAATTTATTGTTATGTAAATGCTTGTTGGTGATTATTCTTATATATAGGCCGGCCCTACCATTAGGTGGAGTGGAAAACCCACTCTAAGCAGCAGATGCACTGATAAAGTGTTGGAGGACAGAGCTGCTCTGGGGGACGCTGCCCTATCACCAGTTTTGGAACAGGAGGTAACTGCTACCTGGCTCGACTTCTCTTTGTGGAATGGTGAGGGCTATGGGTTTCTCAGAGTCAGGCAGAGAAATGCTCTAGACTAGTCCAGTGTTGCTGTAATCATTTACCTTGTATATTGTGAGCTATCATGAAGGCAATTTGTTTTGTGGAAAGGCAGCCTATAATTTCAAGTATAATTGAATCCAGTTAGCGGTTGGGTTTTGAAGACACAAACTCTAAAGGGAGGCTTTCTTTATGCTTATTGAGGGACCTAAAGGAAAGAGGCAGGCAGTCACTGTAAGGGACATTAATGCTAGGCTAGACTAAGAAGGAATACCGGCTGCCAACACAGCAAAACAGCTCTCAGGGTCTGTTCTGACCCACAGGTCCGAATACAGGCTGGGGCAAAGGAATGACTGATGTCCCAGATGAGATGAGTGCTGCACCCCATAGTCCCTTTGACTGGACTAAACTGTCCAGGGGTCCTTTACCTTTTACTACTACTGATAATAATAATGATAATAATTACCGTATTTTTCGCTCTATAACACGCACCCGACCATAACACGCACATAGTTTTTAGAGGAGGAAAATCCGTAGGCATGCCACCCGTAGGCATTCCCTCCATAACACGCACAGACATTTCCCCTTACTTTTTAGGAGGAAAAAAGTGAGTGTTATGGTGCAAAAAATACGGTAAGCCCCACCCATCTGACTGGGTTGCCCCAGCCACTCTAAGCAGCTTCCAACATATATAAAAAACATAATAAAACATTAAACATTAAAAAAATAAATTCCCTATACAGGACTGCCTTTAGATGTCTTCTAAAGGTTGTATAGTTACTTATCTCCTTGGCTCAGGGATTGCATAACTCCACCCCTTCCAACATCCTAAGGAAAAGTGGGACATTCCAGGATCAAATCAGAAACAGCTTCTGTAAATCTGGGACAGTCCCTGGAAAATAGGGACACTTGGAGGGTTTGTGACAGGCAGGCAGCATGAGACGTCTCCCCTCTCCTAACTAGCTGAACCCAAATGGATGCTTCAAAGCAAGCAGATAAGCATAAATGACCCCATTTTACAGCTCACACCAATTAGTCCTTGGGTTATACTGACTACCAAGATGGCGATTACAGGCCATTTGCTCATTTGGGTTCTACACAGGGTCCAGCCTATTTTCCTGTTGGATCTAATCCTACCAGAAAGCCAGAAGGTGTAGCAGGGAAGTGGGGGGAATCCCAGATCAGAGTCGGATCAATATGATACGAGGGTTATGATGTCTCCCGAGGAGCAGCTCAAACCAATAGTTGGGAATTGTGATTGGAGCATCTGAGAAAGCTATTAATCCACCGTCAGGCTCTCCTCTTGATAACTGATGAGTTGTCTCAGATCAGTGCATCAGAGATGGCGTTTGTTCCTGATTCCTTTCACTGACACATTTGACTTGCGCATTAAAAATTACGGCCCCTTCTTTTTTCTTTTTAACATGCCACAAGTCAAAGCAACATTTATCACTAATTGCACAATTACTTCACATGGCACCAGAGATGGAAGCCTTGACTTTTAGCAATATCAAGTTTGCAGAAAAGTCAAGGCAGTAATTATGCGAGGCAAAATCATTTAGTAAATTAAAGTAATTCCTCACCAGACGCGGTTAAGATTCCATGGATTCCATTACTAGCATAATAAAATAATTGCACAATTAGGAGCAAATTACTTATTCTTTTAGAAGTGCTCAACTTACTGCAAACAATGTATTTTAAATCAAAGATCATATGCTTCCAGTTAATGAGACCTAGCGGTGTCTTTCCATATGGTAGACCGGGAGATAATCAGAAAAGTGCTAGGAGGTCAACTAGTGAAGGCTGTCGCTGGGCATTTCTCTTTCAGGGTCATGTCTGCATTTTCGTTATCAGATGCTTTCATGCCCCTTCCTCACTCCCAAAGCCAGTATAGCAATGCTCTGTAGCGTGCTCTTTTTGGGCAGCCAAATTTGCATAATAAAACACACCATTTTGCACAATCTTTACGATAAAGATGCAAGCTTTCCAAAGGTGGATGTGTTCCTTTAGGTCAATACTGGCTAATCCGTGGTTCTCCAGATGTTGTTGGACTCCAGCTCTCATCAGCCCCAGCCAGAATGGCCAATGGTCAGGACGAAGGAAGCTGGGAGCCCATCAGCATATGGAACTTAACAGCCCTGTCTGGCAAGCTTTAACCTCTCCCTAAAGCTACTAGTTTCTACGGCCATACTACCCTGAACACGCCCAATCTCGTCTGATCTCGTAAGCTAAGCAGGGTCAGGCCTGGTTAGTACTTGGATGGGAGACCGCCTGGGAATACCGGGTGCCATAGGCTTTTGCCTCCTTAGAGGTGGCGCTGTGGTTTAAACCACAGAGCCTAGGACTTGCTGATCAGAAGGTCGGCGATTCGAATCCCCGCAATGGGGTGAGGTCCTGTTGCTCGGTCCCTGCTCCTGCCAACCTAGCAGTTCGAAAGCACGTCAAAGTGCAAGTAGATAAATAGGTACCGCTCCAGCGGGAAGGTAAACAGCATTTCCGTGCGCTGCTCTGGTTTGCCAGAAGCAGCTTAGTCATGCTGGCCACATGACCCAGAAGTTGTATGCCGGCTCCCTCGGCCAATAAAGCGAGATGAGCACCGCAACCCCAGAGTCGTCCGCGACTGGACCTAATGGTCAGGGGGCCCTTTACCTTAAAGCTACTAATTAATTGAAGCCCCATTGCTCAGTAATAATGACATCAGAAAATCACTTCAATACTCTGCTCTTATAAGGAACTGCTGAGGGAGTTGGGTATACAGTGGTACCTCGGGTTAAGAACTTAACTCGTTCTGGAGGTCCATTCTTAACCTGAAACTGTTCTTAACCTGAGGTACCACTTTAGCTAATGGGGCCTCCCGCTGCCACTGCACGATTTCTGTTCTCATCCTGAAGCAAAGTTCTTAACCCAAGGTACTATTTCTGGGTTAGCAGAGTCTGTAACCTGAAGAGTCTGTAACCTGAGGTACCACTGTATTTAGCCTGGAGAAAAGAAGACCAAGAGGTGATGCGGTAGCCATCTTCAACTATCTGAAGGGATGCCACATGGAAGATGGAGCAAGCTTGTCTTCTGCTGCTCCAGAGGGTAGGACCTGGACCAATGTACTCATATGAGAAGAAACAAGATTCTGAGTAAACATTAGGAAGAACTTTCTGATGGTAAGAGTTGTTGGACAGTGGGATGGGCCACCTCAGAAAGCGGTAACATCTCCTTCATCGGAGGTTTTTAAAGATAGGTTGGCTGGCCACCTGTCCAGAATTCTTTAGCTGTGATTCTTACCTTGAACTAGGTGACTCTTGGGACCTCTTCCAACTCTACAATTCTATGGTGCTATGAATGTATTCCCCCAAAAGGTTATCATGCACAAAGATGTTGTGAACATGTGTGCAGATCGTCTCATATTGCAAAGCACAGCACAGCATGTGCGCACACCCCAGCTAGCGCACATCTTCTTAATGACACGGCTTCAACGCCGCTCTGCAATAGTTGGGCTTCATATTGTTGGATGCGCAACCCCACGAGCAAGTAATTCTGAACAGTGCTGGTTATTTCAGCAATGATTCTGGTGGATGTTTCATCAAAGGCTTTTGTGCAGCGTCCTTTGAGCCAAAAAGGGCCCATACAATCATCATCATTGTTGCAAGGACATTTGTTTTCCCCTCCAAACAGCACAAAACAGATGGCACATGCAGGATGCAACCGCCAGGAGTAAAGGGAGTATCTGTGCACTTGGGAAGCAAGCCCTGATATGCTGGCAAGGACCGGGGCTCCACAGTTCCAGAAAGGTGAGCCAGCCCAAGAACACACATACTGTGCAAGCCGTCCTTAGCCAGAATTGTTGGCAAAAGAGCCCTACGGTGGGTGGGACGAACAGCACAAGTCCATAAATAGATCCTAAATCCTCTATCATGCTTCCTATTTCCCCCCACAAAAGCCAGGCTTGGCAGAGTGCTTTGCGCTAAGTACCGGATTCTTAATGGGGCAGTTAACACTCCAAATCCAACTTTGAGCAGTGAAGCTATGGAAGCAAACAGTGGCTTTTAAGAGCAGAGGGTGGGTATGTGTTTGCATCCCCTATTAGACGGCCCTCCCGCTCGTTTTTTATTTTTATTTTGGTAAGGCATTGAATTCGCTGGCCTCTTTGAGCTCCAAATTATGAAAATATCTGCGGCTTAAAAGCAGCAGGACAATTGTGTGGAAGAAAGGCTGCCGTGCTAATCATAGCTCCCAGTTCCGGCAGATTGATCCAGAGCCTTGTAGGGCAAGCAAGCACACCTTGAGGGGTTGTGCGTGTGTGTGTGTCAGGAGTGGAAAACACAAGAGCAGCAGCCTCCGCGGTAAAGCACACAAACCCTGGAAGCATTGTGCAAGACACAAAGAATACAAAAGAGCGAGCTGCAAACTCAAAAAGTGTTCGTTGCTAGACTGCGGTGGATGGAGCCAGGCCAGTTTCAAACTGTTGCTTGCTTGATCAGAATAAAGGACGTGCACAGCACTGGCCAAGATAGATGGGCAGAAGTCCCTCAGGGTGGATTTGTGTCTTCACAGGCTACAGCAGCCTTCGTCAACCCGCTTCCCTCCACATGTTCTGGGTCACAATTCCCACCAGTCCCGGCCAACATGGCTGGTTGATGCAGGGGCTGATGGGAGCTGAAGTCCAAAGCATTTAGAGGAAGTTGTGGAAGTTCGAACTGCAGTTTGTTCATCAGCCATAAAGAGAAGAAATATGTATTTTTAAAGCAATACTTTACGTGGCAGGAATGGCACTGCATGCAACTGCTCCCAGCCAACTTTGCTCTTGGGATATATACTCCTCATTGTGCCAACACTGCAGTTCCACCCATGGCTCAGCTGGTAGAGCATGAGACTCTTAATCTCAGGGTCATGGGTTTGAGCCCCAGACTGGGCAAAAAAATCCTGCATGGACTAGATGACCCTTGTGGTCACTTCCAACTCTACAATACTATTTTCTATTATCTATAATACATTTTCCGTTCTGATTTGACCTGCACTGCATCCGATGCAGGCCTGGCACATTTTGCCTTAAAACAGATGTGAGTTGTGAACAGATGTGCACTCTTTTGTGCGCACACACGGACACACATGCATGCACACACAGAGATAGGCCCTGTACAAAATATCACGGGATGCCTCAGAAACCAGAGTTGCTCCAGAGGGCAACAACATGTCCTGTTGAAAAGCTTACTAGGAAGCCAAGTCTGACATCAGCAGGTGGCATCCTCAGGGAGTTGTCAGGGCCTTATGACTGTGGCAGAGTCCACCACTCCCATGACCTTTTGGAGCATGGTAGGGAAGCCAAACAGCAGCTTGCTGCCCAGCAGATTGGAGTGCTGCTCCCAGGCGAGCTCACCAGGGACCCCGCTGACATTGGAGGCCACCCACCACTTTGCCCAAAGCCCCTCAAACCTGGATCCCACCCTACGGAAGACTTCTTAGATGCTGTACTTATGCTGTGGAGTCCCTTGGGTGGCTCAGCTAAGCAAAGACATCACCTTTTAAGGCTGCACTTTGTCCTTAGGTAAGGTCCTTAGGGGACGCAGGTGGTGCTGTGGTCTAAACCACGGAGCCTATTGGGCTTGCCGATCAGAAGGTCGGTGGTTCGAATCCCCGCCATGGGGTGAGCTCCGTTGCTCTGTCCCAGCTCCTGGCAACCTAGCAGTTTGAAAGCACACCAGTGCAAGTAGATAAATAGGTACTGCTGTGGCGGGAAGGTACATGGCATTTCCGTGCGCTCTGGCTTCCGTCACAGTGTCCCGTTGCACCAGAAGCGGTTTAGTCATGCTGGCCAC
Organism: Podarcis liolepis; assembly: GCF_965112155.1. NCBI lineage: Eukaryota > Metazoa > Chordata > Lepidosauria > Squamata > Lacertidae > Podarcis > Podarcis liolepis. Next base: position 17,676,844 of record NC_139567.1, on the reverse strand, counting down.
ATGACCCAGAAAGCTGTCTGTGGATAAACACCGGCTCCCTCAGCCTTAAAAGTGAGATGAGCACCACACCCCATAATTGCCTTTGACTGGACTTAACCGTCCAGGGGTCCTTTACCTTTACCTTACTTTGTCCTTGAATGGGGCAAACACTGAGCACCCTGAAAGAGTTTTAAAACCACACCTCTTTGGCCAAAGCTGTTTTTCACAGGGACTCTTCAGAAAAATACACACCCATGCTATTGTTGCCATTTGGTCCAGTGGCTTTCTAATGCTCTGTATTTGAAGAATCTTTCCATATCACACTTGGTCTACTGGTCTCTTTTGTGGAAGACCCAGGAGAATAACCATGGGTGCAGCTTACATGGAGTACAGGACAGAGCCACACAAGCTGACTGCACATTATGGGAGACATCCAAGTAGTCCCACCTGTGGCCATACATTGCAGGTGAAGGTCACCAGCGGGACAGCCCTTTAGTTAACCGTCAACATGTTACCAAGGATTGCCAGGGTTCCCAACAAGCCGAGAACCACTGATTTAATCTTCTTGGGCAGTAACTTTCTAAATCCAAGAGTCTGAGACATTATAGGGAGTAATTTTCATTTTGTTGTTCCTGATTTTGCAATCTGTAGGGATGCTTTAATGGAATTATACAGCCCTGGTGGAGGTCATCCAAAGAAGATATATTGCAGACAGATTAGATTACAGAGAGGTTTTTTTCAGTTCAGGTCTGGCAGCCACATAAGCTCCAGGTATTTCTAAGAACCTGGGCTCAGAGCAGAAGCACCGTGTAGCTTTGCCAAAGAACACAGGCCCCCTTTGAATAGCATCATCATAATACACTTGGCTCTTGTGGTTTTAGGGAGTTGACACTTCTCCATGCGGCTGCTGTGCCAAGCTCTGAAAAACTTCCAGATGAGAGGCAATTCTGATCCAGCTAATTTTCTCAACCTGCTTTACTGTTGCATATTTGGTGCATTATATGAGGATTTGAGAGTTCTTGTCTGTTTTATCCCAGTAACAGCTCTGCGCCGTTGCTGCTGTCTGTCCCCTGATATTTGAATCCACCTTTTATATTGCAGGATTACACGATGCAACAACACCTCGTGTCTAAATTGTGGAATGCCAAGCTATCATCCTAGAATGCCAATTAAGACATGAGATCATACAAAAGAGGGAAGCGCAGAGGCGCACGATCGCTCCATGGGCACTTCTGCATCCACTGGGCTGAGGTGTCGAGAGACGCGAAAGGCTTGCATTTGGAATCTCATGGGCCAAGAATGGAACTCAGCCTAGCAAGCTGCTTGGAGTTGAATGTGGTGAGAAGCACAAGAGAAAAGGGACAGGCAACTTCAGCCAATGTGATTAGCAGCCCGGATGAAGCCTCATTATTGTACAGGTGTGGTGCAAGTATGAATGAGCCAGGCCTCCTTTTGCCCTGCCCTGATTTAAGAGCAGGACTTGCCACCTGCGCTCACAGGCTCCAGCTGTGTGCTCCTTGCTGCCAATGCTAAGATTGCAAGTGCATCCCTCCACTGCCATTTCCTTGACCCAGCCTTGAAGTGAAGAAGAAGAAGAGTTTGGATTTGATATCCCACTTTATCACTACCCGAAGGAGTCTCAGAGAGGCTAACAGTCTCCTTTCCCTTCCTCCCCCACAGCAAACACTCTGTGAGGTGAGTGGGGCTGAGAGACTTCAAAGAAATGTGACTGGCCCAAGGTCACCCAGCAGCTGCAGGTGGAGGAGTGGAGACGCGAACCCAGTTCCCCAGATTACAAGTCTATCGCTCTTAACCACTACACCACACTGGCTCTCATGAACTTTCGTGCTCATGGGCCCCAGCAGTCCAGTGTGTTCTGGTGCCCTGTGAAGTCTGGCAATCCACACTCTCTTCCCCCATCTGTTTTTGCCAACATTTGTTGTTGTTGATTCCATTTCTAAATGGCTATCTCAGAAGCGCGGCAGCCCTTTCCCAACATTTATCTCTGTAGGCACAAAATGGCTACAATCTGACTAAATGGAAGAGTTTGTGAGTGTGGAAAAGCTTCCTGGGCAGGGAAGCACTTGCTGAACCAAGCAAGCAATTCTGAATTAGGATTCCGCTTTGCTCCGTTGCAGGCTCAAAATGAGAAAAGAGGCATCGGCAGTGGCAAGCAAGGAAAGAACACAATGCTGGATCACACCAAAGGGGATCCACCTAGTTTGCCAGAGGAGTCAGAGTAGGGGCCTCCAAACAGAGCATGAGCACAGCAGCCTTCTCCTAAGCAACCGGCATGCTAGTAGAATCCCAGTCCCTGAACATGGAGAATTGACATCATCGTCATGACCAGCAACCACTGACAAACCTCTCTCCCTCTCTGCGATTGTTGCATCCCTTTTTGAAGCCGTGTAAAAGTGTGCGTGCACCCCCAGGCCCCCAGACCATTAGTGATTCCTTGATGGGCAAGCGAGGTGGAGGAAGGAGACACATGCAACGATTCCCTGCCCAATTCCTAGATTTGAATATTTTGTCTGCTGCTAAAAGGCTGCTTTTAAGTCTCTCCCAACATCAGCTCTGGAAGATTGAAATATCAATTACAGATCAATTTTCTCCTTAAGTAAACACTAATGCAGGATAAACAGTATTAGGAGATGCAATCGTAACATTGCTGACTTCAGGACAGACTGCCTGCTGCTCACAGCAAGTTTAAGCCTGGAGATTAATTAACCTGAGAAGATATCACTTAAGGAAGATTTAAGGCTATCAGGTTGGGAATATGAGGCAACGAGGCGCCGTGCATGTTAAGGAGGAGGCAGGCGAGTTCTAGAAAGGAGCAGCGAGCTTTGATTCCCTCCCCACCCCCCCACGGTTAAGGTTCTTGTTTTCCCCAGCACCGATTCGACACGGCTTTAAGGATTAGGTTCAAAAACTGGGCGAATTCTCTTTTTATAGCTAAGCCACTGTAAAACCACAGGCCACCAAAGTAATTCTAGTCCATGATTAGAATCGTTGTGGGAACCTCAAAAGCTTCCACACCATGACACCATTTGATGCAGACCACTTCTTGACTCAAATGAGTTGTGGGGTCTTCCATTTGCTGGGACTTCAGTCATTTCATCTCCCCACACCTGTTTCCAGCCTTCAGCTTGGCCAAAGAACCTTTAGGTCATTGTTTCCCAACCTTTTTTGGGCAAAGGCACACTTGTTTCATGAAAAAAATCTCGAGGCACACCACCATTACAGCCCCGTGACGTCAGCGTGCAGCGTCACTCCGGGAGGGACATGAATTGCTAGCAAATTACATAATCACCTCCTTGAGGGCTGGCTCATCTTCTCCGAAGGCAGAACCCCATTAATTAACAGCACAGACTCACACCATAGCCAAGACGAGGGGGGAAAACCTCAGTCATGCACAGTCATGCACATGTGGGGGCTAAATGAGGACGAAGACCGGGCAGAGAGCAGGGTTCAAATCACCCCACCTGGCCAGGACAATCCCTGGGTGCTCCCTTGGGCCACTCGCCTGACCCACCTCGCAGGGCTGTTGTTGCGAGGATAACACGGGGAGAACCAGCGCGCGCCCCCGGGAGCTCCTTGGAGGAGAAAGCGGGCGATGAATGCAATGCACGAAATATATGAGAGGCGACCAGGTTTTGCAGGTGAGGGGCCCCCGCCAGCCTCCGCTTCCAACACCCGGCGCAACGACGCCGAAGTTTCCCCCCGGGCTCGGCTCGGGGAGCAGCGCTGCTCCCCCCCAGCTCCCCTTCGCCCTCCCGGCTCTCTCTGCCGCCCACTGGGGACCCCCCTCACCTGCCAAGTCCGGAGCGCCGGTGGAAGTTGCATGCATGCATGCAGGGCGCCGTGTTTCCATTGCATTGCACTGCACTCCATGCAACGCCTGCACGCATGCATTGCCTTGCACGCCCGCCAAGGGGTCTCCCCGCGGTCCGATGCGTCCCCTCCGGCGCGGATGCAGCATTGCAAAAATAAACACACACCCCCGACGCAGCCCTACCTGGGGGGCAGCCTCCACCGCTCCGCCTCCGCGGGGATCCCCGGGCTCCACCCTGCCGCCCGATCTCCGCAGGGGCGCAGGCAGGCTGCGCGGGGTCTGCGCGGAAGAGCCCCTGCCCGCCCGGCTGCCGCCGCCGCACTCATTCCATGGCCGGGAGAAGAGCGCTTCAAACAAAACGCCCGGCCCGCCAAGCCACGCTGGGAAACGCCAAGCCTTGGCCGAGAGCCAGGAAGGGCCTCCCCGGAGGAGGAGGAGGGAGGCGCAGAGCGGGAGGGAGGGAGGGAACCCCAGGGGTCATCTAGTGACGGCGCCCCAATCGAAAATTTGACTTTAAAAAAAAATCTTTCGATTTTTTTAATTTTTCCCGCGGCACACCAGGCAACATCTCGCGGCACACTAGTGTGCCGCGGAACAGTGGTTGGGAAACACTGCTTTAGGTGACATGGATTTAGGCTACTAAAACAGATACATATATTCTAAATGGGGGTTGACCAATTTTAATACTACTACTACTACTAATTATATATATATATATATATATATATATATATATATATATATATATATATAATAATTTTTATTATTTATATCACGCCCATCTGGCTAGGTTTCCTGATACAGGGCTGCCTTCAGATGTCTTCTAAAAGCTGTGTAGTTCTTCATCTCCTGGACATGTGATGGGAGGGCGTTCCACAGGGAGGGCCCAAAAACAAATGTTTTTCCTGCAGGGGCTCAACTCTGGCCAGGAATTAATCCCAACTGTGATGCTAATTGGGCACCATGTTTTGCACTGTATTCAACATATTAATTCTTGTTGCAAACTGGTTTGGGTTGGCAAATTATCTGGAAAGTGGTATATAAATGCAGTAAATCAAAAAATTTGAGAAAAGAAATATGAATTTGGACTCCATGTGGGAATAATGACGGCTAGATATCCTCTCGGGAGCTGCCCAAGAGCAGGCAAGGCTGCACTATGCAACAGACTCCCATGTTCCATTGTTTTTCTCCTTCTTGGTCAATACCAAAATATGCTGTTCCGCTCACTGACAAACAGATTGTGGAGCCAACAGGTAGTGAAAAGGATGAGCAACCCACCACCCACCTCTGGTTGCTTTCAGAGAGAGATGGAAACATAACACAGCTCTTCTCAGATAATTCATCACGGCTCCTCAGTCTGACTGACATTCTTGACCTCTGGCTTACTTTCATTGTTCAGCTGCTATTGTAGGGAAACTGGGGGCGTTCTTTTGAAACATCCTAAATTCTGCTTCGCCAAAACGCACAGAAATGAGAGGCTCACCTTTGGGTTTTTTGGAGTAGTAACCAGGGAGCCTATACACACTTTGCACATAGCCTGGAGAAGACTGAGAGGAGATATGATAAAAAGGTAAAGGTAAAGTACCCCTGACAGTTAAGTCCAGTTGCAGGCGACTCTGGGGTTGCGGCACTCATCTCGCTTTACAGGCTGAGGGAGCCAGCGTTTGTCCGCACTGTTTCTCCGGGTCATGTGGCCAGCATGACTAAGACGCTTCTGGCGAAACCAAACACCGAAACCAGAGCAGAGCATGGAAACACTGTTTACCTTCCTGCTGGAGCAGTACCTATTTATCTTCTTCTTCTTCTTTGGCGATCCCTCATAGCCGAGTAAGACTGTCTTCCATAAACACAGTTTTAACAATGAGTCTTTAAGTGACTATGGAGGCCAATTCTGGATCCACACGTCCTTCCACAGTGGGGACATTTCTGCGCAGGAGTTGATCACGGTGTGGTTTTGCCAAGCTTGCCTTCCTCTTAGCATGTTTCTCCCTTTGCGTCCTGAGTTCAAGTGTCTTCAAAGCCCATGACACCTTTGGTAACTGCTGTTCTTCAACTGGAGCACTCGCAGGCCAGTGTTTCCAAGTTGTCAGTGTTTATACATTCTTTTAGATTTGCCTTGAGACAGTTTTTAAACCTCTTATGTTGACCCCCAGCATTATGCTTTCCATTTTTAAGTTCACAATAGAGTAGTTGCTTTGGAAGACGATCATAAGGCATCCACACAACATGACCAGTCCAGCAAAGTTGATGTTGAAGAATCCTCACTGCTGATCTTTGCTTCTTCCAATACACTTCCCAAGTGACGTGTAAAATTTTTATCTACTTGCACTTTGATGTGCTTTCGAACTGCTAGGTGGGCAGGAGCTTGAACAGAGCAACAGGAGCTCACCCTGTCGCGGGGATTCGAAATGCCAACCTTCTGATCGGCAAGTCCTAGAGGCTCAGTGGTTTAGACCACAGCGCCACCCATGTCCCTATAGTGATATGATAGCCACCTCCAAATACCGTATTTTTCGCCCCATAGGACGCACCGGCCCATAGGATGCACCAAGTTTTTTGGGGGAGGAAATAAAGAAAATAAATTTTATTTCCCCCCCAGGCGCTTGTGTGGCCGGCAGCGGGGAGAAGCGCTCTTCTCCCCGCCGCCTGCCTGCAGACCAGGTCCGGGGACACCGAGAAGATGCGCTGCGCCTCCCAGCTGTCCCCGGAGCTTGCGGGGCAGGCGGCAGGGAGAAGCGCTCTTCTCCCCGCCACCCGCCTGCAGACCAGGTCCGGGGACAGCGGGAAGACGCGCTGCGCCTCCCAGCTGTCCCCGGAGCTTGCGGGGCTGGCGGCGGGGAGAAGCACGGGTCTCCCCACCGTCAGCCTCCAAACCACATCGGGAGACAGCGGGATGGCGGCATTCCGCCTCCCCGCTGTCCCCCGACCTTGTGGGGTTGGCGCTGCGGCTGTCCTGAAGCCTGGAGAACGAGAGGGGTCGGTGCGCACCGACCCCTCTCGCTTTCCAGGCTTCAGCGAAAGCCTGCATTTGCCCCATAGGACGCACACACATTTCCCCTTCATTTTTGGAGGGGAAAAAGTGCGTCCTATAGGGCGAAAAATACGGTATCTAAAGGGATGTCACATGGAAGATGGAGCAAGCCTGCTGCTCCAAAGGGTAGGACCCAAACCAATGGATACAAATTACAAGGAAGGAGATTCCAACTTAACATTAGGAAGAACTCTCTGACAACAATGGAATGGGCTATACCACAGAAGATGGTGGCCTCCCCTTCATTGGAAGTTTTTAAACAGAGGTTTGGATGGCCACCTGCCAGGGATTTTTCAGCTGCGATTCCTGGATTGCAGAAGATTCTGCATTGCTTTGGGGGTCTTTCCAACTCTATAATTCTATGATTCTAGGGTTATCGGTTTGGACACAAACCAGAGACAAAGGGCTACCTCAATCTGTGCAAACATTCCCTGTCTTTTTTCTTTCACTGGCAATTTCTAGATCAAAAGCAGTGTGCAGCAAAATCCAGACAACACCACAGAATCATACCACAACTTTCATCCAAACAAATAAAAATCTAAAGACTAAAATCACACGATAAATGGAGCAAACAAGCTACCAAGAGCAATTCACGAATGCCTGGGTGAACAAAAGTGTTTTTAATTGCCAGTGGAAATACATTGCTGTCTGATCGCCAAGAAAATTATTTAGCATTCTACCTCTGGGGTTCCACTCCAAATATAGGAAACTGTTTTATACAGAGTCAGACCATTGGTTCATTTTCCTTGGTACTGCCTGTTCTGACTGGCACTGGCTCTCCAGGGTTTCATGTAGGAGTTTTTCCCAGTCCTACTTGAAGATCCCAGTCATTGAACCTCAGACCCTCTGCATGCAAACCAGATACTCTACTGCTGAGCTACAGATGTTTATCATCCTTAAAAGTGCCTCCCTCAAACCTTGGAGGCAATGGGTAGGGGCTGAAGTATTACAATAGACTATACCAGTGGTTCCCAGTTAGCTAAACACTGTAAACCTCGTTTTCCAAAGGCCAAGATATAGACCTCTTACTTTTGAAAATGTTGATATCTCTGGGTTGGTTTTTGTTATGTGAACGGTGGCACGGACCCCCTAGGGTCTGCAAACCACCAATTGGGAACCATGTGACTATTTCATTGAACTGGCCATTAGCAGGGTTGGAGGGACCCTGGAAGGCAGTTTCTATGCCTCTCCCCATTGTCAAATGCAGCTATTACTGCTGCAGCAGTAGGGTTAGCCAGAACATAAGCAACATTTTTAAACGTGGGTTGGAAAGTTAATATGGAGTAAAATCTGTTCTAGGGTGTAATCAGATGCGGGTCAAAATCAAGACAGGATGTAACCCAACACACACACACACACACACACACACACAGCCACAACAGTAAGGCTCAGGATAATGGCTTGCTGAGGGAAAGGAGTAGTAGAATTGTGGGTTGAAAAGCAGGCTTGTCAGGCCACCCTGGGTAAAATAAGCACTGCTCAGCAGGCTGCTAGCAACCTCTTCCTGCCGTCTTTCCCAGAAGTGGCTGGGAGGCTGGAATCAAGAAGGAACGAGAGACCCCAAAAGCATCAGCTGTGCCTCAGTCAAGGTTGGCATAGCAGAGGACCAATTCATGAAAGCTAGGCAAGTCCATGGCCAGCTCCCCTCTTCTGCCTGAAGAGCAAGAAAAAAAATAAAAAAAAATAAAAGGTGTTGAGAAGAGCAACGGTGCTGTGTTTTTAGTGTTCCAGAAGAAAGCATAAGCACAATATTTCTCCAAGGAAAACAGCCTCTTCTATTGAGCAAGGTTTCCCTTTTCTCGCTTGTGCAGGATGGTGAACGATGGCACCAATTAGAGCCCACACACCACCTTAGGGCCACCCGCCAATGTACCGGGAGATGCCATCAGCCAACAACAATAGTGGAAAAACTAATAACTCCATCGCCTGCCCTTCAGGAAACAGATTTCCTTTATTTTCTTTCCAAATAAGGGAAGGAAACCACTGGGGCTTCAGGGGAAAGCCTCCCCCAACAGCTACATCGGAGGGCATTTCTGCACAAATAATTTCGTGGGAGAGGAAACTCTAAAAATACGAGGGCGAGCAAGAAAAAGCAAAGACCATTCTGCCAGCCTAGAATACAGAGACATTTCCCTACCTGCCAGGGTGTGCTCAAGAACGTGACAGCCACCAAGCAGATGGAGGGATAAGTGCTTCCTTTCTGGCAAGAAGCTGCATAGCTAGCCCTTAAGCAATTGTTACAATTAGGAAAGGTGAAAAAGAAGGTAAGCAGTGCTTGGATTTTGGGGAGGCCAGAAATTAAGAACACAACCCACAGTCTCACCAAGAGATGGGCACAGACCAGGTATGTTTAATTTGTGAAAGGCCAGCTGCCTGTGGTGTTTGGGATGGGCTTGTGAGCCCACACCAAGGTTAGCCAACCTGGGGTCCTGCAGCTGTTGGTGGACTACAACTCCCATCTTCCATTGGTTATGCTGGCTGTGGCTGATGGGAGTTGTAGTTTACATTTGGAGGGTGCCACATTGCATCACACTGTAAGCAGCTTACGAATGAGAGCCATGGCAGACCTCAGAGAAGCACTTGCAACTGGCACAGATAGTTTAAGAAAAGCTGAGAAGCCAAGTTGTGTGTTTTGGGATGGAGGACTGGTTGAGCACACAAACATGGTGTCTGGTGGGGCTCCCAAAACAGGGCTGAGGACATGGCAGCCTGCCTCCTACTTAGGAGCATCCCTTGTAGATGCTGCCGCAAAAGAGTGCAGAACGAGACAGAAAAGTAGTTTTGTAACATTAATTTGTTTTTATTAAGAAGACAGATACTTTATAGTACTTCTTTTTCTTTGTAAAAATGGTATACATGAACCAATACAAAATGTGAATGGGAAGATATGAATATGCGTTTTCTTACACTGCAACATTGTCCATGGACACCTTAAAACAGAATCGGCCTAAGGGGGCAGAAGTAACGAAATGTCACTGGCGGTGAGTAAAGAACAAGCTTATTTGGCATCAGTTATGCATCCCATATTTTTCTTGGCAACATTCCTGTTTTGCTGTTGCTGATGTTATAAAAAATAAACTCCCCAACCACAAAGCCTAAGAAAAATCTCCAAGCTGCAAACCCCTGGGAAACAAGTTTGTTCTTTCTCCACTCTTAACAAAATCCTTGTAATCTAACCCTGTACAAATCAATACTTAACAATACATTTCAAACAGTGCACTGTATACTTGCAGGGGGGCAGGGGGAAAGAAAAGTAAAAACCCTTTAAAACTTGATATACAACTAAAACCCATCAGTTCCTGTTGTGGTTGCTCGTTGTGTTCTCTTCCAACGTGTGGGGCCAAAAACTTTTCGCGATCTACCTGAGACGGAAAACACCAATCAAAACACATGAACCTGAGACATGTCAACATTATTAAGTCAAAGTTACATTGGGAACACTTGCACGACTGTACACTTTTCAAAACAAGGATGAGCTGCTCAGGGAACGGTATGCCAGTTCTGTGATGAATGGGTAGAAAAAAGCCCCCTCCCCAAAACCCACCCCCACAATTTTTCAATCACTGTCTTTGCCCTTCCATGGGGTTGACCTGTTGTCTCAAGCAGTACAGAAGGCAGAGAAACAAGAGGGGCACGTTACAAAACTTTGCAAGAGGTCAATTGCGTTTTCATGGTTCTAAAGGAGAGGGAGGGCGGGGAAGGAAAATATTGTACGAAAAAGAAGGGGGGAAAGGGGTTTTATTTTGTGTGTAAAGGTAGCATCTGAATGGCTCTGCCAACAATTAAACAAACCTAAAACTCACAAATATAACTATTTTTAAAAGCCTTTTAAAATACATCTAGAGATGATATTCTCCCCTAATAAAACTTGGCATGTACGTAACATGACTGCCGCTAAAATTAATCCTTCAAATTCCTTAATTCCGTAATGAACTGAGGGGTTCCCTCATGAGCTAGCCTCTTCTTAATGCCAACCCTTTATCTGGTGCCTCATTAAAAAAAAAAAAAAAATCCTGATTCACATCACACGTCGCTTTCTCCTTTTGTTAAAAGGGTTTCGAAGCAGCGTATTATCCCCAAGGGGGGGTGGGGTACCATGCTCCCCCCTCCCCAGGAAAGGAAAGGAAGTGGCAGACACACAGACTTTGCTCTCTTCCTCCCGAGGCTTCAGATCTCCAACACTCACAAGGTAAACTTATTTTTAGTTATCTCTTCACCATGACTACCATCATGCAAGGATCAGTAATTTATTGGCAGATGGCTCTTAAGGCTGAGGAAGGAGGCCAGGGGCTGCGTTTGGAAGGTACAGAGTCAGGGAAAAGGAAATAAAGAATATATATATATATATATATATATATATATATATATATATATATATATGTATTCTTGATTTCCTCATACAAACTCAGCATTTAAGAGTTTGGATTGAGTAACTGGAAGGGGGGGGGGACTTTCCATGCTGATTTCTCCACCTCTGCTCTGACCTTTCTGGAACAGAGATGCAGGGCAGTCCAGCATGAAAACAAGGCGTCTTTTCTTCTCTTCCCTCCTGCCTTTTGTGAAGTCAAATCTGAAGGAATGAAAAGTTCCACACAGTCTGTGGACGGATACCTCAGCATGACCAATACCTGTAATGTACAGTACCTGCAGGCCGCAATCATAGCGCCTCACCCTCTGTGCCCTCTTTAGCAAGATACAAAAGAGAAGAAGAGAGGAAGAAGAAGGGGGCAAACCAAGACAGATAACATAATAATGAAGAAAAAGAAAAAGAAGTCGGCCGATTCGTATTCCTTTCACATCACAAAGTTTTTTCTTTTTCCTGTTTCCTGTAAATTACAGCAATGCGAGGCCAATTGGGAGCCAGCGTAGGGATCATTTGCAACAGAAAATAATTAGAGCAGAACTTCGCATTTCTTCCCTCCCCGCTTTCCCTTCTGCGACAACTCAAATTTGCCTACTTGCACGAAAGGAGCAGCCCTCATCTGTCACGGCTGTTTAGGGCGAGAACCGGGGAAATGCACTCAATACCCTGTTCCTGTACAGACAATATGGGCATGTCCAGCAAAGAGGAGTCAGTCTATAGACCTAGAATAAAGAACAGACTCCGCTCTCTCCCAGAGTCCACTTTGCTTGCAGGTAACTCAGCATGGTTCTGGGTCTCAATGAAAAGCAGAGCATATTCCGGACATTTCAGCCTATTTTGGCTAGTCTTCGCTGCGTTGGAAACCTGGGCAGCTGCAAACCATTCTCCTAAAAAGTGTGTTCTTCCAAGCTCTCATGACAAGGGAGTAGGGTGGATGATGAATACACTGAATTTCAAACGATGGAATCTAAGGTGTGCCGGTTCTCCTTTGATGACACAGTTTCAAACAACAACAACAACAACCAAAAACAACCCAGGAGTTTAAAAAAATGAAGGTAAAACACTTAAAAGAAAAGAAAGAAACCAAGTCTACTTTCAAGGGATCCCAGCAGGCAATTCCAAGAGAAGCTAGGAAGAAAAAAAGAATATGAAACCATCTGCTCTCCACCCCTCCCCTCCCAACGAAACAAGAAATAAAACAAGGCACAGAATTTTCTGCAAATGATGGAACTAAACTAAATCCAAGTTGGACTTGGCCCGAGAATCAAAAACCCAAAGGAACTGAGGTGCCAAACAGCAGAATGTACTTTACAAAGAACTCTATTACACAGGGAATCCTCGATGCTCCCCACACACTTTGCCAACCATTCAATAAAAAAAAAGAAGAAATAAAAATAAACAGCACTGGAAGGGAAAAGAAAGAAAAAGACAGAAAAGAGACAAAGTTTTAAAAAAAACCCAAAACCATAAGCTGGTAGCAACTTCCAACATCACAGTCTGTATCTTCTACACAGGGCCAGTAACTGTCCGCAGTTGGACACCTCATGGAAATCAAGACGGATCTAGATGAAGTACTCTTTCTTCTCTTCAGAGTTGTTCTGTCCTCCCTCTGCATTGATTATAGCTGTGTCTGCGTCGGCCGCATCGTCAGCTCCTTTGGCTTCGTGAGTGAAGTATGTACCTGCAAAGAGAGGAGCAACCGCAGGGGCTGAGACAGGGGCTCCATGGTGGTGGCACCAACTATCTGCACTGCATATACTTGTAGGCAGCAGAGCACCTAACTGCTGCCTGTTCCATTTAAATGCTGAGCATTGAATGCACAGCATGTGCCCTGCCACTGTTTTAAGAGCCCTCCCTGTCCATGCACCCTGCTGCTGAAGGATGGCAAACTGGGATAACTGCAATAAGCATCAAAGCAAAACAGGTTATGGAATTGGATACTTGCAAATCCCATCAATTGCAAAGGGTTCTTTGTGCCTTTGAGAGGTGCATGGTTGCCATGGGCGGAGGGTTGTCCTCTCCCCTCCATATCCAATAGCCCTCCAAATGCTCTCAAATTTTCATTTTGCTAGAGAAGTAATACTTGCATGTCCAGTTTGGTAACTCTATGTATTTCTTGTATTTAAAAAAGAATGGCATGGATCAGAATTGGAACCTGGGTCCCATTCCTGTTGCAGACAGCCCTCGTCGAGCTAAAACAAGGGTACATCTTGCAAAAAAAAAAAAAAAAAATCAGTCCACATGAAACAAACACCCATTAACATTCATAGGAGCACCTAAGGAACAAATGCACAACATGTTCAAATCAGAGTGAGGGCACTGCCTCCTTCTTCTGAACTTTGTGAAGTCATCTGCCTGGGCTTCCTGACAATCCCATACAGAGAATGAGAGCACTGGTTCCTCACTCTGATTTGAACTTGTGCGATACCTGTTTGGCTGGACTTTCTCAGGAAGAGCCACCTTTTAAAAAACAGCAGCCAGGTGACAGATTAGGGAAAGCAGGAGCTGCAAACAGGCACCAAGCGGCTCGTTCTCTCGCATGCAAAACTCTCAACAGGTGATGGCTGTGAGGTGCGTATAGACTCCTCCTCTCCATTTTTGTAGGGTGGGTGGGGGAGTTCAGTTAAGCCCCACTCTTGCCGATTTACCTTTGTGTCTTGCAAAGTACCGTCCCAGAATGATAAGGAGACAGAGCATCGCAAAGACCACCACGGCCACGACTCCACCGATCACGGCATGGTCCACAGCGGTGATGGCACTTTCCTCACCTGCTCGGGAATCTGCCACAATTAGAAAACAGTAAGTATTAATATCCGTAATAATGGCCACTTGCAAATCAGGGCAACCCTCCTCCACTTCCATCTGGGTTTTTATGTGAGTGTGTGTGGCTTTTTGGTTTTGTTTCTTTTAACAAGGGGGGAAAATAGGAGTACCCAGGCAAGTCAGCTCAGGCAGAAGAACAAGCAACCCAGCCTAGTCGGCTCACCCAGAGCAGCAATAAGACACATTTCCAAATGCAGTGGGCAAGTCAAGATGGGCAAAGCTGGGGCAAGGGGAGAGGAAGGAAGCACATGGAGCCCTGAATCGTTTTGGTTGTTGTTGTTGCAAAAACTTCCACGCCGATGTCCCCAGCACTTAACCCAGATGATGTCATCTCAAATAACCATTTACACAGCCAAACTGTGCATGCAAAAAAAGAAAAAAAAAGGGGGGGGACGGAAAGGAAAAAAGGGGACCCTGTTCTCAAATTGCTGTCTGACTCAAGGAGAAAACACTTCCGAAACCTAGCCTGATAATTTCAAATTCTGTGGATGTTGATCCCCTCCGCAAGATTTCTCTGAAATGAAGATAGCAAGCAATCATGACATGCTTCTTTATTTTATTTATTTAACAACTTGCCACACAATTAATTTGTTTTTATAAGCTGCTGCTCCCTCCCTCCCTCCCTCCACCTGGAGAGGAGGAAGGACTTGCGCGGCTGGGGAGAAATCCCACAACGAACCCGGAATGAGCGATGGCTGTGTAAAATTAATGTATAGCAATGTAAACAATTTTAATTTAAGAATGCAGCTACAACAGCCCTGGCTGCAATTCCAATGGCAACCGAGATTTATAATGTAGTAAAAAACAATTATTCTCTCGTTGATTAATACATTAACATTTTGGAATGGAAGCTAAAACCATTGTCGCCGCCCCCCCTTTTTTTATTGAGTTCAACTGTGACACCTCCATTAAAATGATTTACTGGCCATCCCTTACAATTTAAGCACAGCAGCAGCAACAGAAACGGTAAAATTCTTTTAACTTTACATGATTTGTGAAGTCATATGTGAAGGATTTACCATTTAAATCTTTCACTACAAGAAGCATACAGCCAATAAATCTGCCCTTCCACCCCCCGCAGCTGCCCAGGCACCTAAGAGAAATGCGTTTCACCAGGAAGAGCGAGTGTGCAAATTCCAGTCAATTTTTTAAGAAAGATTTATCTCAGCCTCTCTCCAAAGAACAGAGTCAATCTCTGAAGCCTCCACCTCTAATAATATTTGAAGTTTATCGATCAAGTGTACAGATCCGTGACAGCTAAAGGTAATGGTGCTCTTTGGAGGCGAGACCTGATACAATGCTTGCAGCAGGGGCTGGGAATTTATGCTTCCCATTGATATTTCCAATTCTGCTCCAAGATTAAGCACCAAAGGATGTAAGTAAATAACTCGTGACTGAGAGCGCTGTAAAACGGTTTAATTAAAAACAGTTTCAATTAGGAGAAGGGTCCTTCAGAGCGTTCCTCGCTGCTGCCGCCGCCGCCGCCACCTTTCAAACCGCAAAGAGGAAAAACCGAGGTTCACGTCGGGGCATCAAGAAGTGGGCTAAGGTCAGCAGCAGTCCACCACACACGGTTACCGTGCAACTCAAGGGCCCTGCGCACTGTCAATGGAGGATGAGCATCTGGCAAGCTTGCGAGTCCGCACAAAACAGGACCACAACCACTGCTCTGCTGGGAGCCAGGTAAAAGTGCTCTTTGGCAATGCACCCTATGAGTTCAGCTCTGCATTACGAGTTTCTTTTGGGACAGCTCTTGTGTCACTTGCCTGCCGGATGTTTAACTAAGGTCCCAAGACTCCATTCCCCAGGAAAGCCCAAAAGGCGAATCATGGAGAGGGTGCAAACTGGTTTGCATGACCATCTCCTGTAAATGGCAGGTAGACTGCATAAGGCATCTCTTAATATACGGGAAGAAGAGGATGCTCCAGATTATCTCTCGTTTCCGGGGGAGCGGTGTTTATGCAGGGTCGAAATGTGGCCCAGAGGCAGAGCCTCAGTAGGACAGCTCTTAAGAACAAGTTTCTCAAGGAGGAGAATGAACAAATCCCAAATGGCCAAATAGCTTCAGATCACAAGGGAAATTGCAGTTCTTCCATAATACCAGGATCCGGAGTAAGGAAACATTTATTTTAAAAAATTGCGCATGAATATTTAAATGAGAAAGATATTTTAATGCTTCCCACAATTAACAGGCTTATCGTGTTGCTTGATCAACAATCACATTCCCAGTGTCTCTGTGATCACAGCTTGACTCAGCTGGCAGCATCTTGTCATAACTGTTCTATGCTACTGAGCTACCAAGGGAAGGTCTAAATCCGTGTGAAATTAAAGATGCTATCACATTCTGGTAAGATCTGGTTCCGCCTGTCCTGTCCCCATGGATTTTCAGGTGGAGTCACCAAAATTTCCAGGGAAATGGTACAAGCAGAGCACACAGGCAAAAATTCAACCCCTGACCTGCCAGCTGGGAAGTTGCAGGTTTCTCAATGGGTCTATGTCCCCAACCTTAAAGGGCTTTTATTTCTGTGGTTGCTCCCACCAATTCCAAAGCCCTCTACAGAATACATAGAAGCATTGTTTAGAGACCCTTCTGACATTAGGATGATCTTGAGTGATGTTAGGGAAAACAATAAAAGGCTCTTTGCACAGTGCCTGGAGAGAATACATCCTTTTCTGCCAAGGTTGTCCACTGCAGATGGGACACACATGGGGGGGGGGCAACAAAACTACGGGCACCGCAGCTGATATACACCCGGCGCAGCTGAAGTGACAGTTTCTGGCATTCGGTTGATTTACGCCAGTTGAGCATCTGTCCCGCAACAGACCAACTGAAATATTGTGTCAATGTCACTCACTTGCCAAGCTCTCGTGGCTGCTGTTCAATTTGCAATTAAGTCAACAGCAGTAGCTCCTCATCTAGCCTGTTGTTCCCCAAAGAAGCCTGTGTGCCGCTTACCACACGCTTTTGGCCAGCCGAGTTTATTAAATGCGATTCCTTCCGCTGGGATCTGCACTCACATTTTTCTTAATTATTTCTACGAAAACAGAAGCTTTGCAGAGTGCACGCTCCAAGTTTATTTTATTTTGTGCATGGCTAAGTATCCTGTCTTTGAGGGTACATGTTAATTAAAAATTAACTACAGTGTGTAGAGGATGCTCGGTGCTTGCAAGCCAATGAGCATTGCACCTGTGGAAGACAGTCAAGAGTGCCTTCCTCACCTTAAAGGATAACAAGCCCATGCTTCCTCTATTAGATCATCAAACGAGGGGAGCCGTTCCTTTTCAAGTCAGTTTGCAGATGTTATTCTACGGAAGGCTTGCTAACATTGATCAATATTTGAGTTTCATTTCAGTCTGAATGCCCCCACTTCTGCACTGCATCCTAGGGAAGGATTCCTGGACCTCGACCCCTTACTTGTGCCTTTACAACAGTCTCTGCCCTGAAGACAGAAGACTTCTTCACTCTTTGAAGGGCACAAGAGTCTGATACCAATTCCAACTCTGGTCTCATTCACAAGCCACAAGTCACAAGTCATTTGCTTGCTTTTTAAAGACTGTTCAAAGGCACTCTTAGATCTACTGTAATTAAAGGAGAGCAGGAAAACTCAATCTATGTATATAGCAGAGGTGGTGGTCTATGGCTTGTTGACCTTAACGGTGGGAGATTCACACTGCAGAAAAACTTTGTTGCAAACAGAAGTTGTCCAGTTGTCTGATTCTTTAGGGACGCTCCCACATCCTCTTCCGCAAACCACCTCTCTTGGGCGCTGGAAGCTGGAGAAGAGATGCCACATCTGCAGAAAGGCACCCACCTCGCATCTCTTCTTAGACTTCTACTTCTCTGCAGTCTCTAAGCGCATTTTGGTTGGTTATCCATTTTTAGGAGAAAAGCAAAAGCCTCAGGGACATTTTATGCTTGCAATTTAGATTTTTTAAAAAAAAAGAAAGAAAGAAGGAAAATGCAAAGATTAGATTTGACTTCGTATACCCGAGTGATTTCTGAAGTTAAAAAAACAAAAACCCACAAAAAAAACACTGTGCTACCAGCTGGTGGTCTCTGCTGGCTGGGGTGCAATACTGGAATGAGCCTTGCTATTTTTAGATGCTTCTGGAAGCAAATCAATTTTTTTTTTATTTCAAAGTGTCACAAGATATTAGATCAGGCGTTTTCACTTCTTTATGTAACACTTTTCCTTTGAAGTCTTCCAAGTGCCAAAAAAAAAAAAAGTATCCCCAGCTGAAATAGAGATTTATCTGCTTATCGAGCTGGCAATTTAAAAAGTTACAATCTACAAACCCAGACGTACAGCAGCCCTGCAGAAATGACACGTGTGAAGCAGGACATGGAATTAAGAGACACACAAAGGACGGCATAGTGCAGAGTTTTCTGCTGGCTGAGATAATCTTTTTGCTTTGCAGAAATTCTGTATGTAAAGTTAACGGCTAATTGTAAAAGCAAACTCACAGTGACCATTAGATGTTATAGCATGCCCCAACTCAGCCCATCATGTGTTTGTGTTTGCATATGCAATGTGTGTGTGTGTGTGTGTGTGTGTGTGTGTGTGTGTGTGTGTCATTGACTATCGACCTGTGCCAGAACCAGTGGTAGGAGTGGGGGTGTGACGGATTTGCTTTGCAAACAAATATTGACCTTAAAAGTAAGTGTCAGCTGAAATGGTTGCCCCAGTTAACATTGTCTCTTTAGTTAAAGAGTGAAGCGGGGAGGGGGGGAGGGGGGGAGTCACCGGTACAGTACTGAAGAGGGACAAGCTAGATGGCAGGCTCTGACAAAACGCCACATTATTTGCTAATCCTAATGTGTTATTCTTCCTTAAGATTTGCTTTTCTCAGCAGCAATTCAATTACAGATGCTACAAATCCTTCTGACATGTAATTCCCTCTTGTCAGAGAGAGCAGTAAACGTATATACATGTACAGCTTTTCCATTAAGATGTTAATATACATTGGGGCACGCCGGCCTTTCCTCCAAGGAGCCTCCGGAAAGGTGGGCGAAGGAGAAATGGAACTGCGGAAGCAGGCTGGCTCCCAAATGCATAGGGTCAAGTTGTACAGGTGCTCAAATTACAGGGGGCAGAGCGGGCTCACTCTCCCCATAACTGTTCTGAAGATCCTGTAACTACACTGTTTTGTTTTTTACAAAGACCTACTAGGCTGGGAATGATTTGGCTAGAGTGAATGGGCAAGTTGGGTTGGGGGGGGGATGTTGATTTCACTGAGACCCCCTACCTTTGCTGCTGCAGCCTGAACATTGAACACTGGCCAGTACTGCAAGAGGTCATGATACCAGCAGAAGTGCCTGTACAGTGTTGGCAACAAGACTCAAGAGCTGCTGCTCTTCAAAAGAGAATTTTTCCCCATTGCAATAGCACAACTGCAGAAATGCTACCTGCACTGTTCGAGCAATGCACCTCTGAAAACCAGTTCCTGGAAATCACAAGTGGGGAGAGTGTTGCTTGTGGGCCTGACTGGCTGTTATGAGAGGAGTGCTTTGAGTTTGACTCATTTGCAAGTTTGCAAATTCCTGCCTTAAACACTTGCACCCTATCTGCTGCTTTTATATTTGCCCTAGAATGCTTCAAATAAGTGAATTCATCTCCTGCCAGTGAGAGCCCAACACAAGCCTGGCATTCTCAAAAAATGTGGATTGGCAGGATGTTAGGCTTTCAGAGAGAGAGAGAGAGAGGGAAAAAACATTAAAACTAAATGGCACTTCAATTAAAAAAGAGAATTCATACATCCACTTCCCCAAATATCTACAGAAGGAAGCAACATTCACCATAAATTCATAGCGTATTGATTTGACTTGGGACATTGACAGTTTATTCATGTGTGATGTGTAAAATCAGATCTCCAGGTCTAATGTAAGTGTTGATATTTGAAAAGCAGTTAAATGAAAATTAGCTGTTCCTAATCTTATTTAGCCATGCAATTTTACTTGGTTTCCCAATATTTTAGCAAATAAAATTCTGGCAATTACCCTGCGTAAAAGAGACACTTGATGCTTAGAACAAACTGTTTTGAAGTTACCTATGCATGCTCCAAATGATGCAGACATCCTAACAGATTATATGTCAACTTTGTTAAGATACGCATCAAATCTGCCTGACTGGGACTTGACCTAAATAAAAATATTACATAACATACAAAAAAAATAGAGAGCGAATGAAGCTTTGGGGCGGGCTTAATGGCCTATTATGGAGAACAACCTCACACTTGCATCTTCCTTGGGAACAGGGCTAGAGTAGCCATTATGCAAAGTGCTTCCCATGGAAGCTTCAGGCTTGGCAGGGGTCATGCAACATGAAGTTTCCATGCTCTTGTTCCCTCTGGAGTCGAAGGCATGCAGATTGAACATGGGCCTCAGAGAGCCAGCGCTTTCTGAAATGGGTATTTATTGGGGTGGGATAAGCCTACAAGAGACAAGAGCCCTGTTGGACCACATCTATCTAGTGCAGCATCCTATTCTCACAACAGCCAACCACATGTTTGTGGGAAGCCCACAGAGCAGGACCTTAGTGCAGCATCACTCGTCTCATCTGTGATTCCCACCAAGTGGTATTCACAGGCCCATTGCAGCCAACAGTGGACAGAGAACTTGGCCACTGTGGCTAAGAGCCTCTATCCTCAATGTCTTCTTTTAAAGCTGCCATTATATCTGGTTGAAGCTAATTCCACATTTTAACAATGTGCTGTCTAAAGAAGTACTTTCTAATGTCTGTCCAGAATCTTCCACCATCCAGTTTCATTGGATTAAGTATTCATGAAACCCAATTTTGCCATGCCCTGCATCATCATACACACCTCTAGCACATACCCTCTTGCTTGCCTTTTCTCTACACTAAAAAGCCCCAGATGTTGTAAGCTTTTCATAGGGGAGTTGCTTCATTCCAGTTATCATTTTTGCTGAGCCTCTTCCAGCTCTTCAATATCCTTTCTCAGGAGTGGCAACCAGAACTGTACATAGTATTCCAAGCGTGGGTGCACCACAGATTTGTAGAATAGCATTATGATACCAGCAGTTTTATTTTCAATTCCTTTCCTAATGATCCCTAACATGGAAGTCACCCTTTTCACAGCAGCCAACAGCTATCAACTATGACCCCAATGTCTCATTCCTAGTCAGTCAGGGCCAATTCAGACCCTGTGAGCATATGTGTGAAATTAGGGTATTTTTTGCCTCAATGTGCATCACTTTAGACTTACTTGCACTGAAGAGCAATTGCTATTTTACTGCCCATTGACCCGCTTCAGGGAGATCCTTTTGGATCTCCTCAAAATCCCTTTTTGTTTTTGCCCCCAGTAAAACTTGGCTACCTCCCTGCTCACCCCAAGTCTAGATCATTCATGCACAAGTTAGAAAGCACAGGCTAGATGGGCAGGCAGCTGTTGAGCTCAGCAGCTGGGTCAAAGCCTTCCTCTGAACTCTTAACTTTCCAATCATTTTCAACTTCCTTCTTTGTGGGCTGCTCTAGCTCTGGCAGCAGGGTACTCAATACATTGAAGCTTCTATTTTTTTAATACCTGGGGCACAATAGAAGAAAAGTACTTAAGGAACCCCAGACACAGGATGCTTTATTGCTATGATTTAACACATTTGCTCCACGGGGTCTTGTTTTCTTGCTCCTTGTTTAACTTTTGTGTGTGTGTGACTAAGTTATGTAGACAAAGGTAATAAAACACTCTATTTGCAAAGGGGGGGGGGAGCCAATGCTATACTAGCAAGCCTGAATTTTCTGCCGTGCACATTTTTGCTATAAAACCAAAGGGCTGATAGATCTCTTCTGTGTGGGCTCAGCATGACTGTTAATTTCGGCACATTTCGATTTAAGGCTCCCTCCTACATAAGTTTTAAAGCTCCACCATTTCTAAAGGGGAATGAATTTTTAATACTATGATGATTCCACCACATACGTACACATACCCGTGTGCATCTATAAATGCTTTGCTTAATGCTGCCAGGTGATTTATCTTTAGACATCACCGTGGAGAAGGTGTTTTATTTCAAAATTTGTAAGGGAAGCCATGGAAATCAAGCTTTGGTTCAAGGACCTTGGCATCAGCTTTTGCCTATATTGGAACTGAATTTACCTGTGAAACAACAGACCATAAGGGCTGATATGCTGGACCAGATGTCCTATGAGGACTTGTCTCCTCTGGGAACTCCTCTTGGAAAGCCCACTTTGGACATCATCAATTAAGAACTCCAAGGTTGGAAGTTTGATCCCCATATGGGAATGCTGCATGTTCTTGGATTGTAGGGAGTTGGACTAAATGATCCGTGGGGCTCCTTCCAACTCTGTAATTCTATGATAATCCTGAGCCCACCCTGCCAAAATCCCTAGATAATTACCCCCCCCCCCAATATCTAAAGGGCCCAGCATTTAGCTATTCAACCTCATTGTTCAGGATAAATAGCCATACAGCAAAGCTATCTCTGGCCAATTTGCAAGCAGAGCAACACAACTTGCTTTTTGCAAGAACACAAATCGCATTTGAAAGGAATGGGAGGTGCACCACAAGGAGCTGGGGTTTGGGTGGAGATCAGCACAAGCCACAAAGAGAAAGGGCGTGTGGAGGAAGCTTTTGTTTCTCCAGCACTAGCAGTTATGGAAATATGCACGTTAGATCACAGCCCAATCCATGAAATTTGGAGAAGGCCTCCAGTGGTTCTCTACCTGTGGGCCCCCAGATGTTGGACTACAACTCCCATCATCCCTGAGCTCTGGCCTTGCTAGCTAGGGGTGATGGGAGTTGTAGTTCAACATCATCTGGGGACCCACAGGTTGAGAAAGGCTTTCTTACACTGACAAAGGAGGCTGTGATATTGAGCAGGCATGTGAGAGCTTCAAACGGCACCCAGGTCCGGTCAAGTGAATCGGATTCACTGTGTAAGGACATGCCACGCAAAGTGGCAGAAGGGCTGGTGTCTCTGTCTGCGAATTGCAGGCCATGCTTATGTCCATAATAACCCAGAAAGGTTAAAACCAAGGCCTAGAAGAGCCAGGGACAGACAATATTATTCATTGCCCTAGTTTAGCGTTAAGTGTACTGCACCTATTCTAATTTATTGATGGGCTATTTAAAGCTGGTGTTAACCTGTTTGTCTTGCATTATAATTGAATTTGGTCTCTAATTTAAGTGAGCGAAATTCAAGAAGTTCATCCTTCCTCAATCAATATGTTCCCCTTCAGTGACCCATTTCAAGATAGCTTCATAAAAAATAATGTATTTTGTTTTAATAAATTTAATCGCTATGACAGGTGCTCAATTTTTATTGGCTGCTTCTCTAGGCATCCTTTTGCCAGAGAACAAAGCCATGCTTACAATCAATAGTAATTGATTAATCAGCATCCCCCATGAACAAAGGTGCTAATCAGTTTTTGATTAGTTAATCAAACTACATGGAAGGGCTACACAGGTCCTTTTTGATTGTGCCGTGTTCTACAACACATGTTAGCAGGAGCACAATCTTAAAAATGGGATGTGATCGGCTGGAACATGGTGAATAAATGCAAAGAGATTGCTTCACTTGTGCACAAATGTATGGGTTTGTCACATTACCAAATAAACTGAGGCAAGGAGCAAGAGATGGGATATAGTTTTAATTCTCTTCCTACTCATTCAACCTGACGCTATAAAGAGGAGTTCAAAACATACTTAGAAGTAGAAATACTGGTCAGAATCCAAGAGGAACCTTGGAATGGGGATTATGCTAGAATGCCATCATGCTTTTACACCATCACAATTTGTTTCACGGACGCAGAATGAACCTTTGGATTGCACCCCTCCCATCCCACTTGGTTAGAGCAGTTCAGTGTTGTAGAAAGAGAGGTTAAAACAAGCGACAGGAGGCCTCAATTTGGAAGAACTGTGGGCCTCTGACTGCTTGGGGGAGAGGAGAAATCAGTGCATGAGTCTTATAAAGTGCTATGATGGGCCATGAAAGAATTTCATGAGCAAACCATCAAGCCAAGCCAATCTGGATTTGTAGCCTGGTGTCAAACAATGAAGAGGAAGGTCCCTCATGTTTGCCATTGTGCGTGACCCAATCTGCAATTTTATGCAGCCAAAACAGACCCCACTCTCAACATATATTTCAACTAGGGTTGCCATATTTCAAAAAGCAAAATCCCCGACTCCAAAATTCAGCTCTTTTTTTGGGGAACAAACCCAGATTGCTGAGCTTTTTGGGGAAACCTAACCCAAAAATACTGATTTTAGATTTTTTGAGCTGTTTCCATTGCTTTTCCTATCACATTGACATACAGTACAGCCAGTTCAGCAAAATTCCCCCAATGCCATTTTTGCACTCAAAAACCAGGACATGTCAGTAATTTTCCGGATGTATGGCTAGCCTATTTCAGCTTTGAGTGAGTTTCATCCTATCTGCTGTTATTGCTGTATTTGAGGGTTGTAATATGTGAACAGCTGTGGTATCCCCCCCCCCACAAAAGTAGTATACAAAAGACAGCAACAATAAAAACAATAAATAATGGGGGAAAGATTGAACCTTTTGGGACAGTGTCATTATCAGATTGGTAAGAGGCGACATGAAAGAAAATTATTTTAAGATACCTTATCAGAGAAACCACAGAGGTTATTTAAAACCTGTCCAGTGTTAACAATTGTTGAGAGCTCTGTTAAGGCAGATTTTATGCATATGTTTTGTTTCTGCCTGTACCAACTAAAATTTCAGAATACAGTTCTGGACAGAATTAAATAAAATGCAGTTTATAGTACCTTGCTAAATCCAAAGATAATTCTTTAGGGATATTTAAGAGGATGGCTTGAAACTGCTGCTTTAGAACTGTTATTTAATTTATTTGCTGCTGCAAAATTTGATAAAAAATGGTCTCTGTTGATATAATTTGAACAAAAAATGTCAAGGTAAAATACAGTTTTGTATTTTCGTTCAAATGCAATTATTGGTTCTGTTCTCATTTTATACAGCCAACTAGATGCAGGGACGCGGACTTAGAAAAAATATTGGGGGGGGGCCCGGGAAAGCTCATGAATAATAAATAAGCTCATGAATATGCAAATAAAGTGGCTCCGTCCCTAAATAGGGCAAGCCACGCCCCCCCAGCCAGCCGATTGGCTGGCTGGGAGGTGTGGCCAGTCGGGATTCCCCTGTTCTCGCGGGATTTCCGGCAGTGCCTCCGATTAGGGCGCGCGGCTGGCTGGCTGGCGAAGGAGCAGGTGGGGAGGAGGCGGGGGACGGCGGCGGCGCTCTGCTGGAAGGGCGCCCGCCCGAGATTATTGGGGGGGCTGAGCCCCCCCCAAAAAATTTTTTGAGGGGGCTCGAGCCCCCTCAAGCCCCATGGAGTCGGCGCCTATGACTAGATGCTTCTATCAATTACTACTACTATTACTACTACTACTACTAATATTGCTATTTATATCCTGCCCATCCTTTCAAAGGAGAACAGGGTGGCAAACACACGTGATAAAACAATCAAAACATCTAACAATTGGTTCCTACACAGGTAAAAATCCAACATTTCTTATGTTATTCACCTTTATAATTTATGTTGTAACTGTTGATCTTTTTTATTTCTGCCACTTATGAGTTTTTATTAGTAATATCAGTTCTGTCAATCCCTTCCCCCCTTTTGGTTCTATAGGTATTTTTTAAGATTACCTTAAAAAACAAAAAGCAGATCTGCCAACACAGGATTCATTTCATGCTGTGAGTATCAGTGGAATACACAGCTATGGATTTTTTTTAATAGCACAAACTCCTCTCCATGTCTCCAGTCAACAGTGTAATTTCCGTCTTAGTACAGTATACATCTCTTATGTCAAAATGGAAACACATTTTATCCATTATAAAATATAGGCCATATAAACCCCAGCCCTGTATGCTCCCTGAAGAAAATGGCATATCCAAACAAACACTACGGTTGCCTGAACCCTAACTTCTCAATCGGAAAAAAGGGCCGAGCCTTAACTTGGATTAGTTAAATCTCCATTAGATCTCCACTATGGGAATGTGGAGAGCAAATCTCCACTCACTTGTGGGCTCTTGGACAAAACACCAGTCAAATTCAAAGGGCTGTTGAGAAGGTAAGAATGGGGTAACCCCCATGTATACTGCCTTGAGTCGAATGGGGCAGGGGAAGGGACAGGATACAACATAGGATAGTAAAATAAGAAGGACTACATCTTTTCCTGGCAAAGATATTCAATCTGCTGTGAAACAAATAAGTAAGGTTGGCATATAATTCATTTAGAGTCTGGTATGCAATGAAATAATTTCCCTCTTCTCTCTGCACTTAAGAGAATCCTGCCACATCCATTTAACAGCAGCACATGACAGAACAGGCAACCCAGAGTCCAAGCAAGGTTGTATTGGAGACACACACCCCTCACCCCTTTTCCCCACACAAACCTGGCATCCTTAAGTGTTTTACAAATGCAACAAAATTTCAACCGAACCGTTCTCTAATTAGGATTCAAAAAAATTATTTCCAGCAACTGAGCTCACAGCAGCTACTAGACAACCTGTAATATAACTCGCGGCGCTCTACGCTCCCATCACCTCCCCCCCTCTCGAGTGCTGCTATACACGTTGGTAAATTCTTGTCCTTATCAAGCGATTGGGAGGAGGAAAAGCCCAACGGCAAGAGGGGAGAGGAGAGGAGCAGCCATTCTGAATAATGGGCCTCTGCATCTGATTAGCTGCGATTCTGCCGCACAGCAATTGCACAATGGATTTTTGTTTCGTTTTGTTTTAAAGCAGCCAGGATGCAAACAAGGTGGAAAGCAAACAAACCCACAGACTGAACAACCACATTGGCTTAACCTAAGAACTAGCCCTTACCTGAGAGATCCCCATAGTCCAGCTCTTCGGCGGAATTTGGCAACTGAGTAAAGCCTTACAAGTAAAAACAAACTCATTTTTCTTTGTGTTCCTCAAGGGATGAGAAAACAAAACACTTAAGAACAGAGGATGAATTTCTCAGGGAAAAGAATAACGAAAGAAGTCAATCCCTCAGCATCTGACAAAAGCTTTTTGCTCAGATTAGCTTGCAAACGAGGCTCTCCAATCAGTTAATATATTTTGGGGTGTTTTTTTGTTTTGTTTTTGCCTCTTTTAAACCAACCAACCAATAGACTGTCAGAAAGATGTCTAGGTCTGCACCATTGAAAACACATGAAACATGAACAAAACATTCAGAAATCACTCATTCATAACTGCATGCAAAAACACGTCCCTCCCCCACCAAACATTAATTGTTAAATTTTCTGTATCACTTTCGTTTACAATTCTTGCTTTGATTATACACACACTTAAAATGCAAACGTTTTTCCAGCTTTTGGTGCACATTCTGGCAATGCTGGCTAAGACAGTCTATTGTCAATGTACAGCAGCCTGCCCCAAACTGGTGCCCTCCAAATATTTTAGATGACAGCTCTCATCAGGCTCAACCAGGATGGCTGTGCTCCCATCAATCCCATTATCACCTAAATGCTCATACTGGCTGTAGCCATTGGGAGTTGCAGTCCAAAATTAAAATTCAAAATCTGAAGGGCACCAGGTTGGGGAGTCAGATTTAGGACTATCTTGAAGTGCTCTTTTCAAAACTACAGCAGCAGCACATGGAGATTGAGAGTTGTTGCATTTAAAAATATTCTGGCGTGATCTGTTTTATGGAAAGCCATCTCAAAGTTGACAATGCAGCGAGGCAGAAACCCCTGCCTGGAACTTTCTTCTCAGCAAAATTGGTTGGCAAAACATGACGTTTGGTTTTTATAGCTGCCACTTTTCAATTTGTTTTTTAAAAAATGATTCATTTGCGGGAAAGTTTGGGTGCTTCTCAGCCAAAGGCTGCAAGGAGATGGCAGTTGATGGAGAAAGCTGGGTGTCACATGAAGTCCCATTGCCTTTTGCTACCGGTGGTGTGTGTTTTTATACCAAAAAACTGCACTGGAGAGAGAAGAGAAGAGCAGCAGCAGCAGCAGCAACAACAACAACAACAATGTGGGAAGAGACTCCTTGACCCTATTCCTACTTGCTGTCTCTTTCCAACAGCAGCCCCCCCCCCCCCCGATTTCTTTCCTACCATGAGGAAGGAGTGTATGAAACATAGATTTAGAGAGGCTGTTTTTGAACTGGGAAATGGCCAGAGGGTAGTAGATGCATGCTCCCCTTATATTGCTCAGGCTGATAGGCTGCAAAGGATAATTGTGATTTTTTAAAAAAAGTGAAGGAAAACACTTTTTCCTCTGTGTAAGACTGATTGCCAATGTAAAACCGGCTTCCAAAACCACCCATTATACAACACAGCACAGTCAAAAAATTAATTTTAAGATGCAGAGTGCCAAGCTACTACTTGCCCAGATTTGAGCTGGTACCTTTCCTCCCAAAATATCTGGGCTGCAGTTGCTGAACTGCTCTGCTAAGATTGAACAGGAGTCTGAATGCTAATCTGAAATAGGTAAGGCTCCGTGGGTAGTTGGGAACGCAGCTTCTGTGATGCTGGAGAAAACACACTGACATTTTACTGTGAAGGAGCCACTATCAATTGTGTCAGCTGCTTTAGCTTGTAAACAATAGCTTGCAGGTGCTTCTGTTAATAGCTAAGCTGTGCACATTCTCATAGCAAAGGAAGAGCTGCTGGCCTTACAAACTTTGATGGAGAATGTCATTTGCAAGTAAAAGAAAGGTGTGTACTAAGCTTCCCTCTCTGAGTGGGTAAGTTTTGTTTTGTTGTGGTCCCCCCCCCACAGGATGCAAAATTCCATGCGCCTGAGGAGGTATAATTATTGTAAATCACGGTAGGCTTTCCTTGCCTAGCTGTAAGGTGAAGAGTGTTCAGGCACACATTTACCTGTACGCCTGAGCTGCGAGTGGCCCTGACTAAGCTATGCCTTCCGCCGGCCACATTAATGAAACTGTCACACACTGCAGCTCTGGGGCTTGTGGGGATACCTTTGCAACTTCATCTCTTTGCAGTTTTTAGGTGGGAATGAATAACTGCTATCTCTTAGGGAGACATCACAGCTCGAGGCTGTGAACTTCCCTAAGGAGGCTTAGCTCACTGCACAAAGATAAAGGGGACCCAGAATTGGTATATTAGTGTATTTGGTTAGTATATTTGCATAAATGTTTGCTTTAGCTTGACTGGAAAAGAATTACGTTGAGATGTATTCACGAAGGCAGCCATAACCCTGGAAAGTCCCACATTAGAGATGCATAGGGAGTCAATTATAAATATCCAAATATAAAGGTCAACCGAACATGGTCCACTGGAAACGTCTCGGGTGCAAGCTCAGTGAAAGAAATGGGATTTTGCTAACAGCACAAGTGTGCCATTGAATGCACATTTGCAACACCTCTTTCCAATCAAGTTGACGCAAGTGTAGCTCCCAGTGAATTGCGCCCATTGTGGAGTCGAGGTGTGTCAGTGTTCACACGTTGCCACTGTTTTTGTCCAGGTTGGGGGGAGTTTGGCTCGAGAAAATATTTGCACTAATGCAGTGTGTCAGCAGCAATCTGATGTGAATTAGGAGCTTCTAACCCGCCCCGCACCCAACCAAATAATTGGGTCTGGATCGTAACTAGATTGTGCATTTGTGTGTAGAGACTGCAGCTGGCTGATAATCACCAAGTCAAGTGGACACTACTGATAAAATTATATGCTGAAGGAAGAAATATTACTGATTAGTGACAACAAACATGCCTTTGAAGCTACTACTGGAATTCAGAAGACTGCATCTCTGGGCCCTAAGGTCACACTTGTAGTACAAGAATGCAAGCTGACTCCTCAAAAGCATCATTTAGAAAGCTATTTTTATCTCCTCCAATCTGTTTCTTTTCAGAGGATTTTCTTCTTTCACTTAAAGAAAACCTTGTTTTCTGAAAAGTAAAAAGGGCAATGCTGAATTTTTTATGAAGCAAATGGTTTTTTATTTCCTCCGCCCACTCCACAAAGGAAACTGATCAGTTCAACCAGTCCATTTATATCAGAATCCCGGTAGACTTAAAAATGTCACCGAATGGCATTCTTAGTAGTCAAGAAACATGAGAACAATTATGTCTTGGTTTCTTCTTATTATACTTCCCATTTGGCTTTTAAAATATTTTATTCTTCATTTTTGATTAGGAAGCATTCCCATTTTCCTGCAAATTCTCTCTCTCTCTCTCTCTCTCTCTCTCTCTCTCTGTGTGTGTGTGTGTGTGTGTGTGAGTGAGAGAGAGAGAGAGAGAGAGAAATGAGAGTTAACTTTCCGACTGCATGCAACTGTTCAGTCACTTGGAATTAAAGAAGCTGGAATCAGTTGCATAAGAACAGCAAGTGTCTAAATACGTACTTGTGTCTAACGGGCACTCTGCTTTCCTTTCCAAGACTTGTATTTGCACAACACAACTGCACACTGCTTCCTAAATTGATTTCCAGAGCAGCAAACACATTTTTAAAAATAAAGAAATAAAATAAGCTTAGAAATACTACTCAAAAGGTCGTCTCATGGATAGGTCTGGAGAACAGTTATGCACTACAAACTTAGTCCAGAGGGGAGTTTAAGGTGCTGAATCATGTCTAGATAACAGTGTGCGATTTGGAAGAATACTGTCCAAAGGCAGGATATAAATCTGAATAAAATGAAATTGACAGAGGGGCATTTTGGAAATCCTTGTTATTATCTAAGTGTTGACTAAATGGGATTGTAAACAATAATCAGACACTGATCCACAGTTGTTTATGTCCATTAAAGTTTGCTATAAATGCTGTGAGTAGCAACACCCCTACTTTATTTACATGATGAATATTAAAGAGAGGAGGGCATTCACCTAAGACAAATTCTGTTCCCTTGTACAGAGAAGCCTTGATTAGTCATGTCTTTCACAACACATTTCTTGAGTTACTCAAGATGGTTCCAGAAGGATAACAGGGTAGGTCAGTGGATACATTTTCTCTGAAGGTAGATGGATATTTTACTGCCACATTTGATAACTGAGGGGCTCAAATAAGATGCATGGTTATATAGTCTAAGCTCACAAGTAAAATTGTTTTAATTTATATTCCAATATATGTATAATTACTGCTTGGACACTTTAATCATAGCAAGTTTCACTCACGATACCCTTCACCCTGTCAGATGCTGGTTAGAGGAGTCCTGCACAATATTTCCCCTAATTATATAGTGAGTTCAATCTCCATTATGGCTGAAAAGATCCCCTAAAGGTAAAGGTAAAGGGACCCCTGGCCATTAGGTCCAGTCGTGACCGACTCTGGGGTTGCGGCCCTCACCTCACTTTATTGGCCAAGGGAACTGGTGTACAAGCAGAGCACAGAAACGCCGTTTACCTTCCCGCCGGAGCGGTACCTGTTTATCTACTTGCACTTTGATGTGCTTTCCAACTGCTAGGTTGGCAGGCAGGGACCGAGCAACGGGAGTTCACCCCGTCGCAGGGATTCAAACAGCCGACCTTCTGATCGGCAAGTCCTAGGCTCTATGGTTTAACCCACAGCGTCACCCCTACTCAGTGCCTAACCAAAAAAAGGAGCAATATAAGTAAGTAAGATGCAAATATAAAATTATTTTACAACTTTATTTTTAAAGAGCATTTGCCTTAAAACAATCCTATTCTCCAAGGAATTTGGAGTAAATTAGTAACCTCTCTTTGATTACATTGTCACCAGGCTGTTGCTCCCCTGCTTCTTTTTATTAATTGGGTTGTTTTTAATAACTGTTTTCTTTTATGTATTATATTTTGTGCTTTGTTGGAAACTACCTTGAGATCACATTGACATGATGAAGGGCTGTCTACAAACTGGAGAAATAACAATAAACAAATGCATTTCCCCTCTGTTTTGCAATGTATATTGAACCATACTATGTCATTCGGAAGCTGGTTTGTCTTGGTCTGTGGCAATGGAAGGTATTGCTTGGAGGCACTAGGTTGTTTAATTTCACACCTCTCTCTTTTATTATTGTGCTTGAAATATGGTTTTTTACTGCTAATTTTTGTATGCAATGGTATTTCTAGTAAAATTTGCAAGGTTTTTGTCCTGAATTTTCATGTCTCTCAGAGGATGAGTAATTGCTCTCCCAGATGAATCTACACAATCTTTAACACTTGCAAAATAAGACCCTGTGCCCTGCTCACATGCACACTTTAGAAGCCAAGATATTTTTTTTTTGGGGGGGGGGAGGTGCCAGTACTGTGTGAGTAAAAAGGTAAAGGTAAAGGGACCCCTGACCATTAGGTCCAGTCGTGACTGACCGACTCTGGGGTTGCGGAGCTCATCTCGCTTTATTGGCCGAGGGAGCCGGCGTACAGCTTTCGGGTCATGTGGCCAGCATGACTAAGCCGCTTCTGGCGAACCAGAGCAGCGCACGGAAATGCCGTTTACCTTCCCGCCGGAGTGGTACCTATTTATCTACTTGCACTTTTGACGTGCTTTCGAACTGCTAGGTTGGCAGGAGCAGGGACCGAGCAACGGGAGCTCACCCCGTCGAATCGCCGACCTTCTGATCAGCAAGTCCTAGGCTCTGTGGTTTAATCCACAGTGCCACCCGCGTCCCATACTGTGTGAGCACAGTCAGTCAGAAAAAAAGTACTGAGCGTACTCACGACAACTTGCCCTCCATCTCTGAACATCTGCATCCAGTGTCCTCATACAGAAGTTAAATACAGCACTGGGGACAAAACTGTACCCAGCTGTACATCACAACGCAAAGACCATGGAGCCAAAACAGCCTCCCAGTTCTACTCTTTGCACATGACCCTGGAGGTAGGAACTGAACCACAGTGCCCATAACAGTGCCCATAAGACCCATCCACAGAGCCAGTCGGTCCCTGAGAATACCATAGTCAATGGTATCAAAAGTCGCTGAGATCAAGAAGCAGAAGCAGTCCCACTCTGCCTGTCCCACTCTTGATATAGGTCATCCACCAGCATGCCAAAAGCTGGTTCAGTCCCAGAATTTGTTCACCTGATATTGCTGCTTAATGTTTTGCTGCTGCCGCCTCTCTTTAATCTGATGACTGTTTTAGTAATGCTTTTTTGTTTTATCATTTGTCATTTTTATCATTTGTCATTTGTTGTTGTGAGTCATACTGCAGGCTGAAAAGTAGCATACAGATGTTTAATTTTTTATATATATAAAAAAATGCTGCAGAAAAATTACACCCATCATCCTGCCATCTTAAATTGCCAGTTATTTATTTCTTATTCTATTGCTGTCACACTTGTGATTTCAAACGTAGCTAGCCAAGATTTTTGCTTGGTGAATATTTTCTTATTGAGCCAATCCTGGACCACGTGAGAAGAGGGCAGAGACAGCACAAACTTCTGGGCTAAGACAAAGGAATAATTGCTGCTTCCAAAAAATAATAGTTTTCAGGCTCTTTAGTGACTGCCGATGCTGTTCCCCTTTGATACTGCTGTGGTTTTTCTCTCTCTTCTATTTCAATAACAGTTATATATATTTTAGCATGTCTTCAGATGTGGGCAGGCTGTTCTACATAGCTTTCTGTTCCATCTGAATGGTTGGGCAGCATGCTTACTTCAGAGGAGCCACAGAGCACTACTTTAGGTTGTGTTGGTGTGGGTGTACAGTCTAACTCACTACGTGGATCCTGCATCCCACTCACTTCCTGGGCTCGTAGGTCTGCTTTATCAACTTTGAAAAAGACATTGATTGCCCATATCTCCCTTGGGATATGTTGCTCCCAGTTTAAATGATATGACTGCTGAAACCCAATCTCCAGACTGAATTGCTGTTGAAAAGATGCTCCATTTGAGATGTCCCTAAAGCAGTGTTTCCCAACCTTGGGCCTCCAGCTGTTTTTGGACTACAACTCCCATCATCCCTAGCTAGCAAGACCAGTGGTCAGGGATGATGGGAATTGTAGCTCAAAAACAGCTGGAGGCCCAAGGTTGGGAAACACTGCCCTAAAGCTGGTCAACTGCATCTATAACCTGAAGGCCACTATAATTCTCTCTCTCTCTCAATTTTTGTAGCAGCACATGTGTGTGCATTGCAATGCTGCACAATGTCAGAACTTCAATGCAATGCATACCTTTAACAACTGGCATATGGTTTCTGTTTCAGATGAACCAGGAAGGAGGAGGAAACTGAGGGTTCAAAGCGTTCTACTGGAGATGTTAGCATTGGGGTCAACATAGCCACTGGCGCACTCCAGGTACTGTTGGAATACAGCTTGAATCATCCCTGACCACTGGCTATGCTGGCAGGGGCTGAAGGGAGCTGGGGTCCAACTTCTGCAGGGCACTATGTTGGTTAAAAAAGAGGCAGTGTAATGTGGCCATAACTGTGTGTGTGTGTGGGGGGGTTAAACCCACTAGAGAACTTATTGTGAAGTTGTTCAGAAGCACTTGTCCTGGGGAATTAGCATCACACTCGGAAATATTTGAGAGCAGCGTTTAACATCCTAACTCTGTCTGAACTGCATTATTGAAATGCATATCTGATTTAAAAACGACACTCTTCTGCTCTTCCTTTCTCTGGTAAGTGGTTCACTGGGGAATAAAGGGCATTGTTAGCATCATTAGCCAAAATAGGGTAGGTGTACTCTCAAGTCAAGCTTTGTAGGACAAATTCTTGGAATGACTTTTTTTTTAGGATAGAAAGGATTAAAAAAATCAAATCTCCAAAAATAGCAAGGGGTTGGCTTGTAGGAATCATTTGGTCCACCTCTCCAGCACGTGCAGCTGTCCTGCTTTGTTCTACTGATTTAGAGAACAGAAACTTTCCAAAAGGCATCTGCACTGCAAGGTGAAAGTTAAAAGGGAAATGGGATTCTTGAAAAAAGGCACTGAAGTGCAGCCAAAGCCAGAGCCCCAGCGTCAGCCACGAACAGCATGCTGTTATTAGAATTCTGACAATGAATGCAGAAGAGTGGGGGGAGGGGGGAAGCACACCTGGAAACCCGCAAGTTAAAGATCTCAGCTTTAAATGCAGTTGGAAGAGTTAAATGCTCGTGCTTTAAACTTGCCCATGCATAGCTGCTGTTAAGTCCTGCCTTGTGAGAAGAGAGATGGCGGGAGGTTGCTATAGTTTTGCATGCAGACAAACTCCTTCCCCCGCCTCCAGTCCTTTCGGATACACTCCAAAAAATTCATGGAGTGATCAAGCACCTCCCTCATATCGAAAAGCAGCCTGTGTCCTCAAATGAGACTTTGGGTATTGGGCCTTCCGCTAGTGTTTTAATTTGAAATTTTTGGAGGCAATCCATCTGGTTTGACAGGTTACCCATCATGCCCATCATGCATTTCTCACCATCCACAGACATGCTCACTTTCATTTGGACATTGTTCAGAACAAAATGGCCAACACACAAGAAATATCTGCTCAACTTCATACACACGCTGGCAATGCAAGCTTGGAAGGAAACCACAAAGAAGCTTCAACGGGGGAAGGGCAACCTTGACAAAGAAGGGACACCAAACGAACCAGGATCTTTTATTATTACTTTAAGGCAGAAAGCATATCATAGGTCAATTTGCCTGACATGCCTAGTAATTTATTTGTTCAACAACTTTCTCATCTCCAGTTTGGAAGTTATGGGGTGCTTGCAGTCAATATGCTGACCATTTTCAATGCACAAGGCATTTCTGGCTAAATATCTGATCTGTTCCCCAGTTTACTTTGGGCTATATTAAGGCTAAAGTTGACTTGATTTGTGGGTCTTGTATACCTCTAAAATGTGTGCATGTATGTGTGTGTTCTTGCATCATTAATAGTCCACTTTCCAAAATATTTTCCAACTATCTTTCTAATGAGTATCAACTATCTAATGGGCCGAACAATGTTCAAGTGTACATATTAGTAATTTCACTGAAATTATTTAGTGAAATTAACTTATGCAACCTGAGGTGACTTCAAGTGCAATGACCTCAAAATATTAGTTTTATTTATTTTAAAGATTAGGGATACCCATACAACATTCATGCCTCTGTTTCCTTAAAACAAAAGCTACAGTTTCCTCTTTGGGCAGCAACAACTGAACATCTAATTCATTCTTTTGTTTTGTTTTGTTTTGTTTTTGTCCCAGCTTTTACTTTTGTAAAACTCTTGTTCTGGAATTCTTTGCCCATTACCATAATGTTTTCTTTACAAGTTTTCAGATGCTTCTGTCATTAATGGTGGTCTCAATGGAACCACACAACCAATAGGACCTCAGTAAGTCTTAAATATCTTTTTGTTTACACAGTGCTAGCAATCGTGGCAAGTGGATACAAGGTGCTTCATAATGGTTCATCTATGTTGGTACTGTCAATCCCAATGAATCTTGAGTACAACTGAGACCCTTGGTTCATTTAGGCTGTTACTCTCCACCCTCAAATCCAATCTAGCTTGTGGCTTCTGTGACTGAAATGTTGCTGACATAAGAGTGGACAATGGGATGGGGGCGGATTAGCCAATTCTCCAGACTTCATCATTTATTTCAGTAGCAAGTGAGTCAGGACTAATGCTCAATTATAAACCCATCACTAATAATTGTTTATTAGCAGAAGGTAGCTTTAGCTGCTACTATAGGCCTGAAGCAGCAGACATACAGAGCTTTAACACTTCAGTGACAGTCAAAAGGTTTCAGTTAAAATGTCTACTCGTTGAGCCAAAATTCCTAATAGTATGATAATTAGAAATGTAGAGGCAAACAGAATCAAGCTAATTCCAGTGGGATTTTATCAATTTACAGTGGGCTCTCCAGTCTGCAAATCAACTGCTGAGTATGAAAATACAACATGCAGACTCTCTTAGGCCAAATAGACATCCAAGATGTGTATTTGTCTAATACACTTTGTCATCTCTTCCTTCAGCATTTGCCGAAAACTGAGGATTTGAGAAGGCTGACTTTGGAATTTCAAAGACTTCCTTTCCACACACGTAGAATACAGAGAAATAGGACAGCAGGACTATGTGCAGGAATGTTTCACGTCCATGCTTCTAACGCCTTTGGTGCATGCACTGTGCCCCAACTGCATGTGACTGGGGACTTCCAACACGGTGGCAACCACGGTGGCTGCTATCCTGAAAAATGTTCAGGCAGGCAGATACCAGTTCCATGTCTCTGCAATGACAGGCCCTCAACATATTATGTCCATCTCTATTAGGAGCATGCAGAGTGAAGACACTGGACATGCTCAAGTAATTCCCAAATGGCAACTGCAAAGGAAGACCTGGCACCCTACGCAACAAGGAAATCTGTTTTACATTAAACTAAGGTAAAGGTAAATGGATAAAGGGACCCCTGACCATTAGGTCCAGTCATGGCCGACTCTGGGGTTGCGGCGCTCATCTCGCTTTATTGGCTGAGGGAGCCGACGTGCAGCTTCCAGGTCATGTGGCCAGCATGACTAAGCCGTTTCTGGCAGCGCACAGAAACGACGTTTACCTTCCCGCCGGAGCGGTACCTATTTATCCACTTTGACGTGCTTTTGAACTGCTAGGATGGCAGGAGCAGGGACTGAGTAGCGGGAGCTCACCCCGTCGTGGGGATTTGAACTGCCAACCTACTGATCGGCAAGTCCTAGGCTCTGTGGTTTAACCCACAGCGCCACCCGGGTCCCACATTAAACTAATATTGTTATTTATTAGATTTCTATACCACCCTTCATCCAAAGGTCACAGGGTAGTTCACAATATAAAAACACAATGATAAATACCGTAATAATAAGCAAGAACAATTACCCTCCCCATTTAAAAGGCCATAGATTGTTTAATTAGCCAAAGGCCTGGGAGAAGAGGAATGCTTTCACCTGGCACCTAAAGAAACGTAATGAAGGTGCTAGGCGAGCCTCCTTGGGGAGGGCATTCCAATGTTATAGTGTCATGAAGAATTTGACCTAGTAGACCCCTTGTGAACCTTTGGATTATGTATGAATTGGATAGCCAATTACGAATTGCACAATAACCATAATGTGATGTTTATTACAGAAGTCTCCCTCAAGGCTGATAAAATAGATTGGGAGTGAGTGAACTTTAAAAGGATATCGGGTGGCAAAGGCTGGGGAAGACCCCAGTCTCAAACTCAGAGCTGCTCACAAGCAAAGCCAATGTACGGCCTTCTGTAAGTTACTGAACTCCCACTCCCGTCAGCCCCCGCCAGCCAAGCAAATGGCCAGGGTTGATGGGAACTGTAGTCCAACAACATCTAGAGGACACCATGTCAGCTCTTTCACTCAGGGCAATCATTCCAATAAGTTTCACCAAGTCTTGTGCTTCTTAAGAAAAAGACAGGGTGCACTTTTAGCAATAAGGTTATGGGTTAAAATTTAGTCAGGTAACTGGAATTTGTATATTAAAGTTATTTTATCAACCCAGTTGCTAGTCTGTGATACTGGATCCTACTTTAAAATCTGGGGGACGTGAAAGCTGTCAAGCTGTTTGAAGGAAGAGACGCAAAACAGGTGAGTGGGGTGAGCTTGCTTGTCTGTTCTGACCATGGCCAGGGAGAGCCCGTTGCAGTGGAGCATGTGTTTGGAAGCTTGCTAATGAAAGGCTTTCTGGTGACCTATGACACGACAGATTACTCCGTGGAACTGCCTCAGCATACTAAATGTCTTATGCCTCTCTTGCATACCTGAGAGATTCCCTGGGAATGGCAGGCATTACAATTAAAACAACACTTGGGCCACAATTTCCAAAGCCAGATTCCTCTGGAATGTTTCGTTCCGACTGTCAGAAATACTGGTTGCTGAAATGCAGCCATTCCTCTTGTTCTGCTCTGATATGCCTGCTGTTTTTGCTGGGTTTGGGGAATAGCTGGATGCCCAGGCCTGCAACAATTGAATGCTAAATTCGCAGCAGAAACGACAAGGCTAGACATCCCTTCGAGTCTTAAAAATCATGGCATATTTATGAGATCAGTCCACTTGAAGCATTAGTCCTCCAACCCCTAAAAAAAAAAACTTTATCTCTGGCTCCCTCATTTCTCTGCCCGCCCCCTCCGCCTCCTGCCTTTCCTCCCAGGCTTGCCTTGCCACTCAGCACAGCGCTGCTGAGAGAAAAGATAAACAGGAATGCAATACCAACCGTGAACTGCCGGTTCTGTCGTCGCCGTTGTGTCTACACACGGGAACAGAGGTTTGGAGGAAGGGAAGAAACAGGAGGAACAGCATGCAAAAAAAGGGAAATGGAAAAAATGGAACAGATAATATATGAGCAAGCTTTCAAAGAACATTGCGTGACAAGCAATAATAAAATGAAAGGCAAAAAGCATTTGAAGTGAGTTGCACTGTTTTAAAGAGACATGCCTTGAGCTTAAAAGCTGTGAGCCTGAGGGGGTGGGGTGGGGGGGACCCTTGTTTGCTTTGGTTCTGGAGATTTGCCAGCAGGGATGCTTTCTGGTGGTCAAGAGTTAGGGAGACATGCAAAGTGGGGAGAAACACCAGAGCCACCTGCTCCGTGGGGAAGTGAGCACAGGGACATCAAAGGGCTCCAGGCTATGAAAGCAGAGGCAAGTCTTGAAGAAGCTTTCATACATTCAAACATTGCCTTTGCAAAAGACATTCCCTTCTATGGGGGAATGCCAGAGGAGTCAGTGCATTACCTGGCTGCCGGGGGTCTCCTTTCCCTTTTGTCATGCACATAATACCTGCGGATGCTATGCAACATTCTGCATCCACCTGATCCCGGGGAATACCAATGATAGGAAGTCTCCCAAGAATGAATGCATACAACGCCATTGCATTCACGCTGAAAACAGGTCATCATTGAGGAGGTAGCCTTGCCTCTAGCAAGTCATGCATAGTTTAGATAAAGAGATACATATATAAAGACGACAGAACAGATTCCATCTTTGCAAACTGAAGAAAAGCTTTCTGCAAAGATCTCCATCTCTAGAGAGTGCTCTGTGGACCAGATACTGAGAAGAACTGTGAATGTTTCCACAAGTTTCCTGTTGCTTGGGATGTAACTAGAAAATGAAAGGGCACCCCAGTTCTAGCAGACTGTGCCGTTCTCAGTTCATTTTAACAGCATGCAGGCTAAAAGCATGACAGACTCCAGTGCTTGTGGAACTAAGTGGGTTGTCAAACGTACTCCTACCTTAGGGCTGTGAATGCACCAAAGAGAGGAACATTCCTAGATGGGACGTCCTCTGGCAGCCTTGCCCTCTGAAGCTTTACTGAGGGAGCCCAGTCCCGGTCTCAGGTGTCTCTTTGGGTGTAGAGGATGCTATGTATTCTCCATGTACCTTGCTGGAAAAGGTCTTCCCTACCTTCCTAAGGTTTCTGGACCTTCTGAAGCATCCCCAAAGGGTGTAAAGAGTTCTTATTCAAAGACTATTTGTATATGTCAAAACATACGTTAGACATATTGCTTTTGCCTAGTTTTGCCCACAGTTCAGCCATGACAACAAAAATTATCACATAAATCAGCTAAGCCTTCACTTGTTCAGCAACATTAGAATCCTAGGGTGGGCGGGAGTAGAGAACATTTCTTTTTTGGGGGGTTGGGGGGACTAAGGTTGCTTTCCTCCATGGGTAAACCAGCACCCATGAGTGAACCAACCCCCTATTCTCTCTCTGGGGGGCTGGGGCTTGCCTTCAACAGGGACAGACCCTGGAAGGAAAGTTAATTCACTGGAAGAAAAATGCTTGAAGTCGATTCAGGCAAAGGCTCTCAACTTCTTTTCTACTCTCCCAACTTCCGTCACTCTGCATAAAATATGGTTATGCGCATGGCTAGCATGGAAACGAAGTGAGCTGCTTGAGGATGGACAGATTGCTCTGTCCCTCTCCAGGCAGCTTGCTTGGCTTCCATGATGAGCAGGATGAAGAATGTTATGCCACGCTGGCCATAGGATCAGTGCTGGACATGCAGCCCCTTCCCTAAAGGTCAGAAGAGTGGGCAGGGGGCTGTGGAGGAAAGATTTGTGGGCCAGATCCAGCTTGTGAGCTAGCGCTTTGCCATCTGTGCTGGAGGAGTTGGACATAAAGGGTCCTGTCCCCCTTTCCATTTCAGCAACAAACTGATATACCTTTAGCTCCACACATGTGGGTTGGGGCCATAGGATTGGTGAGACGGCTGTTTTGGGAGCAGCTCGAAAAGTGCTAAGTGTTCAGAGTTTCTGCAGCGCAGCACAAACAAGGCCATTTACCTCAAAAGAAGGTTTGGGAGGTTCCTCTTTAGTTCAGCACAGGCAATGTTTAAATGAACAAAAGAATAGCTTTCTGCAAGGCTCCACAACATGTAATTGAGCTCATAAACTACCCTAGAACTTGAGCTTTTCTATTATTACAGAAGACAAGCACATGGAGGTGTTTCTCCACAGTTGACATGCCACCCTCAGAATCCAGAGACGGCCAGACTTTCCACTTAATAGAAAGCAGGGGCCATTTCCCCTTTGCAATCAAACAGAGGACAATGCATACTTAACTTTCCAGAGCAAGGGTTAGACAATAATAATAATAATAATAATAATAATAATAATAATACAGGTACATAATCCACATGGGGGAAAATACATGATACTTACAGGCTGCCACATTTTAAAATATTGAAGGAAAAGCAACACCCCCTTGCACAATTGAAATAGGTGTTTTATCAAGATTTATATGACAGCAATTCACCTATGGCACATCTTATCCTCCATTCTAACACAGATAGTTTTCCACTTTGCAATCCAATCTAACACACAGTTCAGGACCACCAAGCTCCTGTTCTCACATTGGGAGCTTTGGCAAAATTAAAGCATCAAAAATGCTTGACAGTTAATGAAATAGAAGTTTGAGGCCTGCCCCTTTCATCCTCAATTGCATAGCCTACAATGTCTCATTTTAACTGGTGGGGGATTCAAAGGTGTAAAGGAAAGGTCAGAGGGGATGCTAGGATTAAATTAGATGAGCTGTGTGTTAACGCCTGAAATTTCATGCTCTCCCCAGAATAATCGACTAACCTGTTTCCTCTATGTGTCTGTTTATGTATGGGGGAAATTATGTGAACTTCCGGTTCATAATTAAACCGTGCTGAAACCAGAACTTCTGCTCATATGATGGAAAAAGATTATTAGTCAAGGAACAGTGTTCCGTGTGGACAGTGCAGCTCGCTTTTCCCATCCAGGGACAGAGATCAGCAGGTAACAAACAAACAAAAATGAAACACAAAGTTCTCAAGCAGTTAAAAGGCGAACAAATATTCAAAGTCAAACAACATCATGTTGGCTGCAGCTGGAATGGCAAAGTTATGATTAGCAGATGGGCTGGGTGATCACAGCGGGAAATAAAGCAGTTAATGATTAAAAGGTGCACTGCCTCGAAGTCCAACTCAGTCTAGGCCATCTTCCCAAATGAGCTCCTGGTTTAGCAATGGCATTCATGCTGATATATATATATATATTCTTAAGGCACTTTACAGTGATGTCCAGGAACAAATGGCTTCATTTTCAAAAGCAGAAAGTAACACATAGAAGAAGAAGAATGGTTCCCCCACTCCACCCCACCCCACTTTGAAAGGAGGAGGAATTACCACCTGATTTGTCTCCTTGGGGTAAAAACACTAAGGGAC
Source organism: Podarcis liolepis (assembly GCF_965112155.1). Lineage (NCBI taxonomy): Eukaryota > Metazoa > Chordata > Lepidosauria > Squamata > Lacertidae > Podarcis > Podarcis liolepis. The sequence goes on along the minus strand of NC_139567.1, from coordinate 17,634,307 downwards.
AGATCAAAAATAATCTGCCAGAAATTCTGTAGGTCCCACAAGTGACAGAGGGGACAATAGGAGTCAATTTGCTAACAATACTATGGCATATCCCGTCCACAAAGCCACTAGTTCATGTAAAAACAACAACACAAGAGTGAATCAATTGTCTGTCCGGTCTTAAAGAGCAGTGACAAACTTAAAATTTGCTGAGGATGTGGAGTAAAAATAGTAATAGAAGCATGTCCCCCATTTCTCAGCATCTCCCTTCTTTCCCTCCCACCACCCCATCTATATGTATACCAACTATGTGTTTGCTTTTCAAATATAATCCAAACATTGTAACTGGGGGAAGAGTAGCCCAGCTGCAGGAAAACTGCATTCTAAGTATCAAGTTGCTTTTTATCTCAAGTGTTAGAAACTCTTTATAATAAAAATAAACATAACTAGATACCAAAGACATTAATATTTTGTCATGGATGATGTTATCTTACAAAGTGGGGTGGAGGTGGCATTGTCTATCCCTCTGGATATCAGTCATTTAACATGGTCAATGTAAAAGAACTACCCACCCCCCTAACAAGCCAGCCTCTGAGACAGCTGGGCAATATTAAGTTGAAACAGTGGCATTCAAACTCCTCGGTGGCACATTCTAATCCATTCAGATGGCTTCTCTCCAACTTAAAATTGTTCACTGAGTGTGACAGACTGGGGGGTTTAAAAACTAATCCATAAAATTAGTCCACAGTCTCTAACAGAATGGGTTCCGTAAATGAAAATCCAAGGACAGTTTTTTTTTCTAAAGTCCTAAATCTGTTGCCAGCCTATAGAGTCCAGGCAACTTAACTGCTCCTGCTTTGAGAAACTATGCTTTCCCCCAGAGTAGTAACTGTTTGTATAATTATCACCTACCTGAGATGCCATGCTGCAATCAAAGCATGCTATTAAGACATAATCTTGCATTTATTTGTTTTTTAAAAAGAAGAAAAAGCGGGTAATTTGACATAGAATTTGCACACAGAGCTGAAAGAGCTGCCATTCTGGGTCAAGATTATCGAGCTCAAGCACCCTATGGCTGGACGGGCATTTGCCCCTGGGATGCTTAGAAGAATGCATGATGGAAACAGATCTATAGGTGACTGTAAAAAGCAGGACACAGTCAAAATCTTCCATTTATTCCCACCTGCTTCAGCTCCTTCGATCTGCATTATGTTTCAGTTAAACTAGACAACTGCAGGATTTGCAGGGCAGAAAGAACACAGAAGCAGGGATGTAACAGGCCTAGACAGAGCAAGTGGAACCACCCTGAAAGGAAGGGGGCAGGAGGTGCCCTGTCTGACGCTGCTGCCGGAAGAAGAGCACACTATGCAAAACAGCACTTCCAAGCGAGAGCGTTGGAAGTGGCGCTTTGTACAGCGTCCTGCTTGTACTACACCCACGAGATAGCTTCATTTGCGGACCAGATGTTTCACAAAAATAATCAGGATCCGTTTAGTAGTTTTGTGTAGCATAGAAAATTATTTTTTGAAGCATGGAACTGCATACTGGGCAGAGATTTAACGCTTCATTCCACACAGCTCTCCATCCAGGCCTCCAGCCTAGTGAAATGAAGCATCCTTGAATGAACATGCAAAAGCACCTTAGCGCTGGCGTTGGGGGAAACAAAAAGCAATTTTAATCAAAGGTCACCCAATCCCAGCTGGAATGTCTCCTGTGCAAGTCCCAACACAGCAAATAGGAGTTGCACAATGAACCTAGAAGAATTGCCCCCCCTTTTTTGCAGGGGAGAGGGGTACCAGGAAGCCAGTTCAGTGTACCCAACATTTGCTGTCCTCAGCAGCTGATCCAAGAGGACAGGTGGGACCAATCCTGTCAACACAGCTGACTGACCAGAAGTGGGGTAGCAGAAGCCAAGGTAAACTGTACATTTCTTTTACAACTCCAGGAGCTTCCAGGTATGCTAGGAATGAAATGAGAAGCCATCAGAATACATGGAAGCTTAATATTACTCAAGCTGCCTTTCCCCCTTCAATTTGAGAAGTTTTCTTTCAATGCATAAGTGAAACTGGTTTCCTCAGAGCAAGGGTTTGATTCCATAAAAAGGAAAAAAAAAATGCTCTTGCTGGTTCTTGGCTGTGCACTGGCAGCAGAAACCGCTTCTCCTACTTATTTCTTCCCAGGTGTAGGGGGCTCTACCTCCTCCTCTCTTCCCTTTTAATGTGGTCACACAGTGGATGAAAATGTCAGGAGATCGCAACATCAACTCTAAATTAACTTGACATTTTACCAGAGACACAAGGAAGCCTCCACAGAAAGCCAAGATGATACAATAAATAATTTGCGGGAACTGAAGGTTATGCCAGTCTGTGAAATGCTCCTGGGAACCAAACGCCTGTCTCAGGGGATGTACAAAGGCCACCTTTGCAGCCTTCACCAAGCTGGTGCCCTCCAGATGTTTTGGACTACAACAGCCATCAGTCCCAGCCAGCAGGGGCGTAAGATGACCTCGGGTCTGATGGCAGCCACAAACCAAACCATCTGGAGGAAACAAGCTTGGCCAACCTGCTGTGGAGAAGGAAACGTGCCACACCGCAAAATTCAGTCTGGCAGAAGAACAGTGGTTGCTTCTTCTGAATTTCTGAAAAATGGGAAGGAGTGTTTCCAAACATTTACGTCCATTAAATATTTGTAGTGCAAATATGCACAAAAAACTCTCAAACAAATTTATCCATGTCTTACAACCAAAAAGAAGAAGAAGCTTGAGTCAAATGTCTGAAGCAATGTTTTGATAATGCTGATGTGATTCTTCCCTTGCATATTGTGACAGTAAGCACCGAATTAAAAGGTGATGTGAGCAGGTTTGGGCCTCCAATGAGTCAAATGCGGGGTTGTGTTGGGTCAAATATAAAATTTTAGACAGGCTGGCACTAATTTGATTTAGAAGACATTCAAATACTTATTTTAGATCCTCGGGTGAAATACCTCAAGTCCTTTGCTGAAGTACATCTCTAAAAACATAGGAAAAGCCTGCAAGATGAAACCCAGGTGGGCCCATCTATTCCAGCATCTGGCAGCTAGCCACAGTGGAAGACCTGAAGTTTCCCCAAAGCCTGCAAGAAGTTCATGAAAGCAATAACTCTCTGCCACTGGTGCTCCTCTGCCACCATGCCCAATACCCAATGACAGACCAATTGTCCTCCAGGAATTTGTCTAATTCTCCCTTTAAAGCTCATCTTGCAACAGCAGATTCCACAAATTAATGATGCATTGTCTGAATCTATTGCCCATTAATTCCACTGCATCTGTTGTTTAAAGTGGGGGGGAGGAAGACTAGTACATGAACATTTTTGTAACCTTCTTGCTGTCTTAACACCACGCCATCTCAGTCTGGGTTTTTTTTTTTAAACGCCATAATGTTGTTTTACAGGAAGGAAAACAGATAACATGTTCAGGCTGTGAGTGAGAGTGAGTTTTGGAGGAATCACGAAGTTGCTTGTGATTGTGCTGGTGCCCCTGCTGAAGACATAATGGAATCTCCATCCTAGGCATGATCCAACATGCCAGTTCCAGCACTAGGGACTCCATGGGAAGATGCTGAAGATGTCTTTTGTTCTATTAGCACAGAAACCAAGAGACAAACAGGGGAGGCTGCAAGCCCATGCCTGCAGTTGCAACACATGCACAAGCACCAATGTACTTGGGTGGAAGAACAATTGGTCTATCAGAGGAGGAGGAGGAAAGATAAACTGAACACACACACACACACAATGTGCTTTGCCCCAAAGAAAAGAAGGGTTTATTTTTAAACAAATATTAAGAACTTTTTAATTATCTCGCAGAAAATAACAGCTGTCCAAATGGAACATTTCAAGGGAAGACTCCAGGGGCAATTTAAATTATGCAGCTTGCTCTGCCATATCATATTGTATGTCTTAATGAATAAAGCCACAAGGACATTTTTGAAGTGATATAAAAGGGTGGTGGGTTTTTTTATGGGGTTGGGGGGAAGCGGTGCTGCTTGCCAGGGAGAGGGCCAAACACAAAACGAATGGAACCTGTGATAGACAAAGGGTTACCCAGTCAAATTATCACATGACATGCTTGGAAATGGATCTCTAGTTAGGGGAAGCTTGGTGGGGAGAGCATGAAGCATCCAGAGACTAGCCATCAAAGGCCAATGGAAAAATCATTCTTAATTACAATGTGGGCAAGAAATAAAATAATTTACTGTGCTTCATCAGCAGTGCTGGAGTTCCTTTGCAGGCACAACTAACTGGGGTCAGGCTTGAAAGAAGGCATTTGGGACTGATAACTGCAGGCTTCTGGCATAAAACAAATGATATTGCAACTATACTGTTAGATTGCCCCCACTCCAGGGACTATGACAAGGGGCTGCCAAGAACAGTGGGCTCATTATCACCTGCCCATTTTAATTTGAAGAGCTTGGGGCTTTATGAAGGTCACCCATAGCACCCAAGCTTGAATCTGAGGTAATTTACACCCACTGGACTTTGCAAGCCTCTATGTGTTTGTATATATAGGTTTTAAGCAGGTGGCAATGTGGGAAGGGGTAAGAGCAACAGCAGAAATGATCTGTTGCCCCTTGAGGCTTTTAGGAAAGCATTTTTCCCTGTGACTACTGCATAAAATGTTGGTAATTATGCTAATTTCATTTGGAGAATGGTTTTCAGTTACACAAACCTTTAGCACGGAAGGAAGAAAATACATTCCTGGAGTTTTATACCGACATTTAATCATTGGTGTTTGGCTGCTGAAGCTTTTAAGGCTAATGGGTGGCTCTAAAGTACTACAGAATGCAGCGAGAGAACGGAAATTCATTTCTGTACCCATTTGTCAGGCAATAATATACAAGGCAAATTTAAGCAGGCAGCCTACTCTCTTGCGGAAAAGGAGAAGGAGGGGGGCATTCGGTTCTCTAACCTTTCATCTGTTTGAAGAGAGAGAGCCCAAGTTAAATTCCATGCAGGAAGATATCAAGCCTTCAGGATAAGATAAATACGTACGCAGCTTGTCTGCTAAGACACAGCAACTCTGCAAGATCCCATCCATCACGGAAAAGGGGGGGAAGAATGAAAGAAGGGATTTGACAAAGTTGTCCTAGTGGCAATCTCAGCTTAACTATGCCTCAGTGCCAGATCATTTGTTACCACCACAAGGGCACTTTGTGCCTAGGGAAGATGTAGCTCTTGAGAAACTGTATGCAGAAGATATAAAATGGCTGGTGCGTGGATGAAACGCCTTGAGTTAAAGCAAAGGGTCCAGAATTACCCTCTGAGGAGGCCTGACGTTGGCTTAAAGAAGAGGGGTGGGGTGGGGGAAAACAGTTGCTTAAATCCAACTAAAAGCCAGGGATTACCTGTGGCCACAATCAGGAGCCTCAATTGGTCCCATTCACTGTTTTGATCTTCTGCTGAAAGAGCAAAGCATAAGATACCAAAACCCACATTTCAACAAAGATGTCTACTACTTACCTGAGTTTTGGAACCCATTATGCTGACAGGCCCTGAGCTAGCACCATTATATCTACTTTGAAGTGCACAAATGATCCGAAGCCCTCCAACTCATTTGTATAGAAGGACTGCAACATTTTTATTAATCGGTATTTAATACCTTTAATTGCCTAAAATGCCATCAGCTAAAAAAAGAACCAAATATATTTAATGTAAGTGCTTATAAAAACTGCAGAGGGAAATTACACCAGCTGAAAAGAGGCAATGTCCATTCTCTTGGACATATAGGAGGAAATGCGTGCTGTGACACACACACACTTGTTATCTAGGAAGAAAGAGATTTTTGCTTCATAAATATAGTTTTCACCCATATGTGAGTTTATGAAACATTAATCAATGGACAACTCATAGGAGTAATCAATTAATTTCTCTCTCACACACAAACACACACACAAATTAACACACACACACAAGGAGCCTGTGGATTCTGGGAAGAGATGGAAGATTCCAATTCATCAGAAGAGTCTTACAGGGGAAAGGGTTCGTTGGGTTCCTGATTGTGGCTGAAGGTAATATAAAGAGTGATGTGGAATAAAGAGGAAGGGAAGGACACACCACACCGCCAATCACGAAGAAGATTGCATCTTATCCGCAACATTTCCTGCAATGAAACTGAGCCATATTACCAGCTTATGTGGAATTAGACTGATAAAGCTTAAAAAGAAGGGGGAAATACTTCTTTAAAAAAATACAAACAAAAAATTACAAACAAAATCAGCAGCACCCAGAGGGAAATGTTGTGAAATTAAAATCCACAGAATCGGCATGGAAATGGCATAAAGAAGTAGTCTTATTATATTCATAGATGACAGCAACCATAGAAGCAAACAGACGGGTGAAGAAGAGGGATAAGTCAGTTCTTTAAAAGAATAGTGGGTGCAATGGTCCACCTATATGGAAACATGGACTTTGGAATCCCATTGGTTTCAGCTAGTTTTAAAGAAAAACTGAGGAGCCAGAGCCTAACAAAGAGGAACAACAAAATGATGGATAGGAAGCTGTCAGTGACTAGTCATCTTCCTCCTACTTCCCGGTATCCCTCAGAGGTTGGATGGTGCTGCAGAGAGAGCTAATTTACAGTCAATTCCCCCACCCATCCAAATACTGCTGGCCAGAGCTTTATTACTGTCTTTCCCCATGTGAGCAAGAGAATCCTTCCCTATCATTCCAACTTACATTATTTTTACTCTGAGTTTTAAAAAGCACTCTGCTTCGCTGTCCAGCACCAACTTGGGTGCAGTTTTTAATGCACACATATTTTGCTTTGAGCACTTATTCCTGAAGGAGAGTTTAGCTTGATACCCAGTCGCCCTAAGATGTCCTCTCCCATCGAAGTTACATTTTCACTTTTAGGTGGTGACAAAACAAAGCAGGATGAATGTCTTCTGGTCCGAAACATCAGATGCAAACCCCTAGCCATGCAGAAAAAAAGACCTCATACTACAAACCCCCAGAAGTCGATATTCTATCCTGAGGTCATGGCAAGACCTCCTATGAACGCAGAGTCTTAAGGTGTGAGCGGGGGAAAGTTAGTCGAGTCTGAACATCTATTTGGGATTATAAAAGCAATACAGTTGCCACAACTTAACTTGCCTCCCATGAAAGACACCTCACACCATGACGGTTTCAACTCAGGAAGTCATTTCTCTTCATCAGGTAGCCTGCTGAGACCCTCCACCCTTCAAATTGCATTTATCTGGAGTCTTCAAGTCTGCTCCTTGCACAGGTTTATAAGGCACATGTTGAGGTTAACCTGTGGACCACCACCACAAAGTGCTAGAAGGTAAATGGTGGGTCAGTGTGTGGGCAGACCCACTCCATAATGCTGCAGACAAAACAAACCACTCAGGCACTCTGAGAACACACAGAACCGATAGGAGCTTTGGTTTCTTAAGATCCTGGAAGGAGAAAAATGTAATGAGGCAAAAGGCTAGACAAGACAACAGAAAATGATAGCTAAGGCACACTGGAAGGAAAGGTTTTTGTTATTTGTACAGATCCATTAATTCTGAATCTCTGGGAAAGCAAAGTGGAAGACAGGGACATAAAGAGAGTGAAGGCACAACAACTGCCTCGAAGGTGAATGGCAAACTTCACGTTAAGCAAAGGGGAGATTGTAACAAGATCAAAGGCTGCCTGTGAAGAGAGTAGTGCAGTCTCACCTTCCGTACAGGACTCTGTCTGGCATCTCTTTGTATCGAAAGAAAAATAAAAAAAGCTGCAACAGAAGCATCCAGGGGGGTGGTGATGACAATGGAAGATGGGTTTGGCAACCATGCCCGGTTATCAGAAGAGGGAGAGAGCAGCTCACAGGAAAGGGTGGGTGGTACAAATGATGTTTGATGGCGGTTGACTGTGTAGAATGTATCTTGGCTCAAAGTGATGGGTGGGAAGGCAGGGCAGGGATTTAAAATTCAGAGGGAACTAGTTTAGAAAGCGTCAGGAAGAAGCTCTGTTTGTGTACGCTGTGCTGATGGCTGCAGGATACTGAAGCAGATTATGATAACTGAAAATCAAAACGAAATTAATTGCCTAGTATAAAGAAAGATGCTTGCAAATATACTACCGAAGCCAAAGTTCAAAGTGAGAATCAGTGCTTTACGTTTTAAAGCATGAATAACTCAAACTGAACCTGGGGGTGGGGGGCGCTGGGCAATGCTAATTTATGGACTCCCTGAGCAGGATGTTTGAGACTTCAGGGACCTCCATTATCAGAGGATCATTTATTGGTGGGCCCCACTTTCCAGTGCTAGCAAAACAAAATAATAATAATAATAATAATAATAATAATAATAATAATAATAATAATTTTTTATTTATTATTTATACCCCGCCCATCTGGCTGGGTTTCCCCAGCCACTCTGGGCGGCTTCCAAAAGAATATTAAAATACTGTGATACATCAAACATTAAAAGCTTCCCTAAACAGGGCTGCCTTCAGATGTCTTCTAAAAGTCTGGTAGTTCTTGTTCTCTTTGACCTCTGGTGGGAGGGCGTTCCACAGGGCGGGTGCCACTACCGAGAAGGCCCTCTGCCTGGTTCCCTGTAACTTGGCTTCTTGCAGTGAGGGAACCGCCAGAAGGCCCTCGGTGCTGGACCTCAGTGTCCGGGTAGAACGATGGAGGTGGAGATGCTCCTTCAGGTATACAGGACCAAGGCCGTTTACAAAAGAAAATAAATTAACAGTAAGCGTAAAAAATGTGGTGACAGCTCCCCTTCTCTCCTCTATCTCCTCCCCCAACCTCTGCCCATCTGCTATTCATAGAAAGTAACACACATTTCTGTTTTTATCCATGGTTTATGAAGGTACCGTACCTGTGGTGGTGGCAGGGATGGTAGTGGTTGTGGTTGTTGTGGGTGGAGGGAGAGTTGTGGGGGGATCTAGATAAAACATAAAAAGGGAAACAGAAAAAAAGCAAATTAAAAAATATGAGCAGAACATAAAACTGGTCAATAAATTAACAAAGAAGCAAAATAAAGGATGGCGGTTATACCCTCTTGCCCACCCTTATGAAGTAGGTCTTAAGTATCAGGAGAAGAGGGCAGGCTAAAATGCGAGGATGGGACTCCATTCATTTGGTGGAGAAGCTCTGGATTAGGATGACTGAAGCAAAGCAACACATTTCCCTGCCCTCAAACATTAGGACAAATTGGTGGCAGTGGGGTGGGGAGAAGCAACACACAACACAAAATTAGTCATTGATACGTGAGTGACATGGTATGGGAAAAGCCTGTGGGGGGGGGGGAACCAATACAAATGAAAAACAACAACACAAAGCAAGTAAAAAAGTTGCATGTTTTCTATGGCTAAGAGGACGGTTTGCAATGTATTAAGAACAATAATGCTTTGTCTTTATTCTGTCTTAAAAAAAAATAAATCTAAAAATTAGGGGCTAGGAGTGGGGCAGGCGAGAGAGACCCTGCTGCGCTTAACAGACTAAATATCAACAGCAGATGAGTACGTCTTTCCCTCTGCCTTTCTCCAGAGCAGTTAACTTCATTATTCTCCCTCCATCAATACATCCCAGCAGGATATAAAACTACTTCTAAGCCAGTAATAAATACAAAAGGGAACGAGAATGTCACGACTAAATATCAAGTTGGATGCATGGAAGATTTTAGTGAGATTTCTTTTAAAATAAAGTCAATGTCTTTGTGACTTATAAATATTAATGCTCTGTCTGGGCTCACAGATTTTCCTCCTGTTTAATATATCACATCCCTTAATGGTCCCAACAGATAAAGATGAAGGGGATTTCTCCCTCCGCCATTAAAAAAAAAAAAAAGAGGTAGGTGGGGGAGCACCATGTATAGAAGACGCTTGACCTGCAAAAGCCAACAGCAAACAATCTCAAGAAGCATCAAATATTTATCCAGAAGAGACAGCATCACGACTTCATAAAAAGTTACTGGGTGGAGGGAAGAAAAAGGGAGGGGGGGGAACCCACCACATATCTGTGCCCAAATGATCAAACTGAATGTGTTAAGTAGAGCACCAGACTTTGAACTCAGGAATGAATCCACAATAATGGAGCATGAAACAGTTCGGAGGCTTTTGATTTTAAATTTTATCTCGAGCATGTCAAACTTCTCATCATTGACACATCTGCTACTCTTTCATCTCCGAGTGAGCTCTCAGATTTTCTAATTAATACATCCAAACTTTAATTATGTGCTTCACCTTTATTGTGTTTGGCACAACTTCCTCAGGAGATAGGAAACATCACTTGGGTGCGGCGTCACTGAGTGAGAGAATGTTTGCAACCACCAAGATGTCTGGAGCAACTGCAATACCAAGGGGTCAAGGCCTCCGTTTGGGAAAACCTTCAGGCAATCAATTCAGCGCTCACCTAAGTGGTGAAATTAAAGGAGCTGATGGTCTAGACATGGGGAGGCAAACTAAGGCCCGGGGGCCAGATCCGGCCCAATCGCCTTCTAAATTCAGCCCACGGACGGTCCGGGAATTGCATGTTTTTACATGAGTAGAATGTGTCCTTTTATTTAAAATGCATCTCTGGGTTATGTGTGGGGCATAGGAATTCATTCATTTCCCCCCAAAAATATAGTCCAGCCCCCCCCATAAGGTCTGAGGGACAGTGGACTGGCCCCCTGCTGAAAACGTTTGCTGACCCCTGGTCTAGGAATCAGGAAGCAGAAGGGTTGGGTGCTCCCTATGGCACTGGTCTTCATCTGGTAGGTTAGTACCTGCTCCTGAGTCGCAGCCTGATCTGAGATGAGCGGCAGCAGTAGCACCACCACCAGTGCACACATATATGGTAAAACAGAAAAAGAAATGGGTCCCCCAATGCATGTTCAGGTTGGAAGACTTGGAAGCTAACTAGGGGAACTGGCACAATAACTTTGCCTACAACATCTGACACTTGATAAGAATCACCTTGCTTGATTGGACTGGAGGTTCATCTAGTCCAGTCAAGTATTTAACTATTTCCCTGAAAGCCAAATGTGGCCAGGGATTACACACAGGAGAGTGAGCTAGCTAGCAGAGAAAGGAAGGATCCTCTACCAGACCACTTGGTTTCTGAGCTATCTCCTTTGAAAGCAGCACAGAAACACAGCAGATCAGCAGAGGAGGGGTAGAAAGGTCCGCCTCAAGCCTTGTCTGCCAGTAAAAGGCATTTTAAAACTAGTATGCTAAGCTTAATAGAAGCCGCATGCTTAAGCTTCCTCTCCTCTCTTGCCAGCATGAAAAACATAAGGTACGTAGCCTCCTAGCAGGCCAGTACAATTTATTTTTATCTAGTTATCTTTTAAAAAAACAACAACCCAACAACAACTGATCTAATCCTGCATTCACCCTTCAAATGGGGCAAGTCAGATGCTGAAGGTGATGCCCAATCTCTGTGTCCAGGGCCTGATACTCAGAGTCAGGCTGTCTCTTGTCACAGAGGTGCCATTTTGAGGTAGATCTCTCTCCCCCTTCCACCCAAGAATCTGCTTCAAAATGTCATCAAGGAATTTACACTTATGTACAGCAACATGTCTGGTGCCTCCACAATCCTGTTGCTAACACATTTATGAAGGATGCAGTTCCCTTTCACACAAACTTTACTTGGGCTGGGGTTACTTGGAGGTTTTTAAGCAGAGGTTAGACGCCATCTGTCATGGATGCTTTAGCTGAGATGCCTGAATTGCAGAGGGTTGGACTGGATGACCCCTGGGTCCCTTCCAATTCTATGATTCTATGAGTGCTACCTGCAGATCCTACTTATTCAACTGAGGTGGACGCAGAAGAATCTATTGGTCGATTGTGCCTGGTACATAAGATTCTATGTCTCCCACTCAGCTGTACATGACAGGGGCTACTCTACAAACATAGTCATGTTTGACTAGGAACAATGTGTGGTTGGTTTACTACCTATTTTTCCTGCTGCCAGACTGTGTTGAAATGGGTGATTCCAAGCAGGCGAAGAAGCCGGAAACCAGTTTTGCTTGGTGAGTGTTTATAGACGGCATTCTCCCATATGCAATCAGATGCCAACATAAGATGCCATCAGAGGAGTAGCTGTTAGCTGGGCTTTGCAAGTTTGGTGCCGAAGGTTGGCTCCGCTGCTGATAATTTCTTAGATCCTTTGTTGCTTAAATATATTTGCGTGTTAATTTTTAAGCAGAGGTTTGATGGGCCTCAGCCTGAGACCAGGAACTTAGCCAAGACTGATACACAATTCAGGTCAGGAGATCATCAAGAAAATGAGGGCTGCTCCTTCCCTCAGATAATGTCAGCAAAGCTGACCTCTGCTGTAACTTTCCACAGGAGAGGAGATTCCAGGTAACACCCCCCCCCAGGTCAGAGAAAGAATGCATAGTACACTGTACACAGTACAGATATCCAGCTTCCACTGCCAGTGCATTTGACTATATTAGGCAGATACTGAAAGAGACTTTGATTTGATGCTTCCCATGGTACAACATCTTCAGATCCATGGTCCTCTAAGTGGCTCATGCAACAGAAAACCTGATTAACAATAGCAAACACCTAACAGGTTTTGAGTGATCTGGTGACCAACGTGGGGTCGTAGTGTTGTCTCCTGAGCCTTCTCAATTTTTAGCTTCACCACTTTTTTCATCAACTAAACTTGCAAGATTTGGCAGGCATGTCAGTCTCCCCCGAGGTGTTCCCACTGAAAATGGGTACAGGCGGTAACATATTTCAGTTTTGATTGAAAGCCTTGGTTTTTGGTTGAGGGGAGAAAGTATCAGTCCAAAGTTTTTCAGATACAAGGAAATGGTGGCACGTATGTGGAACGGTGCATTTGAATTTGAGGGATATGGGCATTATTCCATTATTAATTTTATCTCTCCTGTTCTCTTTGAAAGCATTTGGTTGTTTTCAGTGATAATCCTACTATTTAAACATTTTTCAGTGTAACAATGGCAAGGACAACCGTCTGTTCAACCCACCCATGAGAAGCTGTTCTGTAGGAAGGATTAGATTGTTTGGAAATGTTACTTTTCTAAATCCTAACTTTAAAAAGAATTCCCCCCCCCCCACCAATATTTCCTAAGACTTGTACACATCATCTGATATGCCCTGTCCTCCTAATCTTTCCAGCCCAATTAACTTCCATTCACACAAGTTTCACTTCTTACACTAGACTTAGGGGCAGCTATGGCCTATATAACCACACAAGGAAGTCAAAACACCTTCTCTGGAGCAACCACACAAAGGTAACATCATCAGGAGGGCACTCTCCTACTCTACACCACTAAAAGGTTCCTACCTGTATATGTACACATAATTTTGATGGATGGGCATCCATAAACTATGCAGTTAGCTGACCTATACAAGTATAGAGGGGAATCTCACAATGCCTCTCCCTGGGTGAAGATTGCAATTGGTGGGTTTCATGCTTTGTGCCCCGAGCAAACAAATCTACTGCTCTGCTCCAACTCTGCACTTGCAAACTAATGTCAAGGATGGAGGCCCATGATGGTTGGCAGATTATAACAACTTGGAACAGTGCACAGGGTCAGAAGCCCAGACTGAGCTGCTGCATCACAAGCATCAATATGCAGAGCAACGCTAAGCTGCTGGAGAGGGCAGACTTGGAGGCCGGGGGGCTGCGGGGAGGTTAGATGCATGGGAAAGGAATGACTGAAGGCAACTTACCCATTAAACATTCTGAAGCTGCAACATTTACGACAGAGCCTGCTATATAAATTGAATGCCCTACACATGTGAAGTGACATTTCATGGAATGGGACTGCAACCAACAATCACCCCCTAAAGTTTTCCTAGAAAGAGTCTTCTGGAACCGAGGGGATTCAGGAACACAATGATCTGAAAACAAGTGGCTCTCATTATTAGACGCCTTGATTTATCTGTCCACACTGGCAGCATCACAGCCTACAGAGCAGCAATGTGTTCATGTCACACAGAACACACCAGTCTTCCCAAGGCTGAAAGGACTGCATTCTGAAAGGTAGCTCCGGGGTGCGTGGGAAATTATTTAATTTTTCTTTTCGCAGGCTAGGATTACTGCTATTTATGCCACAACATTTTAAGGAATGGTAAAAAGAAACCCAGGAAAACAGAATTAAAGCAGGTACATAAACGGCACTTTTAAGAAAATGCCTTAGCAAATGTTTTCGTGCCTCTTTGGCAGCTGAAGACAGGCAGAATGAGACTTGCCTTTCCAGATTGTGTGCCGGGTTACATTATCTGCACACATCTTCAGTTATTTAACTTGCTAAAGAAGGCCTGGCTTAAAATAATAAAAACAAACAAACTCTCGTGCTCATTTTTTCAGATGCTTCTGAAAAGACTTCACTGGAATACAAATGGGAATATGGCTGAAGCCGTCCTGGATTGTGAAATGAAACAGGATGACTCCAAGATGTTTATTGCCCTGCCCCTCTTTGCATCTGGCAACTCCCCTTCTCCAAGCCAGCACTTAATGACAGTGCAGGCAGTAGTTGCTTACTTGACATGGGAAGAAAACACAGTCTGAATCAGATGGGGGAAAGAAGACAGAAGTAAACAGGCTTGGTTTGGGGTTTTCTGTGTGTGTTTTAAACAACCCACTCACTTAACGTGCCGAGTTATCAGAGGCTGCTTTCTCCATCAAACTGCTTTCTTATTCCACCCCCTCCCCACAAGCCCCTGCCCAGAATATTTGACAGCAATTCAGCATAAAGACATCTGGAAGAAGGGTGTGTTTGTCTCACGTACCGTATACATAAAGTGTGTAATCGGAAAAGGACATCCCCACTTCATTGGAAGCCTTGCAGCGGTATGTGCCGTTATCGCTTTTGTTTAGGCTGTTAATGTGGAGGTTTGAACCTGACACTATAACGTGTTGAGGCATCTCGTCGTCTACTCTTAACCATGACACATCTGTAGGCCTAAGCAAGGAGAAGACAAAACAAAACAATAACCCCAAATGCATTACTAACCCTTTAACTTGCATGTTAAGTCACTGTCATAAGTAGCATTTCTTTCTTCCTGTGATATAGTTGAGTTCAGTAACAAATATCCAACTTTAATGGGCAGGGAGAAAGAGAGTGAGAGAGAGAATATGCAATTGGAAAAGCAGGGAGGCTCAGCATTTTCTTTGTGGGGGCGCACACAGGAGGATGCTTGGGTATTATTTCTCAGCTCTGAAATTCTTTTCCATCAAAGTCTTAGCATCTTCTGGAAGCAACGCAAAACGTTTGTTGGAGAGAGACATAACTAAGGTAAATCAGTCCATAATGTCCTCGGTTTCCTTTGGCTTTCTGAATTGCAAAGAACACCAGAGACATAATTTCCAAGTGAGCAATCATCCCCTCTCTCTTCCTCTTCTCACACAGGATTTGGAAAAACAAGTTTAAAGCCACAATATGCAAAGCTTTACACATACCAAGTGAAGGATAATATACCACACGCAGGAATAAAAGGGCTCTGCAAGATACAACAGTTAAACAGAAAAAAGAAAAGCTGAGGGAAAGCAGCGCACAGTTCAATCCTATGCATTTACTTGGAAGTCAGCTCTACTAAGTTCAAGGGGAGTTACTCTCACGTAAGCATACATTAGGATTTCAGCCCTAGATCTGAATTCATAGTAAAAGATGATGGATAAAAAGTGACTGAGCCTGGGGTGAGAGGAAAGGATCAGTCTTCTGTAGCTAAAAATTTCAAAAGAGGAGCATATTGATCAGATATGTCTCTGTTAGGGTTCACGTGTTAAAACAGACACTGAAAAAGGGCAGGCTCAGGAGCAAAGAAGGAAAATACTGGAGGGGAAGGTCAACTTAAAACTGAACGAAATCTAAGCTGTGTTCACCGTGGAAAACAAAATCAGAGGAGAGGGAAAATGTAAGGGCAAAGCCCTTCTTATTTAGTATTGGTGGGGGGAGACCTATATTTTCTAGAATCTCACCCCTAGCAATTTCAAATAGATAACTTTCCTTAGCATTTTATCTGCAGTCTGACTGCGGCCAATGTTTCCTTTGGGCACTTCCAAGTTTCTGCAGCCATACAAACCTATCTGCTAGTCGAAGAGTGGAAGTGGACCAAGGGTGGGGGATCTGCAGCCCTCTGGGTGTGGCTGGATGCCAGCTCGCATCACCACTGACCACTGGACACATGGGCTGGGGCTGATGGGAGTTGGAGAGCCACAGGTTCCCACCACCCCAGGTTCCCCATGGGGTTCCCCATGGCTGCAGGTGCTTTCTCATGGCCTTGTGCTTCAGACATGCAATGTCATACCAATGCAGGAGAACAGGACTGGGTGCTGAACATGCTCAAGAAAAAGACCAGAAGGAGTCAGGCACTCTCCTCGAACAGCCCAGTAACGTGGATGGGCATGTTCTGACAGAGTCTCAGGTCCTCCACTTACTCTGGTTTGCCCTTCACTTGGCACAGAAGGTCGAGGAGGTCTCCTTCTCTCGTTAGAGGCTGCGCAGGGGAGTTCTGCAGGACTTGCACTTCAGGCTTATCTGCACATCAAACACACAATACAAACATCAATTTATACGTCTGCGTACAAAACAACATTCGAATGATATCAAGCAACCGCGTGTGCGCGCATTTAAACAGATTGTGAAACAAAAACTTTGTACTGACACAGCTTCACCCTCCTGCCCCTCTCCACTGCACCCGTCTAATCAGCAAATTATCCTGGCATTTTCCCAAATTAAGTTGACTAATAGCCTCCAAAGCCTAACGCACTGATAAGGAATCCGCACACCAAGGGCAGCAGCCCCACTGGTTCTTGCAAAATGAAATTTTGTTAAATTGAAGTTTATCTCTGAACTCACTCGAGCTAAAGGAAACTCATTTGCCTTCATGCTGAGGTGAAACGGCAGATTTGTGGCGCTCAGAATTGATACATTTTATCATGTATCATATTTTATGGGCTGACAATACTTTGTGCCGTGGCATATTAATACGCCAAGGCTCCGATGGGTGCATTTGTGCTAGCAAAAGCTTAAGGGAAGAAATGCCAGGCCGCTGCCTTTTGTTGGAACAAAGCAGAGACTTCTGCTCGTGCCGATGAATCTCGTAAATCCCCAAACACAAACACACCGAGGGATTAAAGGCATTTTGCACTCAGGGAGGCAGCTCAGAAATCCTTTGGAAAGACCCTGTAGGAACAAGAGCCCAAGTCCGCAGTTACAAAGTCCATTGCCTTCGACAACGGCACATGCGGAGCAACAAACAATCTAACCAGAACGCTATCAGCTCAAGGCAGCCAATTGAGCGCCGCTTTATCCATTTTGATTTACACACAATCCCACATCCAATTCCTGGAATTGGCAGCAAATCTGCACTAAATGAAAGAACTGAATGCAAGACTGTAATATCTGAAGGTGGTGGCGGCAGGTAAGAGAAGTTAGTTACATCTAACGGCGGGGAAAACCCCCCCCCCTCAAAAATCTGAAATAAAGAACAGCTTAGAATACATTTTTATATTATTTATTAATTTATCTATTCTACTAGTGATATTACCATTGCTTCTCATCCTGGGATATAAACAAGGTTAAGAAGACATTTGCACTAATTACGACGTACTCAACAAGTATTATTTTATAATGCTTATAATGTTTATTTTATAATGTTTAGAATCATTTTACAATAAGGATTGACTGGTTATTTTATTATTAAGACAGAGGGAACAGACTAGAAAATAATAATGATAACAACAACAACAACAAACAACTGCCCATCTGATTGGGTTGCCCCAGCCAACAAAATATAAAAACACAGTAAGACATCAAACATTTAAAACTTCCCTATACAGGGCTGCCTTCAGAAAACAAAATTCATAGAATGCTTTCAGAAAACAAAATTTATTTGCCTTTTTAGAAGGCACTGGGAGTTCAATAGGGCCAATCATTATGCAATCCCCACAGATAAGAAATAATGACACGACTTGTGGGCCGTTGGTTAGTGACATAGACAAATGCTATCTGGATTTTCTGCCTTGGATGCCCGTGAGTCTTGGGTCAGCCACACACGTTAAGAGAAAACACAAATCCATACATCCAGATAGTTAACTCCACAATCTGACATAGTTTAATAAAGTACCTTTATTTTCTCATATGGTCTAGAAAGAGTGACATACACAAGATTAAATAGCAACAACCAGGTTTTTTGGGGAGTGGGAGTTAGGGTAGAGCCCATTAAGTGCTTGATGAACACCCCCTCTCTTTTTTTAGCACAAAATAAAATTGCACATATTTTCAGTACAGGCTAAGACTGTGCAGCACACATTTCCGGAGGCATAGAATGCCTGCTCTCTTCACATTCTTGGGAGATAACAGTCAATATCAGCCTGTGCTGGCTTGACCACATAAAACTTTTCATGTTTCATGTCAGAATATTAGATGAGGAATGGTTTTTTTCCGTCCCTGTACCTCACAGCCTTATAACCCATATTTGAATTTCATGAGCAAATGAAAGTCAAACCCTCCCTCTTTCCCCTTCAACAGGAATGTCATGCTGGTCCTGATGCCCTTTACTCCTGCACAGTTACCAACCACAAATAAAGGAAGAGGAGAGAAAATAATATTGATTAATTGTGAAGTGCTTAACTGGCGCGCCCAAAACCACACACACACATACACACACACACATACACACAGAGGCACTAGTACTAAAAAACCGGAGCAGGCCAAATGCAAAAATAAGCGAGTCCTAAGGCATTTGCTAAAAAAAGAAGAGAATAAATTAATCACATATCAGCTGGTAAAGAGTTTCGTAGATAAGGAAAAGAAGAACCAAAGCATGAATCAAAGGAAGAGATGTGATGTAAGAAGCAACAAAGACCCCAAAAGAGACTACAGAGAAATCAGAAATGAAAGGCGCTAGAGGGAAGTAACATAATCTTAAATTGAATGTGAAAAGGGAAAAAAGGCAACATCATAAGCAGAGATGCATGATCGTATTTGCATGTCGAAAAAAATAAATAAGATGGGGCAGGGGAAGAAAAAAATCAAATTAAGAAACAAGAAGCTTAAAATGGGAAGACTACCTAAGGACTCTTACAATCATCCAATCTGGGCAAAATGAGAACACAGATGGAACAATGGGCAGAAATAACAGGGTGGGGGGAGGATCTTATCAATATTAGACAACTGAAAAAGGCTTGAAAAGGCTTGGCTAAAGATGGAATCACAGAAGGAAAAAAAAAGAGGAGCAATATCTTTGATTTGAAAGGAAAGAAAAATAGTTGCATCATTGACAAAAACAGACGGGAAGGGAAAAGTCCAAAGGGGGGAAAAATAAGAAATTTTGTCCTTGAAAGATTTAGCTTTAAAGAACAAGCAGACAGCTGTGAAGAAATAGCAAGACAAGATCAAAGATTTAAACAAGACGACAGATCAGAGATAGTAAAGAATAACTGAATATCATCAGCATAGACATGGCAACATACCAAAGGAGTGAATAAGAGACCATAAAGGAATGGGAATGAGAAGCAAAGGGTCCAGCGCTGAAACTCGTGGAACCCCAATTGGGGAAAGAAAAAAAGAAAAAGAACCATTAACCAATACAAGGTAACTACAGTTCACAAAATAAGAGGGAAACCAAGGAAGAACAGTACTAAGAAAACCAAGACCATTGGGGGAAGGCAAGGGGAAAGAGTGATAAATGGAATCGAAAGCAGAAACACCATAGCTCAGGGGTAGAGCACCTGCAAAAGGTCCCAGGTTCAGTGCCCAACATCTCTAAGGTAGGGTTAGGAGAGATCCTGTCTAAAGCAGAGGACAGTGGCTGCCAGTCAGTGCAGGCAATATTGTTTATTTATAAGATTTCTTACCTTTCAACATAAGGTCCTAGAGTGGATTGCAACAAATATATTCATGCAATTAAAACCAAGCCAAACAATTCCAAACAAAAGCAGCGCAGTGCAGGTCAACCAGAACAGAAGAGATTGGTCCCACAAAATACGTTAAATGTCCAATGCCAGGGTAAAAAGGATAATCTTCAGCCAATAATGGAAGCTGAATAATGACAGTGATAGAGTCTAGCTAGACACAGCTCTATGGGGAGGACATTCAACAATTACGGGAGGCCACAGAGAAAATCCTCTCCCAGACCCCCATTACTGGACTAGGTGAACCAATGCTCTGACTCAATAGAAGGGCACTGCCGATGTTTTTCCTATGAGGATGCATCAGGAAAACTGAATCTCGCTTTTTCTCTGCTTTTTAGGCAGAGAAAATTGGTTTTAGTGAATTACAGCACAATCCTACCGAGAAGCAAGTCTTATTGAATTAAATGGGGCTTAATCCCAGGTAAAGTGAGTTTGAATTGCACCTTAAAAGTTTCTTTACAGAAAGGGGGTAAAGTCACTGCGATTTCCTGGCTTTAGTCCTGCCCCATATTATTGAACAACCCATGACACATGTCACTACATCAAAATTGCCTCAGTGGATATTCTCCTTCCCAGAGGCTTTGTTTGGGTGGGACAGGGGACACGGTGAATAACCCATGTACTGGCTAGGGGGCAGCTGACTGGATTGCTGTGGGCTAAGCTGCAGAAACACATCTTCCAATAGATGGCCAGAGGAACGCACCACAGTCCTCTGAGCCTCTATCTCCCATCACGGCTTTCTCTGTGTCTCTCTCTTGCCTCTGCCTCATTGCAGCCGTTTTTTCAATGTCCATGCAGCTGCATAGGCCTGTACAATACCGTAAGGAAATGTGGCAGCCTATTCAAATAGAAGGCATGTGTGGAATCTGATGACATCTCGGGAGGCGTGTCGGACGGTGGGCAGCCTTGCAGTTCTGGCTGCCCTCGGAACCCAGTTAAGGACATTTCTTTCACTGTTATGAGCAAGTTGCCTGCCTGCTTTTCTGAAATGGCACAATTTCTAATGCACGCAGCGTTGGGAAGTGGAACAACCCAGAGAAGACAGGCTCGCAAATGCCCCCCTGAAATCAATGGAACCCAAATACTCAGCTGTGGATCTCATGGATTTTTATGGAATGTTAGCAGACCAAGGATCCCATAGCAACCTATGGGATCTCAGAGTAATCTATGGGGCCCCGAGGCAGCTTGCTTGTCCCAGGATGCTATGTCCAGCACGTCACTTAGCAATGAGAGGTAACAAATTCATTTGGAAGCAAGGACTACAATGCGCAGTTGCTCAGGAAATAGAACCATGGCTGACCTCTCATCCTATCTGGGCAGCTGGATTGATTATTCTGGGGTTCAAGTGCCATGTGGTGCTTGCAACAGATACCTGATGACCCAAATAGACTGGCAGTTGCTCTCCGGGATTTCAGATGGGGACAGTCCCAGTCCTACTTGGGAAAGCCAGGGATTAAACTTGAGACCTTCCACATGCAAGATGTTCTGCCCCTGAGCTACAGTCCTTTTCCTGGGTTGTGCCATTTCCTCGGTGGCCGAGGAAGCTGCTCCAACCTAGGATGGAACCTCCCAAGGAAGGACAGCCAGACTACACAAGCAACTTAAGTAGTCACTTGAGCCATGAGATGTGTCCCCAAGTCCTCTGTGGCAGGGCCAGGGATTACTCACTGCATCCACTTGACACAGAGGTATGCTCTGGGCTAGTGCCGCTTCCAATTCAAACCTAGAATGAACAACAGGCTGCAGTGGTTAGGTGGGTGGGTAAGAAAGGAAATAAAAATAATCTAACCTAGCATTACTATTCAGGTATGAAACGTAAAGGCTAGGAAGCACCACATTCCTCTTACACAATTGCACCGTTCTCTTATTCTCTCGCACAGTGATACATGTTTCAAGATGAAAAAAGAGTAAATCCTGAATCGCTATGTACAGAATGAGTTTTCATGTTCTCTCTTTTTGTTTGGATGTTCCTGTTAAAACAGTCTGTTAGGAACTATAAATCTTACAGCCTTTTGCTACCAATTATACTTTGCATTACTGTTTGGTGTAACACAGCTGAGAGAAGAGGGTGGGGGGAAACCAAGCCCAGCCAACAAAGGGAGAGGCCCAAATCATGAAAGAATCCATTTTGGTACCGAAAAAGGATTGCACCAAAATATTAGGTTTCTTTCTTTTTTCTTTCTTTCTTTTTGTTCCAAAGCACAAAAGCTTCCCTTTTTATTCACAGCAAAGAACAGGGGCCTCTGGGTTTAGGCCAGGGTGTAATTATTTCCCATTTTAAACCCTTTAACAGCACACTCGCTGTGACTGGGAGTTATGCTCACAGGGCCAGACTCTGCTATACTGTTCTTCATTTGCAGCAACATTCCTCAGAGAAAGCCTTATTAATGAGCTCGCAAACGAGCACCCAACTGGGAAATGTCACAAACAAGAGTGGCTAATGCTCCAGAAAATCAAATAACTGAACACTCGGCTGATCGTAGTGCCTTTCATATTTACAATAATAGTAATAATAATATAAAACCCCTTTAAATCACATATTCTGAAAGGGTCAACACCTCGCTGAACAAAACAACTCATTTATTTATGTTCAGAAATCTCCAGATGATAAATTATATTGATGTTAATCACTTCACTGCATACTATTGCAATTAATATTTGCACTCACCAGAAGCAAACAGATTATTAAAGCACGAGGTACCCACATATGGCTAGCCTCCTTCCTCCCTCTATTTCTTTCTCTTTTTTTGTTAAACATAATTGAGCACAGGGAATTCTCTTGGTTATGAACAACAAACAGAGGTTACAGCAGCTTCCCTGGGTATATATTTTTATAAACATGCATGTAGACATTATAAATATCTGTGTTCCATTAATTATGACTTAACTCTGCATTACTTCTCCTGGGGCTTAAAAATTCAGCTGTGCCTGTCTGCCTTCCCCTTAGTGTTACATAACAAAGGAAGGAGGAAGGTACTACAAAGGCAAGGGATTTTACACACACACACACACACACAAAAAAAACAGCATGCAAGACTGAGCTTTCCCCTTCTCCTGTTTGTTTAGCTCAAGCCCTTAATGATGCCTTAATGTATTTTGATGCTCCATTTCCCTTTTTAAAATTACATTTACCCACAGCTTCCTTCTCAAGCAACATAAGGAGTTGTGAGTATACAGTGGATCAGCCACCATTGGGGGCAAACCAATCTGCTGCACCAGTCCAATCCCATGGCATAACTAACTGGCTTGTGACTGCCACCCAAGTGCAAAGGCAGCTATGGCTATGTGCCCTTCCAGCAGACACACATCAGTTTCAGCTTTGTTCTCCTGGCATTAAGGCGATATTCCATTTCACATTACAGGGTGCTTGGGGACACCTAAGATCCTGCACATCTCGGGTGTCCTTTGGAAGCATCTTCCTCAACACACACAGAAAGCCAGATTTCTGAGGACTTTTCCACCATAGGAAAGTACCGTCCATAACCATAGCAAGATAGTCACGTTTAGGAATGTGTGACCGTGGTCCTACCTGGGAGCATCAGAGGTCAAAACCAGGGAGACAAGGCATGCCTACTCAGCTAGGAACATCTTCAGCACAAGTCCAGATGAAATGGATGGGAACCATTGGCCTGTGCAATTCTCAGACTTTGATGGGGCTTGTTCATGGGGTATGGACAGTCTTGGTACGTTGTTGTTTTTGTTTGTTTGTTTTTTTAAAAGCAATGTGCATCCCACTTCTCCTTCTATGTGAAGCAACTCGTGACAAAAGAAGAGAACCACAAACATCCAGACACTTTGCTGCTGAGAAGGGCATATTTTAACAGCTTCCAAACATGAGAGCAAGAGGAGATTGAAAATAACTGCAGGTCTATTCATTTAGCTCACAGGTTTCCTTGCATTGCATGGCTTATATATTACAACATTTTATACCACTTGTTAAAAATAACCCCTCTAAGGGGCATACAGAAAAGGTGTCTTCAGGATTGTTTTCAAGCCAGTGTCCCGCCTCCCACATCCTAGTCATGATTAGTTAAGGCTAATAATAATAATAATAATAATAATAATAATAATAATAATAATAATTCAGAGGCACCAGATGCTCCTAGGCTTCTGACTATGCAGGTGAGAGACAATTGTCTTCAGTTTCACAGGCATGCTTGCACCATGTTCCAGCAACCCACCACCCAGCCTGGAGTGGGCATGTTTAGCCAACTTTTGGTTTCCACTAGGCAGCCATTCATTGAAACAGCAAATGAAACCACTCGCTAAGTTCTCAAAGTTCTCACAGTGGCATCGATGCGAATAACAAAACAAAACCCAAATCCATAATTTCAGCTGAGCAGCCGCACGAAAAGCTCAGCTTAAATGAAATGCTCATAAAACCTTAAGTTAAATAGGTCAGACTTGTCAGGCGGAGATCTCGCATGCTAACTTCCAACAAAGTGAAATTGCGCTGCAGGAGGCTCTGCTTCTAATGGAATTACTGACGGGTGGAGAACAATAGCTAGGCAGGTATGCGGACAAAATCTATCCTTGCAAACACTGCGATTACCACATTCAAGGGGCTGTGGCAGACACAAAGCTCAGTCATCTAAGGAAAGGTTTACTGTACCAATTTAAAGTTCCCTTCTCCTCTCCCATTTTGCTCCCAAATGTGCATATGAGTTAGAAACATCCTGAATGGCTTGCAAAGGCACTCCAAATTCAGCACATAACTATACTTCCCTCCCTCTTCTTATCCTGTTTTGTTTGACCATTGCCCTCACAGTAGATTTTTCTCTGATGCCTGGAATTTACCCTGCATAGAAGAGTTAATATGTGGCTTATTTGTCTCTCAACACTAAACAGGCATTCCTGAAATTATAGCAAAGTTGGAGAGGAACAACGCAAGAATCAAACCACAAGTCCCTGTTCATTGTGTGGCCCTCTGTAGCTGCAGGAATCAAAGGCCACTGCTTTGAGGCCAGGTGGTGGAGGAGCATTTTGCAGATACAACAAGACATGTTGGAAGCGACCATCGATGGCTGTTTTGAGAATGAGTAGGCATGAAACTTGGGCTGGCGTGCTCCTTCCTCCCATTTCCTTCATATGCAAGGGAGAAGACTGGAAGCTTCCACTTCCGGTATGCAATTTATCCTGGTTGGAGAACTCTGGTAGGGTCAGAACAAACATCTGCCATATTGTTGCAAACTCCAAATGGAAGCTTCTTTTTTCCTCCCCATAATGCGCTGGAAGGGGGGGGGGGCGGGATGATCCTAAGGGAGGCCTCTGCTCTTTCTCATTAAAAAAAGGATGCTCTGCTGTTACATCTGACTCTAGACCTTAACTTAGTACTCTCCTTACAGGTCTTGTTAAGTGTTCTTCATAGTTTCTAAGCCGGGGGGTGGGGAGAGGGAAGAGACTCCAAAAACGGGTGCCAAATTTGCTATGTTGCCATAATAAAGGTCTCTTCCCGATTTAGCTTTCCCCCGTCCCCCGCCTCTCTTTTGTTGAAACGTTAGCGTGTCTGCATATTCAGGACTTTGAGCAAACAATAATTAGCTCACTGCCTTGAAATACCTCTGTAGATAATTTGAATTTTTCCTGCTAATACCTTCTCTTTTATTACAAGCCACTTCCTGCTGAAATTCCATCTCATACTAAGTACACCAAAGTGAGAAAATCGTTCGCTGTGACTGTGCATTCATTGGCGCGGCTCTCTTGATCACAGAGGCAGGTGCTGGAAAGGGAATGGCCGGGTCAGGTCACACGTGAACTGTGAAGCGGCGGATAACGTCCCGGTTCTTTAGCATCCCCCCCCCTTCCTCAAGGACTGCCTCTCCTCATCCTCTCCATGGAGGCTTATTGGAGGAGATGTGGCCTCTGATACACCACTGAGATGCCAATGCTTAGGTACCCCTTTCTCGGCACCACTTCAGGCCGCTGCCTGCCTGCAACCTAACAGAACGGTCAGCTGGTGTGCTTGAAACGGTGATTGGGAGGGCTACACCTTGTTCTGATTGCGAGTCCAAAAAGCTATTGAGAGCGTAAGACAATTACACCTGATTTTACAAGTGCTATTTCTCTGAAAGGCATGGCGTGGACTCAAAAGGCTGCTGCAATCTGGACATCAGGCAGCAGATGAGTGGGCTGTGCAATTTCTTCTGTAGCCCCATTGCACTGGCGGTACCAAAGGAGGGGGAAACCCAAGCCAAGGTTTGCAGCTTAGTGTCGGTTATGAAAAAGAAAACAAGAGAATGTATTGCTATGCTCCAAGATCACCCTTTCCTCACTAACAGGGGTGCCAAATATATTCTAATCCCGCAGTCTGAAAATGCAAGTGGCATATGCCACCCTCTGGGCAGAGGTTTCACCACCAACAGAAGACATACTTGTTCATCCAGGCTTTCTTTAATAGGATTCATTTTGATGCTTATTTTGTTTGGATTTGTTGTGTTTTATTATTGTTGCGTGAACCACTTTGGTACTGCCTTCTGCAAATAAGAAGCGGTATAGAAATCTTATTTTAAAAGATCTATTTAACCAAATCTATATACCGTTTGATTGCAGTGAGATCTTTAAGAGGTTTACAAGAGATGTTAAAATTATCAGCATAAAACCGCTAAAGCAATTCAAAATATTAAAAATAATTAAAATTAACAGTGAAAGAGATTAAAAATACACTGGCATTTATGTGGCTGGATAGGCTTATATAAACAAAATCTACATCATCATGAGTTATTATAAGACCAGGGATTCTAAACAGACTAAACTGGGAGTCAACTTCTCTTGTTGTGTCAGAAACTGGCAGAACATGCTCCGTTGGTAGATGGTTCAGTCACATACCTTCTCTGCCCTTCTGGTCACTTGCATCACATCTATATATATATATATCTCCCTTGGGTGCCTCAGTGGCACCCAAAAGCTGTCACCTGTGGCAGCTGGTTTGTCATAACATTTGTTCACAAAACTGACCAGCCTTGTTCCTAAGCAAGCAGGCAGCCTTGCAACAGTTGAAGCAACTTTGCTCATCTCCCTTTTTTTGCCTGCGTGCGCCTGTACATGCGTCTGTCTCCGTCTGTGTGTGTGTGGTTAAGCTTTTTTGATCAGACCTAACAAAGGTGCTAATGTATTATTAAAGCTAATGGAGCTCTACAAGAAATGTTAATGGACATTAAGTTTGCATAAATGAATTACACATTAGCACAGTAGCAAGACAGCTACAATCTGCCAATTTAGGCAGTATCTGATGGTTTTTGTTTTCCCATTATGGGGACATTACTCCCCCAATACTTTTGGGCGATATGAAAATTGTAAGCAGAATGCTCATAATGGAACAACATAATGAAGTAGAAGAAATAAATTAACACAGGGGCTTCTTTGTGTAATGTTATGGTTGAGCTGCATATACAAAAGACGTTTTGAATCACCATCTCCTGATCGCCCTGCTTCATTTCTGCTCCTCTGTGAACATGAAGAGGTACTGGGGGACTGGTGCCAGGTTGCTGCTCTTCCTTGTTTTCAAATGAATGATGTCACACTGCATGGGTCCCTTCCCATCCCAGAAAGAGGCCAGCCATTTCTGCCACAATTCTCAGCATTATTTCAGCATAAGAAACAAACAAGGAATATGCAGGTGCCAAGGCACCCCGGAACGGTAAGAGACCTCTGGCGCTCTTACTGAAACTGAAAGACACAGCTTAAGCAGATCAACAATCCAGCCAGTGGGATCTACTTTAAAGCATCCTGTAGTAACAATTCTTACATAACGGCACATACACTATCAAGACAGGGCAGGATTGAGATACCCAAAGCTTCCAAAAGTGGAGTTCTGTGGTACTCCTAAAAAAGGAGACATATTCATCTTGTCAGATGGAGGGACAGATGGACCCACCCCAGCATAATTTGGTTGCTAACTTGTACTTGCTGCTGCACAATGCTTGAAGCAGCTCATAACCAGAACCAGAATGGCTTACCTAAATGTCACCTGGGTAGTTCATGGCTTAGGTAAGACCTAAACACAGGGGTTTCTGCCTCACAGCTTCTAGAGTAGATGAAGAAGTGTGCGGAATTGAGCCGTAGTCACTAGACTCTACTGGCACTCCATTTTAAAAATAATTATATTTTTCATCAATACATTTTTTTTCCAATTCACTATAATATTATTTTACAAATTATTTAAACTTTGACTTCCCTTCCGCCTATCCATGGTTTCCTTCTAGCTTTCCATTTTTTCCTGCATATTGCAGTCCCTCCATACTTTCTCTTTCTCACTTTATCTCCATGTATTTTATACTGCTGAATTTATTCTAATCCTGCTAACGTTTTAACCTGTTTGCTGTAATTTTTCATATACTCTACATGCATTTTCCAATTCTCCTGATATACTCTATCTTCTTGTTCTCTTATTCTGATGGTTAGACCCACTGAATCTACCGGCACTCCAATCTGTTCTAGGATTTCATGTCTTTGTAGACGGCATTGATACATGTGTTTGTTTGTTTTTTGTAATAATAATACTAAACCTTGACACACTTCCATGTTAATATTTAAATGCTTAGTTCACATGTCTTGAGGCAGCTCTGCACTGATAGCACAAGAACAGATGATGAGAAATAGTTTGTCTTCAAAAAGAGCAGGGAAAGAATGCCTTAAACCCAAATTCAATACTTTAAACCTCTCATTTAATCAAATCAGATAAACAGCTTTTGTATGCTACAACGAACCATAATTGTCTAATCAATCGCTTTGGTCAAGCCATGTCCATGTGTGGGGCAAGGGGGAGGGGAGGGTTGTGACTCTGGTACTCACACATTACATCTAGGTAGTACTTGGTCTGCAAGTCTTTGACGGCAGGATGGTCTACCTGACAGACAACAGCAACCCCATCATCCTCTCGCTTGACCTTCAACGAAAGGCGACTGGTCACTGTAAACATGTCTGACCACTGCTCCTCTTCTGTTTTACCTGCATAATGGACATGAAAGGGGAGGAAAAAGAGCAGATAAATGGCAAATGACTAGACCCATGCCATATCTATCCAAGACCATCCTCCATCGCTGCATTTGTGTTGTCGTTTTCAACTGAAGTCACTTCTGCAATCTGTACTCATCTAGTAGTGACTCGCCTTGTTTAGCTTATCTATTCCAGAGCTTCTCTCCACTTCTGCAATTCTTAAATAGTTCAACTATGCATATGCTGACCTATTCATAACCCTCCAACAGGCATATTCTTGCAACCTTATTCTCTCTGTTTTTATTTGCACATTCCTATAATCTGTGGGTGTTTGTAGGGTGACAACACCTGCCTTTCATTGTTACTTTCCTACCTACATACTTATTGGATTAATTTGTGGCACACTGATGACCTGCACAAAATAAAGGGAAACAACTCATTTTTTAGTTGACAAGCAGCTTCTCTGCCTGGTGGGTCAGGAGGAAATTCTTAGTTGGCAAAGGTGGCCAGGTGAGTGGATGTTTACCTGCCGTATACAGCAGGAGTGGGGAACCTATGATCCCACAGATGGCAAACTCCCATCATCCCAGATCATTGGCCATGCTGGCTGGGGCTGATAGGCGTTGGATTCCAGAAACATCTGAAAGGCCAGAGGTTTCCCACATCTGGTATATACAGGGATACAGAGGGAAAAGAGGAGAGCTGGTATCAAAGTTAAGCAAACAGTTTTGCAATGGAGCAGGGCTGGCAAGGCCCTTTTTCAAGTCAATCACAAGGAAAGGAAGCCTGCGAGCTCTTATTCTCTTATTCGCTTCCAGATTTAAAGGGGGGGGCTATCTCCTGCTCATGATATTAAACACAAAATCTACAGCACTCGGCAGCGAGGATTAGGAATTCCAGGATGCCTTCCAAACACTTAAGTCAATGGAGCCAGAAATCCTCCACCCTCTTCCTCCAATGCCACTGCCAAAAGCCATCATCAATAATTAAGAGGGAAAGTGACTCCATGGATTTACA
Organism: Podarcis liolepis; assembly: GCF_965112155.1. Classification (NCBI taxonomy): domain Eukaryota; kingdom Metazoa; phylum Chordata; class Lepidosauria; order Squamata; family Lacertidae; genus Podarcis; species Podarcis liolepis. The sequence goes on along the minus strand of NC_139567.1, from coordinate 17,604,529 downwards.
TAATTAAAAGTAGTAATTAAAATATTTAAACAGTGGTACTGTTGAAGACCCAGCAAAATACAGCAGCAATGGGCTGAAACAGAAGCAGAAGCACCCTGCCAAAGGGAAGCCAATTTCAACAGGCAGCAAAAGGTAAGGGAGAGCAGGGAAACGCCTGGGATTAAAGTGGAAAGGCTTCCCAAAAATTTGAGATGCCTGGCTTACTTGTCAAGGAGGGGTCTATCACAAAACCTCAACTCGTGCTCCAGATCAACTGACAAAGCTACTCCACATTATAAAAAGACCACACCATTCGCTGCTCTGCACCCTTCTGAACTGATTTTGCCTTGCTGGAATGTGTCCTTTGCTATGGCAGTGCCTCTTGCTTGCCTGGAAGATGGAGATGGTGTACGTGTGTTAGCGGAGGGGGGGACATAGGAATCTCTGGCTTTTGCGTGGTTTGAATGTGACCTACTGGGGGTAAGAGTCACACCTGTTGCTCTGCCCACTTGCTGTCTCTGGTCTCACCCACCCCTGGCATGCAGCCCACAGAAGGTTGCCCATAATGAAATGCAGCTCTCAGGCTGAAAAAGATTCCCTTCCACTGTTTTGAGTTATTCTCTCACATCATCACAAGAGTATCCTGCTTATCAGCAAAACCATCTCTAAAAACCACAACCACACCATTAAGTTGATTGAGGGAGAAGGGGTCTACCAAATAGCTCCTTGTTGCCTTTAAACCATCTGATCACTGTGGGTGGTCTGCTGGCCAACGATGTGCAATTCAGCTCAATTTCTTCTCCTTCCACTGTGGTCTCCTTCTGGGCTTCGATCCTCAAGTTACGTGGTGGGACTAGAATGAAACAGCATACAGATATATAAAGATCTCAGCATGTTGTTGTCTTTCATGACACCTCCAAGAAACTGAACATGTGGGATAGCTGCTGGACAGATTAGAGGTGGATCAGCTGCCTCATAGAAGGTCCTCTTCAACTTACAATTTTGATTAAGGGAACACTTTGTAAATGCATCACCATCTGCAATAATTCTAACAGATCAAACATATTATAAATGCATCTTTAAAGTAGCACCCTGCTTTCGCCCTCCATTTGAATGTAAATTCCACATTTCCTATTCCAAAAATAATTAGCAAAAAATAGAGTAAAACAAACTAAGGGAGATTCAGGATTTTCAGACCGAGAGGGAAAGAAGAGGGTTATTTTCCAAAGAAAATAAATGAAATGCAACCCAACACAAATAATAGATTCTTCCATCAGAGAGCATTATTACAGAGAGAGCATCTTTCCTTCCTTTCAGGCATGTGTTCAGCACAGCTAAGTCATTTTTTTATTTTATTTTATTTTTTTGTGAAATCCAAAGCCAGAGGGTTGAATTGATCAATGAAATATAATCCGGTGGAGTCTGAAGCAGAAGAGAATCTGAAGCATAACCAGGGCCTGCCCAAGACATTTTGGCACCTGAGGCGAACCACAAAAATTGATACCCCCACCCCCGCCAGGGAAGAAGAGGTGAGTAAAGATCGAAACCAGGAAGAAGGGGGGGGGGGGAATAAGATGCTGGGAGTAGACCAGCAGCATCTCCTATTCATCGAGAGACCCTCGTAGAGGTGGTATGAGGGGAGTGCTGAGGAGGTGGCAGATCTGGCCTCCAAGAAGCACACCACAGTCATTGATGCCACTGTGGCAGTGGAAGCAGCAGGGAGCAAAACATTCATTGGAGGCTGGATCTGCTGCCCCTGAGGATCCTGCCGCATGAGGGAGTGTCCTACCCTTGCCTCATGGGCAGGCTGGCCCTGAGCATAACTACAGTATCACAAAGTCCACCAAAATGTGTAGATCTTTCCATTATCCTCTTCCCCACCTCCCTGCTAACAGGGTGGGTGGGTGAGAATGGATGGGATAGGCGTTTCCCCCCCCCCTTCTATTTTATAATCAGTAAAGACAATGTTAACACAGTTGCCTGATGGTACTGTGTTTATTAAATCAAGCATTAAAATAAAGATTTAAATGGATGTTGTTTATAAATGAGTGGACACATTTTCTTCATTGTTTTTGCTGTTATTGTACTAATGAAGCAGTTGCGCGATTCAGGTGTGAATAATATGTTCTGTTCTCTCCCCACCCACCAAAATGCAGGTAAGGAAGTATGCACAAAATGAATTGTGCAGATAATAAATTAGTTGTTTCTGGTCCATAAACAAGTGAATGGCACGGCGTCTTCAAAAAACAAAGGGAGGAGGAAGCACAAAGGTCAACAAGGCATGCAAGTCCCCTGTGGAATAGCAGGTTATGTCTGGTCTTCCCCTTGCCCCCCCCCACTTGCAAATAAGTCCCTACCCCCAAGAATGTAGGTGGAACTCAAAGCCATGTGATGCATGCTGGACAGGTCAGCCCAAGTGTGTATGTGTGTGTGCACTGCACATATACACACTGCCATGTTGCTCCTTCCTCTGCCCGAATCGTTCAGTCAGGGGAGAGGAGTAACACAAGAGCATCCCTGGAAGCACCTCAGCAGAAACGAATGTGTGTGTGTGTGTGTGTGTGTCCCCACATGCGCACACACTTGCTATCTTAGTTTGGGAAACATGAGAATAAAAAGCTCTCTTAATGCAGCGGTGTTAGGAAACAACTCTCAAGAGTGAAGGTAGCCGAACTTGAAATTCATATTAAAGGCTAATTTTAAATACCTTTTCAACACATATTAACATACTACAAACTGGAACTCATTAAATTGTGGGGGTGGAGGGTGGAGAGGGATGAGTAAGAGCGGAGAACCTATATACCTAATCAGCAAGTGTGATCTCACTTGGTGATTGCTTGTTGCAATTCAGGTTCGTTACTGGAATGTTAGGAGACAGCATTAATCTGGAGCTACGGCTGTTATGGTATTAGCAACTATTATCAGTGGATATGATAATCCCATAGTTGTGCCTGTTCTGTAATCTTCTGAACTATGAGAAATGGAATCACACACACACACACACACACACACACACACACACACACACACACGACAAACTTAAGGACTGGTGTCTGACAAGCACCATATGCCACGAAGAAGAGAGGAGGGGGAGGGTGTTTCTTGAGTATAATTTGCAGTAGGGGTTGAAGCAACAATTTGGCTGCATTTGGGTTCAAATCCCCCACTTTATGACTTGAATATCTTCAGAAGCCTGGACAGGAAAATCCTCTCCTGCGTCATATGCTGGAGAGTTGCTGCTCCATGAATTATACAGAGTAGGAATGAAGGAGTCATGGGGTTTGATTCTATCTATCCATCCATCCAAACAAATGTACATCTGTACGGAGTTCCTTATAACATTTCAGTGGCAAACCTGTTACCATCCCAGCCCCAACTGGGCAATAGGGAGCACAACAAAATAGGGTGAGGGTTTAGGGTACCAGGCATATCAAGGAACACCCAAAGGGGTTGCCATCCATACCAGAGTTTGGCATCCTCACGTAAGATGGGTATGTGCTAAAGCACCCTCCAGAATCTGGATGAGGCCAGACTACAGCTCCCATCAACCCTTACTACTGGCCATGCTGGCCGAAGCTTATGGGAACTGCAGTTCAACAGCACCTGCAGGAAACCAGATTGGTGTAACCTAGGTATTTCTGCCCTTCGGAACCATCTCTATTGTCTTTTAGGCACTTGCTTAAGACTTTCTTGAAAGAGGAAAGTGGTGATTGTTATACTACTTAGTATCAGTTCTGGATTTGAAAATGATTTTACATTTGCAGTGGCTGGTTTTTCGAGATTGTTTCATATGGAATTTGGATTTTTTAAAAAATAATTTTATATATACACTTGTTTTAAGGCTGTTTTTATTGTATTGTAAATTGCTTCAAGACGCCTTATAGGAAACAATTCATAAATGAAACTAATAATAACTATACAGTCGTTCCTTGGATTCTAAATGCCCTGGAACTCGGACGTTTTGGCTCCCAAACGCCGCAAACCCAGAAGTGATTGTTCTGGTTTGCAAATGTTCTTTTGGAACCCGAACGTTCAACAGGGCTTCAGCGGCTTCTTATTGGCTGCAGGAGCTTCCTGCAGCCAATCAGAAGCCACAATTTGATTTTTGAACGTTTTGGAAATCAAACAGACTTCCGGAACGGATTCCGTTCGACTTCCAAGGTATGACTGTAATTAGTAATAATATGGATTTACAGCGCAATCTGATGCACGTTTACTCAGAAGTAAGTAGCCTATGTTCAGTGATATTCCTTTCCAAGCAAGGTGACTGCAACCTCAGTTTTCTTTCCTGTTAATTCCATCAAGAATATGAAATACAACCTTTAGTGAAAAACAGCTTTGAGTAAACACATTTTACATCTAATAATTTTAACACTTCGGCAAAAGATGGAAGTGTGCAATGGTATATATATGGGGACAATATGATTACATACCCAGCTGGAAAAAAACAGAACTAAGAACAATATAAATATTGCCCATTATTTTACACTGAGAATATGGTCCAGCATTTGTGGGCTACAATTAAGCACACAGAGATCCTTAGAAGCATCATCACCCTGCCAAGAGGTGTAACTTCCTGCACATGCATATAATGCTTGATTTTTTTCACATTGTAGCACAGACTGTAACACAGAAGCTGTTACATTACCCATCATGCCCTTTATTAGATAGTCTCAGAACTCTAAAAATAAACAGAGAGGTTTGGAATAAAGCAATGAGTGCAGCCAAGAGTGTTTTGTCAAGGGACTAAATACTCACACCCTAATTGGCAAATATTTCTAACTTCTGTAATGGGTTTTGATAGAAGCTTGGATTCATGGGTGCAAATGTAAGGGTTTGGGGGAGCACAGAAGAATATGAGCTAAAGTAATTGCCTGGAAAACCACAAATGACACTCCAGACAGCTGTTGCCAGGGGAACAGTTATTTGCAACAGCTTCCTCCAGAATTTATGGGTTTGCCCACCTCCTGCCATTCTCCTCCATATGTCTGGAGAATGCCTTATGTACATGCATGTAAGGCAATACAAGTGTGTGGTAGATGAAGGCAACTTGGAACACATGATGAAGTAGTACATTTTGGGAGTGTGAAGCCAAGAAATCTTAATGTGTGTCTGCATGCTGACTTTCCCAGGTATAATTCTGTGGATTAGGGTCCTAAGGTTTTAACAAACAAATCTTCTGGATTTTTCTCCTTCTGACACTATCTTCATCCATCCCAAGACATGAAAAGGTGTGCTGCTGTCTACAGAACATTGCATGAGAAACAGCCCCAGTAAGGAGGATTTATTTCAGTGCCTGTGTTGAAGGTGAGATGGCTATAAAGAAGGTTTTAAAAATGTCCAAGAATCTGCTTTTTCCTCCCACCACCTTGCCACTCCCAAGTGAACTAAAGATGGAGTCTGGGGCTGACTGGTCCTTACCAAGCACTGTAATCGTCATAAAGTATTCCTGTGGGGGGTCCGTGTAGAGTTGGCAGAAGTATCTTCCTTCATCCGAAATGGAGACATTCGTCAGTGACACTCTGAGCTCACTGCTAGAGAAATTCACTAACTGAAACCTGCTGTCCTTCAAAGCTGTGGAACAAAGATACAATTAGAAACGGCAATGTTATGAGACATACAGTGCTTCCCTCCCAGAGAAAACAGTGAAAACCAGAAGCCTGGAGAGGTGGCAGCAGTGTTGACATGCAGTAGCAATACCACCCTCTTTTTCACATCCTGTTATTTTGGCTCATTATGTTACAATCTGGAAATAAACAATACTAGTACTCATCAATCAATACAAATAATCTAAACAAAAGCCCCATATCAAGTACTGATAATTACTCTCCCCCTTCCTGTCTACTTGCTCAAAGCTGCAGAAAGCCTTTAACAAATGAGCTGCTACAACATACAGAGCCCCGTTTCCCAGGCATTCCCAACCTGATGCCCTCCAGATATCTTTGACTGCAAGGCCCATCAGCCCCAACCAGCATGACCAATGACAAATTGGGTGGGGAGCAATATCTGGAGGGTTCCAGGCTGGCAAAGGATAGATGGACGGAAAGCCCATGAACAGAGATTTCACAAATTAAACTTGAGAAGGTTTATGACATGTGGGGAGAATGTTTAAGCAAACAACTTCCAGCAGAACTTTGGTTTTGCCAATTCATCGGAAACATTTAATCAAGCAACACAAAGCTGGAGAGATGCATTGCAGGCTCTTCCGAGGTCCAGAAGTTTAGAAAGTTAGATAAAATATATTAATCAAATAAATTGTTGGAAGTTTTCTGATGTTTTTAATACAACACCAAGTAATTTCTGGGACCAGAAGAACATGCATCAGTTCAAACACAGGCATATTCCTACTTCTACTAACCCCTAACAAATCTACTACCTACATCTCCCCCACCTATCCCAACATATCAAAAGAATAAAGAGAGGTGGTGGGAGAAGAGCACCATTTGTTTCTTAGCTCTTCATTCCAAGGGCTAGGTAATATACCATATTTTTCGCACCATTGGACGCACTTTTTTCCTCCTAAAAAGGAAGGGAAAATGCCTGTGCGTCTTATGGAGCGAATGTGTGGTCCCTGGAGCCAAATCGCTGTTGCCCTGCGCTGCTGGGGTGCTCTTTGGTGGGGTGGGGGAGGAGCCACGGTGCTCTGCCGGCAGCCTCCGTTTTCCCCTGAAGCCCCGGCAACGTTTGCAAGCAGCGGGAAGGCTGTGCGCTCCTGGGCTGCTCTGTGGGGTGGGCGGGAGGAGCCAAGCGGCTCTGCCGGCAGCTTTTGCTTTCCCCTGAAGCCCCGACAAGGTTTGCAAGCAGAGGGAAGGCTGTGCGTCTTTGCCCTGCGCTCCTGGGGTGCTCTTTGGGGGGGGGGGAGCAACACTGCTCTGCCTATAGCTTTTGCATTCCCCCTGAAGCTCCGACAAGGTTTGCAAGCAGAGGGAAGGCTGTGTGATCCTGGGGGGGAGGGGGGAGGAGCTACACTGCTCTGCCTACAGCCTTTGCTTTCCCTTGAAGCCCCGACAAGGTTTGCAAGCAGAGGGAAGGCTGTGCGTCTTTGCCCTGCGCTCCTGGGGTGCTCTTTGGAGGGGGGGGAGCAACACTGCTCTGCCTATAGCTTTTGCATTCCCCCTGAAGCTCCGACAAGGTTTGCAAGCAGAGGGAAGGCTGTGTGATCCTGGGGGGGAGGGGGGAGGAGCTACACTGCTCTGCCTACAGCCTTTGCTTTCCCTTGAAGCCCCGACAAGGTTTGCAAGCAGAGGGAAGGCTGTGCGTCTTTGCCCCACGCTCCTGGGGTGCTTTTTGGGGGTGGGGGGTGGGGAGCCACACTGCTCTGCCTACAGCCTTTGCTTTCCCTTGAAGCCCCGACAAGGTTTGCAAGCAGAGGGAAGGCTGTGTGTTCCTGGGGTGGAGGGGGGTGGGGAGCAGCAAATTGCTTTCTCTCAGTGCCTCCTAATTCAACTGCAAAGGATTGCCTAACCGGATTCTGAGCTCCATTTGAAGTTTAAAAATATTAAGTTTGGGGATTTCTTCAGGTAGCAGTTTTGCAGAAATAGTCATAAATACATGCAAAGCATTTCCACAATTCAGTATTAGTGAGCTCAGCTAAAACCGAGCAGGCATCTGGCTCAGTAACAGTTTAAACTAAACAACTATAACCAAAATAAAAAAATTCCTTCCAGTAGCACCTTAAAGACCAACTAAGTTAGTTCTTGGTATGAGCTTTCGTGTGCATGCACACTTCTTCAGATACCAATGCACACGAAAGCTCATACCAAGAACTAACTTAGTTGGTCTTTAAGGTGCTACTGGAAGGAATTTTTTTATTTTGACTATGGCAGACCAACACGGCTACCTATCTGTAACTGCAACTATAACCAGACATCCTGTGTGTTTGTGTGTGGACCATGTTTCTAGCAGCTAATCTTTATTGCTGAAAAGAGGCACTGATATTCCACTCCAAATCTATAATTCATTATACAAATTCTTACAAGTACAGTCCACCTATACCAAACCAAAAACATTGTGTTCTCTTGTTATTGAATGGAAGCTATTTATTTGCCCTCTTTTCCTCCTCTGTTCTTTGCTCAGTCACTCCATTTTGAATCTTCCTTTCAAAACAACCATGCCTGTTTTGAGAAAACTTCAGAGATTTAGGAACTGGAGCACAATCATTTGATCTCTTTGCTGTTCCTCCATACTCCAAGCACTTCTCATTTGCACAGCCCTGGTTTCTCTCCCTGACTATTAATATTTTTGATTAATAACAGTAAAATGCTCAAATTTTAATTTTTGTGACTGCTGCCAATACTGACTTCCCAGTGATGATGAAAACAGCTACATTATAATGGAATGTCTGTCCTTTTTCCAATTTCTTCATACCGTGGCTCGCTTTAAAGCAGCAAAGTGGACAGGAGCCACCCACTTTGCTGTTTTAAATAGTTTAGTACAACATTTGAGTTGGATTTTTTCTTCTTCTTATTTTCCTGCTCTAAAAACTTGGTGCGTCTTTTGGTCAGGTGCGTCCTATGGAGCGAAAAATACGGTACCTCACCAGCTCCTCCATGATGCCATGTTTCACTATCAGCCCTTTTGTTAGTCTCCAGACAAATTACGAAAATGTCTCCAGATTTCCCCTCCTTGCTTAGGGCACATGGCTGTTTGCAGAAGGATATCTCTGTCCCATTAATCCTGGCCTCACCTAATGCATGATTTCCAATTTTGAAAAAAAGGTGTCCCTGCAAAAAGAAGAACTCAGAAGAACCAAGTTTTGTGGCCTGCTGACATATCCATGTCAATTTGCTCCAAAATATTAGGGACCATATTGTTCCTAACTATAAATGCCATTTTAAAAAGGATGGGAGACAGGGCAGTCCCAGGAGAAAGATGGCTTGTGTTACTAACCTTGGGCTATAAACGACCCCGTATATATTAGTTATATTTTCCTAGAAAGTAGGCAAAGATTCCAAGAGCACTCAATTTGAATTATAACAGCGTCTCTTATTGATAAGGTTTTAAACACATGTTCAAGACCATCCTAACATCATTCTTCAGTTGGATTAAGGAAGGATTGGCTTGAACATTCCAACCACCGAGCCAAACACATCTCCTTATCCAATGGTAAGCACATCCTGCTTTGCCCTATTCGATTTGTTTGTGTCAACTAAATATTTTGGCACTTAATTGCAATTCAGAGTGAATTACTGTGGTCAATTCCTCTTGCACTGCAAGATGGTCTGACTCTTAAAAAGGTCTATAGCTAGTCTTTCCATTAAAGCAAGTGATTATGATTGCCTGCCTTTGCCTACTTACTGAAGAATTGACTAAACCTTTAAAATGTCTGACATTAAATTAAAAGGAGCCCTCAGCAACCTCTTTATCAAGATTTGCCAAACAACACAGAACTCACGTCTGAAGTCTCTGAAATAAATCGTCTGTCTATTGGGATTCAAGAGCTGAATCACGGAGTCATCACTGTTTCTGACTTTGCAGCTGATGGTGGCAACTTCCCCCTCTACGACAGTCACATCTTCTGTAACCAAATTCTGTCCATCACCTTAAGATGTTAAAGAAAAAGAAAAAGACAGGACAGGTCAACTCACATTCAGTCAATATGGAAGCCAAATACCCTCTCACCCCCCGCAAATGCAGCAAATTAGTTGTGAATTGGACACATGAAGACCTGTGGTTAAGTGAAGACATGGTGCACAGTACCCCTGACTAACACTGATTTGTCAGTTGCATTCACACACACACATACAGACACAAACTCTTTTGCTGGATGGGGTGAACAGCAACTTGCCTCAGGGAAATATGTGGCAGGAATGCTTGCCTCTCATGTCTGGCACCAAGGCCATCTTACCCATAGGCGCTAGGGGTGCAGGGCACCTGGGCGCCGGGCTCTCAGGGGTGCCAGGCCGAGAGTCTGGGGCTCGAGAGTTGAGTCTGGGGGAAGAGCCCACCCGTCGGTCAGAGCACCGCAGTGGGCTCTTCTGCAGGTGGCTCTGTGTCGTGAGTTTGGGGGTGACTGAGCCAGTGAAACACTGAGGCAGCCAGCTGGCTTCGCCCTCCTGCGTGCCTGGGACTGGCACTGTCTCCCATCCTCTCCCTGCAGCCATTCCCTCTGCAATGGTCTTAGACTAACAACATGCTAAGGAAGTAGTGGAACTGTGCAATACTTTATCATATTGGTATTTTAAGGCTGCCAGTAAATCAAAACTCATTGAAAACTTAGTATCTGTTGCATTATACCAAACAACCTAAACACACCAAGGACAAATTCTCATAGTGTCTTACTATAAGGATTATCACCTTCAACATTTTGGATATTAAAAGCTTCTCCCAGCTAAATGATTACAGCCATTTTATCCGTTGGAAGTTAGAAATCTTAAAAGAGCAAGTAGGACCCTTTCATAAGAGACTGCTGATTAAAGATTCATATTCTAATTCACTATTGATTTTAGATAAAATTTAAATTTATACACTACTTAACCAGACAAAAATGGAGTTCAAAGTAGCTCACACAACACAAATTCAGTTCATTATTTGTACTTTCCTTTCAGCAGATGCATACATTACACACCTGATAAGTAGCTTGTGTGCAACAACAGCATCCTAAGGCAGCTGTTCTGCTTAAAGAGGATGGGGGCAATTGGGACCCCTCCTGTTGCACATGCCAGGGGCTCTGATGACACACTAGTCACCTGTGACAGAGCAACACTTGCTGTTTGAGCAGAAAAGCAGCTCAGCAAATCAAAGCTGAACATGTTAAAACTGGAGATGTGCATGTATGGGCCTTTCTAATAAAAACCATATTCTCAAGGACAGAACTATTAAATGCATTGGACACCACAGATATCGCTGGAAAAGCTTCATTAGAAGGATGAGTGGAAAGACAGACACAGATACCATAATTATTTTGCTAAAAATAGGAGATGCTGCTTCTGGAGACAGGCTAAATCTGGAAGCAGCTGAAAGGTAATCCCATCTGGCTGTGAAAACATAACCCCTGGGAGAGACCTCGGAGGGGTGGGTTTGAGACGAGCAGATCTCTTCTTGAGACTTAAAAACAAAACAAAAAACCCCAACAAGACATGCATATGAGCAGGGGTGCCAACTTGAATGAAATAGGGGGCACAGGTAAGCACACACCATTTGAATGGCAATGCCCACCAACTTTGGGGGGCCCACCAACGTTTGAGGGGTCCTTGGCTCCTATGCATATGAGAACACATATCCTCACACACACACACAAATATCTCAAGCACAACAGACTGAAAGATCTAAAACATACCGATTAACGAAGTTGCAGCAAAACACAAATCAAGGCTAAGGAAGGGGCAGAAGAGTAGAGACCTCATTTCCAGGGTGCCACAGCTTTTAACTGTGTGTCTCAGTGATGGGCTAAAAGGCAGAAGGTTGCACCTCACAAAGCATTTTTGGTTGGTCTCTTTTAGTTACCGCAGCCTTCATTGTCTGTGCCTCATTTCCTTTACTATGGAACATAGACCTTTATGTAAATGTGCTTTTACACTGGGTACATTCCTTTATTTATTTTTTTCATTCCAGCAGTTTATCGAGGACCCAATTATGCACTTCTAGACCTAGCAGAAACTGCACTGACTATTAAGTACCCTGTTTACGGCTCCCTTCTTTCCTGAAAGCTCTGCACATTTTGCTGCAGGAGCCCAAACTCTGTGTTCACAGCAGGAATCTGTCAAGTCAAAAAACTCAACAGCCACCACCTGCCTGTTAGCGATGGGCCTTATGTAGTCACTGAGTAAGATTTTCAAATAAAAAGGGGTCAGGTATGCATTGAAAACTGCATGGGGGAAGTTGATCGTTTTTTCCCCTCTCATAACACAAGCACTTGTGGTCATCCAATGAAGCTGATTGTTGGAAGATGCAGAGTAAATAAAAGGAAGTACTCATCAAGCAGCACATAGTTAAAACTATGGAATTCACTCCCCATAGGAGACAGTGGAACTCACTCCCCATAGGAGACAGTGATGGCCACCAACTTGGATGGCTTTACAAGAGGATCAGACAAATTCATGGAGAAAACGGCTATAATGGCTACTAGTTTCGATGACAACAATGCAGCAAAATCCAAGATTACAAAGAATTTCCTAGAGCAGACATATTTATTTTTTTTCAATGTTCACCCCAAGCAATAGCTAAGGACATCAGAAGAGACCTACAGTCCTTGATAGCTTCATTTCCCCGTTATAACACTGTAACACTGGAGGCAGTTGGGGGGCAATGCGTAACCCCAGTGGAAAAATTTGGACACCCCCAAAGTTGTTAAGGAAAACCCAAAAGCTTTATTAAGACAACTTGGGAAGGTGTTATGGTGCACTTACTATCAAGAAGGAGTGGGTGGGATCAGTAAGGCATGGGAGCTTCCTGCTCTTAGAGGCCAAGTGCAATAGATACATTCGACATGACAGCTTAATTTTCCAAGGCACTTCCCTGTTTCAGCCTCCCTCCCTGTACACAGCTGAGGAATCACCACCACCGATGTAGCAATTGCACTGAGCACGACTGGCATGTAGTTGGTACCAGGCTACCCAGTACATCAAAGCCAAGCAAATTCTCAAATCAAAGGAACCAAGATTAAATTTATACTTTGCTGGCAGCAGGCAGGCACCGAGGAAGTACGTGCAAAATATTTGAGGGAAAACTTATCACAAGACATTGCCTAAAACAGAGTAAAAAAGGTAGCTCCATCTGATTGCACTTGTTTTCAGAGCCCAACTTCTACTTACTCTATTTAAATCAGCAGGTGATGCTTTGATAGTCCAAAAGCAGAGAACAAAATAAATTCTTCCATTCAGTTACCCAGTGAGCTAGGTAATATTTTACTGTCAGAAGCTCTGAATTCCCCCCTCCTACACCTTTTAATGAACTGAAGCCAGTGTGTCAGCAGCAATATCTAGGTTAGAGTATTAAACAATGCAGAAATGGGGGGTGGGGCGGGGGAAGAGAAGCACAGCTCTGCATTCTACGTTCTGCATACTGCCGCTTCTGCTTCTCTCGCTCCAGTGTAGCTTTTGAGCCAGCTCAAAGACACCAAGTGCAATCTTTCACTTGCCCATGGCATGAAATAAATAAAAAAAGTACAAACAACTAGGAGTTAAGGAGGAAAAAGGTACGCAGAGTGATGACTATATTGGGACAGGTGAGAGATGGAAAGTAGATAAAGGGTCCCCCAAACAAAGTAAGGCAACACTTGGCTGAAAACACCATCTATCTATGCATCCATTCCTGTGCCTATATAAAGGAGGAAACTATGCCTCCACTAATTTCTTCTCACAGGTGCCCTCTAATTCCCTCCTTCCATGAAGCAAATGGCAGCTTTGCTCTTTAAAAAGTTATTTTAAATCAGGAACACAATGCAGAGGAAAAGGTTAAAAAGCCTACTCTCCAACTGCCATAGCCCTAATCCTATTCCCCACACTCCCAGGCGTGGAACCTCTGTGATTACGGGCTCTCGCCCTTTGTCTAGCTTTGTTTTAGATTACACAGGAAAGCATTTGAGTCCTTGTTGGTGTTTGCCTTGCACAGGGGTCAGCAAACTAAGGTCTGCGGGAGGGATCAGGCCCAACTGCCTTCAGGATCTGGCCCGCAGACTGTCCGTGGATCGGCGTGGGGATTCTGTTTGTTTGGGTTGCGCCATTTTTTTCTGTGCCATTTCCACCCCCTCTCCCTTACACACATTGCAGCTGCACCTCCTCCTGGCTTCTCCCCGCCCTGCCTATAGAAGGAAGGGGGCTGGGCTGAGCTGGCTGAGCGCCATTTTAAGCAGCCCCTCTCCGGAGCCAGCCCTTTTGCGCTGCTCATCTTCCCTCCGCCGTCGTCACCACCGCCCTGGTGCTCCTGTCTGCCTCTCCATGAGAAGCAGCAGTAGCAGCGGTGGTGGTGGCAGCCCCTGGGAAGGTAAGCGCAGCAGCTGGGGCTGGGACTGGGGGCTGGGGAGGAGGACTACTTGCCCCCCTCGCCTCTTCTTCCAGCTCCCCCCCGGTGCCGCTACTCCAGCCCGTCACAAGGTCTGAGGGACAGTGCACCAGCCCGCGGCTAAAAAGTTTTTGCTGACCCCTGGTCTTGCACCTACTACATTTTTTCAGTTAAAGATACTGTTAAGCACCGACAGCATTGGAAACACAACATTGGCGGATGAAAGAAATTAAACAAAATGAATGCACTCTCTTCAGCTATATGAGGGCGGGGAATGGACAACCCTCCCTCCTCAAATATTGTGCCTCAGTAGAGGACTGGTTTGAGCCAAATGGCCTGAAGTCATCAAGAAGAGACAGAACTCAACCTGCCCACTAATGAATGCCCTGGTATGTTTTTGGAACCTGTTTCACACTTGTGGGATTTCCTTCACTTGGAGACTCGCCAAAAGCTAAGAACATTTTCAGAAACAAAAGACTGTATCATTTCAGTTGACTTCTACATGTCAACAAGGAAAACATTTTAATGACTCATATTTTATACATTAAGTGCAAATGTTTGGTCAACCAGAACAAACCTGTAAGAAACCTGTGGCTTAAAAAAAATAAAAATAAACATCATGTAACGTTTAAGCAGAACACCAGTTTTAATTCTACACTTGATTTAGGCTAATCTCTCTTAGATCAACCAAGCCAAAGTACTATGGAGACTGAAATGTACAGAAAGACTTTGCAAAGGCACCCAAACTACTGTGAGCAGATATTAATCTGCATGCCATCAATATTCCAGGCCACGAACGTCTAGAGCTAATAAAAAGAAGTACTCTACACAAAGCTTCTATTAATTGATGGAATTCGCTGTCACGGGATTTTGTGTGGTTTAATAGTATAACTGTTAAACAAAACAAAATACTTCACAAATTTATGGAAGAGAGGTTTGCTGAAGCCTATTAGTTAAGATACTACCTGCATAATTGGAGTCACTATGCTCTTGAATGCCAGTTGCTAGAAACCACAGAAGAAAGGCCCTGACTGTAGGCTTCTCACTGGGGAAACTGGGTGGTCACTGTGAGAACAGGATGCTGGACTAAATGGGCCACAGATATAACCCAGGAGGCCTCTTAATGCAATGGAAGCCAGCACTCGTAATCACCCAGAATTTTCTAAAATGTCCTATCTCTGTAGCCAACTCAACAACAACAATTCATTTATGTATTGCTTATATGCCAGAATGGCATCAGAGCATTTTTCAACTTTAAAACCAATCCTTAAATAAAAGGCACGATTAAAAGGAGCAATTAAAAAAATTTAACAATTAAAACAGTTAATAAAACTGCAAGTTTGGTTCAGTGGAATGCTTGCCTAAATGGGTGTGTCTTCAGGAGCTGGTGGAATGCCAGGAATAATGGGACCTCTTTTATTTCAGCAGGGGGAGCATTCCACAGCACTGAAGTCCCCAATGAAAAGGCCAATGATTATCAGGCTGCGGCAAAACTAACCAGGTTCCATAGTACTCTCACAAATGTAGGGCTGCGTAGAACCTAAAAAAGAAAATCACATTTGTTTTGGGAAGCAGCACAGAACTGATAGTTGGATGGCAGGGGCCAAAGACGGAAATCACTATTATCTGCCTAGTTTGCGAACTTGGGGGGGGGGGGGAGAACTAGCTGGTCAGTGTTAGAATGCTGAACCAGACCAACCTTTGGTCTGATCCACTACAGCAATACTTATGCTCTTATTGTTCACAAATAGAGAGGAAATAATTTATTCAATATAAGGCTGCAGAACCCATAGACACATTCTTGAGCAGAGCAAGCACTATCAAATTAAAAATACTGACTACTGCAGAAGGAAAATGTCTGCTGGAAACATATTCCATATTTTTTTCATAAACACGGCGCTCACGACAAATTAAAGTCATTAAGATTTGATTTCCATCTCAGCAATTATCAGCATATTCTTTTTAACATTTACTTTAAGACAATCCTATCTTTCAATTCATTAAACTCATTCTCCCATTTACGAAGTTCTATATCAAATCAAAATCCTATTTGAATTAATAAGAATTATGGGGAAAAGTAATTTAGAAATAAATGATCTGAGGTTCAAACCACTGAAGCTTTTGATTATGAAATACTGTACGGTTAAAACTAACCAAAGGATTTCTGCAGGACCCTCACAATGAAAGGTGTGGATCACCAATGCGATGGCACGTTAGGATGCAGGAGGGGTCTTCAGGTCCTCAAGGGCATTAATGGTGTTCTCATTTAGCCCACAAAGGCAGAGCATTCTACCTTCATAGGTACACTGGGACACTGAATAGGAATTAAAAAGCCTTGCTTGCTTTCATGGAATCTGTTATTCCCAGCCTGCACTCTAAGTATCAAATTAAAACCCGCAGCCACTTTGTCAGAATTAAAAATGATTAAATTGTATTAGACAGATCTGAACCAGACAGTCAATATTATAGCCAGCAGCACTCTCTTATGGGTGCTACTTGCTAAAGGAAAAAATCAGCATTATTAAACAGACAATGTAATCATGGTAAATAGTATTGTCAACTGGGCTACATTTTCATTTAACTCTGTTAACATTTCACTCTACTGCAATATAGAGAAACCATACCTAACAGAAAATTGAGTTTCATATCCTGAAGACTAGGTGTCAGGCACTGAGGGATAGGGACTGGGATATGGGTAGATAAGCCACGGGAACCCTGCCCTTTTCACCACTTGCTTTGGGACCTGTAGCTAGTGGTGCAGTGAAGGAAGAGGAAGAGGGAGCTCTGGAATTCCTATTGTTTGTGACAGATTAGGAGAGAGGATGCCAGAGTATGAGAAAAATAGCTTAGGAAAGACTAGATACTTCCCCTTCTTTTCTTGGGTGGTGGGGGCCCTACTTCAAATGGTAACCCTCCTTTTGCAGGATTGTTGGGCTTTTTAATTGAAAGGGGGAAATTGCATATCTGCTTACTGAAGATCTTCTGTTAAAGCTCAATCTGTTTTACAACTTGAATTTGTTCTGTGAATATTATACTCTTCTATTGTCAGGTGAGCCTAATAAACTGCTGCTCTGTAAGAGGGGTATTGCATGTTTGCTGTATATAGATCAACACAGCTGTTTGGATTTTGGGGCTCACCTTAGAGGAATGGCTAAGGTGGACATCATAATGAGCTCCTGCACTTCAGAATTTACCTACCTGCAGCAAATAAATTCTCAAGTAAATATTTGCTGGATCAGAGGAAACTCAAGGGAGCTGAAGTCTAAAGGTAATTCCCAACACTTCATAGTTCTCAGATACAGGATTGGCCTTCAGGTGAAATAGCTGAAACTGAGTGGATTCAGACAATAACACACAATAGCATTTCTAGCCATTCTATGAACAACAATTCCACACAGCAGACTGCTTGGCATGATTTTTACCCACCCTTCTTTCTTACAGCCACAACCACCAATCTTCTACTGACTCTTGTTAGTCCTCTATCCTCTTCCACTAGCAGACTAACACTTCTGTACCATAAGGAAACATGCAAAGTCTTCTGCCCAAACCAGTGTCTTTGATGTAGTATTTAGGGTCTGTATTTGCTAAGCACATCAAAAGCATTCACGGAGAAGATTTCACACATCCAGTTAAGGGTATGGGAGCAATTAGGGGGAAGAGCTGGCAATAAACATGTAAAATCAGTGTCAGAAAGAGTCTAATTAACCAACACAGAATTCTGTACCAGCATTTTCTAGGTTCTGCTATCCAGCTTGGTAAACCATTTTGATTGTCAGCTAAAGGTTTCTCTCGACTCTTGCCTCTCAGCCTAATGATTCAGGAACAGAAGAGCCTGCCTTATACTGAATGATACCATTGGGTCACCTAGCTCCATATCGTCTACACTGACCACCAGCAGCTCGCCAGAGATCCAGAGCACTGGGACTTTTTGCATACAAAGAAGGAGCTGTAACATTGAACCAAAGCCTTTTAGATGGGCTTTAGTCCATACCTGCAACATCTAACCTGACCTAGAGAGTAAATGTGGGCAAAAGAGGAAGAGAAGAAATGGGAACATGAAATGTCTTGGTGTCTCTAGAGAATTATAACAAACTTGTAAGAGAAGCAAATTTGGGGAGAGAACTGAAATGTTTCTGATTGATATTCATGATGCACAGATTTTTCCTCAATTAAAGTTAATTACCCACAAATGGAACACATAATAATCTGTGTGCTTTCTTCTTTTTTATTATTAATCTGCTATTGTGATGTTTAATGTTAAGTTAGAATCCTATCTTGCAAGCTTAGATATCCACTATATAGGCTTTCTGATTAGTTTTAAATTCCAAAAGCTTTTTAACTATGCAGTTTAAATATGTAAGCCACATAATAGACCATAATGGCTCCTTTGGAATCATTAGAACACATAGTAAATACGATGCAGCATGACAATAGTTTAAATACACACTCAGATGATAGCTTTGTAACAAGTGGATACTTTGCATTCTATCTGCTAAATGGGCACTTACATATAGATCATAATAATATCTCCTTGACAACAGTTAAGGTCTATTGTCTCAATTTATTGGCTCAGGAATCTTCTTGGTTGGGTATGGTGCTCAAAACAATGGGACAAAATAATACAAAATAAGTGATGTTAAAATAAACTCAGGAAGCTGCCAAATCTTGGAGAACTCAGCAATGAGTGGATGAAATACCACTCCTTATTTTTGTCTATGATACACACAAAATGCTGGGAGGGGGGGGGGACCAATGAGAGAGTCTCCTCTCAACACTTCTTAGGGCCTCCTACAACTTTTCAATTCAGGGGCAAATGCTGATGCTTGATGCTTCTTCAGTTGCTCATAATGAAAGTGAAATTTAACATGGTTTTTTTTTCTAAATTTCCCTTTACAGTAGCATCACCATAGCTGAACCATCCTAGCTAAAGCACCAACAAGGGGGTTTCAAAAGCATTTGGCTCCATCAATGGGGAAAATATTTTATATATGTCTGCCCAGCAAGTTATGGCACATCTGACTGGTATGGAGAGTTTACACTGATACAGACTGCTTCAAATCAACCATGACCCAAAATTCATAGTTTAGATTAAAATCTAAACCAGTTTAAGATAATCAGAGTGACAGGAAGTAAAGGATTTTGTTATTATGCTTATGTGTTGCCCAAGAAGCTCAGAGAATATGAGAGCTCCAAGCAATCCCTCATTAGTTTGGGAAGGGTCAAGACAGCAACAACAACGACTACTATTACTATGGTTAAATTTATTACCTGCCCTGCACCAGAAGGTTCCAGGGTGGATTGCAACAATATACAAGATAGCAATAAAAACAGTTTAAAACAAATTAAAATCACAACTGCTTAGCTTTAGAGAACAATCTACTTTCAGACCATTCGCAACATCAAATTCTAGAAACCAGAACGACATCTTATCAAAATTAGAACAGAGCTGTTTATCTATTCACCTCTGTTTTACATACAGAAGGTGCCAGACTCGGTCCTTGGCATAGACACAAAGGATCTTAGACATAGCTAAGAGAGATAGTCTTAAGATTTTGGATTCCTACCATCAATCAATAGCTGGCAATGCAGGCTGCACTCATGGCCCTGCCTCAATGCAAGACAAATGCACGATTTCTTTCCAATGTTTCTTTAAAAATGAGAACAATGGGTCCTCAAATACCTATTTGTTCAGCATAAACTCCGTACTATGGGAGCTGTTTTAAAGGGAAACAGTTTCCCTGATATGCAATGTACCTGGGTTTGCCTTTGAAGGCTTTGCAGTCTACAGCTGGTTCCAAATACAGCTGGGTTACTGACTGTGACCAGGTGTACGAAACATATGCTCCCAGGAAGCACTGGCTACTAGTTATTTTCTGGGTAAAATTCAAAGTGCTGGACTTCACCTTTAAATCTCAACATGGCTTGGGACTCATGTAACTTAAAGGCAGCATTCTCCCCCATGATCATGCCTAGAAGTTAAGAATGAGACCCCGTGCATTCAGAGGTGAGGAGGTCAGCAACCTGAGCCAGGTGATGTCCTCCCCAGAGAGAATCACTGGCACTCCATCTGATCCTGGGCACTGGGCAACTGTTTATCTGCCCTGGCCTCTTTTATTTTTATCTTCTGGTTTTAGGTTTGTTGCTCCTTTCATGTCATGTTATGCTCTTCTGCTGTTTTAGTATATTGTTTTATTGTGTTTTAATGACTACTAGCTGCTCTGAAAGCCCTTGGGCCAAAGACTGGGGTACACATATGCTAAATAAATAAGTCTATTTTGCTCCCGTGCCTTACATGCCAGCACACCCTGGGAAGATGGAATTTATTTGGCAGATGGTTCATGTATTTAAGTCTATTTTATGCAATTTTACTGAGAGACGTTTCAGTTTCAGCAGTAAAAAGAAGATATTTTTAGAGCCAAGAAAAATGGCAAAGACATGTTTAGATGCTTAATTAGTCCATCAAATGCTGAATTGTGAGGTATCGAACACTTCAGAAGTATCCGTTTTATGTACTTTGAGCTGCAAGAATCCCATTCTAATCTAATCCCATTAGCTTCAGAAGAGAAGCCCTATGTATTCCAAAGCACTATTTGGTAAAACGATGCAGTTTATATTCCAGAAGCTCTAATCACTAAATGAAATAAATTAATGTAAATTACTGTCAAATGCAGTATAGCTGCTATGTTTTAAAAGGCCTGTGCACTTATCTTGCTTGGCATATTATGACTGAGATGGGTTGCGAACTTAAATAGTTGGAGAAACTAAAGGTTTTGTTTATATAGCAGAACTAAAAATAGAGCCTCAAGTGATTTACAACCCTTCTTTATTGGCTGCTGGGAGACCAATGGCTTTTGATGCACCTGAACTGATCCTCAAACTCCATGGCTCCCGTTTCTCTTGAATAGCTCTGCAGGCTCTCAAATCATGGGATAAATCAATGGCAAGTTTGAGGGTAGCTTGCAAAGCTATTACCAGTGGGTAATGTGACAATGCACTGCTGGGGAGACTTCATGTAGCAAATGCGTTTACCTGTTCATATATTGTTTTATATAATGCCTTTATTCAAAATCAGAATTATAGGCAAGGCTATATAAAGTTAGAGGTGTGGAAAATCTTCGACCACCAGAATGTCCACAGGGTAATGAGAGCAGAAGGAAAGTAGGAGTTACGCGAACCACCTCAGTACTCCTTTTTCTATGCATGGTTTCAATGTTTTGTATTGCCTTCCTCTCCTACCATCCCCAAATACTGCAGAAACAGAAAAGAAGGATACACATCTGCAATTGCGGTATGTTGTTGTTGTTGAAATATGATTCAATGAGACAGGCTTTTATAAAATACAGGAAGTGTTGAAACAATTGCAAAAGTTTTGTTTTCTAAGTTTTATGAGAGGTTACAGCAGTTAAAGACACTGGACTTAACAATTAAGAGTAGTGATAGCAATTGTGGGAGGGGAGCTACCTCAGGATGACTGAGGAGAAGATCTCTTAGGCCAGAGGTTTTCAACCTTTTTGGGTCCACGACTCCCTTGACCAACTTCATTCTTTCAGTGGTACC
The DNA here is from genome assembly GCF_965112155.1 of Podarcis liolepis. Lineage (NCBI taxonomy): Eukaryota > Metazoa > Chordata > Lepidosauria > Squamata > Lacertidae > Podarcis > Podarcis liolepis. The sequence continues at coordinate 17,583,052 of NC_139567.1, read as the reverse complement.
CTGTGGAACTCAGGAGCCCAGTTATGTCACCCCTTGCCTGAAGAGCTCGCAGCCTCTCAACATTATTCAAACACCCTCCCTTGTGGAGTGTTCCCTCAGCCTCCTCTCCTGTCCCCTCTCCTTGAGAGTCCTCTGGGCAGCTGCAGCTGCCATCCCTGGTCTCAGAGCTGCTCCCCTCCACCCCAAAGAGAGGTGCTTCCTCACACTGCTCCATAGGGGCTTGGCCAGACCTAGAGGCACCATTCACCTGGGGAGCTTGTAGCCAGGCCTGCTGCAACAAACAGCTGTGCAAGCCCTTAGGAGGCAGAGACGTGAGAAGGCATCAGAGGAGGGAAGGAAGGGAAGAAGGACAGAGGCCAGTGTTGCCCATGGCACCCCTGACCATCATTCAAGGCACCCCAGGGTGACACGGCACAGTGGTTGAAAACCACTGTCCTAGGCACTCATCACCCAGCATTACTGAAAGCAATGTAACCTTTCTTGCTTTTAGTTCCTCTTCTAACCAAACGTTCCTCCTTCCCAATACAATTATAAAACAAAGAAACACCTTTGAGGTTTTTGATGCTCTGGCAAAATGCAGATATACCACTCACACTCACCCATGGTAAAAGAAAGGGGAAACAACTCCTGGAAATTATAGAATCCCAGCTCATAAATCAATCAGTTCTTCTCCTTGTAACAGAGAGGAATCCATATTTCTGTGTGTATGAAGACGTATTTTTACATTAAACATTTCAGCCCTTCGGGTCAAACTGAATGACCTGTTGCTTACACTAATAGGACTCTATGCAATGAAAATAACGTCTTACCCCAAAATGGAACGTCAGTGTTAGAAGAAAGCAACAAAACCTGGCTACACAACCCTTTCTTGGAGATCTCACATTTGACCTTAGATGGGCAGCAATAAGAAAGAAAAAGCATGTGTCTCTCAAAGGAGTGCTCTTTCATTGTGCATGACAGCTTTTCATATACACACCCAGTAGCCAATGATTATGTGTCAATTTGCTTATTGTGGTTGGGAAGAAAATCCACAACAGTTAGTACTGATCACTAATGGGATCAGAACGACAGTAATTTTACTACTAAGTTATAAGCTCTATTTAGTCCTCTAAGTATTCACACACAACCAGTGAAAAGCTACTTCAAGTTCAAGTTTCCACTACTTTCTTTCCCCAAATATTCATGCATATGTTTATATGTTAAAACTAGAGGCTCTAACTTTTTAAACCTCCCCTGAATCTTTGTAATCCCATGGTCTCTGTAGTGCCAAAATACAGCAATCAACTCAAGTAATGTTTCCTTTGCAGCCTTTATTCATGAGCTGATCAGATGGGACTGATCCAATAGACTGGATAGAGGAAAGAGTGAGGGGAAAGAAAGCATTGCTTCCAAAGCAGAATAAGACCAGCACCATTTTGCTCTTGTGAGTTCTGTTTAATACTATCACTACAAGATACTGGAACACTCCACATCTGGATGGAAAATTGTCAGACTCTTTTAAAAAGATGCTCAATTAGGAAAAAAAATGCTAGAAACTTTTGAGAAGAATGGACAATGTATGTTAATTGTGCTGACAATGTAAGACATTTACTTTCAATGGAGTTAATTTAGTGACATCTGTTCATGGCCAAGAGAATAAAAGGGACTATTTAAGATGAGGCTGTCAGCAAGAAAACATCAACACTGGGTGGCTTCGATTAGCCTCTTCCGGCCAAAATCATTGCAATATACTAAGAAAAGGGGAACAAACACGCCTTGCACATGGCAGCAGCCTTTTCAAACACACAGCAGTAAGAATATGAAGAAAGACAGGATGTTTCTGGAATCAAAATGCTGTGCTGGTCTTCCAAGTTCTGCAAGGCAATTAACCCCCTAATATTTTCAGCATACACTCACAAACTGTATATAATCTATATTGGTTGCCTTTACACAAGATGGAACTTTTGTCAGCACAGAAAGGAAGAGGAGACACAAGGCTGAATAAAAAGGGGTGATGACTGAGGACCAGGAGGAAAAGTGTACAGCATGGAAAGTCCAAAATACTTGTTTATTGAAAATATTTTTTATAATGCCTTGAAATTACAAGGCAGCATACAATAAACAATACGTTAAAACTGTAGCCACAAAATGAAACAGCAGCATACACAAGCCAGTGGAGCAGTAACATTAATTCAAAGCAACTGGCAATAGTTTCCAACAAAGGCTTGGGAAAATAAAGGATGGGAAATTTTAGCATGTGTTGGAATGACATAACTGCTGGTGCTTGCTGCCGTTCGGAGGGGAGGTGATTCCACTGAGAGGGTGCCACAACAGAAAAGGTGCTCCTTCACGTAGCCCTGTCACAAACCACTTAGCGCTTTACAGTGCAAAATTAAAACCTTCACCCTGGCCCAGCATCATACTGGCAATCAGTACAATGGTACCTTGGGTTAAGTATTTAATTCGTTCTGGAGGTCTGTTCTTAACCTGAAACTGTTCTTAACCTGAAGCACCACTTTAGCTAATAGGGCCTCCCACTGCTGCTGCTGCGCCGCCGGAGCATGATTTCTGTTCTCATCCTGAAGCAAAGTTCTTAACCTGAAGCACTATTTCTGGGTTAGCGTAGTCTGTAACCTGAAGTGTATGTAACTGAAGCATATGTAACCCGAGGCACCACTGTACAGTTCTTTGCAGAGTGGTATTATCGCATGTGGGAAGAAGGATGCTCTGTACCAACATCCCAACCGCTGCATTCTGCTCCAGCTGCAGTTTCTGGACCTGACTTAAGGGCAACCCCACACAGAGCGCATTACAATAATTTGATCATGATGTGACCAATACACTGGTCACATTGGCAAGGCTGTTTCTGTTCTGGAACAGTCATAGCTGATAAAAGGTGTTCCTAGCCACTTCACCCATCTGACACTGAAGTCTCAAGCAGTACCCCCAGACTACACAGCTGCTCCCTTGCAGGATGTGCAACCGTTTCTAGAAGAGAACAGATAGATTACGCATCTCCTGGAACCCACCCAGCCACAAGACCTCCACCTTCTCAGAATTAAGCTTTACAGGTAGCTTACTGAACCCTACTCAGCCCATGACTGCATCTGGGCAGGACATGTATGGTCACATGCCACACAGATACAGTGGTACCTCGGGTTAAGAACTTAATACGTTCCGGAGGTCCCCGTACATGGTGCTCCTTCACGTAGCCTGTCACAAACCACTTAGCGCTTTACAGTGCAAAATTAAAACCTTCACCCTGGCCCAGCATCATACTGGGAATCAGTACAATGGTACCTCGGGTTAAGTATTTAATTCGTTCCGGAGGTCTGTTCTTAACATGAAACTGTTCTTAACCTGAAGCACCACTTTAGCTAATGGGGCCTCCTGCTGCTGCCGCGCCGCCGGAGCACGATTTCTGTTCTCATCCGGAAGCAAAGTTCTTAACCTGTGGTACCATTTCTGGGTTAGTGGAGTCTGTAACCTGAAGCGCCTGTAACCTGAAGCATCTGTAACCCGAGTTGTGTAGTAGCAGTATAAAATTTTCTCCCTTGAAAAGGAACCACCCTCACTACCCTCATGAACAATGCGGCAGGAAGCGAGGGGACTCAAAGGCTTTGTAGGCAGCAGAGGAAGGCCACTGCACCCATGACCACCATGTTGGTGACCCCTGATTTAAGAGGTGCAACATGTACCTCAATTGTTCCTCCCACCCTCATTTCATCTGAGCCTGAGAACCAAGCAGTACAAAAACAGACAGTGAGAGCCAAGAACCACTCATAAAAACAACATTTGGTAACCCACAGTTTGTCGTGGCATTTGAGCTCCTGAGATGATTTTGGAAACTGTGTCAAACATGGCTTTTGTGTCTGCCTTAAGCGTTGCAAATCTCTGCACCACTGCCCAGTGCCTTGCAGATATTTGAGAAAACATTTTAAAACTGGAAAGATGTGAAGTCAGAAGTGTTCGTCAAAGGGTAAACTATAGGGAAGGGACTACTAAACAATGCAGAATGTATTTTATGAACCATAATAAATATACAGCAGCTACTTCAAGTGCAGACCACTAAAGGCTCTCTGCACGTTAGCATTCAACATTCCCCTAATAAGCACTGGTAATAAAGTAGATGTGTTGGGGGAGGGGTGGGGTCTTCAATGTTTTCAGTGGAGTCAGAAAGGGCTGTATTCAGCTCAATGATTTTGCCTTCTGAAAGCAGCAAAACCCCAGCCTCAGATGTTTACTGTACCTGCTTCAAGGGCATTCATTAGGACCGACAGCCTGCGTGACTGAAATTTGGCTGCAAAAGCAGTCTCTCTGCATCTCCCAATTCATTTCTCCTGCCAACGAGAGATGCTGAAAGCCTTCCAAATTGAAGCTTAGATCTGACATGATGAGCAGGAAGGATCTGTGTTCGAACACATCAGATACGCTCTTGGAGAGTGTGTCACCATCCATTGACATTACTAGAGAAGTGGGGGGAGGGGAGGAAAATAGGAAAGGGATACTCAACAAGCACTCACACTGTGTGTATGAGAGAGAAAGAACGAACACGCTCTGAGGGGGCAGAAAAGAATACATTTCGTTCATGAGACAGTTGTAAACAGATGATAATAATCATGCTGAATAATACTGCAAGGTGAAAATTACTCACACTTCTCATAAAGAAGCCGAGTGGGTCTGGATTATTATGTGAAGGGGCAATTTCTTACCTGAAAATTAGGTTTCTGTGACTCAGTCCTGCAAGTCTATTGTGATGGCTTACTCATTCCATCAGCTGCCACTCAAAAATGCAGAAACTGTTAATAGGAAGGGCCAATTCTTGCAACTTTGTTTTCAGATGTGACCTCAAACTGTTAGCTAAACGCAGGCAATAAAATTGATGGCTGCAGAGCTCCCAAGGCCACAAGGCTCAAAGGAATGGCTGAGGAGGAGGTGGCGGCTGCTAATCTGCACACCACCAGCCCCCCCTTCCTGCCACTTACCTCTCTTTCCAAGGCCCAGTCCATCAAGCCACTTTTGAGCTCCCTGCTTTTGGCACACAGTGCTCTGGATTGCAAGAGGTTCTGTCCCCTTCGATAAACACTAAATAGCTCATAAAGTTTAGGTGCTGTTGCTTTGACTTTCATAAACTGAAATGTGCACAGTGCTCTCCCCTCTATCTTGCTTTCCCTCATCATCTATTCAGTAAAGCAGCCGTTACTCCTACAGCTCAGGTGGAGAAAACATAGGCCACCAAGGCATGCAACCTGCTCAGGCCACCGTATAAGAGCACCTGCACAAGAACTGAGCTCAGCTTTCATAAACCAGAGCCCAGCACACTATCCACTTGGTTAATAGGGCAAAGATGGGGAACTGGCCTATAGTCTGGATCTGGGGCACTCGGGGTCACACCTGACAATAAGTTAGCTACAAATCTGTGCCAAGGGTTTTTGTGGACTGTTTCCACCCCCCCCCCACTCACAAATCAACAGCACAGGGGACCCATATTGGGAATTTAAAATGGTAGGGAGAGAGATTTTAACCTATGGTTACCAGATTTTTTTCAATGAATCCGGGGACACCTTTAAAAAATTTTTTTACATGCTTTATTATCCCTAACTACATCTATACATCAGCTGTTTTGCTGTCTTGAGATGTCTGGAGGAGGAGACAAACCTGGGGGGTAGAGTTGGAAGCAGAGTTTGAGAATACGACTGTGGGATGATCACAGAATCACAGATTTGGAAAGGACTTCTGAGAGGCATCTAGGCCAACCCACTGCAATGAAGGTACCTCAACTCAAGCCTTCCCTGCTTCAATTTGACTTTTGCAGTTCCCCGCCATCAGGGACACAATCTCGTTCATGTGCAGCTGCCCGGCTCTGCGCCAGTTCCACCACTGCTCCAGTTGGCCGAGGGGATTGAAGTCATCTCACCCCTCCGTGCCTTGCCCAGCAGAGAAAGTGCACCTTGTGCCCCTCCTGGGCAACTGCACGCTACCTACCTGCCCGTGACTCCTGAGCCTCCCCCAATCTCCTGCCCCCTTTTCCCTTTGTTTTGACAGATTGGGGGAGGCAGCGAACCCTATGTTTCAGTAGAGTGCATTGTGCCTAGGGTTGCCACCCGTCCCTAGAAAAACGTTGAGGGGTGGGAAGATAGTTTTTGCACAGGCAGAGGTTGGTGGGGGGAATCAAAGAGTGTGAAGGAAGGGGTTTGCACCTTGCCCGGCAGAGAAACCGTGCGCCTTGCACTCCTCCTGGACAACGGCCTGCTACCCGTCCGTGACTCCCGAGCCTCCCCCAATCCTTTTGACAGATTGGGGGAGGCTCAGGAGTCGCGGGTGGGTGGCCGTTTCCTGGTAGGGGTGCAAGGCATGCAGTTTCTCTGCTGGGCAAGGTGCCCGTGACTCCCGAGCCTCCCCTGATCTCCTGCCCTCTTTCCCCTTCGTTTTAAGGGTGCAAAAGAAGAACTTTGCACCTTGCCCAGCAGAGAAACCATGTGCCTTGCGCCCGTCCCGGGCCCAACTGCGATCTCTCAAAACGAAGTGGGAAGGGGGCAGGAGATCAGGGGAGGCTCGGGAGTCATAGGCGAGTGGCCATTGCCCAGGAGGGGTGCAAGGTGCGCAGTTTCTCTGCCGGGGAAGGTACAAAGCCCTTCTTTCTCACTCTTCGACCCCCCCCCCGCCACCTCTGCCTCTGCCTGTGCAAAAACTATCTTCCCACCCCTCCAGCTGCATACTACTCCAGGAGAGCAGGGTGTTACATTTTCCAGGGACATTTAATGAAATCTGGGGACGTTCCGGGGACGCAATTTGTCCAGGGACAGATTTGCAAATCCGGGGACTGTCCCCGGGAAACAGAGACGCCTGGTAACCCTACTTTAACCCTAAACCTCTCCATTAGGGTACTGATCTGGATTGGGTTCCAAATGCCTCCAATTTACATAGGGGGAAAACTTATTACTGAAGAGAATGGAAGCACCACTGTTTGTCCCCAGGCAAACTGCAGATATGCCCCCTGCACAATGCAGATCAGGTCCACAACAGGGGGTAAAAGCTTAAACATAACTTACCCACTTTAGAATCCCAAACCACATTAGACTCTTCGCTGCCACCTGTATGGGCAATTTGTGGCCAAAGAGGGCACAAGCTGCAGGACAGCATCCGTCCCCAATATACACTGCTTTTTCTTAGCAACACATGAGTGAAAAAGGCCACCCCATCAAGAAAGAAAATGCACAAAAACCTCTCCTGGACCTATCAGCTTCCATATCACTCACTTGGTGTTTACAGAACTACAGTACAAGTTTTTGACTCAAAGCTTTGACAGTTAAATAGATCCAGAAGAAAATAGAAGAGGAGAGGACCAGAACACATTCTATAATTTCACAAGCCTTAAGAACTGAAGACTGTATATCAAATCAAACTCTCAAAGTTCACCTTGTGCTAACATTTGTACTTTCAGACTTAATGGGTACCACTCATCCCTAACTCCCCCACAATGATCTAATTTTAAAGGAAATTAATGTGACAAAAGGGCACTTATTTCCTTGTCAATTCTTTTGCTTGCAAATGTAACTCAACTCTGCTAAATTCCTACTGAAAGCAAGTTCACGTTAAGAGCATTACTTGCTTTAATTGCAAGTTCCCTAAGAACGTTCTTTAAACTGTTTAGACCACTTTAGTACATTGCAGCTGGTGCTTGTTAAGCACTTGGTTTCCTATTCACTCAGACCAAGATCCTGACTCTTGTCTTACCTGATCAGGGATTTTCATGGCTGTGCAAAATGCTGTAGACACAACATGCGGTCGAGAGAAAAGTTAGGTCTGACTATATTTATGTAAAGATTTATACTATCCTAGCATGGCTTAAAGAGCCCTCAAGGGAGCTAACAAAACATAAAATCAATAAGAGATCATTTCCATAAAATTCAGCATATTAAACAGCAACAGCAGCAGCATCATAAAAAAAGCCATAGCTGTCACTGAAATTCACAGGTCTTAAAACACACAGTTAAACATCCAGATCCCATGTATATCAGTGCGACTTTGGCACACTAACCTTCTAGATTGCACTCATGAGTATCCCCACCTGCACTCCGAATTCCATATGCTTATCACTGTGCACATGCAGGGAACTCCACTCTGTCTGCTACAGCATATCTGAGGTCATAGAAGGCCTAAGATGCAAATACCACTTCATTAATTTTCCTCTGCCCCCAGCTTCCTGGGCATCACACCCTCCAAAGGCAGCCCTGCCATACAGCACCATGGAATGACCTGCTTCAGGTAGCACCATGAGAAGGAGCTAGATGAAGGTAGGGACTGCAGTCTGACTGATACAAAAAGGTGGGTTGTTTTTTTTTAGTGTTGATCCTAGTTAGGGGACAGAGGAGAGAGATTTGACATTGGCTTCAGGAAACTGGCTTGGACAACACCCATTATTTCAGATCAAGCTCTGGTAGGTAAAATTCCCAGCTGATTTCACCCCGTGTTACTTATAAAGAGGTAAAGAGGTGTGTGTGGTTGTCTGTGTGTGCATGTACCATTTGGACTTTTGCCTCTCGGGGCCTCAGTCTGTATCATTATGTTCCTCCTCCCTCAAAGCCTCCACCAGCATTGTGGGAACCCACACACTGCATAAGTATTTCCCAACCACATCAACATTAATCCACATACCACATACCTGCCACAATTGTCCATTACCAGTATCAAGCCATATCAAGTTCAGATTTATGACCCATCAACAGTGTTGTGATTAGGTGTCATCCCTGTCTTTCTGTTCCTCTGATATTGATAGATAATATTCTACGGCAGTGCACTGTCTGCCCTTTCAAAGGTTACAGCCAGTAGATATTCTAAAATCAATATGGATCTTATCTGTCACAAACCACAAGAAAAACACAGCAAACAAGATTCACACCACAATGCAGGAAGACTGACCAAACAGAAGCACTCAGCATGGATTTGGGAAATTGCAACTTCGTGCAAACATAACAGTTCTGTTCTGCAAGACCAACTAGCTAACCCTTTATTTTCCTTTCTAGCTGAAAGAAGAGAAGTGTATTATACAGTGGCTAACAAGCTCATGTCTTTTGAAAACATTAGCAAAATATGCAGTGTAGGTTTTATCCTAGTATTCATAACCATCGTAGCAACGCTTGCAAGGTTAAAGAAGATGCAGAAGGATAGCTATAATTATTACTGCTGGCTAGGGGAAGTATCATCTGCATCTTTAGCATTTCCAATTCCAAAAGTCGCTTTTCAGCCCACTTTACCTGAGTAAAGAGGGAGAAAAAATACAAAGGAAAATGTGTCTTCACAGCTCCCATTCTCTGCCCAAGTTCCAAGAGATGTTCTTGTCCTACCTGTAAGGATTTCAATATAAAAACTGTGTCTTTAGTGTTCAAACATAGCAAAGGCAGGAATCATCTGTGGATGTGGCTTTAGCTCAAAAGGTAGACCAGGATTCCCCTCCTGCCAGACCTGGCCCTCTATTCCAATAGGAAGGTTGCTGGGGTTGGGGAATCAAAGTGCAGCTGTATAAGTAGGCTAAAGAAGGCCCAATCAAACCCATAACCCATTAAGGTATAAAGCACCAAAAAACAAACAAAAAAGACAGAGGGCACCTGATTTAATACAGGATTGATTTACTAGCACATATCAAATTACAGCAGCAACAGCAGCATTGAAAATCACTCACAAACCACTGGCATATGGAAAATAGAGCCTGTTGCAAGCAGTTTCTTTTTCGGCTAGAAATGCAAATCAATAGCACAAGAGCCAGTAGGCTGAACTCCAACTTTTATTTTTACACGGGAAAACACACTTGGCACCATGCACACCATCTTTTGGCACTTGCCACTACGTATATATCAAACTCCGAAGACATGCTCATATTTTGCGGGGGTGGGGTGTGTGATTTCACAAACCTCTAGGTTAGATTACTGCAATGTGTTATAAGTTGGATTGCCTTTGAAGACAGTTCAGAAACTGCTAGTGCATTATTTGGTAGCCAGAGTGAGACCAGGAGATCAGAGCACAGAACCCCGATTCTGGCCCAACTGTCCTGGCTGTTTCCAAGGCAGTTCAAAGTGTTGGTTTTGACCTACAAAACCTTATAAAGCTTTTGACTCCAGTAACTTAAGGGCAGCTTTTCCCCTTATGAACCTATTGGCACCCTAAAATAGCCACCTGAAGCACTTCTCTGTGTGCCCCACCCACAAGATGTTCAGAGAGTGGCAACCAAAGAATGGGCCTTTTCAATGGTAGCTCCTCACCTGTGGAAGTTTGCCTGGTGCCAACACTAATTATTTCAATGCGATTTTTTTATATATTCTTCCAGGCCTTTGGGCAATAATAGTGTTCTAGTTTGGGGGCTATTTTTTGCATTTATCTTGTTTTTGGGTGAGGAAGCATATTCTTATTTTACAACTGACTATTGTGGATGAACGCTTTTATTGTGTAGTATTGTTTTAATGGACATGTTTGCTATGTATTGTATTTACTATGTATTATACTTCTGCAGTAGGTCATTTTGAGACTTCCTTAGCTGAGGGAAGCAAACAAATTAGTAATATAAATAAATAGCAAGCTGTCCTGCTCTGTTTTCAATGAAAGAGTGTCGGGGGATTCCTCTTTCAGGAAGAGAATGAAGTCTGCACCTGGGCTGCTGATGTGACCACTGCTGGGGTAGGGTCCACTTCCTTTCATGTTATGACCATCAACCACGGAAAAGAGGATTACATCCCTTCTATTCTGCCTCAAGGCCTTAGGAAAGAAGAAGAAAAACTCACTAGCATCTTTCCATAATGTTTATGATCATTATGAGCCTTGTGGGGAAACTGCTCCCTCTAACAGAATGACTGCTGACATGGACATAGCTAAAAGGGGGTCACTGAGAAACAAGGGGGAGGGATCAGTATGCTCACAGAACCCCTGCAAAAGCACAAAGGGCAGAATCCAACTTCCTTGCCCCATCAGTTTGCTCAAGAGGCACTTTCCCCCTCACCTCCCACTAGGCCCTCCCACATCTGTGCTTTGGAAGTTTTGGGGAACCCCCAGAATACATTTAGGGTGCGCACAGGAGAAACTGAAAAAACTTTGCATTGACAGGATACTTAATGCTACAATGGATACAAACCAAAGACCTGTTGAACTCCAAAGGGGCAACTACAGTGGACGCTCGGGTTGCAAAGGTGATCTGTATAGGGTGCACGTTTGCAACCCGCAGCATTCGCAACCCACAGTGGTGCATCTGCACATGCATGGGTTGCGATTTGGCGCTTCTGCGCATGCGCGACTGCCGAAACCCAGAAGTAACCCATTCCGGTACTTCCGGGTTTCGGTGGGTCTGTAACCCGAAAAAACACAACCTGAAGCATCTGTAACCTGAGGTATGACTGTACTACTGCGATCTGAACACCTCAGGGGGACAACTAAGTACCTTGAAAGGAGGAATGGCTGGCTAGACTCCTGAACAGGAGCACTTCACACAGCAACGTTTTGTTAAAGGTCCCATTCTATATCTAGCACATGTATACAAAGCCTAAATGTCAAATCCTCAGGAATAACTCACATGATTTGGAAGTTATTTTCTGACATTCTTTCCATGAATGGATGATAAACCAGAGGCTAGTCACACAAGCAGAAGGGAGTTGCCAAGGAACTGATCTCAAAGGAAAGAAATACAGTGGTACCTCGGGTTACATACGCTTCAGGTTACATGCGCTTCAGGTTACAGACTCCACTAACCCAGAAATAGTACCTCGGGTTAAGAAGTTTGCTTCAGGAAGAGAACAGAAATCGTGCTCCGGAGGCGCGGCGGCAGCAGGAGGCCTCATTAGCTAAAGTGGTGCTTCAGGTTAAGAACAGTTTCAGGTTAAGAACAGACCTCCAGAACGAATTAAGTACTTAACCCGAGGTACATCTGTAGGAGGACACCCAAGAGAAGGAACAGGATCTAGATTAAGGTTACCAGACGTCCCCGTTTCCCGGGGACAGTCCCCAGATTTACAAATCAGTCCCCTGACAAAATCCATCTATTTAGTAGGAAGTTGAAAAGTGTCCCCGGATTCATTGAAAAAAATCTGGTAACCTTAATCTAGATAGCATCAGCTATCCTCTGCAGTGGACCAGCCTTCTAACATCATGGGCTCCCCCCCTTTTTTTTTTGCAACACTCAATTAGAATCAATATTTTGTTATTAATGCCATTCTAATCCAGATCTCTTCTCTATACTTTACCCTGGAGTGACATTCAACACGGATGTTATGTTGGGAGAGCATGCAGCAGGAGTTAAACCTGAACAAGCTCACCTTGGATTTGTCAGTCACAACTTGTTTCTATTAGCAACTGAAGGTTGCTTCATGGCTCCTGCAGGTGGGGAGAAGAAGCGTGGCTGAAATATTCAGCTTTCATGGACAATAAGAGCACTCAGCGTGTTTACATTATTAGAACAAATTTGTTTAATGGCACATCCAGAGCCCTGCATTCATTTCCATATTCGTCACAGCAAGCGAACAATGCAGTGCCTCCCCCCACAAAAAAATACCCAGAATATAACGTGGGAAGGTGGAGGCCGGAGGGAGGGGGTGAAAAAGGAAAGAAGAAAAGGGGATTTGTATTTGCAGGGTTGAGGTCTCTGCAGCATCACCTTCATTTTTCCTCCTGAATTGAAAGGTCTGGCAGCTGTGTCAGCTTCTCGCTTGTGGAAATGGATCTTAATGAGAAGGTTTGTCAAGCAGACCGCACTGCCAGCTATTCTGAGTCCCCAACTATGCCCTGTCAAGGAAGCTACCAGAGTCAAAAAGCACAATTGTGTCCTTATAACATCCAAGGATAGAAATGAATATCCACACTAAACAACCCCAAAGAGAATGCAACCTATTTCCCCTATTTCCCCTTTCCTTTAGAAAAGATTTGTGTGCAAGTTTAAGTATGGTTATGTGCTTATTTTGTAAGCCACTTTGGGACCCAGATGGTGAAAAGTGGGGTAGAACTTTCTAAAATAAATCATTAAATCAATAGATAACAGGGTTGGGGTGCAATCACTTGGACAAACCTTGTTTTGCATCCTAAATGCTAGTTCAGGAAGCTATTTGCATTGAGGATAAAAAACTGTCTCCTCTTTCCTGGCTCTATCTAGTTTCCAACTTGCCACTTAAATATACAATACAGTGGTACCTCGGGTTACATATGCTTCAGGTTACATACACTTCAGGTTACAGGCTCCGCTAATCCAGAAATAGTACCTTGGGTTAAGAACTTTGCTTCAGGATGAGAACAGAAATTGTGCTCCGGAGGCGCGGTGGCAGCAGGAGGCCTCATTAGCTAAAGTGCTGCTTCAGGTTAAGAACAGTTTCAGGTTAAGGACGGACCTCCAGAACGAATTAAGTATTTAACCCGAGGTACCACTGTATATGCCTTTCTCTCCTGCAATGCTGCATCCCCTAACAAGGCTTTCTGCGCTTGGAGCAAGATTTGGTTACATAAGTGGGCCAAGGCCACAGCCATTTAGAGTGGGAAATATTTCATGCTGCAGTTGTGTTTTTAGGATTTTATTTTCAACCATGAGGACTAGCGTCTTTAAGCAAGGAAGCAGTTGCCAGTACTGTTACGGTAATCTGGACAAAAGCTTTCCATTACTAGGGAGAGAGACAGGTTTCTGTGTGCCAACCACAGATTTTTCAGAAATGACTGTAATCAGTATCTGGCACAAACTTCATTCACCCTCTCAATTCCCTAGCGATTTCTTCTATGATTATACGTGAATTGTTTCTATAAGCAAACAAGGCCTTATGGGCTGCATTCCAGAACTGGAAAGGCCTGCTCCTATCCACCATCTGAAATTGAAAACATTTCCACTCCAGGCTGCAACAAGCTAATTTATGCATTCACAAATGTAACCCATTTCTTGAGCAGTTTTAACATTCATAAGTTTGACAGATGTTACTGACAGTACATCCTTTGCAGCTTCCTAATCTTTCAAAACCCAAATATCTTTATTTCAAATGATGCTACAAGATAGAATGCTGATAAAACACAAGCTGTCGTTACAAAAAAAAGAGACGGGAAGGAAGAAACAAGATGATTCTTTAACTATCTCCACATAGAGACTGTTTATAGAAGTGTTCCTTTCTGACAGTATAGCTTTCTTATTTTTTTAAATTAAATCAGAAGCATCCAAAGCACAGGACAAAAAATAAATAAAATGAAGCCACAATACAGTAAGGCGAAGTACTATGGGAGCCTCGTGGCAGGAAGCTTAAAACAGAATGTTTATAAAGTGTTGAATCAGGGATGGGGAACCTTGGGAAGCACTCGGGACTCTCTGGGCCAGGCATAGGCCAACTCAGCCCTCCAGATGTTTTGAGACTACAATTCCCATCATCCCTGACCCCTGGTCCTGTTAGCTAGGGATGATGGGAGTTGTAGTCCCAAAACAACAGGAGGGCCGAGTTTGCCTATGCCTGATCTAGGCTATGTTGCCTCCTCAGGTCACGCCAGCCTTGCTCCATAGCCTTCTTGAGTACTTTGGGGTGACCATGGTTGTGCCTCTTGCTTCCTTGGGCGGAGCAGGTAAAAGTTGCATTTTTTGTCCCACTCACTCTTCCCTTCACCCACCACTGAGACATTGATCAAGATTCTCCAACCCCCTGTGCTGACTGAATGCCCCTACATTTCTGCCCACATAAACTCTCTGCATTAGAGGGTTGGAGAGGGAGAGTCATAGAACCAGATTGTCTACTGAAGGTAAGTGCTACCTTGCTCCTTCATGAGTGAAAACATGCATGCACGCAGTTTTAGTACTCTGGTTTGCCTCTACAGTTCTTTTATATTTGAAGATGCAGCCTTCCTGCAGGCAAACGCATACTCTAGGTGCCTCATATTCTCCAGCAGGCACACTATGAATTTTCTCTCTGATGGCTACGCCTCCCTCAAAATTATATAAAGCACTAGTTACGATTCCACAGATCCTCGCTAGGGGCTCTACTGCATAACAGTGGTAGAAAGGAAAAGAATGATTATGCCAGTCAAACAGATCCATGATTAAAACCTACTAATTTTAATTTCTAATGAACCAAACACTAAGTGCGTGCAGGAGAACCTCTTGCACTAGATTAACTCAAACTGATTAGCATTCCGCTGGCTTGGTTGCCAATGTATCCCAAGTACCTTTCGTAGAATACAGATGCAGATTCAAAGTCAAGGCTCCAAACATTTGGCTGTGTCGTCAACACCTTTGCTTTGGAAGCTAAATGCCCTGTAGAACTCCCATCGGCATCGGATTACCTAAGTCTAACAAAGGCAACTCACCTGTTTTTGATTCCCATTGATCAATGAATATGAACACCACACAGTGCTTTGAGAATTAAACATGTTGGTATAAGGAAGCAGTGAGAGAATGAAACTCTGTTTTCCCATGAACCTGTATTTTGAGGAGTAGCGGGCAGCCTATTGCTCTGGGCTATGAACAAAAACCAGGAGATACAGCTTCAGTGGATGCTATTTCGACACAAACCATAATGACATGAACTGAGACTTCATATGTGGGAGAAATATTTTGCTTAGGGATCTTCCTTCCTTCCCTATTCTAGAATCAGCAAAGTAACAGCTTGCCTTATAGCAGCCATGGGCAAACTCAGCCCTCCAGCTGTTTGGGGGCTACAATTCCCACCATCCCTGACTACTGGTCCTGTTAGCTAGGTGTGATGGGAGTTGTAGTCCTAAAAACATCTGAAGGGCCAGGTTTGCCCATGCCTGCCTTACGGGAAGGGCAGAGACAGTCTTCTGGGCATAATTAGGCGGGCATTGAGTTATTAGTCATCACCCCTCCTTCAACTAATTCCTGCGGATGGAGTCCATGGCAACCAAAAGGCTCCACCAGGCTGATAGGGGTTGCAGTCCAAACAATCTGGAGAGCACCAAGTTAGGGAAGTTGATTCTGGGCAATGCCAAATGTAAAATTAATAACTGTACAGCTGCACATACTGCCTAGAACCCAGTCCTAATCAGATGAGGCAAACTATTAAACAGCTGTAATCCCATCTCCCAGTCACCCAATTCTTTGCTAACTCAGAGATAGTGTTAAATAGCAGCTTGGCAATCCCCGCGGGATGAAAGTGACAGAACCCCCTCCAATCTATACTTCCAAGAAGGGATAAAACAGGTACAAACAAACAACAAAAGGCTTTCATCTGGATACCATATCTGGCTTGGCAATGATGAACAGCAGCCTAAAGGCCAACGCATTCATAAGTTTTAAGCGGTTGTTGCGACACAAACTGTCCTGATTTATCCCTATGATAAAGGCTACATAAAGCTACTTTGCTGTATTTATTATTTTAGAGAGGACGGGAAAATGTTGATTTAGTTCTCCATCTGCCACTGCTGGAGTTATAAATGTAGGTAAGAGATCGATGCAGGCGCCTTTACATATTAATCTATTTGCTGCACAATGTGCTATTCTTTCCCTGGCTTCACTATTGCAGTGCTTTGGAAGGCATCAAAAGGAAATAATTTCCACAGAGGGAGAATATCCACCCACTGGCCCTGCAGAGTCCAGGCTGTGAAGTGTCACAGTCAAGGAAGGAGGTGACGAAAAAGAGCTCGGCCAAGTTTCACAGTGAAGTGAAGGGGGCAGTTTCAGCTCACATGAGATATTATATATGTACAAAATGACCACAGTACAGGTAGTCTTACTGTAAAAGATTACTCTGTGTAAATGTATAAATGGTATCATTATCTTGCTTTATGGTGGCTGAACTTGCAGCAACGGGCCTATTTTATTGACACCATTTCATTATGGCA
Source organism: Podarcis liolepis (assembly GCF_965112155.1). NCBI lineage: Eukaryota > Metazoa > Chordata > Lepidosauria > Squamata > Lacertidae > Podarcis > Podarcis liolepis. The sequence goes on along the minus strand of NC_139567.1, from coordinate 17,566,282 downwards.
GTAGTGGCTAATCTGTGGCCCTCTCCAGAGGGCTACTCTGGCTGGCTAGCTGGGGCTGATGAGAATTTGGAATCCTATATCATCTGAAGGGCCCCAGGTTCTGCTTTTTGAGACTCCTTTCTGTAGCAGACGAACAGAAGATAGACTTCTGATTGTAGAACTGAGGCTATTCAAAATAAAACAAAGAAGGGATTTGTGATAGCCCTATTGCAGATAAGGGTGTCCTAGAGCACAATACAGAATTTGCTAGAACAATAGTATAAAGGTAAAGGAACCCCTGACCATTAGGTCCAGTCGTGACCGACTCATCTCGCTTTATTGGCCAAGGGAGCCGGCGTACAGCTTCCGGGTCATGTGGCCAGCATCACTAAGCCGCTTCTGGCAAACCAGAGCAGCACACGGAAACACCCTTTACCTTCCCGCCTGAGTGGTACCTATTTATCTACTTGCACTTTGACGTGCTTTTGAACTGCTAGGTGGGCAGGAGCAGGGACCGAGCAACAGGAGCTCACCCTGTCGTGGGGTATACAACAATAGTATGCAACGCAGGAAACTATCAAAAATGGCATCCTTGCACTTACACTCCACCAGCTTCGCCCTCCATAACACACAACTCCCACGAGTGTCATGATCATATCATGCGCTTCCCTAGCTGCCAATTACACCTCTCAAGGAACCACACGTGACAACACAATGATGTTGCTTACCCAATATTAAATGCTGCACAAAACATATAAATGTGGATGGCAGCTGCATATCTCAAGTAGTTTCACTCAAAGGACAACTGAATGTTTCAAGACTTTCTGCTCATTCCCACTGAAATGGTTTTCAACGTCCCAAGGCTTTTAATTGTCTGAACTCTGTGATATTCATAAAGGTGTTCAAGCTACAAATTATCAAGGCTTAAAAAATTACTTTTAAGATAGGAAAAACATAATAGGAGAAAGCAAATTTCATGGTAAAACAGTTGCCAGAGGCCAACTGTCAGACTACTAATAGTCTTGTGTCAATCATTAAAAATCCTGGGATTTGTACAGTATATGCTGGTGTCATTTGAGTCAAATTGTAGCTTTCCACAAAACAAACACGCAAATGAAGGTGGCATTTCTGTTGCTGTTTGCCAAGAATGCACAATGTCTCCCTTAGACTAGGTAATATTTAGGCTACAATAAGCTACTTTGGTACAAACAAATCTGTATTGAATTTGAATTGACTTTATGTATATGCTGTTGTTTTTTTAAAAAATAAACTATAAATTGTTTATCTATAGCTGTTGTTCTACATTGTTTTTATATTTAACCATATATATATAGGATTGCTTCAGGACGCCTTATGGGAAGTGATTCATAAGTGAAGTACTGTAAATAATATTAATCATAAACAAAACTCCAAACAAAGTGGCGATAAGAAGGCAGAACGGACTTGCCAGTCTCCAAGCGGTGAGAGACACCAGGACTTCCAGTGCTTACCTGGGGCTCAGTTCCATCGGAATAAAGGTCAATGGAGACTGCTGCATATATAAAGGTAAAGGTAAAGGGACCCCTGACCATTAGGTCCAGTCGTGGCCGACTCTGGGGTTGCGGCGCTCATCTCGCTTTATTGGCCGAGGGAGCCAGCGTACAGCTTCATATATACATGCAACCAAAATAAGATGGACAGGCTTGCAACATTAACACTGCTGCAGATCTTGCCTCCCATTAAGTTCGGAGGGAAGCCCACCTATAGCTTTGGATTTAGGACAATGAAGAGGCAGCTTCTAGCCCAGCCAAGATCTTCCATGCAGACAGCAACCCCCACCTACTTTTCTCCTTCCTAGGAGGGCTGTGGCACGCAGCCAGGTGAGGTGGGGAAAGCATCATCACTTAGTTGTTGCCATGGCAACATGGGCCACTCTGTAAGATGCTGATCAGGGTGCTTAACTGGCCAGCTAAGTCCATTATATTGCAAAGAAACTGGGTTTGACTAGTACAGCAGGTTTACCTACAGATACAGAATCACAGGTCTGGGAGGGACGCACCAATATTACCCAGAACAACACCCCACCAAAATAAAAATAAATCCTATGACAATAGTATTCATTCCACACATTATATAATCAGGGAAATACAAAAGTTATTTAGAGCAAGGGAGTAAACCAGGCACCCCCAACCTCCCCAACCCATTCAGATGTTTTGGCCTACAACTCCCATCATCCCTAGCTAACAGGAACAGTGGTCAGGGATGATGGGAGCTGTAGTCCAAAACATCTGGAGGGCAGAAGGTTGGGGATGCATGGAGTAAACACTACTCCTCACAATGCTTCACATTCTGCCCCTCATATCCATCACTCTGTCCTTCAGATGAGGAAGGAAAGGTGGCAAAAGAATGACTCCTCCATTCTGTCTTCAGCAGAATCAGAGATCTGCCTCTCCCATGACTTGAAATGGTAGATTATAGGGGTGGAATGAAGTATATTGTGCTCTGGGCAAGGTGTTTACTGTCCCTTCCTCTCTTATCTGTCCCTCAAAGGGAGATCAAAAATAGGGTCCAAACCCAAGGACAGGATCCTGCACCCTTACTCCTGGTCTCCACTCATATAATGAGCAGGACATGGAATTCACAAATGAACAGCAGCCACAAAACCATACGCCTCATCCACATCACCCATGTAAAGTTGGAACTGCAGCATCACCTGTGGTGCTCTGATTTGAATAAGACACTGACGGTTTTCTGCTGCATAATAAAACAAAACAGTGGTTACCTTTTGTAAACCTGATACACCACCAAACTGTGCTTAGTTTTTAATTAAGCTTTTATGTTCATATTCTAAGAAGTGTGTAGGCCCGGAGGTTTAAATTGCTGTTTTAAACCAAAGTAAACGGTAAATGCCTTTTTGCATGCACCGCCATTAGATATAATTATGCAATGGGTAAAACATGTGCCACGCTAGAAATGTCATTTGGTTTTACAGTTATAAACTCATCAACATTTATCAAAACACCGCCTCAAGAAAAAAAAGAAAAGAAACGGCTACAGCGAGAGACTTACGTTCATCGCTGTCTTTGAGAAAGCATGCTCTAAGGCAAAACACCACAGCAAAAAAAGCCTTCACATTTCATATTCTCATCTCCTTGACTGAAATGTTAATTTCCTCTTACAGGTCTGCAGCAAGGGAAGGGAGTATTTGCCGACACCCTGGGAAGATGAAGGGACTTGTTACCTGAAGAGCAGAAGACCGCATACAACATGAAGGGGTGCTGGAATATGTTCACCTGACCCGAGGTTTTAACTTACAGTAAATGGTTCATATCAGCAAGATGAACTACAATTTGTTTCCAAGGATTAGCAATCACAGGGTGTGGTTCTCTAGGCTTGTCACCAAGTGTGAATTTTGTCTGACCCTGTCTGCCTGAGGTCCTGACAATCACTAACTACACTGCTTCACAATCAAGATGGAAACAGAAGTAAGTGCCCTCTATTAGTTGGGGATGCCTCTTATTTCTTTACACTACCTCACTCTGGATTTCACCAAATGAGTAAGGCAGACACATACCGTCCCACATTCCTCAGATGAAAGTAGGGATGATGATAATAATAATAATAATAATAATAATAATAATAATAATAATAATAATAATAATAATAAATTATTTATACCCCGCCCATCTGGCTAGGTTTCCCCAGCCACTCTGGGCGGCTTTCAACAGAATATTAAAATACAATAGTCTATTAAGCATTAAAAGCTTCCCTAAACAGGACTGCCTTCAGATGTCTTCTAAAAGTCTGGTAGTTATTTTTCTCTTTGACATCTGGTGGGAGAGCGTTCCACAAGGCGGGTGCCACTAACGAGAAGGCCCTCTGCCCGGTTCCCTGTAACTTGGCTTCTCATAGCGAGGGAACTGCCAGGAGGCCCTTGGCGCTGGATCTCAGGGTCCGGGCTGAATGATGGAGGTGGAGATGCTCCTTCAGGTATACTGGACCGAGGCCGTTTAGGGCTTTAAAGTTCAGCACCAACACTCTGAATTGTGCTCAGGAACATTTTCATGTGAGGAATGTTGGACGGTATGCTGCCCCTACCCCTACAACATTTGTGTTTCTGCTGCCAGGCCCCCCAGTAGTTCTCACTCCCCCTCCCAACTGACTTTCATTGACCCCCACTTTTTCTGTCCGCCCCCCCCATCCCCCATGCAGAGCAATTCCTACCAGAGGAAGAGCGAGTGCCACCACCACTAAACCAACAGGACACCATACACCCTCCATGGTCCCAACAAAACCTCTGAATCCTGATTTTATTCTTTGGAACTTTTACCAAAAGAAACAAACACCAATGAATAAATTTTTGAAAGGGGCAAAGTTAGATGCACACACACAAAGCCCTTTAAAAAAAAAATAAAAAATCAAGACTCTGTGTGCTCTGCTCCGTTCCCCCTTTCTTCCGGCCCAGGATGGCCCAGCCGTCTGCCCAAGGATGGCGGCTGGCAGCAGTGGCCATGGAGAGGCAATGAGATGCTCCCTTGCAGCCACAGCTGCACCGGCTCATCCGCCTCCACAAGCTCGGTGGCACTGGCGGGGGAAATAGGGACATTCTGGGATCAAATCAGAAGCCAGGATGGCTTTTGTAATTCCAGGACTGTCCTTGGAAAACGGGACACTGCATGTAAGCAAACCCAAGACACTAATAACCCCGTTACCTCTATGAGTAAACCTGGGTTGTTGAGTGCCTACTGATTTAGAAATGAAACTAGCCACTCAAAAATAAGGGAGCAGTTTCTACATAACCAGGGGAATTCCCTAAGTACAAAAGTGGAATGCAAGTTTGCAAACCAAAATAAATGATTTTGGTTGTTGGGTTTTGTTAACTGAACTGAACATTGGTGCTATGCCAAAATGATCCCCTTGAGATAAGTGCCTTGAGTATCAAGAAACATTTGTCTGCAACAGGTAATAAAAGGTATAGCGAAAAGCACTTCATATTCTTGAACAAGGATTTCTGAAGACAAGAGAGGCTTATTCATAGAGTGAGGGTGACTCTATAGATTACATTGACCACACAAATGCCACTCCAAACACATTCCTAGAGGCAAATGAGTTATCATTTATTCAGTAAACGTATTTATAACCTACCCTTAATCTATACAGATACCAGAGTGGGGTACAAGACATAAAACCAACCAGCAAAAAGCACACAATAAATAAATCAACCAAATTATCACTGCCACGGACAAATTGAGGCACATAAAACAACAGAGCAGGCTGAATGATCACCAACTTAGAACAGCTTCAAAGCTTGAACTGGTGCCAAAATGATGGCAATGTTGGTACCAAACATACTGGTACTTCTTTGGGGAAGGCATTCCACAAATAGGGAACAGATATAGTGAAGAAGGAATGACCCTGAAGTGGAGATGCCCACTGTTATATGGAAATAGTATGCAACAAGACATGTACAATTTGCAGTGGGGAATGGTGGAAGTCAACATATGAAGGCTGTTTGAAGTGAAACATGGAATTTAGTCAACAATTTGGATTTTCCCATTCATGTATTTTAGCCATTGCCCTTACATATTGTTGACTGAGTGCTCACTGGAAGGACAGATCCTGAAGCTGAGACTCCAGTACTTTGGCCACCTCATGAGAAGAGAAGACTCCCTGGAAAAGACCCTGATGATGATGGGAAAGATGGAGGGCACAAGGAGAAGGGGACGACAGAGGACAAGATGGTTGGATAGTGTTCTCAAAGCTACCAGCATGAGTTTGACTAAACTGCGAGAGGCAGTGGAACACAGAAGTGCCTGGCGTGCTCTGGTCCATGGGGTCACGAAGAGTCAGACACGACTAAACGACTAAACAACAACAACATTGTTGACTTCTAAGATGGCCGCATCTATAAACTCCATGATGCGAGGGAATCTCTCAAGTTGCACACAAACCTGAGATACAAAAACTTTCTGAGATCCTCACTTTGCTCCTAAATCAGAGCTGCAGTTACTCAGTTGTTTGCTTTTTTAAAAAGAAGAAGAAACAAACTCACAGCAGACTCAGTGTGCACTGACCAGGCAGGGGTGTGTTTACTAACTATCTGGCTTCAATTTTTCCTTGTTTGGGCTCTAAAACTCAAGTCTATGTCAGTGGTACTTAAAACATGAGCTTTTAAGCTTCGGCTCCCTACTGTGGCACATCCTCCTTTTCAGAGCTTTGTCTTTCTAACCCCGACAATCCAATAGTTATCACCCAGGGAGGTTTGTCCCTTGAAGAACAAAACAGCTGGTGCAGAGAGGCATTATTTACTTCTTGCCTCTGCCCCCAGACTCTTTGTGTAACTTCTTAATAATAATAAAAAAAAACACCCAGTGATGATGGCCCTGGTGTTAACATCTCCCTCAACAATGTTTCTGGCCGATTAACACCTGCCATGTCCTTCTCTATAGCTTCTGCAAATAGAAAGGGGGAAAACAGGCAGAAATTATCTATTTACGGGACTTTGAATGGGTTCAGTTAAGTGTCAGTGGAAATCTATATATTTTTGCTTTTATCATCCCAGTTTCACTCCAACACCCTTTTGCTGCCAAGTCTTTTATTTCTTAAAATAAAGTCTATCTAGGGTCACCTCGTCTGCAAGGAAAGCTGACAGACACAATTAAGCCAAGCCATGATTTTTACACCACAAGATGGGTTGTAACATTGTCCATTTAACCTCACTGTACAAACTAGTAAAAGAAACAAAACTGGAACTGAAGGGAGAACGACCAGCACAAACAAACCTCTATCTATTGTTAATGTGTCCCCACTATACAGCAATATCAATAGAAGGTGAGCACCAGGTTTTGGCAAGTGTAGAGTCACAGAATTTGAGGGGCCCCTGCAAGGAATCTAGTTGAATACAAGAAATCCAGAGCTCTCCAGCCTTTTCTTGAAGACCTCCAGCAAGGGATGGGGCATCACTTCCCTAGGTTATTGGTTCTGCCACCTAACTGCTATTCCCAGCTAATGGTCCTGGCTATGCCATTAGGTCTACTCACTAGGAATGGGCTAATCACACTCTTAATCAGGTATTGTACTCAATTTGTGCTCAGAATACAAGCAAAATATCTATTGTGTTTTCTTGTCCTTTGGGGCCAACTGCAACTACAATAATGCCATATTCTTCCTGTATATACCTGACTCAATTCTCCTCCCCTTTCCCTGTTGTCTCCCTTGAGTCTTCCTCTTTTTGAGGCATGAATTTGTCCTGTCGTTATTTGCAAAGTGCCAGGTACATAAATGATACCACTGAATTAATTCACAATACCATTGCTATTATTATTAGTTTATGGTTTTTTTAAAAAAATTAAAAAATCTTTCCTACCCATGTTCACTTCTAGACCATCTCTAGCACCTAACCAAGTGGGCTCTTGAGTTCATGCCAACAAATACGGTTTCTTTCCAAGTGCTTCTTGGTTATATTTGAGGTGTTCAAACAAACAGGACTGGTAGCCTCAGTATACAAAAGAATGGTGCATTAGAAGATAATGGCAACTCCTCTGTCTAAAGCTCAATATTTCTTGTTTTTATCCACCAGAGCTATTTAAAAAAGCCTTACTGACTTGATTAGGAGTAATTTTCAATTTGCACCCCCCCAAAAAAAACCCCAGTATAGAATTCGAAAAACACAGACAGGTATCAGTTTCATGAACAAACTTAGTGTAGAAAGCCACTTATCTGCATTAACTGTATTTAATTTCAAGCTCTCTGACTCACAGCTTTTAAAGGAGGAAGGGGGGAAAACATACAAACCTGATGTGTTTTTATCTTCTCCTTTTCACCCTTTTTTAGAGCAAAGCAGAGAGAGAATATATAATGTATCTGAAACTGCTTATTAATTCTTCCTTTTACAGGTTAAGGAATGGCTATTGTAAAATGATGCAGACATTCCCTTTCAATCAATCCATTTGACATTTAATGTGTAGAGCATGCATTTAGAGTGTAGAGTATGCTTAAAATATTGTAAGTCCTTATAAAGGAAGGGGTATTGGTAAGGCAACAGGAATTAGGGTAAGAAAACAGCCCAATGCTTATTTCCATACACAAATGAGAGGGAGAAATAATCTAGAAGGAAAACACACCAGCACTGAGATAAAAATGACCCTTTTCCAGTTGTGAGCTTAACGTGAAACTTCCCCCAAAATTAAAAGATGAAGATAAAAGATTGTACTGCATAAAAGAAACAACATTCAATCACCTATGTACCTCCTGATTACACAAGGGTACATTTTAAGGATTCTGCCTGATAGATGGACTCCAACTCTCTTGCAAGATCAGAATTAAAAGTAAAGAATTAAATCCTTGAGGGAGACAGATGGAACAACCCGCCTAATAAAACATAAAAAGGGGTAATGGGAGTGTGTGGGGAGATGGAAGGTGATGAGGGAAGGGAGACTAACTGAATCTCAAGTCTACAATGGAAACTTGAGGTTTTGCCAGGGCACAGAACCCTAGGGTTGAATGTAAATATAACAGTTAAAAAGCAAATATGTCTGGATGGGGACACACACACAAACACAAACACAGTATCTACAAGAGAATATGCAGAATGTGCATGAACACATTCTAACTGACCAGAATTCATTCAGAACATTAGCAATGCAAAACATAATGTTTCTGTTTTCAAAATGGACATATTTAAAATTGGGCAGAGGCTTCCCCCCCCCCCATGTAGCACAAATTTCAGATGCTTGTCTGGAAAGGGATCAATCATGAATATGTAGGATGATTTTTCTCCTCCTTTTTGGTGTTTGGTTTGAGTTATCTTTGGCACTCTACCCTAAGAAAGCCATAAACAGCTTTTACAGCTTTGATGGATGACTATTTAGTTTAGGTTGCATTATTAAAACAAAGGCAATCATGAATCATAAGGTTTTACGGGTCGGATGTTCCTTAACACTTCCTCACATGCAAACAGAATTATGTTCTGCTCATTACAAAACCAGCCACAGGAGTCAAGCATTCTGCAGCAGTGCAGGGCAAGTTGGCTACACAGCAAGAGGGAAAGGGTTACTAGGGATAATGAGTTCAGTGTAATATACGCAGGGATCCATATGGAGGTGGGACATTGCAAAAGGGAAGGAGCTGCAACACAATGTGCAGAATTAAAGTTGTCGCTCATCACATCTGCAAACTGCCAGGAGCCACTTAATATAATCAAGTTTCAGACTGGAGCAACAAATCAGAACAGGCTCACTTTCAATAAAGAGATAGGAAAAGCAAATTGGTCTTTGCTATAATGCAGTTATAGAAACACTCCCTTGCATGATGAGGCAGTTGAGGGGGGCACTGTGGGATATGATGCTACATAAAAATGAGAGAAGCACTGAACCAGTTTGCAGCCCGGGCTTGATGTTGTGCCCAATTTCTTTACAACGAGAAGCACGGCATTCTACTAGAGTCTGCTGCAAGTTTGGGATAAGGTATGCTGAATTTATTTTCCTAAGGCTAGGCACAGAGCCTGAAGCAAAGTACAAAAGCTTGGCCGCCAAAAACAAAACCTCGCAAAGTCTCCTCATGGAGAAACTGCAGGGCCAAGGCTAATGTGTGGGCAGCAGGCCTGTGTGTACATGCGGCGATATTCCCTGCTTCATCACCATGTCACACACCAGCTCGAGGTGAGGTAGCTGAAGCTGGCTGCAAGGCAGAGCCCTGCCCATTAAGCATTTCCTTTTCTTATTGCTGATTTATTACTGTGTGGATCGATAGCTTATTTGCAGGATTTCATAATAATGAAAATCTATGCCAACCACCTCACTTTTTTAACTGGGGGAGGGAGCACAGCAGAAAGACCAGAGCACAAGAGAGACAGCGAGGACACCTCAATCCTTACCTGCAAAAGACCGGCAGCACTTGGCCATACCAGAACGGTCACATTGGTGCTCTGTGGAGATTTTAATGCAGTCCAACACACAAGCTCTTTATGGAACAGAAACAGGTGGCAACAAAGGTAAAAGCAGTGCTTTGGGGCAGGGGAGAAATCTAACTGAATAAACTTTGTGAGAAACAAGTTTTGAGGATTAGGTTCAAGACAAGTTCGACCTGACCAGAAGCCACTCACACAATCCTGCCACTTGCTCTTTCCTGCACCTGCTCAGGGCAGACATCTCACACAATCGGTACAGTTCACTCCTTTAGAATGGCAAGGCACAATGGCCTGGACATCAAGCATGCTTCCATCATGCTTGAGCTTCAGTGTCTCCAGGCTTGATGGGAGAATCAAGGGCAAGCAAGGAAGGAGGAAGCTCTAAAGGTGACTCCACCACCAACTGCCAGGACACAAATGATTAAAATGGTACTAAAAAACCAAAGATTATATTTCATGAATAATAGAAGCCTTCAAGTACTGCTCAGCTCACTTAATTGAAAAGCTACTCAAAACAGCTTTTTGCCAACACCAAATAATGCTGAATCATTCCTCAATCTCAATCACGAAATCAATAAGAAAACACACAGCAAGCCATAGCAGCTTCTCCATCATTTTCTGCTTTGTGACAACTCCATTTACTGTCGCTGCTAAAGGTTCAGGATGAGCTAGGCTTCAGTAAGAGCGAAGACTTTGAGTGGGCACTTTAACAGAGTTATAAAAATCTTATCCCTAAACAGATAGGTTATCTGAAGGGGGGCTTTTGTCAGTTCACTAACTAGGATGTAATTTTCTAGATCAAGGTTACTCAAATTATGGAGTGACATTCCCCAACATGCCACAGCAAGGGTTTTTATCTGTGCTGTGCAGCTTTTGTCCATTATGATGGCTGATTTCCTAATCCCGGCCACAATGTGACAATACATATGCATAGCCATCATACAAAAACATCGTAACTGGGATTGGAATGTGTAATTTAAAATAGTATGGTATTTGATTAGCTCCCCTCATACCCTGGGCAAATCACCCTCTCTTAAGTTCATCAACCTTGTTATTAGGACACTACAGTATATAAACTGCACCAATGTAGCCAATACACCTCCCACTCATTGCATTAATTAATTACTGACATTTGTCAGATTCAAAAGAAACACTAAACCATAGCATGGATTGTAAACTAACAACAAATCTTGGCTTAGGATCATGGTTTGTTTGTGGTTAACAAACTACAGTTAAGATGCTAGACAGGCTCAGCTTATCAAATAAACCACAGTTTAATAAACCATGGTTTACTGTCATGTACAAACCAGGCCATTGACTTGGCAGACTAAGTAAGACATTGTAATGTATCTGGTCCATGTATTTGGTTAATTCCTCTGGTAAGTAATAATTTGGCTGTGCAAACTTGGGGGGGGGGAGCACAAGGAAAAACCAAGGAACAGTGGAGAACAAACACCTGGAGTGCTTTTATTGGAGAGAGGCTTCTGAAAAGGATATTAATACTACGCTATGATTTATGCATATTTTCACCCCCCAATTTAACTTAAAGTAACTCCAAATTTTCCTTTTGTGCAACAGATAAGATATAATCATTGCATTCTTTCCTCCAGAGTCTTCACAGAAAAAAAAACCTTTTGTGGAAGCAATATCAGTTGGGTTTGAAAGATACAAAAAAAGAGAGACTAATATATGAAACAAATTTTGGATTGGGTTACTAAAAGCATCAACCTGCTTATCAATCTAAAAACGACATCTTTAAAGGTCACAAGTGAAAGAAAATCAGATATACTCATTCTAATTCCCAGCAAACAGGAGCTCACTGCTCAGAAAGCCTCCCTGAAGCGCTCAGTAACGTGACCTTTCACTTACAAAGAGAACAACAGATCCCTCTCTTTTGCTTCCCCCCTTCCCTTCATAAATTAAAGGCAGTGTGATACCATCAGAGCACACTCACCCAGCACTATCTACCCCAAACTTCTAGACACTTTCCAGATGTGGGAAGCCATGTTAGTTTCTTGCAGCCAACAGAACCAAATCTTGCGGCATTCTCAAAGAATAAAAGTTTTTTGTCGTCCTCTCCTCTCCGAAAGGGACACGGGTGGCGCTGTGGGTTAAACCACAGAGCCTAGGACTTGCCAATCAGAAGGTCGGCAGTTCGAATCCCCGCGATGGAGTGAGCTCCCATTGCTTGGTCCCTGCTTCTGCCAACCTGGCAGTTCGAAAGCACGTCAAAGTGCAAGTAGATAAATAGGTACTGCTCCGGCGGGAAGGTAAACGGTGTTTCCGTGCACTGCTCTGGTTCGCCAGAAGTGGCTTAGTCATGCTGGCCACATGACCTGGAAGCTGTACGCCGACTCCCTCGGCCAGTAAAGCGAGATGAGCGCCGCAACCCCAGAGTCGGCCGCGACTGGACCTAATGGTCAGGGGTCCCTTTACCTTTACCTCTCCGAAAGGAGCTTCTGTCACAATAAATTGGTCATCCACTGAGGTGCTACAAGACTCCTTGTTGTCTTCCCATACATTTGTGTTTCTTCCTTCTCCAAACATAGTTCTCTTCCGCAACACTCCCCACCATTCCTTGAAGTATTTGAAGTAGTAGGTGTGCAATCCAAGACCACACTAGAAGAATTTGGGGCCATGTTACAAGTTACTGGGTCAAGTGTGCACATCCCAAGAAGCCCATTGCTCTTGAGAATGATTTATTTTGGCCTATTTCAACACATATCTCTCCTTGCATTCCCCACCCCATGGAAAATTGGGATGAGAAATGAAATACAACAGGGGCAGTCTAAGAGATATATTCACTCTTTCCTCAATTTTGCAGCCTCAGAGGGAAAAGCTTGGTATAAATGGCATATATGATGCTGAAATGCAAACTGGGTTCTACATTAAGGCTCATGGAACATAAACAGTAGGAGTCAGCTGACATCTTCTCCTCAGTCCTCACCAATCACGAATAAGGAGCTTCCCTAATCCCTTGATCTTTGTGTGCTTCACAATGGATAACTATAGAAAAACAACAACTTACAGGACAGAAAATTTCTTACAAGCTGAAGCTGCTGTGGAATTTGCTCCTGAGAAAGATGAACATACAACGAAGCATGTTGCACATCTCCCACAAAGGTTTTCAGGATCTACTTTCCTGCTAAAATCCTCTGCATGTGAAAGATTCAAGGGGGCAACTCCCACAAAGCAGTCATGAAATATGAGACTGCGATCAAGAGAGCAAGACAAACTAAAATTAGGGGGCATACGATAGCACAGGTTGTGTGTGTGTGTGTGTGTGTGCGTGTGTGTGTACACACACACACACACACACATATTCATCTAATGTTGTCTGTTCCTGAATAAGGGCAGCAGGACTGCCAGCCTCATCTCCATCCCCCGTCAACAAAATTTCCCCCAGTGTTTTGGGCAAAAGGTGACTGTCTAGCTTAATTACCGTTTCAAAGACAGATGGACCACTCTTGCTCAGAAAACTTTCCTTCTGGAGTCAACAAGTCGCCTCATCTTGTGAACAAATTTAGCTCCATATGTTCATGAATAATTGATTGCAACGGTGGCGGCAGCAGCAAAGTAGATCAGGCGGCCCAACATATTGAATACTTTTACACATCAGTTTACCAAAGGCACCACTAACAAACCTGAATCAAACAAAAAGCTTGGTTTGGTTTTCAAGAGCTCTCTAACTTAGCAGCTTCACAGCTCTTTGAGCTACCCAAATTATCCCAAATTTATCACCTCTTAGTAGATGCATTTTGGTCTTTAATTCATCCATCAGCTTGATGCTATACAGCAGGAGGTATTTGCCAAATCTCCCAGCCACGTTAGGTGCAGGTTGCAAGCAATGGATGAGATGAATTGGCTTTATATGTCAGTCTGGGCGATAGCAGCTATTCCTGGAATAGATTTACATGAGCAGTCTGCTGCACAGTACTTTTGATCTTCATTTGTTTGAAAGGGGATGGGGAGAGGAGAAAAACCTAGACCCAGGCCTGATTCTTGTCAGGTCAGACTACTAAAAGCAAGCTAAGACATGGTGTATGCTGCTTACATATAAAGATGGCTGTTTAGAAAACCAAGTCTCCTCTGTGCCCCAATTTAATTATCTCAAAGACCCTTTGTTCTTTTAAGAAAAATGATACATTTTCTTCTGAACACTAAGTGAACCTGCGTAATGCAGAACTAATGATGGCACAGAGACTTGGACTTCTAATGAACTTGAAGCATTACTATACACTCCAATATTTCTCTGATGAAAATAGGGACGTCCTAAGGAAAAGCAGGAAATTCCAGGATCAAATCAGAAACTGAGACAGCTTCTGTAAATCTGGGACTGTCCCTGGAAAATAGGGACATTTGGAGGGTCTGCATTATGTATCCCAAATTGTCTGCCTTTAAGGCAGAAATCCCCACACCTAAAGTGTTTTCAAATCTCATCAGGTGTACCTCCAAACATGAGAACTCTGCAGCTTTTCAAGGCAGGCCAGTTTCCTACTGAACTTCTCCAGAGGTTTGGGCAACCTTGTCAACATCTAAGCTTGTCTAATCCCAGTGAAGCTTTGCCTTCCGCTCACTCATTTGTTCAAATGTTCAAACTGGAACACCCAGAACTGATTGTGGCACAATAAACAATGTATTGGCAGCGCTGGAGAGAGCAGAGCTACTTTTACATGAATCTTAATAAGTTCTGTTCTGTTTATTAAGCTAAAATGTTTATGTTCTGTCTTTCAATTCATTCGGGGCCTAAGGTAGCTAGTGATATATGGGTAACTCACATCTTATGCAAGGGTTCAGTTCCAGGAGTCCATGGGTATACACAAAAGTGCATAAAGCCAAGAACTCCCGGAACCAGTCCCCGTCGCAAGGTGGAGGACTGCTTGCCTGGCTTTGGAAGGAGATGTGAGGGCTCCCGCAGAGTCTTAAGAGTCCACTTACCACCTTCCAAAAGCCTAGCGTCTCACTTTCCCACATTTGGGAAGCCTGCAATCTGGGTGGAAATGAATAAATGGAGAATGAGTTTCCCACACATACCTGTTAATTCCCTGCACATACCTGTGCAAAGCTGCAATTGCACAAGTTAAATAAGCATAAGATGTGAGTTACCTGTTATATGATACAACTTATAAATAGTCCTACTGGTGTAGCGTGCCAACTCTAAGGGGAGGAGGTATCGCCAGCCCCTCAATATTCCTCAGCAGGGGGCTCAGCCCCCCTCCATTATTGTGGGGTCGGAGGAGGCTGAACCACCATGCTGAACCATCAGTGTGGCATCAGATGTAGGCTCCTTCTGAGTAGAAGAGAGGAGCCACAACCATTGAAGATGAGAAGCACTGGGCGTAGCCTCCTCCAAAAGACATGCGGTCACCCAACACTGTGTGTGTGATATCACAGGCGTGCTATTGCTCCGTCCCCCCAATCGTCGGCCCAAGGTGGTGACTTTGATGCTCATATAGAAGCTGTTACTCAAAAGGCAACGTACTGGACAAATTTCTTCCTTCAAATAAAAGTAGTAAAGGCATGAAGTTGCACATATTGTGATTTCTTCCTTTCCATACATAATTTGGTCCTGGCATTACTTAGAAGTCTTTCCCCCACATAATCCATTGTCATTGGGAGACTCCATGTTCCAAATGCCACTCTGCCTTAAGAGTGCATGGCTCTCTTTCATAGCACCATCCTTACAGAATTCCTTTCCCAGGGAGGCCTGCCAAGGTCCGTTATTCCATGTTTTTAGAAGGATGGTAAGGACCTCTTTCAGGAAGATTTTCAGGTATTGACTGATATCGAATGACTTTCGTTTTCTCCATTTTGGAGCTTTACTGTGCATTCCTTTACTGCTGTTGGATCACTGCTGTTGGGTTTTATTATAAGATGCTGTAGGTTTCCATGAATTAAACAGTAGACTATAAAGGCCACGATGAATGTGCTGAGTGAGGTGAATGACTATGCCAAGATGAAGTATAGAAATGTCACAGTTTCAAAGCAGAAAATTCACCAAGTGACATTTGCTATCTATCCCAACCTCAAATTATTTCTGTCTACCTGACCCAAACACACTCAAAACTGGACTTACAATGGTTTCAGCGACTTAGGGAATAGGGCCAGGCCTAGGAAACTAGTGACCTTCCAGATCTGCTGGACTATTTCTTGTATTATTATTATTATTAAACTTATAACTACAACACCCATTGTCCCCCACCACTTGGGACACGCTGACTTGGAGCTATTGCGAGTTACAAGTCCAGCAACATCTGGAGGGTCATTCGCCAGCACTCGGGTAAAGCAGTCATTAACAGCTGGACTAAGCCAATAGGTAGAGCCATGAAGCCTATCAAAATGACTGCAAGGCCAGGATGCAGTAAAGTAAGATATTATGAATAAATGAAAAGCAAAAACTTGAGATGTCATGCTTGGTAATCACTACTTATATTTTGTTTAACAAAAAGCTCAAGTGGATTATGATGGACCCGTCCACGCTTCTTACTTCAGGACTGCATTATTTTGTAATTCAGTATCACACTCCTGCTCGCTTTTGCAGTTTGACCTATTTTCTTCTTGGGTTGGACTGCCTGATGCCGTCTCATTGAGCAAAAGCACAGTGCAAGATGGCCATGGAAAATCGCTATCAACATTGTAATCTGTCTCCCTGATAGAGGTGAGATAGAGCACTGAGAAGCTGGCCGACAATTTTCCTTAAGTCTGGATTCTCATTCATATGGAAATAGGAGCTGAAAACCTTTCTCTGCGAGATTTGGAAATGTTTTACCAACCATGGAAGGAAATAACATTTGGCTTAATATTTAAACACTTATGTAGTGCAGTTAGGCAAGCAAAATCAGACAAAAAGAGAGAGTCATGTTTAGGAGTAATCTGTTCCATAAAACCCATCATAATTTCCCCCTGATTGAAAATAGGGATTTCAGATTAGCTTGTTTAAGTGCATTTTTACTGGCAAATGTAACAGTTTTCATTTTATCCAAGTTAAAATTAAGCTATAAATAGTAAAAGAGACACATGCCAGATGATTTAAATGAGCAAAAATAACTTGCTGTTCATAATGTGTGAATACTTCTGGAGTGAACTACTGCTGGCTGAGATTCCTCTTCTGTGGGATCTTGAAAATAAATCTGCTTCTAGCCATGTCTTGTTCATCTTTTCCTAAGGTGCAGAAAGGGTTTGAACACCTTTGGACTAAATTTGACATTAGAAGCCTTTGCCTGGCTACTTTCAAAATGCTGATAAATTATGTTGGACACCTAGTATTGCTGCGTGAAACTGTTGGGAAATATTCAAAATTCAGGCATGTTGGAAGTATGCAACATGAAATTATGTGGGGCCCACAGCATTTGCTGAAGGCAATGTTGTTGATGTTGTTGCTGCTGATATATTTGTTTATACGCTGCCTGTTTTCCTGACAGGTACTCAAGGCGGCTTACAGATAAAAGTAAGAACAGCTAAAAACATAGCTGAAGGAAAGAATACTGCATCACTTAGCCCAACCTAAGAATTGAATTCCCTAAGAAAAGGCTTTTCACTGACCCTACTCTCTTATCTAAAACTGCCTATTCAGGTCCTTTTTCAAAACCTACAGCTTTTAATGCTACCTCACAATTATATATCGTTTCAAAAGAATTCAGGAAATTGCAGTCCAGCCTTTCTTCTGCCCCAGGTAAATTAGTAGAAAAACACTTTCAGAGCTAGAATTAAACAAATTAAATTCTAATTTGATTATTATTCACATGCAGCAACTCTCTCTCTCTCTCTCTCTCTCTCTCTCTCTCACTCACACACACACACACACACACAGACCACACACAAACCAAGCAGTTATCAAATCAAGGCACATGTTCAAGACTACATTTTTACCTGCAGCAGTATGCTGCGATCTTTTTAAGGGTGGGTTTTCAATCAATACTTTTGAAAAAACATGCATGCTGCTGCTGAGGCCAAAACCAAACCCCACTCAAATAAGAGCATTTTTTATGGAGAGCACAAAAACTTTGCTTTGTTGCCGGCACCGCCAGCCCCCCCCCCCCCCGGCACCATCTTCTCAGGAAACTGAAGCCAAACGCCAAGCAAGCACCGTCTTCTATGTGCACTGCACAAATAATTAGGCCAGTAAATTTCCTCTCCCCACTCTCACGAAAACTCCATTCTCCAACAAGAAGAAATGATAATAGTTACGAATGCGTGCGTATTCCCCCGCTCTCCGCACCCCCCACCCACCCACCCCCGCTCCTCTTATGATACTGGAGGGGGTGGGAAGGAAGAGATACCATTATGCAGCACGGAGATGCATTACGGAAGCTTTCGCGTTGGAATTGCAAGATAAAACTGTTGGTTTCTATAGTATAGTGACCAAATCTACAGGGATATTATGTACAAATTGCCTGGTTAGAATAATAAATACAGGGTTCAGTTAATGTCAAACATGCCCAACACAGGGATCCACATCCCCAATTTGAAGAAAAGAAGAGGATCTTTGCCTGCCAGGAGATAAACTTAAGTAAATAATGTTTGCCATCAAGCCTAAATGAAGAATGACAGTTAAATTTTATAATCATCCTCCGTGCTTCAGGACTCACTTTATTTTCTCAGGCTCATGACCCACGGGTTACCATAGCAACTAGGAAATCCTACCTTATCAGACTCTTACATTTACATTCCTTGCGGCTGCTTCCCTTTATGAATTAAATCCATCACGGTCTTCTATTCTCAGAATAAGAACTTCTTAGGATTATCTTGCAGAAACAAGGATCAGAATGATGTGAGTGAAACACACAACGTAAACGCTAATTTGGCAATGGGTTTCTTCAACAGAAGCTCTCGCTATGGTGGAAATAAATGGCTTGCATCCATGCCTGCAATGGTAAAGCTTTGGCAAAAGGACTCTGCAAAACACAGAGCTGAACTGTGCCAGTTTCAGCCATTCATTGGACATTAGGTGGGGCATGATCAAGGACGGTGACCCTCTACAAATACACTGGAAAAATATTGTGAACACTCCACATAGTAAAACGATAGCCCTGAACACCCTTTGTACATAGCTTTCCTTCTCAACTACAGGGAACAATTTTGTATTACAAAAAGGGCACTTCTGTCAAAGGATGCTTACTGGATGTCTCTTCTGTGTTTGCAGTCATCCAAGGTCACCATGCAATTCAGAATGTTTATCAGTCCTGTAGGACTGTAAAGCTGGAGTGACTAACTTGTTGCCCTGCAAATGTTGGACTACAACACCCTACATCTCTGACCATTGGGCATGCTGGCTGGGGCTGATGGAAACTGCAGTCCAGCAATATGTGGCATTCCACAGGCCTGCCACTCTACTTTGGGGGTCCTATCACACACACCCCAAACTACTAATATTACTAATACGATTCTGATTTATAGACCCAGGCATCCAACAGGTTTGACGTCATTTGAATCTAATGAAGTCTCATGACTCTGCTTTGATCATTGTAGTTAGTTTCTCTACAATGGCATAGGGTTACAAAGGGCTCTAAATGTCACCTACAGGACTGACAACATTCTTTCTTGGTGGTGGCCAGAAACAAGCAACAAGATGGTTTTTGCCCTATGCTTAAAACACACAGACCTCAATATCCTGCGGCCCTAGGCTAGCCATGGAGAGATTACCAGTGCACATCTGAATAAGTTCCATAAAGTAAAATGTGTTTGCTGGTACTTTTATGGGTCATCACTATGTTGCAGGACAGTAAGTGATTTAGTTTGGAGTGGGTTTCAATGGACAAAAGGTTGTGCAAAACTTAGTGTGAAGAGTTGGGAGATTAGATAGATAGATGATAGATGATAGATAGATAGATAGATAGATAGATAGATAGATAGATAGATAGATGATAGATAGATGATAGATGATAGATGATAGATGATAGATGATAGATGATAGATGATAGATGATAGATGATAGATGATAGATAGATAGATAGATAGATAGACAGATAGACAGGAAGTTTTTAAAGTGCTGTAACATCAGACTCAGGGAAGGGTAAAATAAAATAAAATTATGAATCACCGGATTCATGAGAGGCAAACTGATCACTGTCCTAGCATCTTGTGAAAAAGTGAGTCGGGGCATCTTGACACTGGTCTCTCATGCAGGCACAACTGTAGATTACAGTTGTATTTATATTAGAATTATTTATGGTAAAGGAGACGATAGGAGAGCAGGCATGACTTGAGTGGCTCAATCAGCTGCCATAATATTTATATCCTCTCGAACAACAGAGACCATCAACTGCAGCAACCTCTTAAATCCATGAACATTTCCTGCTATAGCCTTTTGATTAACAGAACTCTGCTCTCCTGTAATGAAATTCATAAAAGCTGAGCCCATCGTTACAGAGCTAGAGGCATGCAAGAGTTTAATTTGGTTAATGCACTTTTTATTCATTATTGGTCTTTTATGAAAGACACACAGCCTCCAACTTGCAGAGTGCATTGCTTAATTACCCATGCTTCACTTTAAAAAAGAACCCCTCCCCCAACCCCCCAACCCCCAAGTATTTAAGTTGTCCATCAATACTCCATGCAGGGCAGAACTATGATCGATTGATGTAGTGAGTAATGCACAGTTAGAATGTCAAAGGAAGTTAGCATCATGCTGTTGCATTAGAAAGACTTAAAGAGTATATATTAAGCAAGACAATCAAACTCATTTCAACACACTCTACATTCTCTCTTCCTATTGATTTGTGCTGGTTTCTGCACATGCAGATGGAAAGTAACTTCATTCACTACCACCAACCTATTTGTTGCATGCACAAAAACATTTCCCAGACACCTTGTCTTAACTACTTTGGTACACAAAAGAAAAGCTCTTCTCCTGTGTACTGGCAACAAATCTGCAGGTGAGCAATCACAGCTGATTCCCCCCCTCCACATTCTTATTTTATTATAACTACAGAAATATAATCATTCACACATATAACCCTAATTCTGAAATGATATTAATGAAGGACAAACTACATATGTGCAATAACAGACGCCAACATTCGTTGGAAGAGCATCAAAGCAGGTATTTGGAAGTAAGGAATAGGATTGAATTTGATGCCTTGCTATTTCAATCCAAAGGTATTGAGTGAGTTTTACAAACCGTTTGCTAAGGACTGCTGGATTATTTTACTTCCTTGGCCTCCACAAAAATTGAACAGCTGCTTGCTGTCCAAGTTAAGGAACTGTTTTAGCATAATCCTTTCCATCCGATGAAAGGCTACTTTCCCACCACAGGGAATAGTTTCAGGATAGCAGGCTGTATTACTACTGTTGGCATTCAAGAACTAATCATTCCAGTCTAAAGAAGCTGTTGGGCTCTTTATTCATATATATATATTTAAAATCTGCATACCACGCTTCATACTAAGATTTCAGGTTGGTTCACAGTATAAAAATACACAATAAAAACACAAATGTATCGTAAGTACAAGAACAAAACAAACCCCTAACACCCACTCCGGCAAACACATTTAAAAGGACACAGAATGTCAATCAGCCAAAGGCCTGGTTAAAGAGAAATGTTTTTGTCTGGCACCTAAAGATGTATAATGAAGGCACCAGGTGAGCCTCCCTGGGGAGAGCATTCCATAAATGGGCAGCCACTGCAGAAAAGGCCCATTCTCATGCCACCCTCCAGATCTCTCATGGTGGTTGCACATGAAGAAGGGCCTCAGGAGATGATCGCAGGGTCTGGCTGAGTTCATATGGGGACAGGTGGTCCTTGAGGTATTGTAGTCCTGAGCCATTTGAGGTTTTATAGGTCAAAACCAGCAATTTGAATTGAGCCCAGAAACTAATTGGCAGCCAGTGCAATTGAGCCAGGATTGGTGTAATACACTTAAACAGTCTTGCCCCAGTGAGCAACCTGGCTGTCAAATTATGTACCAGCTGGTTTCCGAACTGTCTTCAGAGGCAGCCCCACATATAACATGTTGCAGTAATCCAACCTAGAGTTTACCAGAGCATAGGCAACAGTATCCCTGTCCAGATAGGGGTGCAACTGTGCCACTAGCCAAAGCTGATGGAAGATACTCTGCACCACCAAGGCCACCTAAGCCTCAAGTGACAGCAAAGGATCCAGAAGTATCCCCAAGCTATGTATCCACACCTTCAGAGAGGGAGTGTAACCTCATCAAGGCCAAGCAACCTCCCATCCATCCAATTCAGGGAACACCCAATAACAGTGCCTCAGGCTTATCTGGATTGTGCTTCAGTTTCTTGGCTCACATCCAGTCCATTACCAAGGCAAGACAACAGTCCAGCATATCCACTGCCTCACCTGCAGATGTAAAGGAGTAGAGCTCTGTGCCATCAGCATATTGCTGACAATATGCTCCAAAACTCCAGATAACCCCACTTAGCAGTTTCATGTAGATGTTAAACAGCACAGGGGATAAAACTGAACCCTGAGGAACTCCACATTGAAGGCTCCATGGGGCCCAAGGACCACTCTCTGGAAACGACCACCCAGTAAGACCAGAACCATTGCAAAGTAGTGCCACCCACCCCTAACTCAGATGGCTGCTCTAGAAGGAAACCATGGTCAGTGGTATCAAAAGCCACTGAGAGGTTGAGGAGAATTAACAAGGACACATTTACCCTGTCTCTCTGCTGACTGACGTCATCATACAGGGCGACCAAGGCAGTTTCTGTGCCAAAACCGGAACTAAACCCTGAATGAAATGGATCTTGACAGAATCTTAAACATCTCCAGCTTCAAAATAAAAAACTGAATTGAAATAATCTCTTGGACAGTCAGGAGTCCACACATTATTGGACTGCTACAAAGGGAGGGATGGCGTACCAAATATCACATGAAAACTGAGCAAGAACCAGGACAAACCTGACGGCATATTACGTCTCTGAATCCACTACTCTGAGCTTCTGTGAAGTCAGTGTTATCTATAAAGATGAAGTAGCTCTCTGTGGTTCAGAATGTCTCACCAGTACTTGAAAACCCGCAGTAGCCTTTTAAGGGGGGAAAGCAATGCTAAAACTAGTTGCACCTGGAGAATAAGCCTCCATTTTTAATGAATGGGGGTATGGGCAACCTGTACTTCCCTCTGAATTTGTATCCAATAGACCAATGCTAGATCATGTTAGTGCCAAAGGAATAGTTAGACCTATCAAGACCAAAGGGACAGATCTTCTGGCAGAAAAGGCAGCTCACCCTCAGACTGAGCACTACGTAGCAGCAACGACATATATGAATACTTTGGAATGTATCTCAACTATCTAAAGGCCCATCAGTTTAGAAGATTCACTGTCCTACAGTATGCCCATCCTTACCTGCCATCTCCTTACCTTACTCCTCTGACGTCAGGGTAGAACTTCTTCAGTGCTAGCGCCTCCCAAAGCTAGTCTTGGGCAGTATGACTGGTCCTGCTCCCTTCTTAATTATCCTAGCATTATGATATCAAAGATGAAGAAGCAGATCCAGCCACCATGATGTACTTTTTGGCAATCCGTAGAGCAGAATACCGTGACGATCTTTACGGGGAAGCTGCCTTTCAAGTTGTTTGGAAACTGTAGCTGGCCCAGAATCGCTCTGGTGGGATTACAGATGCGCAGGTGCCAAGACAGCAGAGAATACATCTTATCCAGGAAACGCACCAGGTTACCAGGGCATTTCCTGGTACATCTGAAGCTGCTGATTTCAAAGTTCTCAGTGGCCTAAGCCTTGGTTAAGAGGGAAAAGTCTCTGCCCCATATAGTTTCCCCCTCCTCAGTTGTAAAGGCTGACTCTGTTACAGTGGTTCCCTCATCTGGAGGTTTCTCTGTAGCAGCACCCTCCTTGTAGAACTGTCTACTCAGGGAGACCTGGCTGCCTTTAGATGTTTTCACTCACTTCTTGTTTTCAGATGAACTGTTAATACCTTCATTTTCAGGATGGCTTTCAACATTTAGATGGTGCATTACTGTACCCAGGTAGCTGTTATGTTCAGGTAAGGGAATGGCCATTCAGCATCTCTTCTGCATGCAGAAAGCCCAGGTTCAATCCCAGCATTTCTAGGAAGGGCTGTAAGAGAGCAACCACTAGCCAGGGTAGACAATGCTGAGATAGAGGGACCAATGGTCTGACTCAATATAAGGTGGCTTTCTCTGTTCATAACATGCAGAGTTACAACTTGCTTGTTTCCTTTCCTATTTTTATAGCTGGATTTATTTTTTTACTGCTATGCATATGTGTTTTTTGCATGGTAAGCTGTTTCAGGGGGCACATTTATATAAAGAGAAAGAGAGAACACACCTTTCAATGAGAAAGAACACAAAACACCACAAGGTGGTTTACATTTTACACAAACCAATCCATACAACTACTATAAAAAATAACAAAATAAATATAAATAAATGGTGAAATCTCAGCTCATGTCCAAATGCTGGGCATTTTTTTTCTCTCCCCCCAAAAAGTGTTTTCACTTATCCATGAAAGGAGACCAAGAAAGGAAAACAGCACATACATACAGATTTCTCATGGGAAAGCATTTCCCAACTCCAGAACCACCGCAGGAAGCAGGAATAAATAAATAAATCTCACTGCAGATGGTGAACACTAGGAGAAGCTTGCAGGCTAGCCACAGGAAGAAGAGCCACTGTGGAAGCCTCAGCATTAAAAAAAAAAAGGAAGTTCAGCCGATGCCTCCATGCAGAGATGTATTTACTTGATGGGGTTTTGCTTTTGTTTTTATCCTGCTTTTCAGGAATGCATCCTTGCAAAGCATCAATATCCTCACAAAGATTTAGGACTCTTTCTTCTTAGAAAGCAGGGCTAAAGGCTGATGCTAGTTTAGCACTTTCAATGCTGTATTTTTGGACATACATAAAAACTTGTTGAAGTCCTCCACCTCCACAAAAAAACAGAGAAGAGATCACAGGCTGGGTGATATTATGACTGAAATAAATATCTTGCCACTATAAGTGTTCCCCCTTCCTCTTGAAGCCCTCCCAGTGGCAGCAGATTTGACCCAAGTCACTGTACTTTCCCCATGAACACACACAGAGACGCACATATGAGAGAAGTTAAAATTCTATTATATCTAATTTTATTTTAAAATCTTCACAAAAGCTCAGAAACCATCAGAATGCCAGGCTGCAAGCATGATTCACAGAAGCTTCAAGGGCAAGATTTTTCCCCTCTAGGAAGGGGTAAAAATCACAAGCAAACACACAAGAAAAGCTGAGTATTACAAAAATGGGGAAAAACACATAATAGTATATTGTTCTTGGCACAAAAGGCCAACGTAGCAGACAAGGAAGCCTGCTGCTAGTTAGAGAGCAGGGGCCCAAGGTCAGACAGGCGCTCCGCCAACCATTTTTAGCTCTATGCCATCTGATCCTGGCTTGTGGTGCTCCTCCATAGGCAATGAATGTTTGATTTGCAACTTTAGTGCATTTAAGCTAGAAGCACAGGAGGTGCTGAAAGCGAACAGGTCACAACAGCCAAGCACACAAAGAACGGCACCCGTCTCCCCAA